>NW_027117786.1:1200000-1800000 GCF_038497815.1 [Lipomyces] oligophaga | reverse complement strand
AAACGAAACCTAGGAAGGGTAATTGAGCTAGTGAAGCCGCAATTTGTATGAGAGATCACGGGGACTTTTGCTACAACAAATGCAGGCAAGGCAGGTCCGCAATCAGACGGCAAAGAGGAAATAAAAGTTAGAGGTAAATTCCAGCAGCGTAGACCTAAATTATATAAAATCGTATCAAACCAGAGCGGTTTTTTTCCGGCCAAAACCTGGTTTCACCACGAGAACTAGATTGACTCCATGTGTCGTGTTCCCACTAACGACCACCTCCGAGCACTAGCCACAATTGCCAAATACGGTGGTCTAATGTACTAAGATTGCCTAATGCGGAAGAACCCTGTCCAGGCTGGTGTGTCTCGTGGCGCCTCTCGGAATGAGCTCAAATCATCCGCAGAGTCCCGAGTTGGCAGACCAGCAGATATTATCAGATGCGGGTCGCAATTACTTATCGGACGGGCAGCAAATGCCAAAACTGAGCAAGTTGATACTGCAGAAATGACTAGTGATCGTCCTAACAAAGGACACTAATCCTCTCGCGAACACCAGAAACACACAGCTTCCCCCTTTTGACCTCGGTCAGACTACTGCTGTTCATTGGGAGGTCGATATGCAGGCAAATGCCAGGAAGAAGCCCCTGACTTACACTGCTTGCTTTCTAGCTTTTCTCGCGGCATCGTGGACCACTACTGCATAGAATTAGTTGCCAGCCCAATCCTGCTACGTGCTTGCGTGCCCTACCGCTTGCCCCTTCCATATATGCTTTACTCTGGTTCTCTGTTTTGAGGGTTTCATTACATCTCTCTTTCGGTTGATCTCCACACTCTCCAGTTGCTCAGTCTGCACAGCGTTTCTGGTGCAGGGTTCTTCAGCTCCCACCCACCACCCCCCATTTCGTCGCCATGTTGCGAGAGTCACGTTCGATGTTTTCGCCCGTCTGTCTCCATCGCCGTCTGGAAAAATGTCTTCAGTCTTATAGCAGAGTCAAGTTTAGTTCTGTTGCGGTCCGCCACACCCGGCCTGCGCCTTCTCTTCATCTGCGTTCGAAAACCCAGATCGGCGGCGCTGGCTCTGATAGCAAGTTTGATCTTTCGTCGCTTCCGGCCTCCACTCTTGGTCCTGCGGATGCAACACTTGAGGACCATTTATTACGTTCTGTATTTGATTCTCGCTCAGAATGGCAGGAATTTTCTTCGGCATCCAAGCGCCATCTCGGCTCCGACCATCGAGGTCTATTGCTCAACTCGACCATCACTACGGCGGACTCGATGGTCGAATTTGCTGAGCGTGCTCTCGCTATTGCCCAACGTCTCACTGCTCATCTAGAGAGCTATCACACTTTGACTTTAGAGAACAGCGATCTGCGACCCATCATTCATACATTTGATCGGCTGTCTGATTCGTTATGCCAAGTTATTGACATGGCCGAATTCATCCGAACTGCTCATCCCGAGCCGAGCTTCATTGCAGCCGCAGAACAAGCTCATGAGCTTCTAATGAACTACATGATTTTACTCAACACGTCTGAAAAGTTGTTTCTAGTTTTACAGAAGGTGCTCACTCACTCTGATGCAAGAACGATTTTGACCACAGAAGAACGTATTGTTGCAAAAACACTTCTGGCAGATTTCATCAAGAATGGTGCGGGACTCGATGACAGCACCAGGAACACTGTCTATTCTCTTCAAGGCGAAATTTCTCGTCTTTCTCGCGATCTTTTGACAAACATCAGTCCTGCAGAAAGTTCGATTCCGGTCGGCTTAACAGAAGCCAATGGCCTTGATCCTACTCTTGTGCGATCAATGCGATCGTCATCTACGTCAACCTCCACATCCAGACGATCGTCCCTATTTCGCAATAACAAACAGATCATACAACTCCCCACGACAGGGCCTGTGGCAAGCATGGCTGCAGCTAGTATTCATGATTCAGACGTGCGGAAGAGGTTGTATATAGCTTCGCACACTGCTAGCGCGGAACGAATTCAAACGTTAGAAAATTTGCTCATGATGCGTCTTGTTCTTGCCAGAACCATGGGTTCAGAAACTTACAGCCATTATGCGCTTGCAGACAAGATGGCCAAAACGCCAGAGTCTGTTGAGAGATTTTTACATGGGTTGGTAAAAAATGTCAGGCCAGGTGCTGAAAGCGAACTTTTAAAATTGAAGGCATTGAAAGCCAAGACGGTGAAGGGAGATGAAAGGGGGATATTTTATGCTTGGGATAGAGACTATTATATTTCCAAAGCAGGCATTCAAAATCGACCTCGCTCAAAACAACCTGATTTTCTAAATGCTTATTTTAGTGTTGGTGTGGTTATGCAAGGGTTGTCGCGGCTGTTTACTCGATTGTATGGTATCCGATTTGTGCCGCGCGAGACTGCTCCGGATGAGACTTGGAGCCCCGATGTGAGACGTTTAGATGTACTCTCCGACTCGGCCGGTGAGGCGGGTGGAGAGCAGCTAATTGGATTGATGTATTGCGATTTGTTTGGCCAAGGATCTAACCGTGCACCGGCTCACTATACCGTACGATGTTCCAGACGAATCTATGGCGAAGAGTTGGAGGAATTGGCGACTTCTGGATCAGCGGGTCTTGGAAAAGTACCGATAACCGAAAAAGATGGGAAGGTATATCAGCTTCCGACAGTGGCTTTAGTGTGTGATTTCGCTGGACGAAGCGATGGCCGCAGCACATTGTTGTCCTTCAACGAAGTAGAAACACTGTTTCATGAGATGGGTCATGCGATGCACTCGATGCTGGGACGGACAGAAATGCATAGCATTGCAGGAACTCGTTGTGCCACAGATTTTGTCGAACTTCCATCAGTTCTGATGGAGCATTTTGCCAGTAACGAGGCTGTTTTGCGATTGTTTGCCCGGCATCATGAGACGGATGAGCCGCTGCCTATGGAATTGCTGAACGAGTATCTTAATGAACGTGACGGATTTACATTCAACAGTACGTATACGCAGATTGAGCTGGCACTTTTGGATCAAGCACTGCATAGTGTAGGAGTGCTTCAAGATGGCAACGGTTTACATTTAGCAAAATCCACTAGTGAGGTGTACAGCTCACTTGCGAAAGAATATTCCTTATATCCTGCCGTTGAGGGATTAAGCTGGCCTGCTATGTTTGGACATTTAGTTGGCTATGGATCTGTGTACTATTCATATTTACTTGATAGAGCGATTGCTGCACGAGTCTGGGGTGAGGTATTTAGTAGCGGTCGGGGAGGTGGGTCTCTTAGTCGGGAGGCTGGCGAGCGGTTCAAGAGTGAGGTTCTCGTTTGGGGAGGCGGTCGAGATCCTTGGGAATGTGTTGCTGGCGTCTTGAAGATGGAAGAGCTTGCTGCCGGAGGTGAAGAAGCAATGGCTGTTGTCTCCGGATGGGCCAATGGTATGTAATCTTTACAATAATTGTATCCGGTGGGTGTAAATAGAATCGCATGTGTATGATCGGAAATAATAATGATATCATTTTTGAATGTGATCAAGTAGGCCATGTGCAGTTAATCGGATAAACAACGAGACCATCGTGAATCCAGCCAATTTAGCCTTGACACTGACCAGCCTTGGTTTCTAAACTTAGACATAGGGGAGTGAGAAGTCTTACGGCTGACGGAGAACTGGGTGGATCCGCAGCCGTGCCAAATAACGTTTTGTGCTAACGCAGGAACAAGAACCCTAATCAGAGTAGAGTTATTCCGGTGGCAGAGGACGAACTGAAAGAGAAAATACATTATATCAGGAAATAGTTATGTGACAATTTTTAATTGAAATTATTGTGAAATGATTTCTGAGTAGTTACGCAAATTTTAGGAGAGCAAGTGGTGAATGTGCATGCACAGAACTTACAAGCTTCACTGTGATAGCTGCTTTACTAGTAAACGGCCAGAGTAGCTGGGAAGAGAACTTCAAGCTCCAGGTCACGATGGGGTGCACGGTGGCGGACGAGTCTAAATGCTCTAAAGTACAACGGCTCCTTCGGACTCGAGCGCAAAGATGATTCTGCGAGATTATTTTTAGGTCTGTAGAGCTGTATAGCTGAATCGTTTTTTTCGTGTACGCTGGTTTAAGCTAGGCCGATCAAGAAATGGCGTCTAGAGTTTTATCATGGGCTTGTCATCTCCTCCTGCGTTACAGCGGTTTATCTATTGGTCTGTCCAAATAGGTGAGCTGGTTAACTCCCCCCTCATTCTTAACTTGATGGAAGCTTCGCCAGGGGAAAAGCTTGCACACAGCACAGGAAAATCATGCGAATGGCGCTATGATAATTTCTCTACTATTTCTGGCTCGGCTATTCTCATCCAGTCATTCTCTATACACGACTTTGATCACCTGGTTCTTGTTGTAGTTCGTCTAGCTCTCTTTTCTACAACTGTAACAAAAATTGATATGAATACACCGTAATTATCTAACAAATTAATCTTTGACTTCTAGGCCACTCCAGTTTAGTAGTAAAATCCACCTATGTAGTGGAGACCTAATCATTTGCTGCAATAATGTCGTCATCGACGATCAAACACAAGCTCAAAAACTGGACCGGACGCCGACCAACGAAGCCGAGGATTAGTTTTCATCTGATCTCCACATCCAACGAATAAGGACATTCGAAGAAAACGTGCCGAGGGCAAGACGAAAAATAAAAGTAAATTACTTCTGTTGAAGACGAGCATATGAGCGGCGGCTTGGTCTAACCGTCGGTCAACGACGTCACTGGTACCTCACCGTTTCCCGAGGTCGAGGAGTTTTTCCGAGTCCATTTCCACATATTTTAATTTCCAAAAGTAAATGCTATGTATTGGAAATATTTTATATTGATATAACAGATATTATAAGAGATTGTAGAATATAGAATCTTTGGGATGCGATTAAAAATCGATTATAAGAGGCTTCAAATGAGCTAGTATTGGCTCTGCTAGAACGAACGAAATATCCCGCATCTCCAGCCGTACCAGTACTGTGAACACGAACGGCCGTGTGCGGTCTGGCAAACCAGCAGACCTTAGTGATCTCGTCGTCTTCCATCTCCTCACCGAGGAAGCATGGATCAGGTCCAGCACTAATGGTTAGCGAATCTATTTTTAATTCTCCAACACCATTTCTTCAAACCGCTATGATTCTGGTTGAGACGTCTGGACCAGGATCTATCGTCACCTATAGATCTCGACAACATAAATATCTCGTCCTCCTCCCCTGCTAGTCCAGTTTTCTTCTACCATCCTCTCATCACTTCTCAAGCATCTTCCTAAAAGTCTTACAACAACACTTTTATCAAACTTAGTTTGTTTCATCAACCTTCTACTAAAATGAAATTCTTTGCTGCTGTCGCTGCTCTTGCTGCTGCCTGCTCTATTGTCGAGGCTCGTCCTCTCAGCGCCCGTGAAACGTCCAAAACATTTGGTGTTCTTGCTATTCGCTCTGGAACTGATCTCCAGTACGCTTCGTTCTATACGTCCGATGGCACTATCAAAGTTGGTGGCACTGAGGATGTTTCCTTTGTGATTAAGAACGATGTTCTCTATGTCGCCGGCACAAACGACATTGTCTATGTTGATCCCAAGACTAGACAGGTGAAGTACGGCGTTTCTCCTCCTTCAGGCGCTATCACCAAAACCTGGTCGCTTGGTTCGGTTGATCTCTTGCTTGATGGGGATGTCTACGCTACCGTGTGCGGATCTTCCGGTGACTACTCTCTTTATTGGGGAAGTGCGTCCAAGTATACCGGTCTTTGCCCCGATGGAAGCGATGGTCAAGGTATCGACACTTATGTCGCTTACACTACGACATCGTCGAGCTCCAAGACCTCTTCTACAAAGACCACTGCTACGGCGACTCCTAAGCCTAAGGCATTGGCTGCAGAGGCCGCTGCACCCACCGTCACCGTACTCCCTCCTAATCTCATTGTCCCTGCTAAGGAAGCTTCTCCTACCTCTCCTCTGCACTCTCAGTACACTGGTACTGTCTCTTCAGTCAAGAGCAGCAACGCTATTTCTTACATCTCTTTTGATGTTCCTCAGCTGAAGAGCAAGGCTAAGGCATGCAAGTTGATCTGGACTCCTCCTTCCAAGGGCTCACTTCCTCATCACTTTGCCGGAGAAAAGTCGTTTTCTATCTATAAGATCAAGTCGCCCATTGATGAGAACACCTTGACCTGGGCCAAGCACCCGGCGCGTGGTGACAAGGTTGCGACTTTCGATGCCACCAAAGCAGACTCTGCGGCAGTCTCCTGCAGCTGGGGTCAGAAGGAACAGTTTGTTCTTCTTCCGGTTGGATCCAATGATGAAGTCAACTGGTTCCAAACTAACAACCCTCTTACCGGTATCAACTTTGTTGTCACCGACTAAGGCCTGGGTCGACAAAATCCCTTTCAAGTCTTACAAGTATGACT
This sequence comes from [Lipomyces] oligophaga, assembly GCF_038497815.1. NCBI lineage: Eukaryota > Fungi > Ascomycota > Lipomycetes > Lipomycetales > Lipomycetaceae > Lipomyces > [Lipomyces] oligophaga. Next base: position 1,793,613 of record NW_027117786.1, on the reverse strand, counting down.
TGGCAGACATAATAATTAGTGCATGGATGGAGGATCTGGATGCAATTGGGTTTTAGTTTTAATCATTTATATTTTTTAATAGTTCATATCATATTTCATATTTCATGTGAGGGTTTCCTTGTGATGTTCCCATAGTAGTAATTTTCAATGCACTTTGAATTTCATTACCTTTTGTAATCAAAGTACCGACAAAATCCTAAACTGGAAATTAATCAATTCAAGCGGTTATAATTGCCATCCGACACAGACAAGAATATTTAAATAGTTAATTTGTTCTTCGATCTGGGATAATTTTACCAATCTGGGGCGAGTGAACTGAACGACAGATCACATCTTCATGCCACATGCCACATGCCACAAGCCATATACCACATGATTGACATGCGATTCCATAAATTTGATTCCTAACCATTGTCATAAACCTAAGAAAATAAGGCTTTTCAAAAAATTTTTTTTCATTTATATTTATTATGTATTGTGCAAGAATTTGATATTGGAGATTCAAGTAGCCTAACAGAGAGTTTGTTCACGTGATGCAGATCGGGATATCGTGTGCCAGAAGGATAGTCCGAATTACGCCGGCGTACTAATTCACGTAAACACTCTAGCACACGACCGTCGGAGACAGGAAGAACCATATCAGACAGCGAGCTAAATTTCTGGATTTCTTCTTTGTACATAGACGGCTGGCTTTACAATATCCACAAGATGCCGTCTGTAGTCGGTCGGTCGACGTCGACATTAGGATCAATAGTTGGATCGGGTGGATACACGCAGCGGCAGTTGCTCTCGTTTGTTCTGGCGCAATTTTCGACTTATTCACTCTTTTCGGCTCCATTCTACGAAGACACACGGGCAATCTTTGCGCAGTTTGTACCGTTTCCGCTAACGTTCCCGGTCACAATATCAGGTGCAGCGCGAGGGATCCGACCAAGTCAAGAACGGCGGCCGCAGACACTGGCTAAGAATTTCTTCAGCAGTAGGTCGTGTTTACAAGCCTCACTTCATCGGACGGCGCGAAACTCGAGCAGCGATGGTGGGTTTGTACGATGGCCGACGAAACTGAATCCGACACCGTACGAGATATTTCACATGACGAAGGCGACTTTTTCGAGCAGGGAGCTGAAACGAAGATACGTGCTACTGGTTAAGCAGTATCACCCGGATAAGCTAAAAACTGAAGATATCTCACCAAAAGTTGAGAAAGTGATGCGGGACCGCTTTCATCGATTGGTCGCTGCGTATGAACTGCTCAACGACCCGGCGATGCGTAAGTCCTACGACGTCTTTGGACTAGGCTGGGCCTACGAGAGCGCAGACGGCGTGACACATAAACGTAGTCGCAGCTATTCGCCCTATAAATACGATCCCTTTGCGACTGAACGCATGTGGGCCTCAGGGCAGTATTCTGATCCGAAGCGGCCACCTCCACCCCCAAAGGCTAGGCCTGTGGATCATGAAAAGAATATGCAGACTCTCATTTGGATCATTCTGATCGTTACTGGTGTCACTGTACTGCAAAGTATGCGCTTCATTACTTGGACATACTACGACAGTGGGGTATCCTGGACCTATTCCGGGAATCTGACTGAGGCCCGCCGCCGAAGAGCTAGAGAGCTACCAGCACCTGAAGTAGTACAGGATGTGACAGACTTGGTTTCAAAGTTCAGTGGTATTGATCCAGACGGTGTTTGTATTCCTGAAACTGTGTTCGAGGAAGCAGCGTTGGTAAGGGATTATGAGATGTTGAAGCAGAAAGATTTCGAGTCATTTGCAGCCTTAGATCGTGAGTCTTTGTTTGACGACAAAGTCATTCATGCTCGACCTTTAGTTCGAGAGCGACCCTCATTTCAGAACTTCAAAGAGGTTCCGAGATCGTCTGTGGATACAGTAGTGAGTCCTGTCGCAGCACCACTTGCAGGACAAGGCGCGGAGACAGGAGATAATCCAAATTTTTCCAATCCTGAACTGTCTTCTGATCCCGTTCTACGAATTGGTCAAATGTTTGAAAAATTGCATCGTCGCGCGGTCGCAGATAGAATTGACCGAAATGCTCAACCGTTTGTTTCGTTGGAAAATAAGTATATTTTGAAATGTCGGCAGGCATTTATGACCGATCGATATGTGCGTACCCGGCTGCGATCATTGGCCGATTTGGAAATACAGATGAATCAAGAATATGAACAGGAAGTTTTACACCCGCAACTTGCTTCAGGATCAGGTTTTGGGCCTCGCTTAGAAAAACGATAATATTCGTCTACGCGTTTCATAATATACATCTCTCTTTTCTACTCATCCCATTACTCTCATAGCTAGCTCGAATGCATAGAAAGTACATGCATTAACGGGAGCAGCCCGAAGAATAGTTGGTACGAATCCCCGGAAAAATCCGCTAATGCCTGCGGCCGCGTAGGTTTTCCGGAAGCAATCAAGCGTTGATTTGTACTGTCTTTGCGTAGGATTGATTGCGTCGGTCTGCATCCGGGATTTTACGACGTCGAACGGGTAGGCGGTTAGCCATACACTGTATCCTGCACAGCCTCCGTAGATGCATAATCTCCAGCCAGGAATCTCGGACCGCTTAAGCCCATTGTCGTGCATGTCTTTGTTGACAAGGTATTCATAAGTTAAAAAGTATATTCTATTGAGTTAATGTCTTGAAAACGAATCCCGAGACTTGTTAGCATACCCCATGCCATGGCCTTCTCGAAGCAGAGTCGGTGTAATGCCTCTGTAGATACCTGCGATTCCGGCTTGAGCACGAACTTGTCTCAAAACGTCCATTGGGCCTGTGAATTGTTTGGGCACATTATTTGTCTGCGTTTGTAGTCGAATTCTGGATATTAGCTTCAATACTGCACGGTGACCGACGAGGCACTTACCGAACTTGCTCTATAGGCCCGCACTGATAAACGTTAGTCAGACATTCCATTTGCAGAAAGAGTCAACTGTACCAAAAACGAATTTGCAACTCCAGACACGACGCCTGAAATATAATATTGAGGATATGTCAGACTCGTGGAAAGTGATGTCGGCTGGTTTTGGGAGTTGAAGATCCGTTTCATGCTTTCAAATATGCCGAATTGAATAGATACTGAAATCAAAATTTGGTTAGGTACAGCAAAAGAGTATCTCAAATAACATACCACATGCACCAACTAGAAAGTTAGAACTGGAAACTCACAACTAGTACCAAGAAAACTTACCTCCGACCAGCGGAGTCAATGTACCCTTGTAAAAAGCCAAGGGCCCTTCAGTCGTAATTAATTTTCTGATCACATCCAACGCACCAGAGTAAGTTCCTGGTGGTGCGCTTTGTAGCCGGACCTGAGAGACATTAGCAGGTTAATGGTATTGAGATAAGCATCGATATATACTTTCGTAGTGTCGAACGGCTGGCCGACTAGTACCTGAGCTGAAAAGTTACAGGTTAGCCGACTTAGACCTCAATTATACTGAATGCATATTCATACCAATTCCTCCACAAGTTCCTGCTGCAACGTCTTTCAATACTCGTAACGAACTCTGAGCATCTGACTGCTCGACTGCTTCAATGATCTGAGGTTCACCTTCTTCCATTTTGTACGCTATTCTTGGAGAAAGTGAGCTCAATTGAATATATATTAATCGCTATATGTTATTTGCAAATTGTGTTCGTATTTTTCTGTATATGTAACCCCTCGAAAATATAGAATATAAAGTGCAAATTTTGAATGCTTGTTAACGTGATGATTGGTAAGGGCTGCTTGGGAGTATTGGAGAAAAATCTCGGGGACGATGAACAATAGCGGTACAATCATGATAGATTCTGTAACTCTAATTGAAACTGTATATAGAATAAAGCTGACTTGTTAAGAATTATCTTTAAATTCTTCAGCTGGTAGTAATGGTAATGTTGTGGTTTCGCTCTCCACTTGGCTGCAGTCTGATCAGCTTCATCGGAGCATAGTATAATGCTTGGATAGCTTAGAAATCTAGAACCATGGAGTTTCGAAATATAAATCCATGTATGGAACAGCAATTTGTAGTGGTTATTGCTTGCTTGTATTTTATTCTCAGGATAATGCTGCAACTACAGGCACATAAAAATGTTTGGGGAACCCACAACTGCTTAACGCACAGCTGAAATAAGTTATATCTGACTGAATTCAGCATGACCATATATCAAGCTATATCTATGGTTATATCGATTTTACCTATATTTTGAATCCTATTTTATTGCTCTTTGAGCTTACTTCATTATCATTTCATCAACATTATGTGATTTCATCTGCAAATAAGCCGCACTGGTAGCCAAAGTCCCGAGCAACCGTGTGGGGTATATCATCATTATACCTTTACATAATCTTCTCATTCATTGGTACGATTCTAGATCCACAATCGTGAAGAAACTGCAATGATGAGCGTAAGATCAGTGACTGCAGTTGTGCAACGAGCTATTACAAGACTACATGTCAATGGGCAATCGAGCTGCCGACGCTTCTATTCGGCAGAATCCAAGGCAATTGTTTTTGAAACCAATGGAAAACCACTAGATGTATTGAAGTATGGATTGATCATGGTTTCAAAAGACAGAGCATTTACAGAATTAGATTGCATACGTTTGCGCTACCGGACCTGAGCGATGATACAATTCTGGTCAAGTTTCTTGCGTCACCAATTAACCCGGCTGACATCAACCAAGTGGAAGGAGTCTATCCGCTCAAGCCTCCATTCCAAACATCAGCGCTTTCGTCTGAAATACCAATTGCTCTCGGTGGAAATGAGGGTGTTGTTGAAATTCTCGAAGTCGGCAAAAAGGTATTGAATTTTAAACCTGGTGACAGAGCAATCATGCGTCATACCGTGTTTGGCACCTGGCGTACCAAAGCCATCGCAACGATCGACGACTTAACCAAGATTCCGTATCCCGTGTCCGAGATATCTGCTCTTCAGGCTGCAACCGCGTCTGTAAATCCAACAACGGCATATAATATGCTTCGCGAGTTTGTTGAGCTCAAACCTGGAGACTGGTTCATTCAGACAGGAGCTAACTCTGGGGTCGGCCGGGCCGCAATTCAGCTTGGTCGACTGTGGGGGCTTAAGAGTATTAACGTCGTTCGCAGCCGCGACAATATTGAGGAGCTGCGTGCGGATTTGAGTTCTCTGGGTGCTACCAAAGTTGTCACTGACTCAGAACTTGCTGATAAAGGTTTCCGTAAAGTAATCAAGGATTGGACTGGCTCTTCGCCGATCAAGCTCGGTCTCAACTGTACTGGTGGTGACTCGACTACAAACATCGCTCGTCAGCTTGCTGAAGGTGGGCATTTGATCACCTATGGAGGCATGGCTCGAAAGCCTGTCACGATCCCTGTCAGTTTGTTTATCTTCAAAGATATTCACTGCCATGGCTATTGGCTTTCTCGATGGTCTGATGCAAACCCGGAAGCTAAGGAAACCATTGTTAATGAGATTTTTGATCTGATTCGAACGGGAGAATTGAAAGATGTTCCAGTAGACAAATGGGTTTGGAAACAAAACATGACTGACGCAGAGTTGCTCGATACTTTCAAAGCCGGTGTAGCAGCATATATCAACGGAGCACAAGGAAGAAAACAGATTTTGGTCCAGGAATAGTTTCTAACATTAACTAAATTTAGTCATATTGAAATTTTGTTGTTACGGTTACTTTATTATTATCATTAACACCTCTATACAAATACATATAAATACATCACTTCCCAGAACTAATTTGGGAAAGCATTTCTTTACCGTAGAGCTGTTCCATTTCAGACTCAGACACGTACTTTCCCAATTCCAAGGGAAGAAAGTCCGTTTTTAGCTCTCGACTTTTCTTGGTTTTCGGCGTCGGCGCTGATAGATTAGTTCCATAGCTTTTCATCCAAATCATCGACTCACCCTTTCCATTTTCCTGAAGATAGAACCGTCGAAGCAGCATGATGGCTTCTTCTCGGAGAAACCCAGGATATACAGAAAACGGTCGTTCAACACCGGGACTGATTGTATTAGTTTGATTCACCGATTCGGAACCGAGTATGCTAACTCACTCTGAGCTGATTTTCAGGACACTCCCACAACCGCCGAACCTATCGTTTGCACAGCCGAAATAAACAGATCGGATCTGCAGTTGCCGTAAGGCAGACGCGCACATCACGCATGGCTCAACAGTTACGTATAAATCAATATCCTGGAAGATATCAGCCGTATGGGTTTCCAATATCTTCTCAATTCCTAGGAACTCGGCATGTCGGGTACCCTATCAAAGTCAATACTTCTGAAGAAAGACAGCCTGTCAGTAGAACTCACACAAAGTGACCGGTTTGTATCATTCATCCCTTTCGCTATGATTTTGTTCTCATGTACGTAAACACAGCCAACGGGAACTTCATCCGATTCAAAGGCCAGATTAGCCTTCTTAGATTAGCAGCTGATTGAATCAGAAATAAAAACAAGTACCATTTGAAGAGCTTCTTTCATGAATTCATGATGTTTTGTGGCCATATCATGTTACTGTGTAATAAATATTGTCCAAATTAGATTTTATGCATGTGTGTTGGATATGTCCAGCTATATGAGAAATTCCTGCTGGGATGTATTGGCTTAGGGCTGTCCGTCCAGAAACTTGTAAGATTATCATACAACGAATTTGCAGTATTATGTGCTTATAGTTTAAATGAATATATTAACAGCTAGCTGTAAGATTGGGCTTTCATATATAGAGCATCAAAAAATCTTTAAGCATTTCAGTCTTGGTGAATGTTGTCAGATATGGCTTGTTAGCGCGGGATGAAATCAAAGCAGAAATAACTCCCAGTAAAACTAATTCTTCCAAACGATTTACAGGTTTTATCCATAACACAACCAATAGAGCAATGAACACCCTTGAAACTGTCGTCTTATCGAGTCTCAAATGTGTCCAGAGAATTGAGCAGCTAAATGGTCGAATTAATGCTATTACGACACCGGTGCCGAGTGCAGTGGTTCTCAAGCAACTTCAAGCGATCGACACCAAGATCGTAGATCCACGAAAACCGCTTGCTGGCCGCTTGGTCGCATTTAAGGATAACATGTGCACTACTAGTCTGACAACAAGCTGCGCCTCGAATATGCTGAAAGGTATTGCTGTCGCTGTTTCTATGAGTTTAGCGGAAAGACGAGAGTGACTAATATGGTCAGATTTCATGAGCCCGTATAATGCGACGGTCGTCGAGAAGCTGCTGGATGCTGGAGCGATCAGTGTAGGGAAAACGAATATGGACGAGTTTGCAATGGGGTGAGTTAGATATCAGGTTCTTTCCGCATTTGAGACTGCATCATTTAACCGCTACCAGTACAGATAATATCAATACCATTTACGGACCACCGCTAAACCCACTGTACGAAGTCGAAACTTCAACAGGAGGATCCTCAGGTGGTTCTGCGGCAGCCGTCGCAAGTGGGATGTGCTTTGCAGCTCTAGGTACTGACACAGGTGGGTCTGTCCGCTTACCGGCTGCATATTGTGGTATTGTCGGGTTCAAACCATCGTATGGGTTGATTTCGAGATGGGGTGTAATCGCGTATGCCCAGAGTCTCGATACAGTCGGGATTCTCGCACAGGAGGTGGAAGACGTGAAGACTGTGTTTGACATTCTCACTGAGTACGATTCCAAAGATCCGACCAGCTGGAAGCCTACTTTTCGGGAACAGGTGGCACAGCAAATCAAGACTGTTCGAACCTCCAGAACACGTCCGAAATTTGGAGTTCCCCATGAATTTAATCTCGAAAACTTATCCCCGGTCGTCCGAAAAGGCTGGAGCTTGTTTCTAAAGAAAATTCTTGGTCTGGAATATGAAATCTACAAGGTTTCTATCCCAACCATGAAACACGCGCTCCCAACCTACTACATCATCGCCCCAGCAGAAGCAGCATCGAACTTAGCTAGATATGATGGCGTGCGATATGGGTTTCGGGCAGAAACTGATCGTGATGAGTCGGATCAAGTTCCCTATGGGATGACGCGTGCAATTGGGTTTGGCAAAGAAGTTCGGCGCAGGATTCTCTTGGGCAATTATAATCTGACTTCAGAGTAAGCATTCTCTTGTCTCTATCTTTTGCATCGTCATCATTTACTTAATATGACTTAGTTCTCTGAATAATCATTACCTTCAAGCACAGCGTGTCCGAGCCTTATTGCGACGAGACTTTGACGCTGTCTTCAGTTTGCCGAACCCGCTCTCTGAGGGCGCTGCCAGCTCACCACGTTCACCCACTGCGGTCGACTTTCTCATCACGCCCTGCTCAACAGACCTTCCACCTACTCTTCAAGCTGTCCAAAGCCGTGCATCCCCTCTCGATGCATATGTGAATGATGTGCTGACCGTTCCTGCAAGTTTGGTAGGTATCCCGGCAATTACAATCCCGTTTTCGTTTAACTATGTGGACCCTGAGACAAAGCTTTCTGAGAAGAAAACGATTGGAATCCAGCTTTTGGCACAAATGGGTGACGACTACAGTCTTCTTGCTTCCGCACAAGAATTATCTTGATTTGTACTTTTAAGAAACATAAAATAATAATATAGAGCATAGAGTATCTAATTAATTCGTATCTAATTGAAGTAAATCTAATGATCAGGTCTTCCGGAAAGTGCATCGGAGACTTTGCGAACTGTAGTCCAGAATGTTTTTCGTGGCCGTCGGTGCACAAGCTCAGCTTCGTGATCAAACAAATATTTGACCGACGTAAATTCGACACCAGCACCAATGATTCCAATGACGGCTGCAGTTTCCGAAGAACCGCGCCCAGATTCGTGCGTCTGTGCAGTCTCGAGGAATTGCATGCATTTTAGTGCAAGCCGCGTTGCACGCAGACGATCCATTGGCGATGGAATTCCACCTTGCTGAACATGACCTGGATTCGCCGTACGTGCGTCAAATCGACCCTTGGCTTCTTCACGAATGATATCAGCAATGACTTCCGTGGTAAATACCTTTGAAGCCTTCTCATTCCTATAGAGCCCACAGTGTTAGAACATCCGGGCTCTTCTTGACTCGAAAGAAAATACTTACCGGAGAATCAACTTGCCGGCCCGATTTTGGCCCTCATCCTGCGCGTAGCTCTGCCGTAGAAATTCACAATCTTTCGCAAGCTTGGAAAGACTGATTCCTTCCTCGGGAGTATAGACTGCCGACGCACCTACACAAAGCCCAGCAAACGTAGCCACGTACCCTGACTTGCCGCCTTGAACCTCAACGACAAACACTCGCCGGCGAGTCGCACTGGCAGACTGCTTGATCACATCGCAGTATTCTACAAGCGCATTCAGACAGGTATCACTGCCAACCGAATACTCGGTACCTGGTACATTGTTGGAAATGGTTGCGGGAAGGCATACCATAGGAATTCGGAGCGCAGGATAGTTCGCTCGAGCCTGCTCGAGCTGGTATAACGATAAAAACGCTTCAAACCCTCCAACAATCAAAAGTCCGTCAAATGCGTACTTCTGGAAGTAATAGGCGACCATACCTAGGTCCACGTCGGGCAAATTCCTGTTTGTCCCGATCTCTGACCCCCCTCGGATAACCCAGTTCTCCACATCGAGCCAGTCAAGCTCTTTCACGGAGTCATGCCGTGCAAGACCTGTAAATCCGTTATGAATCGCAAGCGGCCGATGGCCTCGAGAGAGACAGTAGCAGGCAGCAGCACGGACAGCAGCATTCATACCCCCTGCTGGAGCACCGATATTGATGATAGCAATACGAAGCCGTTTATCGCTCGCAAGCTTCATCTCCGCAGAGTCAATATTACTAAGTGTTTTGAACGCGTCTAAGTAGTCTTTGAACTCAGAATCACGTAGAGACATCGCTTTGTCAAACTCCCGGTTCTTGATAGCGACAGCAACCTGCTTCGTCAGTGCAACCGACTCAACCAGTGGCTTTCGGCTAACAGCATTTGCGGTCATTCCGATCATTGGCGACGGTGTTTCCGGGGTAGAGTCGAGCACTGCTTCAACGGCTTCAAAGCCCTGTAGCGAAGAAATTATACGATCATATGCTACCGCGGCACCGCCGCGCTGAACATGACCTAGCGTAGTGATTCGAGTATCGAGACCAAGACGATCCACCAGAAGATTCTTTACGTCGACAGCGGTAATTGGCTTCAGATCCGAGTCAATAGCACCTTCAGCTACAATCACTATTGTTTTTCTCTTTCCTTTATTTCGGTGAGCACTGACAACAGAGCAGATATGATCACCCCAACTCGAAGCATTTGGAGGTTGCTCTGGAATAAAAATGTAATCAGCTCCAGTAGCTATGCCGGCCATGAGTGCTAGCCAACCGCAATGACGACCCATGACTTCAACAACAAAAGCTCGTGAGTGCGATAAGGCTGTAGCATCGATGAAATCAACGCTTTGACAGATCCGAGTCAGCGAAGAATAAGCACCAATAGTAGCATCAGTGGAAGACATGTCGTTATCAATGGATCCAACAAGACCGACAATTGTCAAATGCTCATAGCCTGAAATTTGACTTGATGACAATTCACCCTTGTCCACAAGTTCATGAAGTAGATCAGGCCATTCTGCCCGGAAAAGATCGGCTCCAGTAAGAGATCCGTCACCACCGCAAACAATCAGAGCATCAATGCCATTGACAATCATGTTTTTCGCGGCTTGAAGACGTCCCCAACGCTCTCTGAATGCTGCACATCTAGCGGTACCGATCAAGGTTCCACCCTCAGACAACCATCCTCGAACATCTGCCCAACCCATTTTTTTCATCATATGTCCGCCCTGAACAAGACCTTCATAGCCTTCGTAAATAGCATAGGGATCACAACCTTTGGTGAGAGCAGTTCGAACTACAGCACGAACAGCGCCGTTCATACCAGGAGCATCACCGCCCGAGGTGATAATGCCGATTTTCTTACGCTTCAAGGGTTTATCGACTGGAAGTTGGAGCGTAGGTTCTCCAAGATCAAGCCGGGCGACGGCATCATGCACGAGAGTGTCGAGCGAAGCATTACTAGTTGTGAAAGGATTATTTTTACTAGTAAAACCAATGAACGTTCCTGCGGGATCATGAGTATAGACCTCGATAGGATCTGTATCCGAAGGTAGAGGTTGATAAAGCGTCTTGCGACGACGAAGATGCATAATGACAGCATCGATGCGAGGAGTGTAGAAGACTAGCGCAGGATTGAGACTGCGCCAGTCGCGCTCTTCGGAAAAAGCATTCTTGTCTTCTAGCTGCTCGCCAGGAGCAGGTTTAGAAGGAACTAGACGGAGCTTAATGATGACTCGCTCACCCTCGCGAACTCTTGATCCGCTGGAATAGAGCCAAGACTCTTTAGTCGAGGAAAAACAGTGGTCAGAGCTAGAGACGGCATTGGGCGAGTTTCGGTCGTAGAAGACAACTTCCTGAAAGCCGAGATCGAGATAAAAGCTGGAGGTGCTTTCGAAGATCTGGTCGGTCGATGCGATGATTGACTGGAAGGAGACACCATGGACGAGCGACAGAGTATCAGGCGGCAAAGCCAAGTCAATGCGAGTCTCTGGGCGGGGTAAGATATAGGGCGAGGACATTGTTGCAAATTATGGGATCAGATTGGTCGAAACAACAGACGAAAAGAAGACGACGAACGTAAATAATTCGTAGCCGTTATTTGTAAGCAACAGCGACGACCTTTGCTGTTAACTGCACGTCGACAGTCTCCGTGGTCATCAAACGAAACCAAAAATTCACTGAATCGAGAGAAGTTTGCTAGCCAAGCACAGCGGAACAATGCGAAGACACATCCGGTTAGGTCTAGTCACATGACTAGATGTGACAAGTACGGGTACTAAGGTTACTGGATGGAAACCATGAGAGCGGCAGAGGAAGTAGACAGAGGAGAGCGACAGAAAACTAGAGGGAAGCGTGGACGGAGCTTATGAGGGAGCGGAACAGAAATAGCCGAACTACGGCAAGTGCGGAGAAATGCTGAGCGGATTTGGATGAGTTGAAAGTGCAAATGCAAGTGCAGGTACGCGAGGATCTGCGAATGCTGAGAGAGCGCGAAGTTGTTTAGGTGTGAAGCACGGCAATTTCGGTAAAATAAACGTGACAAGCAGAGGATATTGCGGGTCTGATTGGATATGATTCTTTGTTTTGAAGTCGGTCCGGAGAAAAGACGACGAGAAACAGTTTCGGGCGAGGACTTCTCCACAAAAAGAGAAGGCGTGGAATGTGGCGGAGAAAGAAGATCGAACGTCGTCAGAAAGTAGAGCAGTAGCGAGACGATTGGCGACCTCGCCAATTCTGTCTACGCTACAGACACCAATCTGCGATGTTCAAAAGTGAATGGACGAGCGAGCAAAGGAATGTGTGATGGAAATACGATAGGCAACCAAGCCAGAGACAGAGTACAGAAGCCATTTAGAACAGAGGGCCCGGGAAGTGTCTGCGATTTCAATCTGACGCCGTATCACATCGTATACTACTGTGTGACAAGTATGACAAAGGATGACACTACAGAAGCAAAACAGACATAAAGATATCAAATAGCAGATTTTGACTAATTCGGTTGTTTGATAGCAGGCGCTGCAGGACGACGCGATGCGCGACCTTTGCGTGGATTTTGCTCGTGATCGGAGAAATAGGAGTAAACATACGTAAACACATGTAGACACAGAAGCTAATCCGGCCGGATTCTGCAAACACGACGCGGGCAGCGCCAGGAGCATACATACAACCACCACAAACTTGTCAGCTGGAGCACTAACACTGCTGTCTACGTGGCAATATCAACAGCTCAACACTGAGCACAACAACGAACGTAAGGACAAAAAGAACAACGAAAACATTTGGAACAAATCGTTATGTTTCTCTTTGCGATCTTCTTTTTCTTCGGCCAACTTGAGGGTCCAGTATTTGGATATAAGCCAGGGCACGGACATTGCTTCCGGAGCCGCCCAAAAACGGCCGTCCACTTACTTAGTCACAGCCAAACTTAAAGCATGGCTCACGATTTTTTGGTGGTGAACACCACACACACACGCTTGCACGGTGATCTGCGTAAGCGAGTGCAGCAGATTCACGATAAATCTTCGTAATCAGAGCAGAACAGATCTAATCAGACAGAGTTGGTCCACGCGGACTTCGTGATCAAAAGAACAGGATGTATGTTGGCCCGAAGTGCATGATTCAAGATTTGTTCGTAATAGATCCGATAACCGGCACAGCAGTAACACCACAAACTCAATTCCGTCCATACAGACTTTCATTTAATATAGGGCTGCTCCCAGTAACAATATCCTCATGCGGTGCTGACGTCCAGCGATAGGAAGAGGCGGCGGTCGTGTTTGCGTGATCAAAACATACATGCATCGACTTCCACACACGAACACTCTCAGTCCGATCCGGCTCTAGCGGCCGGGCCGCTAGAGCAGAGACAGAAACGATCTGAACGAAGAAAATTGCATTAATTGTTTGTACGGTTGCTGCAATGCTGCGATGCTGGCATAATTTGCACCGTTCCAGCACCGTTGCCGCTCTCGAGAGAATCACCACCGAAAGACTATTGGGAAACAGACCCCCATGAACAAACTCAATTGGCACCAATTCCAGTTAAGAGACAAGTAATAATGACCGAGCAGCACATTAACTGTTATGCTCAGAGCTGCCAGACTGCCTACGCGACCGACACACACCGAGTCCAGTAGCGAGGACGTCTCCAGATTGACTTTCCTACACTGTCAGCATGCCCTTACGGTCTCATTAGGTATATCTACATAGAGCTGTTACTGCTACTGCCTCTCTGCTCTTGATCAGACAAATTGGGTTCTGTGCTCAACAAGCATCACTGGAGTCGGCTTCCTTAGCAGAACACGAAACACTTCTTCCCCACCACGTTTGCTACGCCAACCAGAGCATTAGAAGGTAGATAACTGCGTCTGCAGCCAGCGCCATTTCTACAAACCTGAGCTCCTATTTATGCATCTTCGACTGTGAAGCTTGCAAGCGCTGCATCGAGGTAAAATTAACGGTCGTGCTGCCTACCCTTCCACTACCCTCCTCTCACTCTGTTCCTTCTACTCAACATTGCCGCTGCTCTCTGTTGCTGTTGCTCTTAGTTCTCTTAGCGTAAAAGACTACTTTCCAAAGTTCGACTGTTCCACCCACGTACTCGACCATCCTCAACTCACGTCCCAACACACCGTCGCCCCTTCCACGTGACATTCCACGTGATTACTGCAAGTGACCGCACCGAAGACCAAACAAAACCTGATCGCCAAAGGTGCGTGAAGTCCCGACCGGTGCCGCTTGGAAAGTCCTGACTCTGTTCCTGGTCCACGTTCTGAGTTAGTTTTTTCTGTTTTTCTAGACTTTATATCGTGTGTTCTTGCTGCGCTGCGAGCACACAGGGAGATTTTCTGTGTTTTCCGAGCGTTTCTTTTGCTCGTCTAAGTCTGCGAAGTTTGTCCGACAAGCTTCTCACAAAATAGCAGCAAACCCGCTTAGCACACAGAAAAGGAAGGAACTACCGATTCCAGACCTCTTCCTGTTACTCTCGCTCTTCTTCACCCCGACAACAGCGCATGGTCACGAAGTTTTGAGCGCGCCCGTCGCTCCTCCAGTTTCTGCCTGTTTATTTCTCCTTCCCGGACTTGTTCGCTCTTCTCGTCGTAACAATGCTTCCTGGGCTCGTTGCTCGACGGCTTCTGCCGACATTGCCTGCATTGTTGACACTACTGTCTCTTTCTTTGCTGCCAGTCCAAGTATTAGCCAATTCGTTCACGTACTGCTCTTCCGAAAACACTGGCTCGGATTTTGATGAAGGTGAGTTTTTGTTCCTTATCGTTTTCGTCTCTCCCGTTCACTACTCTGACCAAATATAGTATACGATATCTATCAGTCTTACGGCGCATGTCTTGGTACTTGCGAGGGCTCCTACAGTTTCGCCATTTTGCTTGACTCCAACTGCTGGTGCTCCAATGTTATGCCCGCTACTACCGAGACTTTGTCTCTATGTTCCGAGGACAGTTGTCCCGGATATCCTGCAGATCCTTGTGGTAACCTTGCCAAGGGTCTGTATGGTTACATTGAGATTTCTCCACCAACGAGTACTGAGCAAGCCTCAACCACGTCAACTTCTAGTACTTCTACCTCTTCCGATGCTGAAACCTCTTCGACATCCACAAGCTCATCTGATGACGGCTCAACTTCTACTTCCTCTGATGATCCTCTAACTTCTGAAGACAGCTCTACTTCAGATCCCAGTTCGACGGAAAGCTCTACATATGATTCCGACCCCTCAGAGACATCCAGTTATGATGCAGGAACTACAGATAGTTCTGATTATGATTCATCTTCTTCAGAGTCTGTTCACTCGTCGGACACTTCTGTCATACCCACGACTTCTTCTACAACATCCACAACGTCTAGTACCTCTTCTACCACATCCAGCACTACGTCCACAACATCGAGCACGACTTCTACCACCTCGAGTACCACGTCCACATCCAGTACTACTTCTTCAACTACTACAACCTCACCGACTTTGAGATCCACATCCACATCCTCTTCAACAGAATCACCCTCCGCAAACACAACCACTGCTACAGACTCAACTATCGACAATTCTTCCACGGAATTGTCCAGTACAAGTACTACAAGTCCTCCAATTTCTCGTATCGTTTCGGTTGTGACCGTCACCGGAGGAACTACAAAAACTCTCATAGTTACCACAACATATTCCAACACAGACAGTCAGCCTACATCCGATAGTAATTCATCTTCTACTTCTGCGAGCTCCTCCACAAATTCGTCCGGTCAATCCGATTCCTCGAGCTCAGCTACAGCGTCTGCGAAATCATCTTCATCTTTTTGGGATAGTAAAGGCAAAGTTGCCGGAACTTTTGTCGTTGTAGGCCTGATCTGTTTACTTCTACTACTATTGCTACTATTTTTTCTTATTCGGCGACGGCGTATCCGGCAAACAGAAGAAAAAGCAGCTATGCGCATGTCGCGTCACAACAATTCTCCAATCCTGGAGGGTGGAGTTTTATCCATGAACGGATTGATGGGTCGCAAACACTCCAGTCTTACTGGTGCAGCAACAGGTGGCAGCGACCATAACCGGCATAGCAGTTCCTTCACGAATCCATTTTCTGGAACTTACGGTGCACCACCTCCTTCTTCTGAGCCTGTACAAGTTGATCAGCGAATAGATCCTGGAGCTATGTACATGCACAACAACTATTCCCGTGGCTCTGTCCGAGACGAATTTGATTACTCAAGGAAAGTTCTCCGTGTGCTGAATCCAGATGATATGTGATCGTTAGATCATGATAAATTTTTGATTCATCCATCGCAAGATCTGCTAGTCTATCCTCTTCAAGTCTCGTTATAGATATTATTGGTTTATCAGTTCTGTCCGAATTATATTATAGGTAGTAGCTGTGCCAGTCATTTCTTTCAATTTTTTTCTCGATAAAGCCCAAAATCGCAAGGTGGAGGAGTATCTGCATGATTTTTTTTGTTTACGTTGCTCAAAATAACCAGAGCAGCGCATGGGACAGGTGTGGTTACCGCAATGCATTGTGTTTTAATACCTTTTTTTGGGTTCAAATGCTATTTCTTTTTAGCTCAAAATCAGCCTTAATTGTTGACATCTCGTGGACGAGAGGAAATCAGGCCTGAATCAAAATCTTGATCTATTATATATATATCTACGCCGCTGTTAGCTTTTGAACAGGTTGCATTTTTTCATTTCTAATTTTGTTCCGATCAGCTTTATTTTGTCTTTGCTGTCTGTTGTCATCTACTTAATTAATTATAATTATAAATTTCTACATATAAGAACCTATATCAACTATATTTTAGAATAAATCAGCCGATTACTAGCTCGGCCACAGCGCTGATATAAGTCACATGACTAGCCCACAAATGACCTTGCTGGTGGGGGACTTTCAGGTTAATTCAGAAACGCGTGTTCTGCACGCGTTCATTTCAGCTTAATAGCCATCCCAAATAGCAATTGGATCTTAATTTTGTAAATATCGAAAGTTAGGAATTGGTTCTTTTCAGCGTCTTAGCGACGGAAATCAGCAGTAACGGTATTGGGCGAACCGATTATTAGATTTCACTTCGCGTACGTGAAATCAACCGACCATGGTGCGAACGGCATCACAGACTTCAAGTCAGCGGAAACGACAGCATGATCCGAGTGATCAAGCTAAAGAGCGACGATCTGTTCGCGTGAGGTACCAGGATTTAACGAAATGGACGCTGGAGAATTCTGTGAATACTCTTCCCGCCAACAGAGATAATGGAACTCAAGTGACAACTGCGGACGATGGACTCGAGATGTTGCGGGAGTCGATGCAGAAGACCGATAAACTTTATGAAAGCGTACATACACCGCACGAGGCAGTATTGGATTCGCGTCTGTTTGCGCTGAACAATGACTTGTTGGGCCAGAGAGTGCGAATGTTGAAAATGGGCAACCAGCATGACCTTGATGTGGACGATTTTGTGCTTCATCTACGGAAGTTTATAAGTGGCGAATCTGCAAATAATGACGGAACAGGTTTATCTGAGGGAACAGCAGCGTACCGGCAGAGACAGTGCAAGGGATGGGCGGAATTGGGCGATATTGCTGCTAGATGTAGTCGGCGCCCGGCGATCCACAAATATCTGTCTGAGAATGTTGAGCTGCGGACTCGGCGAGTTCCGCAGAGCCATGCTAGTCGCGTACAGGCGTTTACAACAGATATTGTACGGCCGCAGGAGCTGCAAACAGACGACTTGGCAGCAGACAAGGACTCTACAGCTAACCGGGTGATTGAGGTCTACAAGTCCATATGCGATGAACCTACCGGCGCTGCGCGGTCTGGGAAAGGCATTTTGCTCTTCGATCTGGTCATGAATCCAGAAAGTTTTGCCCAGAGTGTTGAGAACTTGTTTCACTTATCGTTTCTCGTACGTGACAAGCGAGTTTTTCTTGATCTCAACTCGGACGGTCTACCTACAGTGTATTTGGTTACGCAGGAAATTCTGGACAATTCCAATGACGATAGTGATCAAGAGAGCAGCGGGTCGTGGAAACAGGCTATCTTCGAACTCGACATGAAAACTTGGAAAGATCTGATTGACGCTTACGGGATCAAGAAATCCTTAGTCCAAACTCGACCATCATCTAGTAGTGAGAATGGCGATCGAGTCAGTTCATCAAACACTTGGTATGCGTAACTACTAACTACTACTTCGAGTTCCGAATTATTTTCGTTGCGTCAGCATCTTAAAATTATTGAAGACTGTCATGAAATACATCGCTGACCGCTGACATTTGTCTTGACTACGGCTCGGCCCTGGCAGTCCAAGCACCCTAACCGGAGTCATGTGTTAGCTTTTGGTCCGCTCGCGATAATAGCTTACCGATGCTCATGTTGACATTATCGATCGGAGATTTATATTTGCAGATCCAGTTTGCTTTCTCTTCAGTTTGGTATAATCTCATTTGAAATCATCAATTATGTGCAAGCCTTCTACATGTTCCAAGTGCTGTTAGTCTTACATGTCCTATTCCATTTGCAGATCAAACTAACTTAATCATTGTGAATAGCTGGCAAGACCTGGTTTGGCTGCGGTCTTCACATTCCATCAGTTCTCGATCATGTACCAAAATCTGAATGGTATGTGTCGCAGAATTTTTTTTTTTGCATTTTTGACAGTTTTTAATTATCTGTAGGTGTTCCTGCCCGAAACCGGACGGAAGTGAATATCCTCCTAAAGGTGACAAGCCCAATTAGGCTTGTTTGAATTCGCTTTCTCTAAAGATACTGATTTCTCTTTGATCTCTTATCTTTGATCTGTCAATGTTTCGATCGGCCTGATGTTTTGTCTGCTGATTGGCATTTGGAAGCTCGGAGTTACCAGATTGTTTATTGAGTAAATGAATTCATTTTTTTCCTACAACCCAAACTAAAAAGACCAGAAGAAAGCTCCCATATTTCAAAACCATTACCTAACATATCCTTTCAACACTAAAATATACAACCATAATTTGTCATCATATATCCATAACGGAAATTTCTCAGTGGGGTATTAATTGATTGACTATTTGCTGCCTGATTCCTACTCCAATCTTACTTTGGGTAAATATTGATCTGCAGATTCACTTGTTCCAGGTAATGAATCGACGGAAGATGAAGAAGTGATCGACGATATACTTGAGCGATGAATCTCCATTAGCGGAGAAATTACATCTTGCATGGAGTCGCTTGCGTCGTCATCTAGAGTCGTCGATCGTGAGTTTCCTGTGTCCTCTAAATTCAGTTCTTCTTGCTTTGATAGATTCAAAGAACTGAGGAAGTCTTCATTAGGCAGCGGAACCGGACGTGCACGGTACGAAGAATCTAGCCATTTTAGGATTATTTCTTCTAATTCCTGCTTCTTGAACGGCTTTGCAAGAAAATCGTCCATCCCCGCAGCAAAACATCGTTCCTGGTCGCCGGCGATCACAGACGCAGTCATCGCAACCACCGGTACAGAATTGAGTACTTCACCGAAATTTCTGCGTAGCATAGCGGTTGCAGTATATCCGTCAATCACCGGCATTTGACAGTCCATCAAAATCAAATCTGGTGGATTCCGCGCGTCCAATTTATCTAGGAACTCTTGCCCATTCAAAGCCGTCGATGCCTGGAATCCCAACCGGGAAATCGTCAAAGTGGCAATTTTCTGGTTGATCAGGTTATCTTCAACAACCAAAATATTGGTTTGTCGGGTCAGCACCTTCTCTTCCTCAAATGAAGATGGAGGCGTCACCAATGCCGATGATAATGTCGGAGGTGAGCCTAATTCGGATGAAAGTTTCCGTACGAGAGGAGTTCTAGATTCCGTACCTTGCTTCATATTATACGACATTTTCAGTTTCGTCTGAGGCCGTTCAATACTGGAAGGCAATCCAACCAGAAAAGGAATGACAAAGGAGGCTTTTGTTCCTTTCCCATAACTTGATTCGATATCAATTGTGCCTTTCATCAGTTCCACAAGACTTTTGGAAATGGATAAACCCAATCCAGTACCACCATGCTCGCGGGCGTCACTTCCATCAGCTTGTTTGAACGGAATAAATGCATCCTTCAATACTTCAGGTTCCATACCAATCCCAGTATCAATAATGTCAAACCGTAATATAACTTTTCCTTCCTTCACGTCACTGGCTAGGTTCGACAATCTGTCAACATGAACTGCAAATGTGATTGAACCAGCACGTGTAAACTTTATCGAATTACTAAGAAGATTAATCAGCACTTGGTTCAGTCGAACTTGATCTCCAATAACATAATCCACTGCGGAATCAAGTTGGAAATCACATTGAAAGTCAAGGTCTTTTAGTCTAGAACATTTGCGTTAGTATCTTCCCACTTAAACGAAGTAACAAAAAAGTCTACTCACGAGCATTCATATGATATATGTTTCGACAGTCCTTCAAGTAACTCCCTCATACTGAATGGAGCTCCACGGATCTTCATAAATCCGGCTTCCATCTTTGCATTATCAAGTACGTCGCGAACTAAATATAATAATCTAGTAGCAGAATATAGAATGCTCTCAGCAAATTGCCGCTGTTCTTCGTTCAGATCGGTCTGCAGTAAATGTTCTGATAACCCGACGACACCGGTGAGTGGTGTCCGGATTTCGTGTGACATCGTAGCCATGAATTGAGATTTCAGCCGACTCTCCGCAACAACAGCCGATTCTTTGTGTTTCAAGACATTTATTTCTCGTGTTCGCTCCTCAAGTGCCGTAGCAGCTAGATTCCTCTTCGTAATGTCTTGACTAACTCCAATAACACCAATAACTTCAGAAGTATCAAAATCAGCATCGATTTGAGATTGAAATACTAGAACTTCTGGAGCCTGGCGCGGATAAATGGGTACATAACGAGTTCTAATCCATTTACCGTTCATTTCAAATTCTGAAGTTGCGTATTTCGTACGTCCTTCAAGGACTGACAAAAGTGGGTGGCATAGTTCCTCGAAGCCTGGATCAGAATTGCGGATATCAGATCCTACAACTAGGTGCTGACTTAGCTCTGAATTCGGAAGTCCTTCCCTCATCATGACTTTAAAATTTTTGTCGATCGACCAAATACAAGTTTCGGCTACCAACTCATTAGCTAATCTAGGTTATGTAAAACACAAAAACTCTCTTACAGTCTAAAACCAGACATCTGATATATTCCAGATATCTGTAAGCAGCGATAGTAGCCATTACTTGCTCATTCACATCGGCTGTCACAGCTATCCATTTATAAATTTTGCCCTGAGTGTCACGTATCGGCATTGCCCGGGTGTGCATCCAATGATTTTCTTCCCCATTAATCTGAATTCGATTATGTATATCATAAACTGATCCATTAGCAACTGCAGTTCGCCAGGCAATCAAAGTACGCTCCACATCCGCTGGATTTACTCGATGAATAATGTACTTCTCGATGCTGCCATATTGCAGAAGATTGGATACTTTATTCCATGCTTGAGATGCATATGTAACTTTTCCTTGACTGTCTGTTCTCCAAACGAAAAACGGCAGATGATCAAGCATTTCGCCATGTTCGAGCTCAGCTAGCCTATTACTATCTTGTAGTCTCTTATGCCATCCAGTAATATCTCGCAATATTGCAATTCCTCCAAGTCGTTCAGAAGACATATCTGAACCAGAGAAAATTGGCTTAGCCGATACTTCGTACAATCGTTTCAGTCCGCCGACAATCATACCAAACTCGTAACTGTAAGGCGTTCCTGATATACATAATTTGTCAAACTTATAATCGCTCTCTGCCATTCGCTCTAGAAAGTCAGGTTTGTAGCATCCGAGCTCAACCATCCATTTGAATCCTTCTGTTGGAGGAACTTCACCAAAGAGCTCATGAAAAGCATGGTTATGTAGCACCACTGATCCATCACAGGAAGACACTATGACGGGCACGTCAATAACATCAAGGATTGCTTCCTTCATTTTGAGTATTAGCGCATTCTGCCGAGTGATAGCTGATTCGGAAGAAAATGGCGAGATTGCGCAAAGTTTGCCAGAAAACTTTGGAGACCCAAATTTCCCATCTTTGAGTCTGAAATTATCAATGTAGACTTTGGGACTCTTGCTAAGTGTGCACACGTAATAACGTTTGGTTTCCAGAACTGTTATACTGATTTTTATCGGAAAATAATCAGAAATCTGTTGTCCATCTGCGGACGCAAGATAAACATGTTGAACAGAAGTACCAAATGGCAATGCACTAAGTAGACGATCGGCAGACTCCTTAATTAGCGGAGTTACATTTTCTGAGTCCAAAAAACAAAAACCAAGATCCGAAAATCGATGCTTGATTACGCACAAGCAGTCATTATTATGGCTATCGGGACACTCAAACCGAGGATCATCAGCATAGACTTCGTGAACAAGCTGCGAGGCATCCAAGATTGTAAATGTATCGTCGAAAATTACCACAAATCCAGGAAAGGCTTTCAGAAGGCCATGGTAGGTCATGTTGGACATGAGCTCGAAGGGCGGGCATTTTTGGCTGGGCTGAAAAAACTCCTTCGCACCAGTAGACGAAACGTCTAGACAGAGCGCCATGAGATCGAAAGACAGAAAATCGATCGATGTGAGAAGACGATATGCAGCAACACGACTTACGACGATATTATGATCCTGATAGTGCAGACCTGATCTTCCTGAACCCTGCAGACAGCGCAAAAAGAAGAAAGAAAGAAAACAAAAGTGTCAAGAACGTTACAGACCAAAGATGAGTAAATCGCGGACATTCAGAATGCAGAGGAGTCTATCTTCACGGGCCGAGGGCGCAGTATAAGCCAGATTTTCCTGACAAAGATAATTCTGCCACCAGGCAGCCCGGCCATGTCGAACGAAATCAGACATTCAAGTCGAGCCAAATGTCTCCGTGTGAGAGAAAACAGACACCGGTAGTTACTCATTAGATCAACTAGCGTGGACAAAGTAGTGCGCTGAATTCGTTGTAACCTGTAATTTCTAGCTACTTACGACCAGGACCGGTGGAAATCATCACATGGTCGAAACCAAAACCAGGGCGGTAATCGAAATACTTCCCGTTTAACGGAGTAAGGCGGTGCAATGGAAACCGAGTGAAAACGGATAAACGTCTTTTATGGACTGAACCGACGGCAGCCACCGACTTTGATGCCAAACATGGATTAGAAAAGCTTCAGGGCATGAGAGCGCCAGTCTTTTGGGCTGAAAGTTCTTTTCAGGTTGTCGGGGATTGTCAGAGATTGTAACCAGGGAATCGCGTGCAGTTCGCAATTGTGATAGACTACAGAACTATAGCTTGGAAATCTCGCTTCTATTTCCCTGTTTCCTGCTAACTCAATTTTGTCAAGTCTAATCCATTCTAAGGGTTCGTCCCTACCGATGATCATCTGACGCCACGCCGCTCTCGGGGCCTATCATATATTTCATTTTAGCTTGAGCATCCAGAATCTCCCCAGGTCGGGAACAGCTATTTCCGAAATTTGTCTTGTTGACCGCGACAACAGACAATTGCAGCTTCTATGCTGCTTTGAAGGCTGGTTTACAGGCTTGGTGATAGATAGTGACCAGACACTCTCGTGGCCGGAGCCAATCTTGCGGTCCGGTTCGGAGAATTGACTTCGGAGACGGGTCCAGTAAGCCTAACCTGAAGTTCTTTATCACCCGTTCGAATCTTCACCGTTGCTCCGAATGTAATCTGAGTCGACTACTGTTTCGGAACATCCCGTCATCGGATTCCTCACCAGCTTGCGCAGGAAAAGACAGCCCGTTCCGGTAGGCTTGTCAAAATCCTAGGCACAGTGCAGCCCGAACACATGTCAGTCTGGCTGTTGTTGTTGGCTTTTTGTCTCCCAAGTAGTTCAGGAACTTAGAGCAGGTCCTATTTGGGAGGTGAACTAGACGGTGATAGGACCGACACTACTGTAACAGCTGCATCTGCACCTGCGGCTGCAGCCGATCGTACGGCAACAGAAGGTTATTCCGGTTCGTGCGCACTTCCGATGTCGAGTCGATCATTAATTCAGTTGCCGCTGGTTAATGTCCGAGAGGGCTTTAAGCGGTCCACAACGCTGCCGTTTCACTCACACGAGCCAAACGAAATATTAGAATGCAAAGAGATATTGCCTTTTGCTTGTCCAGATTTGCAATTCAATTCTGACATCTGCACTCTAGAATCTGGGACAAATAGACAGGCCAAAAAGCGCTGACAGTCGTCCCATCTAAGATGAGTATTGATGGTATACGCTTGTATCTGAGACCGCTAGTGGTGGCGCTGTGCTCAATTTTTCGGCTTGCTCTTGCAGATCACTGCCGAGGCCAAAGCATGTTCGATTTGAGTTCCTTTCTTGCTTTTGTCTCGCATCTTGACCCTACCTGAACAGCTTGACCCTCAAATTCATCTGCTTTTTTTTCTTTTTGCATTTTACGCTACCAGCCGTCCGCTTTCACGTCCGCATACGTACTGCATGTAGCACTTTCTGGGAGAATCCTTCAAAGAATAAATGCCGGTTAAGGCCGCAAACTGCTTCCTTTCCAAATAGCTGGGCCATGGGCGGAATCTGGCCCATTTGGGAGCCATCTTTCAATATAGGTTCCTATATGCAATCCCAGCTGAATGGTATGCAGATTTTAGGAAATAGTTATTTTCTGCTAGATATTACTGTATCAGCTCACTTCTGCATCTCCCGAAAGCGGTTACGAATTGGACGTCGTTGTACCTCTCCAAGATCTTTCAAGGTCCCCACCATGTCCGAAATCGGTGTTGGCTACCAGTTCTTGAATTGAGTCATGAAGTTTTTCTTATATCTACTAGAATCAATTTACGCTGCGCATGTGGAAGCTTGCTGAGTTTACCACCGAGTTTTATTAATCAGTCAGCCTTTTTTTATAATATGCTGCTCTATCTATTCCCCAGAAACTATATAAAATGTCCTACCAGCTAGAGAACTAGACGGTGGTTACGAACGGCTGTCACTTTCGATTCGTCCAAACGCTATTAGTCAATAAGAATTCAAAAGAACCAATCGCGGAGAACAGATCCAACCGTATCTTGTTCCGAATATCTCGCTCAAACTGGCGCTGTTGACACTAGCACTATTTCAGTCCAGCACCCTAATTAGGAATCCATAGCGCGAGATAAGTTCAGTTCCTGAATAAGTATTGCTCTACTGAAATGCCCATCCAAAGTATCAACCTAAGATTCTTTCATTGTTAAGGTTTTGACTGAAATCAATTTGAAGCTAGTCTCAGAACTGCACCGTCCTCCTGGAGTGGATCTTCTTCAGCTCGAGGACTTTATCTTCTAGTATTGCGAAACCTAAAGAACTCTCACTTGCTATAATCTCCCTCACTTTCTGACAATTTTGGATATTCACAAATTCGAGGCTGACCACGGAGAACGTCCTTTCAATCAATTTTTGGAGAATACATGCCAGCGCTTCTCATATAACCCACTATCCAAAACACCATCTCGATGCATATATTATTGATTTAACGTATTCATGCAGATCGCTATCTCCTTCAAGTTTCACCATAGACTAATCGACCATATTCTATAGACTCGATCCGTATCTTCTCCGCCTCGACACGATCGCAAGATTGGTCCTCCATTATTAGCCTGACTGCTAGCTCGGGCACTAGTACACTTGAGGCATATCCTGTCGGTGACATACTTAAAATCCACCTTTCTTTCTTGCCGACCCTTGAAATAGTTGAGTAGGCGCATTCCAATGCAGCGTGAAGTAGTGCTTCGCTACCTTTGAATCCATAATATCCAGGCAGCATGTCATATTCTCCTACATGTATTTGCTGTAAGGCATCAACTCTTTTGCTTTCGTTTTGGTACCGGTCTCTAGCCGCTTGATGAAAGTCGCTCGATATTCGACCTTCTACTATTTCCAGAAGATCATCTCGAAATTTCATAGCTCTTCTTGTCAATTCCGATGCACTAAATGCCCGAGGATAATTTCTTGGCGCGTCTTCAATAGCAAATGCCCTCTTATGTGATAGACAAATTTCATATGATCCTCTGAGAGATTTCGCTTCAGAGATTCGATCTCGAAGATTACTTGGTAATGGCTCTCCGCAAAGGGGGCATAATTCGTAATTGTCCATCTGTCTAGAAGATATAAGTTCTGACTTCGACTTCGATGAATTTGAGTGCTCGAATGGAAATCGTCTCTCGTCTTGATCAATAATTTCAAGCTCTGATGGCGTCAGAGAAGACGGCAAGTCAAACTCACTCTCTGAGGGTTGATCATAATCTGCTACTTCCTTGGCGATGTCACTGCTCAATTTGATTACGAAGCCATCGTCCTTGCTGTTCAGCGGTGCTGAGTCAATGTCGCTTGATTCGTAGTCATCTGAGAGCAGTTTCTTTTGATCTCTTCGCTCATTGAACATCTCTCTTAATTTTTTGAGACCCTGCTCGCGAATCTCTGCATTTCGTGAAATAGTTTGTTTATGTTTCACTTTTGGACTGCCTACCTGTGAAGATGATTCTATCGCTAGTTCATCTACCAGTAACGTTTGTTCCTCATCGTGAAAATCAGAGTCTGAGCTGAATCCTTCTAAATCATTCAATAATGGATTAGAGCGATTTCCTATTGATTGTAGCGTTGATTGAGATTGTGATTTGTTTTTCCTAGGGGACGTCACCAGGGTTCGCTTTGCTGTTGTATCTGAAAATCTTGAAGGACCGTCTGACCATTCGCCCAACTTCAATGTCTGCTGGACTTTTGAAGTAGAACGTTTTCGCGACTCTACTACCAAAGGCTTAACGTCATAGCTGGAAATAACTTTCTGTTCTCCTTCTTTCGCTTTAGTTATCAGATCGTGCAACGAGAGCTTTGAAATGGATCTATTCCCCGATTTGTCGTCATTGGAAATGCTCTGTACCCCTTGTGATGTAAATAGAGAATCAGTCTGCGAGAATGTTCGTTTCGCTGGAGACGACTTTAGTGACTTGGACTGCTTTGACTTCTGGATTTTTGGCGAGCGCCCCAACTTAGAATCACCCAACGAATTTCTACCCGATTCTTGTGAGCTAGAATCAGAAGACATGCCTTTTAAATCTGTGAATGAATGTGAAACATCTGGATCACTAGATATTGATATTGATGTAACAGCTTGATTGTTATCGGGAGATCTGTCGCCAATCGTAAAATCTGAACCAAAACAGCTCTGGGGAGATGATAAAGGAGAGCTTTCTGAGCTTCTCGTTGTCAAAATCGTGGGCTTTGAGATTAGAGCGCTGCTTGTCAGTTTTCCTGATTCCTGTTGTTCTGTTGATCCCTTCGAATTTATTCTAAGTTCAAATTTGGGATTGGAAAACTGATGTGAGACTCGTAGACTATGATTGGCAAGCGGAGCCTTTAGCGGGATCAATCGACTATCTCCAAATTTCTTTATTTGATTCTCAGCTCCTATAGCAGGCTGGCCTTCTGTGGATTCCAAATCTTTTCTTAGCAAGCTCGGAGAAGGCGAAGATGGGCTCAGCATACAAGACGCGTCAAGCTCGCTCTCTTTAGCCTGCTCAGATTCACTTTGAAGCTCAGCCAAATCATTAGATATATCGGTCATAGACTGGTTCCAATATTTGTGTCTTAAGAATGGCAATCTATCAATAATCTGCGGGTGGACCTAAGCAGTTGAACCATTCACAAGAGTAGAAACAAGATCAAATGCGCGTCCATATAGTTTATTGTTACGATTGCTCGATCAGTAAGTATGTATTCTAAACCCTCGAATATGAATACTACCAAAGAATGCTACCTTGAAGAGCAATGGTCTAGTGTCGCATGACGTACCCTGCAGTGCATATAAACTGCGTTATTCAGCGATTATATACTAGAAACTTTTCAGGTTCGGTTATAGAATTTCTATATTGTGAAACAAATGAGTAGAATCAAAATGACTATTAAGTTCTATCTAGACAAAATTATTTTTCCGCCACATTACTCAATGAGAAATCAAAAGCTTCATTCAAGCAGCATCGGCAAAAGAGATGCTACTCAAGAATTTCTAATCGCAGTTAAGTATACACTAAGCGGTCATGCTGCTGATTGATCGCGAAAACCTGAATAACAGGCTTCAAGAGTAGATTGGTGGATAGCAAAGGAAAAAGCTCCATTGAATCCAAGAACGGTGAAGGGATTTGTACAACTAAACTCACTCAAAATTCATCTCGTCAGTTTTACAATACTTTGGGGCAAGATCAGCTCCATCTTCAGCTTAGGCTTCTCCTTAGATCATGAATTTGATCTTCAAGCTCAACGGGAAAAACAATATCCATCTTAACAATACTTTTACGGTTACTGAAACTAGTCCCGTTTTCAAGGTAACTTTCGAATACTATGTAAAACCTAGTTCGGCAAAAATCTGGAGTTAGATTTCAGGCAGTCAAAACTCTTCACCAATTTGACTGCAGAAGCCCTCTAGTGTTTTAATTCTTCAAATTTGCGACTCGCCCGTGAAGGACCTACAATAAGAACTCTGCAGTGGGGACTCTATAATTAGATCTTCAATATATACCAAATACCCAAATCATTAATAACTGAAATACTGATTCCATATAAGTACAACAGTGTGGCGGGTCTGATTGCAGTTAAACGTAGCTCAAGAGCCGTGAAATTTCTTACGTTGAGAATGCCATCCCTTTCCATCCCGTGCTTCGGGAGACGCGTTCTTGACGCGCTAGGAGCCTCACAAGCCGCACATGGTCGCGCGTATCTCGCAGCGACTTCGTCAACTATTACCAATAATAGACTTTCATAAGTAATTAATAGACTTTCTCTGTTCGCTTCCATGAATGTTGGTTTGGATTGCACAGTGAAAGTTTGGATTTATCTGAAATCTCTCTTGATTTTCAGGGGATCTTAAATGCCTTTGCCGACAGGCAGCTCCTCTTCTAAGGTGGCGCGTTTGACCCCTGTCTAGCCCTTTGTCACTTGCGTTCAATCGTGCTTACTTCACATTTCACCATTCACTTTCAGATCTTCTTCATACTCTCAAAGGATTTTGTTGTATTTTCCATCGAATTTGCTCATATCGTCGACTGTATGATAGTTTGAAAGTAATTTCTAGTGTTGTTCAGACAATGGTTCAATCTGCAATCAATTCACTCTCTATAGCATCGATTATCGGTATAGTTCTTTCGGTTATTCTCATTATAACTGTCTTTGCGCGCTTTACTGCCCATTCTTCCTCCGATACAGATCGTCATTATGACAGGCTTGCAAAATTCAGATATTATTTAATAGGCCAATTCGAACGTCGTGCACTTGGTCTCGCTTTCCTATGCGTTCTAAGTAACGTATTGAATTTGATCATAGCAGTTCGTGGAAGCGAAAATGAATGTGAGGTCCAACTAAATGGAACGTCTGTATTCCCTTCCCTTTCCTGGCTGGCTTTTATCATGGTGCCGGTTTCATATGTGCATTTTATTATTCCCTCTATCGTAGCTTGCACTTCAGCGCAGGCGGCTACAGGAAGAAAAACGGAGAAGGAGTTAGACCTACCATTTCATCGGCAGGACTTGCCTGAAAACTACCCAGAAATTAACATTCAGCACAAGACAGCTCGTGCACGCCTTGTGTTTATTCTGCGACTCCTGGCCTACGCTTCCACATTAGTCGTGTTTTGGCTTCCCGTGTATCTGATATACACCAATGATTGGACTGCCTACAGTTCGTGTTTTACCAAGTCCGGATCGGCAATGTTTTATATGGGTTCTGCAACTGCAATTGCAGGATCTGTCTTGTTGCTTGGACTTCTAGGTGCCATTGCCTGCGGATTTATGTACGCTGTTGGGCATGCATCGGTTGTTGCAAACGCTCGAGACGTGTTTCGTGGATATCGAGGAGCTTCGTGTGCCTATCTGGGTGCTGGTTTCATTTACGTAGTGAGTGAATGATCTGTCGAGAATATATGCAGCCCATGTGTACTAATTTGTTTATAGGGATTAGTTACTCCTGAGATTCTATATCGCGCGACGTTGGGTGCAAATGCACAGCAAATCACGGTTCCGAGAGCTCTGCAGAGTCTCACGGTAGTTGCGATGCCTATCCATGTTTTTCTGCTTTGTGTGATCACATTTTCGGTGTTTATCTTTGTGCAGTCGGAAAAACTAAATTTTTGCGCTGACGACGATAATAAATTATGGTACATGGACACTACTCATGATTCTACCTCGGGGTCGGTACTTAATGACCGCGCAGACGAGCACCAAGATAAAATTCAATCTACGAGTTCACCCAGCTCTCCAGAGAAAAAGAGCAAACTGCCGTACTTCTCTATGACTTTTCATGCCTCACCCCGGTATGAGGACAAATATGTATCTGGAGTATCGGCTGCCGCCCGACATGATCGTTTCTCAAGAACTAGCTTATTGATGAGAGGCCTACGATGGTCGACCTCTCGGAGCGGCTCCCGAGCCGATCTGCAAAAGGTACCTACGGACGAACCGTTGCCTTCGCCTTCTACGCTTCCTTCAGGATATCCGCTGCATGGGATGAAGGACAACAGCGAGAGTAGAGTTTACGCATACTCTACAAGGTCTGGCCACAGTGTTCAGTTTGAAAACAACTTTGCTACTGACAATATTCTCGATCGAAATTATGGCCGTCTTCAATCAATTATCTATTCCGATTCTTTAGAGGATCCATACAGTGAGCATCAACTAACGCAAGAGCGAGAGAGTCCGCCGAAAACCAATTTTCTCGCTCGGTTCAATTTTATTTGATATAACTAGTTCTTGCTCATTGGGCAATTATCCTGATCGACTAAGTCAGCAAAGAGTTTGTCAAAGCAGCCTTAAACAATTTCTTCCAGTTTCATTCTTTCATTCGAAGGAAGGAGCAAGTCAGATCTTAGGGCCATGTTGCAACTTTTTATTTACACTGCGCTATCCGTTCCTTTTCAAGAATATCAAGTGGAAAACGAAATGCCCACACAATCTGCATTTTCCGATAATCTTCACGATCATTAACATTGAGCATAGACTCAAAAGTCATGCAACTCATTCTTTACAACTATCAACAGCTACATTCCTTCACATTCAACTGGTCTCTAACTATACACTCTTTTCAAACTTTTTGGAAGATAATATCTATTTCTTAACTTTTTATCTGTTTCTCTTTCCGTGCTGTATATTATTCCCCTTATCGCTGTCATTTTATGCTCAAAGTACAGCGCTTATGACTCATTTTTTTCGTTGTTTGCTGTCTTTCTTGCAGGTTCTGTATACTACATTTGCTCGACTTACATATTACGATCAGATTCCTTATTTACCGATACTTCATTATGTTTTGGCGATTTTTGTGTTACTCTCAGTCTTGGCTCCTTTATGATGATGATTTTGTATTTGTTTTCAATTCTTGTGTTCAGTATTATGTGGTTTAAATTTATTTTATGGAATGTTGTGTATTTAATTTATGACTATGAGTGATTATTCACGCTCACGCACAATAGGAAAAATGAAAGTCTACCAAAAAAAAATGAAAATGCCCTCCCCACCAAAATAATGAAACAGAATTAACAAAACCAATGAGACAAAAAGGAAATAGAAGAAAAAAGTCAGATAATGCAAACGGATAGTGAAATTAGAAGGAAAAGAAAAGTTAGATAACCATTTACAGTACCAATGTTGGATGGAGCCAGGTAAAGAGGTTCAGATTGATACTCAAGTGGTTAGATTAGCGCCACCGAGGGCGAGAAGCCAAGCTCGCCGAGCTTTTCTTTTTCGTTAAGGATTGCTTAGTTTCAAGCTGTGTTTCAGTTGTCGAAGATGATGGCGAATCATACTTGATGTAGAATTTACTTGGCTGGGTCTGTTGCTGAGATCTAGCAGATGAAGACGGTTGACGTGCTACAGAAACTCGTGAGCGTGTTGACTTCACTTGGCTAGAGGCTGCATTGATATTGGCTATTTTGTCAGCAGCAAATGACGGTAGCGAAGGCTTCTTTTCGAGAGAACCGGCAGATCGTAAATTCGGTGTACTGGCGTGATGGTTCAGTCTTGACTTAGGAGTGTGTCGTAGTGGAGTATCTCTCGCCGGCGCCAGCTGTGGATGTATCTTTGTATACAGAGTTCCAGGTAAATGTTGGCAGTTCTGACTGGTTGCTAGTGAAGTACCAGCTTTAGTCGGGGATTTGATTTGCGGAGTTTGAGGTGCCGGAATCAAGGATCTGCGAGGCTTTGAAGCAGACACAATTGCAGACACTGAGGCTGCCGTGGAAGATAATTTTCGTCTCGGTGTCACGTCCAAATTCGATAGACTTGGCCTTGAACGAAGATCAACCATACTCTGTTTTTTCAAGGATTGCTTCGCTAATGGCGTGTTCATGCTTGATTCCGAGCCACTAATTGACCTAACAGGTGACTTCAATACTGAGCTTGGAAGGTCGTACGATTTGGTCATAGAAAGATTAAATTTAGGCTGGGGAATACAAGACGGGCGAGGCTTAGTATCCGACTGACGGGACTGTGAACCTGTCTCATAGGAATCTTGAAATGCAGACTCGGCTGTCTCACATTTTTGCCTTACTTTCGAATCTTGAATCAGGGATGATCGCTTATATTTCCCTTTCACTGTGGGGGTCTCATTATCGGCATCAGTCTCGCTAAGGCGTTTTCGTCTACCGACAGTATTGAGCGTAGGCTCAGGTTCACAGGTACTAGCTGGAAAGGTCTCGAACGGCGAGGAAGCCTCATGAGCTTGATCGTCATTGTCAGCCATCGATGACTGACTTTCACTTCGACTGCGACATCTGCTCTGACCCCTAAAGCTAAGTCCTAGAGAAGCCCGTGATGATACTGAGGAGCGGAACGATGATCGGCTTGCAGTCTCACGGCTAAGTGGATTGGCCTCCACAACTTTCATCACATCTAGTCCATACTTCTCATCAATTGTATAAATTTTTTCTTCAAACTCAGTCCAGAAATTTTGCAGATGCGAAATCTCTCGCGCTACCTCAGTACTAGAAGTCACTCGATCTCTGTCTGCACGATTAAGTAGCCACAGTATTTGCAAAATCACAGACAAATTTTCGCGTACAGAAGACTCATAAATACGCACTTTAGAGTCCATGTTCCCTAGGTCGGGCTTGCTATCTAAGATCACGTTCATATGCTGTTCAGTATTGGACATTAATCTGCGAGCCTAGCGAGATGTTAGTAGAGATCTGATATTGTGATAAAATGCATACCTGATTGCCTGTGTCAATCAAAAGAGCAACCCATCTTTTATCACCAAACTCCAACAGCAGGGAATCAGCATCAGCGGCAAGTTTTTGCCATTGCTCAGAAATCGAAGCATGCTCATTTGAAACTTTCTCTCGAGCCTCTTCGAAATTATTACCAAGTCGCTGAACAAGTTTAAAAATGCACTCGTCCAAAAACTTAACACTCCTTTCAAGAGGCTGCATATTTTGAAGGAATTCAAAAAGACTGACGTTCTGTTAGATTGATGAAACCAGCGAAATGTGACAATAGAAATCATCTTACCATTCGTTTTGCTTGCCATCTTCTTCTGATAGGCAAACAAATTTCCTTTGAGCTGCGATCGGACTCTGCTCAAGCGAATTGACCAAGCCTGCAATTGAATCTGATGATTCAGGAATCGGCCACTCGGTATGCTTGCGCTTCCTATAGCCTTCCAAAGATGCAGCCAATTCTTGGCATGCTGCAATGGCGACGGCAAGATCAGGAATTACTGAGTCCATGAATTCAGTCCACTCTAAGGCTAGGTCAATAAGCTTCCGAGCGTGCTGAACCGTACGAGCTATCCCATCTGTAGCGGCAACTATTTGTTGAGCAAGCGTGCGAGCTTCACTCTCTTCAGCTGAGAGCGACCGTTTGCGAAGAAAATCGGTATGCATTATGAGCGTTTCGAGTTTGTTTTCAATGCAGATCAGTGAATCATTACTGGAACCTGCACATCTGATGTCACCTTTAAAATCCAGGTTATCTATTGCAACCGACGTTGCCTCAAGATTAAGCAGTAGCGTCTCTAGAGTTTCCTCCGAGTCACTTAAAATCGGTAATCGAATGGCGCTCATGTAAGAGCAAGCTTCTGTAAGCGGCTTCCGTGTACCAAACACGTTTGAGTGCTGCCGGTTAGGAGATGGAGACCGAGAATTGTACAACGAGGGTGAAAACGTCATTGAGTTCATTCTGCGAATGCTTGCAGATGATGATTGATGACGGAGAGGAGAAAGTCCAGATGAACCGGCAACGGACGTAAGAGCAGCCATAACAAATCAATGAGATTGGTTTGGTTTAGATAAACATTAGAGATGTGAAGCGTTCTCCTAATCGTAGAGGTTGAATAGTAAAATTCTCAAGAAGTATAAATAGAGATGTTTATGTTATTTTTGGAAGAATGTAGCTGGTAGTGGATGTGATTAATCAAAGAAGAATAAATAGTTGCGGTTGATCCGGATATTCCTTAACAAAAACAATAACACGCTAATATCACAAAACTGAATCTGGATGAAAGCTGAAGTCAAAAAGTATTGGAGTGTGGTCCAGAATTTTACGCCCCGTCCCCATATGACTTGCCTCGCAAGTATAACAGTTGGATTTTGTATACAATCAGCCGCTTTGGGTTATATATAAACACTGGCGGTTGCCTAGCAACAACCCCAGTTTTCAGGGTCTCCCATCTCGCACAGACATCGATCCGGGATTAACAGATCATGAACAAACAATTAATTAGTTCAATACAGAAGTAAATTAGACGATCACTTACAATAAACAAGACATATCATTATTGAGACCAAAATCAGATCTGACTTACTAAATAATACACACAAAGTAAACAAAATCCAAAACAAATAATGAGCGTGAGAAATAAGCACCACAGTTACACTTGCAACCTATTCCTGGTTACCTTACAAGCATATTCAAATATCTACATGACAAATTTAATCCCAGATAACTCCATTCTTGGCTGCGACACCCTTATATCTCTGCGAAGTCGGCCTTCCGAGAGCTCTCCGCCCACAGCATCTGCTAAAAATAGCTCGGCTAACTGCCCGTACAACAAAGCGGAGACTAAGAAGAACAAGCATTACCACAACGATAGCAAAGACAATAAAGAGGCTATTAAGTGAAGCTTGCGCACTAACAAGCTTCTCTCTGTATTGATCTGTCAAATCACTCAACGCATCACCTGTAGCATCTCGGATACCACTCAATGAATAGACATCTGGAGGCGTTTGGACGGCGAAGCGAATCAGAAACTGTTTCCACTGCTCAACCGTTGCATCAGTAGAACCATCTCCATTACCAATTGATCCACCAGGGTAAGAAGCAATAATAATTTGAGAGTCGCCTTCATTTTCACGCAGGTGAGCTACTACAGCACGAGTTTCAGCTTCGTATCTGCCCTTTCTTGCAACTACCACTAGACGCGCACCTGGACGATCATTGAGTCGTAATCTTCGAATGAATTTATATAAACTGTCAGCAAATTCCTCAGCAGGAACACGAGCATCGACATCGTATTCTCCAATGTTCAAAATAACGACAGAGGGTGTGACTGGTTCAATAATATGTTGGGAATTGAACGAATATCTAGCTGAATGCGGCAGATGGTTGACCTGATACGGGTCATGATCTGTCGGGTTAAGAAACTGATATTCCGTAAAAAGAGATTTTACTCTTGGAGCAGCCTCCTTGCTTAATGTTAACGGATATTTAGCAGCAATATGACTGTGTCGAGCTCCGATTTCTTCCGCAGCTCTCCACTCGGAACTTGAAATTGCAAATCTATCTGCCAAATCACGGCCTCCTATGAATTCAACATAGGGTAATCCAAGTCGCGCACTCAACCAATCATTATTCTGATTGACGAGTGTAGTAGGAATCATGAAGCCAAGTAGTGAAAGCGAAGCTGTGTGACGAGAAGAGACGACCGTGACAACATGTGGTTCTCGTCCATCTTTCTCTCCGCCAGGAGTATCGATACGAATTAAAATCGGTCCCAAATGTGTTTCCTCTGGAGTAATATCTTTCGAAACTTCGAAGAATTCGCCGCCGTCGACACTGACTTGGTACAACAGAGTTCGAGGTTCTAAAATACGAGGCCTGAGAACAAGTGTACAGTGATCACCGAACGACAACAAAGTAACATAAGTCCCGGGCCATAAACTAGCTTTGAATACATCTCTGAATCGATGCCAGCGACCGGAAAAAGAAAACAACGACGGCTGGCCAATTGGTGTCATGAGTGAGCCTTCAATAGGTACATATTTGTGATCGAAAACCTCAGACTTGACGCCTTTAGGGTCTTTTTCTGCCGATGCTAGCGATGCTAGCTGGACTACTAAAATAAATACTAATAGTAGTCCTGCAGAGACGTCATTTGAAATAAACTTCATTCTTAATTCAAATATTAGAACAGATGAATAGAATAGAACTTCGTATGTGTTATATTGTTCGACCGCCGTCAAACAACCGGAATTCGATCCAAATGACAGCTAGGGTACTTCGTGACTAAAACTTACTCCGACTAAGTCTATAATCGAGATCAATTTAAGCCCGTATCAACTGCAAATCTCTGAAATCCTGTCGGATTTCCTTGTTCGTGTAGTTTCGATTGGATGATGTATATTGGTATGCCTTCGCTGCAAGCGAAAGGGTCTGCTGCAGGTCCGCTTCGGTAGACTAACCTATTATGTCGATCACGTGAGTGATATTCCGAGGGTTTAAGACGGAAGGGTCCTTCACATTGATGAAGGCAGGAAATGAAGGTACACAAAAGGACATAAATAGATAATATAGTCTAAAACACAAAATAGTTACAGGTACGCCAAAATCAGGAGAATTAAAATTATCGACGAATTACACTCTAATCTGGATTGCTGAACTAGCTTTTTTGTCTAGAATTCAGACAATCTAGCTATCTTGCTTGAACTTGTCTTTGTGGCAGATTCAATGGTCAAACTGCCTTCATGAGTTACCAAAAGAAAAGCCGCGCGAGATGAAGTAGAAGAGGTAAATGCGGTATGTGTTGTCCGCGTTGTAAAAGTACGCCGGGAAGATGAGCTGGAGGTTAAGGAATGTGATGAAGTGCGCATGGTAGAACTGGATGTCGCCCTAGCAAGAAAAGCATTAATAGTGGAGGAACGCGACGTGGATGTCTTAGTAGCAGCCTTAGCTGCAGATCTGGTTGATGAAGTTGTAGATATCCTAGAAGAGGTAACGGTAGAGGATCTCGTAGAAGATGTAGAAGTAGAGAGCTTCAAGGAAGACTTGGTAGAAGATTTGGTACAGGATTTGGTTGAGGACTTGGTTGATGATTTGGTTGATGATTTGGTTGATGATTTGGTTGATGATATTTTAGTTAAGGACTTAGAAGATGTCCCAGTCGACACTGCTGAAGATAAAGACGAAGATGTGATTAGTGTCGAGTGCGTTATACTAGTGGACAAGGTAGATGAAACTCTCGAACTAGACCTTGAACTGGACGAGGCTGAGAAACTGGAACTTGTAGTAGAAGACGATACAAATCGGCTTGATATTGATCGAGACAGCGTCGATGTTGGGGCACTAGAAGTGGAAAAAAATGATTGTGCAGAACCTGATGCAGAACTGGCCAAGACAGAGCCTGCAGCTGTAGAACTCACAAGTGCAACTGAGGACGAACTGGGCAAACTTCCTGCTGAAGAGTTGTTTGAGTTTTTATTTTTCTTCGTCCCAACACCAACTCCAACTCCGACTCCGACACCAATTGCAACAGCAAGGAATAGAAGAATAAGAAGAATCCACAGCCTTTTCCGTGATTTGGTGGCAGTTTGCTTAGAGGAGTCTTTATCGAGTGGTAATGCGGAAGCAAGAGGTTTTTTTTCGGATATTGGACCAGTCGGGGGAGGACCTCCTCCACTGACAGCTCTGATAGTAGGATTAGCAGGTACAGCTGAATATGCTCCTTTTTCAGAGCGAGTCATTGAAATTTCTGGAAGCTCGGCAGGTGGGATTGATTTTGAGATTGCCTTAAGAGAGTTACCGGCGCTATTTGAAAAGACAGGCGCATCTGGAGTAGAAGGACTTCCAGAAGAAAACTTAGCTGCCGATACTTCTCGGGGGGTCCCAATTGCAGCAGTAGATGCCACAACTGCAACCGAGGCAGGAACAGTATCTGAAGAATCGATGGAGGAGAGCTCTGCGGCGTCAACGTAGGCATCGGTGTTGTAGGGGTCAGTATCATATCCAGAAGGATATTCGGAAGCGGAAGTGAAGAAACTAGTGGTGCTAGCAGTGGGTGAGGGTGCAGATCCTAGGGAAACTGGTGATGACGGCTCTTCATAGGCGTCAGGAACATCAGTCGTATCAGTAACGTTTGAGCTCGACGGTGAATGGACAACCGTAAATGGCAGCCCCCGTGAAGGTACCGGCGAAGGAGGAGCTTCATCGTCAGATGCAGAGCGGGAGCCTGATGCTGCGCCGGTCAAAAACTGATCGTCAGTACTAGACGGTCGAGATGGAAAAGGTGAATAATCTGACCCCGCAACGGAGGAATAGGCTGCAATGATAGAGTCGGATGCGGTTGAGCGTGTTGAAGTTGTAGCAGACGAGCGGCGATTAACTAGGACCTCGGTCGGTTTAGACCCGCGTAACGAAGCACGAGTAGCGGTGACAACCTGAGGTGCTTCATCAAAAGTATCGTCGACATCTTCACCATCGGAAAGTGAATGGACACTCGAGGCGTGCTGATGCGAACTAGACATGATATACTAGAGTTTCAGATGAATAAGCCTGCCAGAAGTAAATGAAGACGACTGTTCGAGTCGTTAAGAGGCAGAAGTCAATGAGAGAGCAGAGTTACAGACAAAGAAGTCACAAATCCAAGTAGGTCTTCTGCTTGGAAAACTGCAATGTTTTATGT
This sequence comes from [Lipomyces] oligophaga, assembly GCF_038497815.1. Classification (NCBI taxonomy): domain Eukaryota; kingdom Fungi; phylum Ascomycota; class Lipomycetes; order Lipomycetales; family Lipomycetaceae; genus Lipomyces; species [Lipomyces] oligophaga. The sequence continues at coordinate 1,754,679 of NW_027117786.1, read as the reverse complement.
CCAATTTGCAAAGTTCTTGAATAAAAGCAGGCTGTTTGGCATACACCTATGCACTAGTTAAAATTACCTCGAAAACATTGCGTCCTCGGGGTAGTCCAATCCCAGCAGGCCGGGCCGCCATTTCTAAAAACGGAAGCGCGTACCTGAAGCCGCTCCCGCCGCTGGATCGGGAATTCAAGTCACATGTTACAACAATATTTTAAAGGGTGTTGTGCCCTGACCGATGGTTCGCGATAAGGATGCTCAGACGACGGCATTTATCATACCTTTTTAGAATTGAAGTTCAGAAGCTGTAAGTATGATACGATTATGTAATTATATGATAGAAAATAGTAAATTCAATACATATTCAGATACTTCGTAAAATTAGCCGTCCCTAACTTTCTGGTTGTCGTCTCGAAGGAAATGCTGATAGTAAATCTTGACTGAGAAACTTTACTGGAACGATTGCGGCCAATCTGTTCTGCTTCTTCGTGTACTATACACTTTTCTTATTCTTTTCGCGGTTAAAAGATTGTGTTATTTTTTAAAATCTTACCATAATATTTTACATTGAATTTTGTCAATTTTCGGGTTTTACAAATTTTAACAATGTCGTTCTACAATAGCACCTTCTAGTCTTAATTTCTCACATACCAGTTCGCATTTTCGAACTAGCGATTCTTTATTTCCTGTTTTGCATTTCCAGAAAGCCTTGGGATTTAGATCAAAATCTCGGACGGGTATCAATATCACGCCCTTGATATGTCGACATCTCCTTCTGCCCCACTCTCATCCTCGTCATCTCCAAGGCCACAGACTCCTACGTCCACTCTCACCACCTCGGCATCAACAATTTCTTCAGGATCAAGTCCTCGAAGACCACGTTTTGCTGCGCGATATTTTCGTCGACGGTCATCTATTCTAATCTCTCCTCCTACAAGAACTTATTATCGGACGCTATCTATTGTCGTCGTTGGCACTCTGTTGTTGACGCTTATGCTCTATTCGAGTATTTGGCTTCAAACTGAATTTGATCACTGTCAACAGCCTTCGTTCTCTCAGTCGTATGCTAAGATCAAAAGTTTCACAGCAGAGCATTCAAGGCTGGCTTCCAAATATTCTCTTTATCTCTACCGAGAACAGTCCATTGATCTTTCTGTTGAACCAACGGGAGTGCCGGTACTTTTTATTCCCGGCAATGCCGGCAGCTATAAGCAAGTTCGTGAATTGGCAGCGGAGGCAGCGCATTTATTTTACGAATCGATCGAACCCTTTAAATCTGATGATCAGTCATATTCTAGTTTAGACTTTTTTACTGCCGATTTCAACGAAGATTTCACGGCTTTCCATGGACGAACTCTCTTGGACCAGGCAGAGTACTTGAATGATGCAATTTCATTCATCCTATCTTTGTATTCTTCTGCCTATCAGGTATCAAATAATAGTGGCAAATTTAGTTTGCGCCCTCCGAGTTCGGTTATTCTTATTGGTCATTCCATGGGTGGTTTCGTCGCTCGTACAATGTTTACTTTGCCAAACTACCGGGCTGAGTCGGTAAATACCATAATCACTTTGTCTACTCCACATTCTGTCCCTCCTACAACATTTGATTGGGATTTAGTCGATATTTATCAGCGAGTTAATAGGTTTTGGCGTGAATCTTACTCGGATTTGATGATTGGCAAAAATCCTCTCTCTTCTGTGTCTCTAATTTCTATAGCAGGTGGCTCCGGAGACACGATTGTACCTTCAGATTATACTAATATTGCATCGCTTGTGCCTCCCACTAATGGATTTACAGTCTTTTCTTATACCATACCAAATGTGTGGACCGGTGTTGATCATCTTGCAGTGGCTTGGTGTCATCAACTCCGTCATGCTATTGTTGACGCCCTTCTACAGATTGTTGACTGTCGGGAACCTTCTCGGACAAAAAGCCTTTCAGCTCGAATGGAAATCTTTAGATCTCAATTTCTGACAGGATTAGAAACTTTGGCTCCCAAGAGTGTTCCTTTTGCTCTCGGTCATGACACACTACTTCAGATTCCAGATAATCTAGATATTTATACCAAAAAGCAGCGGCGTATAGTGATTCGTGATTTTGGAAAACCCGATGTATCGAAATTATACATGACTCCCGTACCTACAGAGTCTAACCGTGACTTTATTCTCAGTATTTTGACTAGTCATGAGCTCAGTTGTGAGGGAGATCAGGAGCTAACTATCTTGTTGTGTGAAGAACATGACGAAAAACTTGACACAGACGCTTTAAAAAAGCGATTTGGAACAGTAATTGATAAATCTACTGGAGGGAGAAAAAAATCATATGCTTGCTCGAATCTTGCCACCGACAGAGCTCTTCTTCCTGCAATTGCACCAACTAGTGAAGTTCCTTTTTCATACATTCAATATAATATTGCTGACCTTCATGGATACAAATATGTTGCGATTATAGACTCCTATAAAGAGCAAGTGTCAGGATTTGTTTCAATCGAGATTTTTCTGAGTAAGGATTATCTATACACTTTGTCACCGGGAATAATCTCATCGCTTATCGGAGGCTCTCGCTTGAAACTGCCTGCTACTAGAACCGGATTCTCAGAGATATCTCTGCCGGGACTGACTAATAGCATTATGTCATACAACCTCCACTTATCCAATAGCAAATGTTCATCTCACGAAGCACTATTCAATCCTCTACTGCGTCAGTTTCTCACTGAGCCATATGAGTCAAAATTTTTTCCAGACGCGCAGGATGTGAAAATTTGGTTTCATGGTAGTTCCCCATTTGTCCCTCTCATCACTGGCCCTGGAAATAGGGGTCCTCCAAGCCTGAAGCTTCAATTATGGCAGGATCCGACTTGCAGCAATCCTATTGAAATGAAGATTTCAGTTGATGTCTTAGGCACATTAGGTAATCTTGTTATCCGCTATCGAACTGCGATATCAGCTCTTCCTCTTGCTGTGGCAGCTATGGTGATATTTGCTCAATTTAATTCTTATGACAATAGTGGTATGGATATTAAATCTTACTTGTTTTGAATAATAGCTGACATGTCTAGGCACATTCATCACGTTTGGTGCTGCTTTAGACGTTTTCATCGGGAAAGGTTTATTTTTAGTTTGTTTGGCTTCCTCTTTATTTGTAGTTTGCATAAGCTACCTCATTCCGCAGTCCACGTTGCAATTTGCTGCTGTGGGTGATAAGAGTTCTACCACAGATGACACTGAGTATCGAATGGTGCAAAACAATGATATTTTCCTAGGAATTTCAGATCCATACTTATTTTTTGTTCCTCCAATTTTGTTCGTTATCTCGACTGCCATGTGCATAGTAGTATACTATGTTGTTATTTCATTTTTGCTCTTTATTGCAACCACCTTGGATAGATTAAGTTATGTACACGTTCAAGCATCTTCTGGAACCCCAACAAGTGGAATCCCGAGAGATAGAACTAAGAGCAACCGTATTTTGATTCAAGTCTATTCAATCGGTTCATTAACTCTTCGATATATATTATTTGGCGTCCGCAGTTTTATTTCTACTTTGGCATTTATAAGCGGAGGAAGTCGATTTCTAACAATATTCACGCTTTTGCTCATTGTTTCGGCTTATGTGCCATTTCAATTCGCGTATTTGGTCGTGCTCATTGTTCATGTGAACACCTGTATCAAGTCTTTGCGTGTGCTAAGTCCTCAATATGTTCCAGTGGAGCGATTTGGCCCAATATTTTCAAATTTCTCAATTTCGATTCTGATGCTAATGATTTGGGTCCTTCCAATTAATATTCCAGTTTTAATTGTGTGGATTCACAATCTGTCAGTAAAGTGGACAACACCCTTTTCGTCGCATCACAACCTATTGTCAATCACTCCAATCATCTTTTTGGTCGAGAACATGACATCTGGAAAAATGATTCCGCGATCTTCGAGCAAGAAATCGCAGATGCTAACGAAAGGAATCCTGCTCTACTTAGCGGTCTATGCATGCTTAAATGGGGTTTTGAATGCCTTCTGGCTCCATCATGTTTTCAATGTTTTCGCTCTCTGGTTATCCACTCTGTATTTGCAACTACTAGGACGGCACAATAGGAGTAATATTTCGACTGGATCAATGTTCAAGAATATATTTGATGTTGGACTTGCTCGTTCAAATTACCGGAGATAGAGCGTGCTTTTGGGATTAAAGAAGTATCCGCAATATTATTGTTTGAATTTGGTTGCGTTAATTATGATTTATGATATTTGATAGACGATGCATTTTTGTGTTTTAGTTGGGGCGTTTAGCTTTTTGGCATAGCATCTTGTTTAATAGAGTTTCGGTCCAGTTGGGACCAAGTGGGTTGTTTACATCTTTATCAAACTAGCAGCCAGAATTAAAGTGATCGAATATCTCTAGGCTTTTACATATAAACATTTTTAATAGTCATGCGAATGCCTAAGTACAGCTAACTATCAAATCCAAAAGCAAGATGGTTTCAGTTAAAAACAAAGAACTGGTATACTCGTCGTCTGTGCAGAAGATTTCTTTTGACAAGATACCCACACTGCCTACTCCTCCTTCAAGTCCAACTAAAGATTCCATCAACGACCCTGCTAAAATTCATTATATCCCTTCTCTGCCTTCTGATGAGATTTCTTCATCGCCATATCTACACGTCATTTCGCATCAGGATGATGAGGCCAAGAATCTAAATTCTCTGAAACGAAGAAAATCAGAAGCTCTGCTATCGCCAGACCTGACTAGTCAATTACGGCCTGCAAGCCCATCGTTTTATAAGCGCAGACGTATTATCCAATGAATTCAAGTATCATTATCATGTATATATCCTTCTTTCTCTATACCTTTACTTCTAATTTGGCTCACTAGCAAGCAAGATGGGATTGTCCAGCTATTGTGCCTGTCTATAACTCTGCTGGGCTGACAATTATATTTCTTATTGCGGACTTGTTCGACGAATTTATTCATCGATGAGGAACTGGTTTTTCAGATATGCTGAAGTTCCAGAATCATTGTTTTCGCAGTAAAGAAGGGAAGATATGAGTTGTACCTAATAAGAATTACATAACGTTATATTCTAATTATTGAACAAAAAAAAATTGAGCTCGGTAACGGGGAATTGAACCCCGGTCCCCCGCGTGACAGGCGGAAATTCTAGCCACTAAACTATTACCGAATTATATGAAGTACGAATCTTATGATAATGATAACGCGAAACTTTGTAGGCTATAGTCTTTATTTGTTTATAACTGTATAATTATCACATATTCAAATTTTAAACAAGAAAACATAAAATTAGGCTTAGTCATATCCTAATTACATATTACCAAATTATAATGCCTGAATGATTTCAGCCAACAAATCACTCAGGAGGAAAGACTACGTACTCAAGAGATTACACAAAATAATATCAAGGTAAGGGTCTACTCTAACCTGCTACATGCTGCTATTAGAAATTTTTCATCCTCGAACTATTTTCAATAACTCTTGCCATTCAAGTACATTCATTGTTGACTTGGATATTTGAATATGTTTTGTATTGCTTATACTGGGATAGATTAATGTATATTTGTTTTTTTTTTCATTGGATGGATGCCAGCAAGTTAGTAGTTGTGTCGAACTATTGTTAGATTTCCGCAACGTCTAACCAGATCGATACTTCGAACCAGAAACGTTCGGAAACTTGAAAGCCATTTGAAGGTCCAATATGTCTTGCATATATGGATATTTCACCGCGCATGCCTTAAGCGAACAAGTCTTCCGTTGTTTTGCTACAATGGAGGGAGCTGATCTTGAACTTTGCGTATTTTGAATTTTGAGATACGAGTTAGGCTTGAGTGAAGTTTCCAGAATCAGTGGCTTGCTAGCTAGTTATTGTGCGAAAAAAGAGCCTGTTGATACTTTTACATATTCTTTCCTGTTGAGCGCTGGTGAGAAAAATTGTTTATTTTTCTTGTATTATTACTGTTTCACCATCAACGATTCGCCATCTTGGCGGATCTGTACGCTGGGTTAAGACAGTGGGTATCGACACATTCATTATACTAGAATTTTGTAACATTATTTGCAGAATTACGTTCTGTTATCGTAGAGTTGAAATTTGGAGTTGCTCCTCTTGCCCTCAATTTACCTGCAGAAATTTCGTAATACGGCTGAGTGTTATTGAGGAACGCCGCAGAACGGAGCTATACATTCTGAATAGTAAATCATCTACTCGAATACACGCAATCGACCTCATCAGCTTGGAAATCAACTCATTCACAGCATCGATTATTATTTTAGAGAGCGACGGGATCTCGCGGAATCTCTTATATTTTCACAAAATTTATAATATTTATAAGGATATTAGTGTATTGATAGATCGACCTTATGGCTGACAGATATTCCTTCTCTTTAACCACTTTCTCTCCTAGGTAAGACTGAACATCAAATATATTTTATGATATATCACATAGTTAGGAATCGAATTACAGTTACGCTTATGGAGATACTAACGTGATCATTGCAGCGGAAAGCTGGTCCAAATAGAGTATGCATTTCAAGCAGTAAATCAAGGTGTCACATCGCTTGGAATTAAAGGTATGACAGCTCGTGCATTTCGCCGCCTAATATGTTACTAATTTGGCTTATATAGCCCAAAATGGAGTTGTTCTTGCGACAGAGAAGAAATCATCTTCGGATTTGATCGATGCGTCGTCACTTGAAAAAATAACTGGCGTTACCCCGGATATTGGAATGGTTTATAGTGGTATGGGACCTGATTTTCGTGTTTTGGTGGACAAGACTCGCAAGAATTCGCATACAAACTACAAGCGAATCTATAATGAGTACCCACCTACTAGAATTCTTGTTCAAGATATCGCACGAACAATGCAAGAAGCGACTCAATCTGGAGGTGTCCGACCTTACGGTGTATCACTCCTTGTGGGCGGACACGACGAGGATAACGGATTTTCTCTCTACCAAGTCGATCCTTCTGGAACATATTTTCCTTGGAAAGCTACTGCCATCGGAAAAGGGAGCACATCTGCTAAGACTTTTCTTGAGAAGCGGTGGACAGAGGACTTGGAACTTGAAGACGCAATTCACATAGCTTTGCTAACTCTGAAAGAATCCATCGAAGGCGAAATGAGTGGAAACACGGTTGAAATCGGAATTATTGGTCCTTCAAACGATTATTTACTTGGTTTCGAAGGCGTTAAAAATGTTGCTGGTCCGCGTTTCCGCAAGTTAACTCCTCAAGAGATCGATGACAGATTAGATGCTCTGTGAAGTATCGAGGGAGAATACCAACTTCCTCCGTATAATAAAGCTCTTTTTAAATTAATAGTACTTTCTACCGAGAATGTGTAATATGCTATATCTTAACCCAAAACTACAATGCACCAAAACCAACAAATACACCTATATACAAGGATTCATCTTCCAGAATGATCTTTTCCTTTCCGACTCGAAGATTGCTGCTGACGTTTTAAAGCAGCATCTAACATTGAATTTCTCATGCTCGCAGTTCTTAGAGTCAATTCTCGATCAGACAATCGATTGATATCGTCAATAGTAGTAGTAGTAGCTGAATCGTCGACTACCGCATTACCCCCTCCTAGCACAAATGATCCGCCTTGCCAGCCACCATTATCCTGAAATTCTTCATCCTCATGACTCTCTACAGGCTGAAAATATTCCTGCTTTGAAAGTGCGTGACCATTTCGACTGAAAGGATCTAACTCGATGACTTCGCGTTCCAGCTCGCGAAAGAGCGCCCAAAACCCTGCATCATGGCCCGGAGAATGTTCATTATGTGCTAGTTCATGACAGAGGGTTGTCCTAATCGTTTTATAATCTCGAAATCCGTCATATGCGTCAGTTCGAAGCCGTAACTCAATAACTTGACCCTTGTTCCTGTTCAGTCCCAGCAGCTTACCGTCATGAGAAGTATTTGAGGCAGGATCAAGTTCAGTCAGAACAGGAACTGACCACTTATGCCTTCTCATGATCGCTTGAATACCTCTATCGCGTCGTAATCTCTGCAATAATGCGAGTGCAAGTTCCGAGTTAGGTAAGAATGCTAATGGAACAAGTTTGTGGAAAGTATAGTTTGGATCAATATTTGCATCTTCGTTACTATTTGATCCGCCTGTCACTGCCGAATGGTCATGAAATACAAACCGAGGAGTAGGACGCTTGAATGACTGTGGAGTTTGAAGCTTAATAGCATCAACAACCTCAGGCTTCGTACCCATCATGGTGACTTTCGTAGGCTTCGTGATGTCTAAAATTAATTTACTGATTGGAGAATCAGCATCAGCGGCCTTCAACAACCCTCGCTTAGGAGCAATTAATTTCTGGTTAAACGGTGGAACTCCAGTTAAGACTTCAAGTTCCTGTTGAATTTCGCTCAACGTTGTAGAGGGCGGTAAAACGAGAGAATGAACTGTTCTGCCATGGAATACATTCAGTCTGACTTCAGTAGTCGCTGGGGTTGCATTGTCAATATCCATCGCGAATTCAAGAAAAACTAGCAATTTCTGGACTAGGATATATTGATAAGAACTGGTTGAGCACTATTTATGTATCCAATCCCGTTCACGAAAGAACAGGATGGAATATTCAAGCTGACATGGTCTCAAGCTCAAACAGCTCTAACTCGCCACTCCACAGTTATAATGTTCACGTGACAGTATCGTGCGGCTCGTGGGAGAGTAAATGGGAGTATGATCGAGCTGATCCGAAGAACAAGGAGGAAGAACGTGAAAAGATTAGCAAGGCAAGCATAAATAAGAAAAATGTCGCTTTACGAACCTGCTACAACCAAAGTTAAGACACGGGAGCAAAAGGCAGATATACAAGTGTCATCGGCGAGTGCATTAGGTTTGGCTAATGAGCTCACGTTACTGAAAGAAAAGTTCTACCAGGACAGGTCACAGAATCGCACTATACGGGCTAATGTTAGTTGCAAGAAAGTCAGCCCGGACAGGAAAGGGAGTAAAATATTATCAAATAGAGAAAGGGCTGAAAAGAAAAAAAATGAGAAAAAGAGAGGAAACCCGGGGGATAAAGTAACGGAAGCTCTTGAGAAGAAGGCAAAAGTATATAGAGCAATCAAGCGAGGCAAACTTACAGGAATTGATACGAAAGATTTGGCAATCGATACTGATTTAATTTCGTTTGATTCATCGTACGAAGATGATATTTCTGATAGCGAATCTGATCAGAAAGAACTGGATCAAGATGATCTAGTGGAATATATAGACGAGTTTGGTCGGTCACGAATGATTCCCAAATACAAGCTGCGAGAGCTAGCAGCAGAAGATGGAGACGAAGAAGCAGCAGCTATATTAAGAGCCAAACGACCTGCTAATCTAATTTACGGGCATATGATTCAACATGATGCCTTCCAAGCCGACGAATTTGCTATGCGGCAGCTACTTGATCGAGATGATGACAAAGATTTACCAGTTCATTACGATGCGAGTAAGGAGATTAGATCAAGAGGCGTTGGCTTTTATAATTTTTCACGAGATGAAGAACAGAGACATTTAGAGATGGAAGAGCTGAAAGACATGCGAAAGGAAACGTCCGAACTAGTAAGCTTGCGACAACAACTTCGACGACAGTGGATTTTAAGACGAGAAAATCGACGACAAGCTGTTAAGCAATATTTACTAGAAAAATCTGGTCACGATTGGTTAAACTCTTCATTTCCTACTTAGAAATAGATATTATGTAATAATCGCCTTTTGTTGTCTTGTTTGCCCAGTGCCAGGCCATTTGCCAATCCCATGGGGGTATATTGATCCCAGTCAATCCAACTAAAGCATTCCTTTTACCCATCTGTTAATATCGATACGAATTACAAATATACGATCATATTAATATAAATCGATTGCAGATCCTGATAATGTCGACAAGAATAGTCTCAAGGTCTCAGGCTGATTTTTGCACGATCCTAGATCGAGGAGCAAGAAGTAGTCCGTTGAAGCCGACCCAGATCTCGAGCTCACTAGACAGTGATGCCATGGACTCCGATACCACTCTAGTAGCTTTCAAGAGAATTAAGTCAGATAAAGAATTTTCCATGGAAGACCAATCAACCATTTCAAGTTTGGAATCAGCTAAGACGGCTAACCAGGAAGAAGAGCTTCAGAATCTATCCTATGTGTTGGCAGATGGAGCGCGATACAAATATTCGCGTGGAACCGTGTATCCTTCTGAAGCTGAAGACGTACGCGAGACAAAACAACCCCTGAATAATCAAATACTATTTCAAGTGACGACTTATGATGGTGACACGCTACCTAGTTTGAGCTCATCGTATCAGTACGAATCTAGGATCGATTTCTCGCGCTCATCGTCATTGCGCGAACAACGAAGACGAATGTGCATAGAAGAATTCATAAGCACTGAAGAGCATTATTTAAGCGGTCTAAGAACTTTGGTTAATGTCAGTGATACTACATGTCTGGAAGTAGATTAATTTATAGCTGATGATGACCAGGGCTACTTAGCAACTATAGATTCCTGCGGATATAGAGAGCGCGACTTGGTGACCGATATTCGAAATAGCGCTTCTGAGCTACTAGAATTTCATCAACGCGTTCTGGCATCTTTGTATTCTATGTTTCCAGCGCTCTATGCTCCTAGTTCAGCTTTAGGCGATGGCTACGGGATTCTTCATTTAGATGTACATTTGCGTGATAGCGTGCGACAACCGGCCAGTTTTGAGTCTGAAGTTATGTCATGTATGAGAGATCCTGTGAAATCTCAGATTTCGACCTGGTCTGGATCGCAAACTTCGATATCTTCCCCAACTGTGGCTTGTGCTATTGCCAGGTTGATTGAGCATAAGACTGCTCAGCTAGTCTTATATGAAGAGTATTGCTTGAACTATAGTAACGTGTTCGATATTCTCAAAATGTATCAAACATCTGCCAATCAATATCGAAGACATTGGAGCACTGTGAGTTAAAATCTGAGAGACAATAGGTTTAAATTGTTGATACAGGTTACAGGGAACAGAAAAGTTTTTCATGGCTACCCAGTCTGCGGATCGTCGGGCGGATTTAAGTCTTCCTTCTTTGGCTATAAGTGTATGTACGAGCTATTTGCTTTGGGTGAGGTTTACTGACTTGTTGCCAGCCTACCATGCGATTTGGAAAATACCGTCTACTACTAGAACAGCTATATAAACATACCCCGAATTCTGATTCTACTGAAGCGAATGAAGAGTTGAATAGATGTCTGGAAGCTGTCAAGGACAATCTTCGGCGACTTGACGACTTCAAACCTGAATTATCAAAATACCAATCTTCTGCCTGTGAACTTTGGCGACGTATCCAGTTTGCGTCTGATTCCGGAGTTAACTTCACTCCTGAATATTTGGGCCGTTCAGTTCTCTGCGGTGCCTTACACACTGGCTGGATGGCTCAAGACGGTAGTTTCCGTAGTCAATATTATGGAGCTTTTTTGTTCAAGTCCACGCTGATTCTGGCTTCTATTGATCGTCCTGAACGATATATTGTGCGATTTCTGATACCTCTCTGTTGCTCCAAGATTGAGACAGCCAATACCCCACTGAAAAGTAAAATGCAAACTGGCATCCAGACAAAACATTCTACGAGCTTTAAAATTGTGTTTGAGCATGCATTTGGAATCTATGAGGTGTTATTGACTCCGGCATCGCTTGAAGAACAAGCTGTATGGTTTGATAACCTTCAAACCATCATCTGCGGATGTGGTGGAGGTGATGATTACAAGTGGGACTATTCTGCATCTGTAGCAAGTGAGGAAGGAGTTGGATATTGGTCAATTGTCCCATTACTGATCCGGGCGCTCGCTTTCAAGTCCTCTGATATATCTCCGGCGAATATCCAGGAAGATAGCGCAACGAATTCTACGGAACGACGACGACGCTCGGTGACCCCATTTGGAAAGCTGTCGCCATCTAGTCTTGCTAGTGGTCGAATGTATCGGCGGGTGTCATCTTTACATTATCGAGGAAATTCTAATCACTTGGCATCTGATGATATGGTGGATATAGAAATCAACCATTTTCCACTGGCAGTGCAAGAAATAATTGTGCCTCGTGTCCGTCGTCGGTTTTCTGTTCGCAGAAGTGAGAGCAAAGATGAGGAGGTAACTCGGAGATCTATCTCGAACCGTTCCATCAGCTATGGGAACAGCACTTTGTCGCCTATGTCGCGACGAGTGTTTTCTTCGGCGAGTGCGAGTACTCCACAGGTGGATTCACAAGCAGTAGTGAGACCGCTGCATGAAATCACGGTCAAATCTGCGGATCGTTTACGGATCGAAGACTGCATGAGAACTGTCTGGTCGCACGGAAAGCTTGCATTGGTGACAGACATTTTGCGAGAAAACAGCGAGTTGAAGATTAAAGCACAATATGATATTCGTGGGAACCAGCTAGACAGCCAAATTGAATTTGAAATGCGTCGAAATGGCTCGTGGCGCGAAGCTATTCGGAAAATTTCAGGAGCAACGATATTCCGTAGTGCAAGCCAGAACAAGCCTATTGACAGTGTTGAAGATGTTGACTACGATCGGGAGAATAGCTTGGTATATGAGACCAGCTCCGATCAGATCATTCTGCCTAAATGTAGAGATGATAACATGATTATTAATAATAATCTTGGATACGGGAAACCGCGAAAATCTTCTTGCGAGAATGAGTTAAAGCGCGATAGCAGCAGCAGTAGTATACGAAATGCCAGTGAGAAGTTGATTCGGCAAGTTTCCACATTATTGACTAAGGAAGAATAAGTAACAAGCATAAAAGAAAGTTTATTGTATTACAAGAAATAAATAAGTTTATTATTCATAAGTTAATAAACTAAGCACAACCTCAATTAGCGAGTTATATACGCTGCGTTATCTGAATCGTTTGTGGACTTGAAGTCATTTTTATCCGAGTTTTTAGTTTCTTGCAGCTGTCCCTCGAGTAAGATTTTCGTGATAGCTTCATCCGTCGAAGTTTTCTCTCCAAACTCATTCTCAATCAGACTTTTAGAAGCCTGATCGAGAATCCCATGCGAACCCCGACGAGTATCTGCGGAGGTGTAAATCGAGAATGCATCGACTACATCGACCAGCGCTACCGAGGAAGGATTACTCTTGAACGACTTATAAGCTGCAGGAGATGAAACTATGACAAGAAAGTCATTAGTTGAGCCATGATAGACAACTTTTGATACCTAATTTGTTAGATCGCTCTGGCTGTGTTGGTGAAATTGGATACTTACAACACCCATGATGTCGAAATGAATATTTACTTCTTTTCACCACGATTCGGAGGGAGCAGGCCCATGTTATATACCAGCAGTTGAGCTATAGCAGCGATCGGCAGAACGTCGCACCAAAACTTTATAATAAACGTAACGTTAGGTCTCCAGATTTAAGGAATAGTATGGTCGGTAGATCTGGCCATATAGACGTCATCCTGGGCTGGCTGGGACGAAGAAGCATAATCATGATGACGTCAGAATCGATATCAAGAAAAACAAATGACTCTTATAGAATATAAAAAACAGAAAAGAGAATATAAATAGAGTATGAATGAATATAATGAGTCTGAATTTTCAAATTATTAGTTAAGATAAATCTGCAGATGACTCATAAAATGGTAAAACAAGTCTAGAGGACAACCGAACAGACGCCGAGAAACTCTCAAAAACAGAGAAAAACCTAACACCAATTATAAGAAACAATACACATAGAAATACAGATCTTTCCGAGAATCCCAAGTTATAGATTGCCTACCGTTGAACTGGGTAGATATATTGGAATAGACGCGTTCTGTCCTTGCGGGAATAACCTTGTATATACAGAATATGGATAGCGTACTCGGAGTAGTAGGACGACAAAATACGCGTTGAATCGATAGAAATTTCACAAATATTTTGCAATCTCTGGCCTTTAATGGCACGACAGCGTAAATATTACCAAAGAAGGATTTCAAGTCTGTTTATAGTCGCTTCCATCACTCTGCAGCTTAGAACGCGCCAATCCGAACAGCTCCTCCTGTTTCCGTAAAAGCTCTTCCTCTGTTAGTCCCGAAGCTTCAAACTTGCCGACTTTTCTTTCGCGTCCCTAATTGACGGTTAAACCTTGAAAATACATAATTGCTTTGCCGTCAAATACCTTCTGAGTTTCCTTGTGTTCTTGGACGACCTCATTTATCGGTCCGACGTATTCAGGGAAGCCGAGCTCGACCAAAGCTCGAATTACATGGTCAGATGCAATTGTCTTTTTCGCATCGGCCTCGGCCATATCATTTGCCTGGGTAGATAATAATCCTATGAATTCGATACAACAATCAATCAACACATCCCTGGTCTCGCGCGAAAATACGAGGTCCGGCGGGAGAATCTCCGAGACGATTTTTTGCACAGTTGCCTTCGGCAATGACAAATCATCTGCACTAGATTCTCTGTCTGACATGACGTTTCCTTAAATTGATATCGATCCTATCGCGCTTCGAATGCTCACTTCCTGACTAACTTGCTGGCACTTCCTCGACCTTTCTGTGGCTCCAAGATTATTCGCAGTTTTTAAAGTTTTATTCCGTAGCTCTGCTTAATCAGCATTTACATATCTTACTCGCTCGCTGGACAAAGCCATTCATCAACCAGCTTCGATCATGAGATATCTGTACAAAAGGGAAGGAAAAAGGTTCAAATCGAATAATGTGGCTTTCAGCGTATTTGTGCAAATATTAAATAGGTCCTAGGAATAACTAGTCCAAATTTCAGGCTATCAAGGAATGTCCGGTGCCGTCTTTCTGGCCTCGTCGCCTTCCTCATCCCCACCCTCATCCCCGGCTCTTTTGCCCACAACTAGCTCCGTTCCGTCCACATCATTACCCCCGACTACCATGGATCCACTGCTCTCCGCACCTTCAAATCCAGCTCAGATATATCGTAACATGATGATCCTTGAGGAATCTCTTAGACTGCAGCACAAGGCACTTCGTGATCGGCGGAGAGAATACACTGCCTTTTGTTCACTACTGGCTCTTTGGACTGCTTATTTTTATTACTCCATCTTTCATTCGTCGTCATCCTCAAAAGTCTCGTCATCCTTCATTCAGGCTTTACAAAAATTAGCTCTGGCCTCGAGCATTATCACGTTTGCGCTGTTTTATCTCTCGGGACTCTACTCTAAAACAATTGTAATTCCTCGCCGCTTCCTCAACAATACGAACAAGGGACTGCGTCAATTCAATTTAAAGTTGGTCGTCATTCCTTCAGCTCCTCAGTCAGCGCTTTTAGCGGTTGCTATCAGATCGCTTCGTGTCTATTTCTACAAAGCGAGATATCGGCCTCGACCTCCCAGTCCTCCTGCCCTTCAACAACAAATCAGCTCACATCATCCTACTCGTCGGCGATCATCTTCGTCAGCTTCCTCTACATCTGCTCCATCATCATTGAGCCCTAAACTTCCTTACTACCATTATTACATATACCACCATAGTCCTCCAGGAGGTGATCTTGTCAAACTTGTCATGCTACCAAAATCGTTTCCTCCGGACGTACGAGAAGCTTGGGAACTGTACAGATCTGAATACTGGCAGAAGGAAAACTCCCGGAGGGCGGCACGCGCATCTGGTCGTATTCATTGCAATTGCGTCTACAATTCTTAAAACATGGAGGTAATGAAATAATAGTAATAATAGTAATAATAATAATAATAATAATAATACTCTCTTACTACTCACTAATAATAAAAAAATGATAAGAAGATTTTTGAAGATAAATAAAGTAGACGCAACAACATTACCATTCCATTTTTGTTCCCTCCCAATATACTTTCGCTTCCAACACTTACAACTTGTCGTAGTATTCTTCGTATCCAGGAACCTCCTCCTTCTGTCCATGTCTCTTTCGGAATGCAGCAACAATCTGACCAGGCTTAGTGGACACATCCAACGGAGAGCCGTTCATCGTAGCCCAGTGGTCGAAAACCATTTGAGGGAATGCCTGTCCACCAGTCTCCTGTCGAAGATCCTTCGTAAAACCAAAAGACTCGTTAACGGGTAAATGAGCTTTGACAGTGAACAACGGAGTACCAGGACGCTGCTCCTCAGAAAGAACTTGACCACGCTTCTTGTTAAGAACCGAGTAAATACCGCCAATAGCATTCTCAGGACACTGGATCTCAACTAAGAAAATAGGCTCCTGAATGCGAGGCTCAGCAAGTAAAGTGGCAGCGTAAACGACACGACGCATAGTAGGCATGATCTGACCACCTCCACGATGAATAGCATCAGCATGTAAGGTAACATCAAGGATGTTAACACGAACACTACGCATATTTTCGCCAAAAATAGGACCATCTTTGGTAGCCCACTGGAAGGCAGCAACAACGGAATCCTTGATTTCGTTGAGGTACTGGACAGCCTTGGTCTGGTCAACAACAAGATTGGCTCCGTTACCGTCAGGACCGAAACACCAGATCTTACGAGCATCAGTAACATCCCAGCCAAATTCATCAGCCATCAAACGAGCACGAATCTTGAAATCATCACGTGGAGAGATCTTGCCGCTCTCAATTGCAAGACTGACTTCTTCATCGATAGGCTCAGCCTTAACATAGATACGATTGTGCTTGTTAGGAGACTTGGACAAGGCAGTCATGCTGGATTCAGCTGTGACAGTCTCACGGTAAGCAACAACTGGCTCGGAAATCTTCAAAGGGACTCCAGCGTGGTCCTCCTCCAAATCTTTCAAGCAAATCTCAAGATGGAGTTCACCGGTACCAGCAACAATATGCTCACCGGACTCGTTCATCATAGTGAGAACGCAAGGGTCGGACTTAGAAAGACGCTTAAGACCTTCAACGAGCTTAGGAAGATCGTTGGCATTCTTGACCTCAACAGCAACCTGGACAACAGGAGAGACAGAGAACTTCATAACCTTAAGGTTATGAGCAGTCTCAAGAGTAGTCAAGGTACCAGATTTGAGTAAGAACTGATCAACTCCGACCAAACCAACAATGTTACCAGCAGGGCAATCATCAATGGGCTCAACAAAACGTCCCATCATGAGAACGGTGCGCTGAATAGCCTTAATGAAAAGATCATCCTTCTTACCAGGGGTGTAGTTAGGACCCTGGATACGGACCTTCATACCAGAGCGGACAGTACCAGCGAAAACACGACCGAAAGCGTAAAAGCGACCCTTATCGGAAGTAGGCACCATCTTGGAGACGTAAAGCATAAGGGGTCCCTTAGGATCACAGTCACGGATTGCAATCGCAGCTTCGTCATCAGGAGGGCCTTCGTACAGCTGAGCAGCACGATAAGCCTGTGCAGTGACAGGTGAAGGAAGATGAAGAACCATCATCTCCATAAGTGCATCGGCGGCAGGCAAGAATTTGCGCATAACAACCTTAAGGAGAGCCTTACCCTCAAGATCCTTCTCATCGCCCTTAAGCTGGATGTCAAGCTTCTCCAAAAGCTTAGGGATCTCATCCTTCTTGAAGTTCATAATAGCATCAAAGATACGGAAGATGGGGTCAAGAATGAACATGTTAAAGGCACGGTCCAAAGGCTTGCCCTTCGCATCTGTGCCTGACTTAGTCCACTTCTTTGTGGCAGGGTTAAAGAAATTATCTCCCCACAGACGCTCCATCATCTTGGATCTGTCGACACCAAACTTCTTGGAGTAACGGATGGCAAACTGACGGACCGTAAAGGCCCAGCCATGAAGACCAGAGGCGAAAGCAACTGTACCCTTGTCAGGGTAGACCTGGACATCACCAATAGCGGGATCGACGTAGGTAGCGATAATGACATTCACAGACTCGACAGTACGGGCAAAAGACTGATAAAGGTCCTCCTTGGTGACCTGAAGCTCGAGAAGTGCACGATCAACTTTGTTAATAACAACAACAGGCTTGATACGCTCACCAAGGGCTTGCCGAAGGACAGTTTCAGTTTGGACACAGACACCCTCAACACAGTCAACAACGACGAGAGCACCGTCGGTAACACGGAGGGCAGCAGTTACTTCAGAAGAGAAATCAACGTGACCAGGAGAGTCTATAAGATTAACTAAAAACTCGTTTCCAACGGTCTTCTGGGAGATATCTTTAACATCATCCTCAGTCATCTCGGCGAACAAGGAGATAGCAGTAGACTTGATGGTAATACCGCGCTCTTGCTCATCCTTACGTGTATCAGTGAATCGAGCCTCACCAGCCTACAAGAAGTTAGTAATTACAGATTAGTTCACGAACATAACTATATCCTCAGTTGTAACCATACCTTGGCAGCAGAAATAATACCAGCACGCTGGACAAGCGAATCAGTGAGAGTGGATTTTCCGTGATCGACTATATAACCGTCAGAATCTCTATTTCCCTCCAATTTGCACGGCAGACACCTGATATCAATGAGCAGACTCAAGCAAAAAAACATACCATGGGCAATGACGGACATATTCCGGACATTGGTGACCTTGTCCATAAGGGCACGAATTTGCTACAAGGAGATATTAGTTAAGACCGATCATCGTTTTTGCTTGCGCCGACAGTAAGAGCGATATCTACGGATCGGATCCAATGTCCCTCAGGTCAAGCATAACAATTTCCGAAAGTTGAAAGAGATAACATACATCAATTGTGAAATTAACTAAAAAAAAGATTAGCAAGGACGATTCGGAGAAAAGAGCAATTATCAAATCGATAAGTAAGACATTGACAGCGCTACAGACGCCAAATAAAAACTAAAAACATACCCATTATGAATTATGCGTTTGTATAAGACAACTATGTAGAATCGAATGAAATAACACAAGTATGGGGTGCTAGCACGGGGATAAGTTTGCCGCGACGACACAGAGGAAGAGGAGGAAAAAAAAGAGAAAAAAACTGGCAGTGATAAAGGTGGAACGAGCCGTACGATTGGGCACGGTGCGTAAATCTTGGACTTAATAAGCTATTCCCGCTGCTGCTCAATCCTATTGCTCTGCTTACACAGGAAGACTTAAACTCCCAAAGACACTACAGATAGATACACACACTAGATCACTTACAATTCCTTCGCAGTAATCAATTTTAGTAATTATCAAAAGAGTGATTCGTTATTTTGCCTCGATGCTATTAAGTTCATTCAGCTGGGACTTCAAGAATTCTTGAGAACTCAGAGGCTTGATCTCGATTCCTTCCTCATCTTCTTTATATAATCCGATAGGTTTTCCACCGAATGCATGTACAACTTCTTCATATACCTCGATGACGCTTGCTTGTTCGCCTTCATCGCCTAATACTTCGCTAGTCCAGCTACTAGAAACTCCATCTGCATCAAAGCTGCCTTTAATAACGAGAATTTTGGACCACGAGTCCCATCCTGAGGGAATCAACACTGCCTCGCGGTCTACCACATTCGGCTTTACCTGTCGCGAGGTTTCAACAACTAAATCTCGAGACATGTCTGATTCCAGTGAGGGAGATATCAAGTAATGAATAAATGTGAATAATTGGTGAGACTCAGTTGACAAGTATATCAGTGAAGCACCGTCTGGCCAGGGATTAATTAGAACGTGAGATAGAACATTGACTTTTACTTACGCTTTAAGAGTATAGTCCGCAGAAACTGCTGAATAAAGTCAAATTCATCGTCCTTTCTGCCATATTTGCGCTCCAAAATATCAATATGGTCTGCATTCATAACAGCAACAGCAATGTCTACTCCCAGAGGAGCATCCAGCTCGCCCATCCCTAGAGGCATCTCAATACCAGAGAGCTTACTACTAGGCTGATAAGTTTCTGTAAATGAAATATTATGAAGCCGCTGATATCTGTTGCTACCTGTGAAAAAAATTATTAGTTTTATATTCAGACGACCAAGCATTTGGATGCTCGCAAAAACACTTACAAATTTGTAACGCCCTTGATTTGATTTCTGGATCTAAAGTTGTAAATATCTTATCTCGAAGGAATAATATAGAGTGTGCTAGGTCTCTAATCAAACGTCTAGGCTCATCCCAATCTCCTAGCAAGACAACCAGTAGATCTTCCAGCATAGTTTCGTCGCGCTTCAGAAGATCTACCAGTAACGGGGCTAGCGTTTCTGCGACCGATGATAAAGTATAAATATTCAATCTAAGAATCAATTCTAATCTTGTGTCAGTATGGATCGCACTCCTGCCGCGATTCAAAGCTTTGTTAGATACCTTCATGCTCGCGGTCATAGATATCTGCATACGCATAAGACAAACCAAAGCTATTTACTTGAGTCTCAGCAGAACTCTGCACAAAGAAGGATTTAGATTTCGCGGAGTCGATTAACTTGTCAATGAACTGCTTCCGTAGTAGATTTGATCCTCCTTTCGCAGAATTAGCAACCACTCAATTGGACACTCGCCTTTGACCTACCCAGTATCCATAATGTCCGAGTATTAATTTCTTTCTTTCTGGCAGCAGACTTCAATAGCGATAACCACAAGTCGGCCATTTCTTTCAATCTGTTCACTTCCAAGTCCAAATCTAGCAATTCTCCGGTCCAACGCGCAATACGATACGCGTTTGTGAACAATGTCCCAATCATCGGTGTACACAACATGACTGCCGCAGGCGTTCCTTCCAACAGCAGGTTTGCCTACTGATTACCAGTCGCTTCTGCCTGACTTGTTCGCGATTCGACATAAGATTTTAAAGCAGCTGGTATCTGCGAAAGAAATCTGAAGATGAATGTTCATAAATCTATAAATCCGTCCGGATCAACGCGCCCGAAACTGCTTTGCGCGTCGTTCAATCAAGATCAAGAGTGCTTTGCAATTGGCCATGAACATGGGTTTCAAGTATATAATACCGATCCAATGGAACGACGAGTAAAAAGAAGTACAAATATTATATACTTTGAAGTATTTTCTAGAGGGTTTCTAACCATAATTATTTCTTTATAGATTTCGCTGATGGAGGAATTGGTATTGTGCAAATGCTTCACCGAACCAACTATTTAGCTCTTGTTGGAGGCGGACGTACTCCGAAGTATCCTCAGAACAAGGTGAGCCATTAACTACTTCATTTCAGCAAATTTTAAAATACTAAATCTTTAATAAGGTCATAATTTGGGATGATTTAAAAAATATAGCGGCGCTTTCGCTAGAGTTCTTATCGCCCGTGCTTCAAGTTCTTCTGTCGCGCACACGCATTGTTGTGTGCTTACGGAACAAAATTTACGTATACATATTTTCCTCACCGCCAGTGCGATTATCGGTTTTTGAAACGGCAGATAATCCGTCAGGAATATGTGCACTCCAAAATAACCGACTGGTGTTTCCTGGTATGACTGAGGGACATATACAAATTGTCGATCTGTCGCCCAAAGGTCACGACCGAAGTCTTGTTTCGATTGTCCGAGCACACAAAAGTAAAATAAAGTGTCTTGCAATTTCATTCAATGGATTATTGATTGCAAGTGCGTCCGAGACGGGAACAATTATTCGGATCCATTCAGCAACAAATACCGCCCTGCTGCATGAATTCCGCAGAGGTATTGACCGAGCGGTCATCCATTCACTATCGTTTTCACCCTCGGCGAGCCGGCTCGCTTTACTTTCAGACAAAGATACTCTACACGTCTTTGATACTTCGCCAATATCCGAGTCGAGCAATCGGCGCCATATTTTATCCAAAATCCCTCTATTACCCAAATATTTTTCTGGTGAATGGAGTTTTGTTTCGTCGCGGGTCTCTGACCAGAGAATCGGTCGGGGAACTTTGGGATGGGCCTCTGATGACTCTATTGCCATTATTTGGACTGCTGAAGGTATACTCGAGAAATATACCATCCATGAACGAGTCGAGCCAAAGAGGCCTACTGGAGCCATCAACGGAACGAGTCCTCTTCCGATTCTTGCTGATGAGCAGTCTCCAGAAGGTTATGACCTTGAACGGGAAAGCTGGCGAAGCTTTGAAGATATTTAACCTATTGATGTAAATCGAGAGCGTGCTATAAATTGTGTGATATATTCGTCGAGATATTATTTCGTGATCACTTGATTCCAATAGCCCAGAACGCTCCAATTATTTTCCGGCAAGTTTGTGTTATACGATAAGTAAATTGTTCTGTATTCATATGCGATAGGCGAAAATATGAAAGCGAAAAAAAATTAATAAAAAAGTAATAGCAAAAGCGATAATAGAACAGCAAGATACATGCAAAGATTTACAACATTTAAACCACTAATAGCCATAATATCTGTGGAATAAGAGATCGAATTTTAGCGCAGCTGCGATTTGATCAAACACATACGATGCATAAGTAAACCGAAGTAAAGCTAAACAAGCAGTAAACAAGGTATAAGACAACACCCAAACAGGATAGAAATCAAAACCCTAAATATGACAAGCTCTAAAACAAACAAAAATTTCATACAAAACATAATCGTGGGTCTCATAACAAAAAAGACAGTAAAAAGGGCACAACGTAACTTCAATGAACTTATGAACAAATTTATGGCATGGTATTGGTCTGAACCTCGTGGGTTTTAGCAGCTTGATCGGCCTCCTCCTTGTATGCATTTTGAATGGCGGATTCAATAACGGACCTTTGCTGGTCATTCAATCCAGCCAAAATACCACTTCGAGCGCTATCTTGTTGGATGGCTAGAAAGACGTCTTTGACGACTATGTAGAGATTAACCTTGTCGAGAGGAGATTGATAAAGCGGCTCTTCCTCGAGCATTTCGTCCGCGAAATCAGAGTCCAAGAAATCCAACGATTCCTGGCCTAAGCGAACAGCTTCGTTTGACAGAAAATCAACGTACTTATTGGTTCCATCGTCAACTTGCTCTCCACCTTCATCTTCTTCATCTTCCTCGAACTCTCCGCCTTCGTCTGGTTCATCGTCCCAATCGCCTGTATTCGGATTCATCATATAGTCGCTATAGACGTTTTGATCATCAACACTGAACTCCTTCATCATTGTTTCCCGCTTCTGCAATGCATCAGGAAGCGTTTGCAATAACAGGACCAAGCCGTGCAAAAACTGGGGTATACCGGACCGGATCGATTCAGGAACTTCATTCGGCTGCATCATGATGATTGACAAAATTGCCATAATAGATAATCGTTTATCGTGAACCCTAGTGAGCTTTGGAATGTTATTGAACCACAAATCAAAAAAATTGCCTGCTTGTCCTCGCGACTCAAGCGCAATAAAAGCAAGTCGAGGATTATAGTACATGCAATTGATTATGATCTCCAAAATACTAACGAGATAAGAGTTCTGTTTGAGATCCTCTTGCCCATCTTTAACCGACAAGCGATTGAGAGTTAGATCCACAAAATATTGGATATAATCATCAAGACAAGCTCGCTCTCCCAACTCAGGTTTCAGATTCAATAGCAATGTTTGAATCAGTCGGCAGGCATCCTGTCTGAATAACATTCCAATCCGATCATCGTTTTCAAAAATAGTGTTGACAAAGTCAACCATCGTAGCGACGTAATTAGGATTAACTCTCAACTCATCGGTGCCATAAATAACGTAGCTCTCCAAGCAAGGAAGTAAGTCGTCAAAGTAATCGAGGCCACTAGTTTTGAAACTCTGGTGTAAAAGTCCAAGTAGGTTCCACATGCCCGGTGTGATCCTTCTTAAAGTGTAGCTGCTTGAATCGACGAGCTCAAAAACCTCGCTATAAAATTCTGTCTGCTCATGTTCCAAAACGGCTGTTACAACAGGAAGAATCGCATGCTCAAGCTGCAATACCAGATCAGGTGCATTATCCAAACTTAGTAATAGCGTAGTTAAAGTGTTTAAAATTCCTAGAATCGTGAAATCACCGTAATCAGTATCATACTGATCAGGATCCGAGTTCTGCTTTTCGATCATATCACTCAGCATTCTCAAAAACTGGTCTCGTAGCTGTTCTGCGAGTTCGACTGCAAATGGTGCTAATTGCTCAGAAAACATATCGACAAAATCTTCCATGACCCCCATGATTTGATCCATGTCGACTTTCTTACTAAGTTCCATCAAAATACCCATTAGCGGCTTGATATTCTGAGAGAGTGCATTTCGAATGCTATCATTCCGAGCCAGAGGTTGTAGAGCCAAAGCTGCTTCCACCTGAACCGGCAAGTACTTATCGTGAAGACAAGTCGTCACGCTTTGGTAAATGAAGACCATGTTATTGGGATCTTTGAAATCTGCCTCAGCAAATCGATTTACAACCTCACAGGCTCTTACACGTAGATAGCCATAAGAGCTTTGGAAATCCGAAAAGATGTAAGACACAAAAAACTGTTCCATCATTTCTGCAACCGGGCTCTTTTTGCCGAGAATAACATGCGACAAAGCTCCAATCATTCGTAATGCGCCTTCTTTCTGTCTCGCTTGAACCTCGTCCGTTGGATTTTGCTGCTGATTGGCCACGATACCATTGATGAAGTGCAAAATACCATTAAAAGTGGCCTTTCTGCGTCTCTCAGCAACCGAGACTAAGAAATTTATGGCCATAATATCGGGACTAGGATTCTCATCGAAATAATCTAGTCGTCGATGAATATATTCAACGGGTTCATTTTCGAACATATCAATGTCGTCATCACTCAGACAGATCAGAGGAAATATAACATGTGAAACGAGAACATCGACATGAGGTCGCAAAATTTCCCAAGTGATCTTCGGTTTGACTGACAGCTCGCAGTAGGTCATAATCAAATTTAGAACAGGAGCGCTCAGCCAAAGCTGCTTATTGGCCCAAAGGTCGATCTGATGTAAATAGGCCCTGAGAATTTCAGGGGCGAAATTTACAGCGAAATTCTTTGCAAACGACGAATAATCTTTCATGGCTTTAGTCAGTGAGCCTGGATCTCCGTAGCGTGAAAAGAGTCTATTCAGATTTCTGAATGCCCATTTCTTTGCTTTCCACCAAGGAAATTGAGTCTTTTCATCGTCATCCTGAGGAGCAATGTCAGCAGGAATCTCTTTAGCGACAACCTGTAGCATTAAATTTCCCCAGGGAAGTAAAAATGACTGTTCCTGCAATCTTGGAGCCAATTCAAGCTATTCAGTTAGATTCCAAAAAATAAAAATGACGACAAAAGGGAACATACATAAATAGCAGCATGGTAAGATTTCATGATTAATCTCATCATATCTCCAGCGACAGTACTATTTTCTGAAAGAATGTTTGAACCGATCTGGACAGTAACTGGGAAGGCTAGGTCAATGATTCTGTTCAAAGGATCACGCCCTTCCTTATTTCTCCATTTATACGCTTTGGTAATTTCGGCCAAGCAAATGAGGCCAGTGTGAATATGCTGAGCCTCCTGCGAATGAAGCAGCTGAATCATGAGATCAAGGAATTCGGGCCATTTTTCTGGATAGTCATAAGATACAACTTTATTTAAGATCGAAATCAAATGCTGCTGAGTATGTGGGGACGCTGAAAGAATTGCCGGAATAAGCCGTTCGCGGAATGCAGGCTTTTCATTCTCAGCAATAGGACTTTTGTTAAGATCTTCAAATTCCCAGTTTCGAATGATTTTGTTTTTGAGAAACACGGCTGCTAAATAAAAAGTTAGAGATCACTAATCAATGCCAGAAATGCACCTCAATATACCCGAGATCTGCACGGTTCCAAAGGGCTGAGCCAAAACAATGTCCAAACAAGCTGTTATAAAGCCCGGCGCTCGACTTGCCTATAATCACGGTCAACCAAAATTAAGCTAGACCAAAAAACAAACTTATTATCGCCGGTGAAAAAGAAGATCCACGTACCTCATTGAGTTGGAGCTCTGCTTGCTTACGCAGATTCGGATTCGAGTCCAGGGTCGACGCGAAGCATTGATGCAAACCGTTTACGTCCATGGCAAGCAGGACATAAATATATAGATATAGATATATATCTAATTATAGATATATCTATATGACAAATTATTTACAGATAAGATAAAAATAATGAAAAAACTTGGATCCAACGTAGCGCTAGACTAGTTCAATAGTAGCCCATTCAAGGCCTAACTAGGTTCTGCGCTTGGATCTAGATATCCTGGCCTTCGTCGAGCCGATTCGGATCAAAGCCTTCAATTAGATCAACTCAAACCTTAAGACCAGAAAATTCTGTCCAGTCCAATCTAAAATATGTCTGATTGTGACACTTTGACGCAATAACTCTTACCGAATCAGACCCTCTTCCGGAATGGAAGCAAATCTTGCCGTCCTTCAAACTACTTTTTTAATTCTTTTTTCCTGCCACAGCGAACACTCGAACTTACATGTAATAAGGGTATTGTGGTAATCCTAGGAACAACCAGCGCGGGATTTACTTGAGCTAACTGTGTCTTGGGTACAAAAAACCACTATGTAGACCTCAAAGAGCTTACTGGGCTGGTTCAATTGTTGCTCAGAGCATCCGCGAAAAAAGTAAATATTATGTTCAAATAAACTACAAATGGGTATACACCACCTGAGGAAGTGGTATACCGTCGGCAGTTTGGCATTATGACTTGCGCTAGTTCAGCAACATAAACGCCTGCGCTACTAGATTCACAATTATTCAGACACGAAACTATTCTCGTGAACCTCTAAATTAATGCTAAGATTATCTGCGGAACCAATGTCATTCATGGCATATCTCGACTAGAGGTACAAGCTGGAACAGAAGACAATATCGCGTTTGATCTTTTCCTGGGTTAGTTCCATTTTAGAATGAAGAGTCGGATCTCCAATCAGTCGAGAAGCTGATTTGACTTCACGGCAGACCTCGTCAAGTCTTGTTATCACTCGTACAATTGTGCCTTCAAGGACATCGGTGAGTCCAGTAATTTGACTAAATGGCATTCCGCGAGCCCACTCGTATACAACTTCCATCAATCCAAATCTATGCAGACAATTTTCGGGGTCAAACAGCATCTCCTGAGGTGTTGCAATTTGATGTGTCAATTGCACATCATTGACTCGTCGTGCTATCTCGATAATCTTAGCCTTTCCTTCTTCTAGACTATGCGTGAGCGTTCTTGGAATAACTTGCGACTTCTGATCAAATACAAAACAAGATAACAGCGCTGCGATCTCCTCAGGCTCATATTCCGCCAAAAAATTTTCTAAGATTAGTTCTGTAACAATCAACTCATGGCCTGAGTTAACTTCACACGCAACTTTGCCTTTGAGCTCAACGTTCATGTCTTGATCGATAAAAGCCAGATCCTTCAAAACATCAATTCGTTGCATATAATCAGGAAGCAATTCCAGATTCTGATCCGAAATCCGATTTTTTAAATCTTGGATATCTTTTCGTAACAATGCCTCTTCGTGGAATGCAACGAAATGCTTGATAAAATTTGGACAGTTCAAGCAATTTGCCTTGGAAATTTTTTCTCGTAATTTCCGCCGTTCCTCAACCAATTCAGGAAAATTTTGCGGACACCATTCCCCCAGGTTAAAACTTGCTTTGGATGCTTCCAGTAATTTTTTTCTAATCGAAACGACCGCCTTCTGATCTCGTTTAGATATCTTCTGCATTAAATTTGTACCCAATTTTACATCAGTGATCATTTCGATAGCAGACGCAGGAACAACCCGCTCGACCAGTACGCCATCTGAAACCAGATCTCCAATTAGATGTCGAACTTCCGGCACAAAAGGAACCGCATCACTAGGTAGCTTTTCTCCTTTTCCTTTCCGAGGAAACAATCCACAGACAGTAAAGCGATTCAATTTTCGAGGGTCCACGTCAATTACAAAACACAATGTTCTTGAGCTGTCTGGCATCTGCACAGATACTAGCATTGAACGGAGTCGAGCAGGCGCCGTTTCTGAAAATTTCTGAGCATTTTGTTTGTATGCCTGCATAGCTTCGTATGTCTCCTGCAAATCTGTATCACAAATATCACATGGTTCTCGATTGAGACTCTTCAAATTGGCTTCAGATTGCTTGACAGAATCTTCATGTTCCGGAATCAGACTTTGCGACGCGTTCTCACTAAATGATCTTTTAATCATTTCTTCGACTTTTAATTCTTCTACTCGTAGTAAGTTCAACATCATATTATAAGTCAAACGGAATTGACTCTGTAATTTAGTTGGCTGTCCAAGAATCATTGTATTTAGTGCTGTAGTAGGAGGCATCTGGTCACCTGCAACTGCTATAATGACGGTTCCAGTAGTATCCAATCCTCTACGACCAGCACGGCCAGCCATTTGAGTGTATTCTCCCGGGAGTAAACTTCTGAATGTTCGACCGTCATGCTTTCTGGTTGCCGAAAACACAACTGTTCGAGTGGGTAAATTGAGGCCCTGCTGTATGTTAGCATCTTGCTTCGCGCCGAATCATGCGAAAAAGTTAAAAACAAGTAGTTAATCATACCATTGCAAATGTTTCCGTAGCAAATAGGACCTTAACCAAGGTCTTGGAAAACAAAATTTCAACTACTTCCTTGACAATTGGAAGTAGGCCACTATGATGAACTGCGATACCTCGTGAGAGCATTTCTCGCATTCGCAGGATCTGTGGCAACGATTGGTCTTCCTTTTTTAACCGGCTCACTGCATTATCAATAAATAAACGTATTTGTGCACGCTCCTTGGCATTACAATAGTTCAAGCTGATAAGCGAATTTGCGTACTCTTCCACCTTCTTCCGCGAAAACACAAAAATGACAACAGGCAATAGTTTCTGCTGTTCAAGCGAGCGAGCAAGTCGTAACCACGCATTCTTATCAAAAGATGCATTATTTCGAAATCCTCCTTGATTATTTAAAAATGCACCTCTGCCACGAGCACTGACGGGTCCCCCGCGTGCACCACCTCGTGCACCACCGCGTGAGCTGCCACGTGGAAGGGAACCACCGCGGCCGCCCCGTTGAGATTGTGATGATTGAGGGGCGTTCTTAAGCGGATTTAAAGCTTCTTCAGCATCTGACCAACCTTGCATAAGAAATCTCTTTTGAGAATCGACAAGTTTAAACATTCGATCCTTAGCCCAGATAAAATGTTCCAAGGGAACAGGTCTCTGAAGGGTCGAAATAACATAGATGTCCTTTCGTTTGGTTCTTCCTACCCAACTGGCAAACTCATAAGTATTAGGAACTGTTGCCGAAAGTAAAATGAGCTTGATATGATCGGGCAACATGATGATGACTTCTTCCCAAACTACACCTCGTTCTAGATCATTCACATAGTGAACTTCATCAAAAATAACAAATTCAACGTCACGAATCAAATCAGCACCGCGATATAGCATACTTCGAAGAATTTCAGTAGTCATGATTAGGCAGCTTGCTTCTGGGTTAATCTGAACATCACCGGTCAGAACTCCCACATCGTCAAAAATTTGCTTGAAATCCCGAAATTTCTGATTACTTAAGGCTTTGATAGGCGAAGTGTAAATAGCTTTAGTCATATTTCGACTCGCCATAGCAATAGCATACTCGGCCACCACCGTCTTGCCAGCAGAAGTATGAGCAGCGACAAAAACGCTGTCACCCTGTTCCAAGTGGTATACCGCTTCCTTTTGGAAGGTATCCAGTTCGAAGGGATATTCACGAGCCAGCTGAGGTACTAATTCGTTAAAATTCTCAATTTTCGTCTTAACATCAACCACGTGGGCCCATTCTCTCTTGCTACCGTTCAACAGCGAGGAGCGGCCATTATGGTACTGCATCTCAAGCAGAGATTTTATAGATTCTGTAGGGAGAAGTTCGTCAATCAAATCGGGATCGACAGTGTTCTGAGCCACAATTTCTCTAATTTGTAGGAGCTCCGAACCATTATCAGATTGAGCATTCTCCACAGAGGGGGACATCGCATTTTCATACGATTCTTCCAAAACAACAATATTATCGTTCAGATTATCGACCGAATCGTCGACAATCTTCAGTCCACGAGTCAAACCCGGTGGAATACTAAACAGACCATTGCTGTCTCGCTTCACAAAGTTGGATACTTCAGCGGCCTGGATTTCGCTGGCTCTGATTGCGATGCTAGGATCGAGACCACCGGGCGCAAAAGGTCTGAAGCCTGAACGTCCTTGCACAAAGTCAGACTTTCCAGAAGGAGCACGTGCGAACGAACTAGAATTCTTCGAGTTCTCTGATCGGAGAGGTCGCGGACTTGTGTACAGTTCATGCCCAACGATTTTTCCGTCTATACCTGCGCGAATAAAACGAGTGACAGATCGCGTTTGAGAAGACGGCAGCTGAAAAAGTTTGCTGTAGAAAGAATCTAGCTGGATTTCGGGCTGTCTGATGGAAAATTAGAAAAATTTGGAGCAGGAATAGAAAAAGGAAAAACAGAAATGAAAGAAGGAATATCGGAAAAGCACTCTTACGATTGCAACTTATCTAGCCAGGATGAGCTAGTGAATGCCGCCGGCGGGTTGAGAAAGATCTGCTGCAGTTCCGTCACTAGACCAGACTGAGTCTGCTCACACCTGATGGCGGAAGATTGAGAATCTGCTGGCGGATCGCGAGATACAACATCGTCTGTGAGCTGAGAATTCAGATGTGCAAGCCGAATCGCAGAATCCATTGGCTAAATTCTGGGTCGATCTGGCTCTTCAGCTGCTATTAACCGCGCTTGTCCAAAAGTGCTCTTAAAGAGAATCAGAAGTTTTGGCGTTCTCGCTCGTCCAGTCCGAAGTACTAGGTTTGTCCCTTGTTGCCGACGTGCGGCTCAAGTCTGCAAGGCTAAAGCTGGGTCAGAAGCGAACGGGAGAGGGTTTAACTATGGTTTAATATTGTGAACTCATGGCCAAAAGTAGTCTAAATTGGTAGTCTGGAAAGGTTAAGGAAAGAAGGCTGGCTGACGTGTTGAGACGAACGTTAGCGCACTGTCGGGACTGACATTGCTAGCTGAGGAGGTAGTGGGTAATAAATACTGTGGTCGTTGGAATAAGGAAGCCAGACGTAATGAGACAAGTGCATAGAAGCCAGGATTGAAGGAGCATAGCGTGCGGTTCGGAATAGCATATGGCAAACACTTGCAGCAACACAACACGACAGATTGGAGATATAAAAAGTGCAGGATTGGCGGCTAAAGACTATGTCGTTAGATACAGAAGACTCTGGCTGACGCTGTGACTCTTGTATTACTGGGCGCCGGCAATAAGGCACTCTTTGGTCCAGGGACTATCATTCCTCAAGCGGACTGTCGATGCAATGAGGAAGCCAACACACAGGACCGGAAGCAGTGTACGGCGCCAACCCAAGCCAGAGCAGTGCGGAGGACTCGTCTTCGTGTACCAGACAAACAATATGTGCTGGCCAGGAGTGCACACGACAACTCATTCGACAGATGCAAAAAACCAAAAAGGAAAAAGCTCGGCCTGTAATTGCGGCAGGTTGCATGGGAGGAGACGTGAAAAAATCGATCGCCGGAGTCTAGTAAGGGTGATTCTGTAATACCGGTAAATGTTCCTTCTACAGTACAGACTCCAAAAGTATGTAGCGACTATTGAATACGAGTTTTCGCGATATTTCAAATTGTCATATTTAAGGATGTATTGCACGTAAATGAAGCAGAAATGTATGGAAATTTTGCTGACCATCGCAATATCAGAGCACGGGTAGTATTTCAGCTGCAACCCACGGTCAGACAGAGCATATTAATCGGAGTGAGCTTCCTGAATGGGACGATAGAATTGGATCAGGAGCTGTACGAGATTGCATTTCGCTGCTGCTCAAGCCGGATCATCACGCGTTCAGCGTTACGTGGATGTAAGGTCTGAAAATGCAAGCAGATCTGGGAATTAACAGGCTGTAGACTGGCAGCTCCGTGTAGCGGCGAGCTGAAACCAGAAGCTCTAGTCGCACGCGACAAGAACAAATTAATGAACTACGCAGCTCGCCCAGGAATTCAGATTTAACAAGAAATACAGAACGAATACAGATAGCCGATAGCAGATACTAGGATCAGAAATCAACGAGGGTCCAAACAAGAAATTTGAGACGAGTCACAGAAAACCGGCAGAGGCAAGCAAGAACTTTCGGCAGCGGCGAGTGGAAATGGGATACAGTTAGCTGATCGACGGATTTCCCGTTTACTTTTTCTTCTGGTCCCATCAAACAGCAGTGCGATTCCAGCTACAAGAAGTTCCAGCCCTTTGAAGCGCAACCCAAAGTAATCTGACTAGAAGAGGAAAATCAAATTAAAATAGATTTACGACTTTACACAGCAATATGGCGAAGAGCGCAGTTAAAGTGTTTTTGTTCCCAGCAAGATCGACTCGGTCCCGTTTGCTCGATTGCTCGATTACTCGTTTGCTCATTTGTTCGTTTGCCTGCTCGCCTGCCGCTCGCCTCTGCTCGCCGCTCGCCCCAGCAACAGCACCAGAAAAGTCTAATTCGAACGGTTGTCTGTCTATATCCCGAGACGGGCGACTGCGATAATCGTCGCGGCAGCCAGAAAAGTCTGTTTTGAGTTACGCTTTAGATCGAAGAATCGCGACGGCGATGCCTCAGGTTGCGTCAACTAGAGACAAGGTCCTAGCTGAAGTGACCACAATCTCTAGCCAAAGAAAGCCAAAACAAACCGAAGACGGCCCGCATGGAAGGAACAGAATACGCTCAGCCTTTGGACTGATAAAGCGTGGCGACAAACAAAAGCAATGAGAGCTGCCGACAACCAGCATTTGGCGGCGTCCATCAGGGGCTGGTTCATAGCTATGTCTGGGTCTGTATGAGCTTCCGAACCATCAGAGAGCGCCAACAGTCGAAAAGAAAGGTCAGAATTATATCGCCGATATTATTTGACAGCGATCTTCAGGCCGCGATAAAACTAGATCTAGTTAACAGCGTAAATTTCTACGCGAAAATGTATGTAAAGTTTGTGCATAAGCGCTATAGATTCTCTGATGGCCAGCATCAGTCAGCAAAGCAGGCTAAAGCCAGCTTCTGGAGCTCTGCCCAGCACAACACAGCACAGTCAATCAATAATATTATCTATACTAAAGGCATCTGGCCGGCGCCGTTCTCGTACGAAGCGACGTACAGACGCAAATGCTTATAGAGTCTGTGTCCATTTCTTAACGCTAAACAAACAATCCCCGCGCTGACTGACCCACAGTTGGACAATCTCAGTCCGTTATTGTCAGTTTAAACCTATCCAGAAATACACTCGATCTTTGTGCCTGGCGCACTCTAGCCGAACGCGCGACCAAAACGTTAATAGGGATGATCCATCCATCTTGTCCTCTATGTGGGAGTTTCCGCTTGAGGCAAGTCCATGCTGCGAAACTTAGGTCCCAGCTGGCGCTGCTCCCAGCCAGCCGTCCTGTCCCAGACAGCAATAGTGCAAGGCAGCAGGTACAGCACTTCGCCATAGTGGAAACCGGTAACCTGCACAATACCAAGATTGGACCCAAAATGCTGTTTTTCTGCCAGTTCCTCGCCCTCCCCGTCGGGATATCGTGATTCTCCAACTCGCCAGGCGCGATCCGTTTGCCAGAACTCGCTGTAAATATCTTCTTGCTGATCCCGGACCACCTCTGCTTGTCTGCGAGCGCGGTAGTCGAGGAGCGGTCGCAAATAGAACGTGCTTGTTGGTGCCTGTTCAGGCTCGAATCGACTACACTGTGCTCTCCCCTGTGCTCTCCCTCGCGCTTGACAAATACACGCACGTCCGCACTCCCACCTCCACCCCCCTCGGCAGGAATTTCGCACAATCCTGCCCGCTTACTTGTTGGTTATTCCTGCTCGAAAACCAAAAAAAATCGGTCCGGCTCTTCCTCTCCGTTTTCGGACGCCCTGTGCTTTGTCCCGGCCCCCATAGTCTTGCCGTCGCGTCGACTGCTGCCTCTATATATATGTACCTACTAAATCTGGTTTTCGCAATCTTACCTGCTTGCCTCTTATCTGCCAGTCTGGTCAGTGTTCGTTTAATATTTCAATAAATCGCTAGTCAAATATGAAAGTATTAATTCTGGGGTATGCATTATTGTGTCTTGCAGTGCGTTTAATTCTGATTTGCGGATTTACTAACTTGGCTGCTTCTCAGTGCGTCCGGATTCATAGGTCATGCAGTTGCCCTGGCATTTGTATCTGCAGGCTATCAGGTCTATGGTCAGTCTCGCAACGATTCCTCCATAGTCAGATTTCGCCAGGACGAAATTACACCTCTTATTGGCGAGCCTACCGACGTTATTCGCATCTGGGCGAAGGGAATGGACGTTGTCATTGACTGCTGTCGAACAGGACCCAAGGGACAGTTCTGCATAGCCAACCTAGAAGCTGTTCTTGCGGCGTGCGTTACTCGCTCGCCCCAACACAAGTTGACGTATATCTATACTTCTGGCACTTGGACTCACGGAACACCAGCTTGTCATGACGAGCTGGGCCGGATTTCCGAGCGAGCTCCCATCGGTACAAATCTGACACCTCTGATCGCCTGGCGTGCAGAGTTTGAGACTCGCATTTTTGCTGCTCCCACTTCGGAACCAGGTGGTGCATCTTTCAGGCCAATTGTAATTAGACCAGGGTTGCTCTACGGTCGATCAATGTCTTTTTTGCACTCCTTGTTCCTACAGGCGTACACCAAGAACCATATCACTTGGCCAGGCATTTCTGGTCAATCACGGTACAACACAATTCACCAAGATGACTTGGCTCGTCTATTTCTTCTTGTTGCAGAGAGGGCCCCAATTTTTGGAGGACTTGCTGTTGATGCGGTGAACCCACAAACAGAGTCGGCTGACGATGTTCTCAACGCTCTTATCGCTGCCGCGGGTGGGGACAAGACGTACAGTTTGTACGAACCCGTCACAGACCTCGATCTCGCGTTATGCGTTGTTGGTCGCCATCAGGTTTCTCTTGGCTACACTCTTGCGGGCTGGATTCCCCGCAAGGCCGGTCTCGTTGATGGTATGCGCCAATACTACGAGGCGTGGAAGGCCTATCAGTAAGCCGCTATCGCGCCAGACAGCATACAATTACTTATGCTGCCGCTGATATTCACGAAATAGGGATCCTATAAATCCCTCTGTAAATTTTTTTGTATATTTTCCGCATTGGTCTTGTTTTTGTTGATGTTTTTTGGGCACTTATTCTGTCATATTGTACTCCATAGTTCGGCATTTTTACCTAATGAACCAGTCTAATGAAATCATACTCCACGTGACTCACGTGGGAGGAGCTGGATGTGAAACGGGCTTGAGTTCGCACAGCCAAGACTAAGTCGTCACCGAAATACAGTAAAACGTTTAGTTGCTTAAATCACATATATTATAAGATCAATTTAAATAGAAGCCATTCTGGCTATGCATCGCAGGAGGTGCAGTTCTCGTGAATATAAGACACGGTCCGAGAAAAATGTTAACGACCAAATTTCCAAGCCAGAAACCCATTCCACCTCATTCACCGCCAAATAGGCGCGACATTTTCCAGTCAAGACTTCATATTGGAGCCAACCTTGGGGGATGGTTTTGTCTCGAGAGATGGATTGTACCCGGAATGTTTTCAGCTGTTGAAAAAAAATACAGCTGGGATGAATCAGAGCACACTGCCGTGACCAGCGCCGTGAAAGCCCTAGGTATATCAAAGACCAAACAGAAGTGGAACAAGCACTACGACACCTTCATCACTGAGGATGATTTCAAATATCTGTCACAGCATGGACTTAATGCTGTCCGGATCCCTCTTGGCTACTGGATTGTCGGTAAAGAGTTTTCCCAGGGTACACCGTTCGAAAATGTCGCTGAGGTATATTCTGACGCATGGTCCAAAGTTAACCGTGCAATTGATCTCGCTGCGAAATACGGTATATCTGTTTTGCTTGATCTGCACGGCGTTCAAGGAGGTGCCAATCCAGATGCTCACTCAGGCGTTATTGGCGGTGGAAAGTTTTTCGAAGAGAAAAATTCTGTTTCGAGCGCTGTTCGCACTGTTAAGGCTATGGCAGAGAAGGTCCGGGGACGCGAAAATGTGATTGGAATCCAAATCGTCAATGAAGCCAGTGCACATGTAGATCCAATAACATATTATGCATCTGCGGCAGCTGCAATTCGTGCGGCCGATCCCGCTCTGAAAATGTTTATTTCTGATACCTGGGACCGCGGGAAGTATCTTGACTACGTTCGCGACAAACCCGGTGTTGTTGTAGACACACATATTTATCGCTGCTTTTCTGATAAGGACGTCAAGGCATCTCCGCAAGATCTGATTGCATCTGCGAAAGGAGATGAAAGTAATTTATCCACCCGTGCAATCGTGGGGGAATACAGCTGCACTTTATCCAAGACATCATGGGAGAAATCTAATCCCAATGATCATTTGCAACTTCGTCGTGAATACGGCTGTGCTCAGACGCGCGCCTTTTCCCGTTCGTCGGCCGGGTTCTTCTTTTGGACATACAAATTTGAAGAAGGTAGAGGTGGTGAATGGGATCTTCGCGAGATGCTCGACAGCAAGTGCTTGCTTTTTCCTCATACTCAATTGGGCCACAAACCTCCGGCAAATAGCGACGCCTTGGCTTCCGAGGCAACTCGGAGTCATGCAAATTACTGGGATTCACAGGCCAAGGGCAGACAGATGCAACACTGGAGATTCCAAGAAGGGTTCCAAACTGCCTGGAAAGACTCTGATGTATTTTGGTCATTTTCGAGTAGTCTCATAGGAGCGCGCGAGGAATTCAGAGAATATCGGAAACTTTCTCATGAGAAGGAAAAAGGCGGTGGTGAATTCCTCTGGGAGTTCGAACATGGGTATGATGCTGGTTTGAAAGCATTTAGACAAGCTGTGAAATCCGATATTTGAGTTGTTTTCTTGAATTTTATTCTCTGGAGTTGGGGGGGGTAGGTCGGGCGGAGATGGGACACTTTATGAAATGTGAATTAAGTAACGTATAATAAATTTCACCAATATACTAACATGATATAAGAACAAAAGTATAAACAAAACATAACGTATGACTCCCAAACTCCTCAATAATTATAGAACAGCTATTTAATTTTAATTCACAGATGACGAAACTGGTAATGAGGAAACAGGTAGTCTAGGTAGTGGTCTATCTGGAGCTGGACCGGCCGGAGATTTGAATATGATTTTTCTCTTTGGAGGATGGCTAGATGACGACCGTTTTCCGTCGCTATTTATACTTCCACATTGTGATGATGGGCGGGTGTTAACCTTGGATCCACCTGACGCTAGATGCAAATTCGATAGATCTTTCGAAGATCTGGAATCTTGTAACGGAGCAGCTGCCGCCAGAATGGCTCTTTCCTTTCCGCTGAATTGACTTGGAATAGGCATTTCATGACTGGATTCGGGTATTGTTTCTTTCGTTTCCTTTTCATGTTCAGGTTCGCCATTAGCACTGCTGCTACGGCGACTAGATGCCGTAGTTGCGCTACCCCGGCGCGAAGAGCGACTGCTTGCAGTCCGCGTAGGACCACTATTTGCACTTCCTCGACGACCATCGTATGGACCAAAATCAAATGCAACAGGAATCCCGGCTCTATGTCGTTCAGCATCGTCAGCTGCTTGCTGAAGAGTGGCCTGTAACAGACTGAATCCGGATGAGTCACGACGATTAGACAGACTATGTGGTCGAGATGGATTCCCCATGGAAAGCGGACTCAATGCAGATGGTGGTGAAGTGTCAGATGGAGATTGCAATGAAGATGTTGCAAGCTGTGGTAATATGGGTTTTGACGACATGGAATTGTGTGGGGTATGGTAGCCTGATGGAGTAACATTCCCAGAACTAGACTTCATGCTTGTAGTACTAAGAGCCCGAGAAAGCGACTCGATTGGCTCACCAATGATACCTCCACGCTTTAAATCGAACGAGGGAAAAATGACAGAACTCCGATCGGCTTGCATGTCTGTAGTTGTGACAGGAGTACTAACAGACGGCGAGACAGGAACTGAAAAATCTTGCCGAATATATCGAATCTGTCCACGAACAGCATCCATCCAGCGAACAAACTCAGGGGCCGTCGTGAATACAAGCAATGCAGACTTGGGCTTGTCGTCATGAAATAGGTGAAGATTATGCAAAGAAGAAGATGATGAAGAAGTTACAGTGGGGCCAATTAGTGATGAATTAAAGGTTGGCACAGAAGAATGTCGGGAAGAAGAGTTGCTAGAGTAATAGAAAAACAAGGACGACCGCTTCGATGATTGGCTTGTGCTTTGCTGGCTTCCATAATCAACCGACGAAGCATGCGATCGGATGCAGTTATCGGAAATGGAACCTGCATCAGTCTCACTATTCGGAACAGCGGAAGACGTCGTGGAGTATCGTTTAGATACAGCCACTCGCTCAGCAATGCGCAAAACATATTGGCGACCGACGATATCATCCGAAGCATATGCAACAGAGTCCGGGCCGAGCTTGACTACCAGATCTGGAACAGAGGTAGAAGATGGCCGTAAGGGATAGCGCAAAATTGCACGGGACGTGAGAACAAAAGTGCGCTTTGCAAGATATTGGTTGTTGGAGCTCGCAGAGAAGGATTGATTAGAGGAGCCAAACGAGAAGATGGAGTCGTGGGCGTTGCATTCTAAGGTTTCCTGGAGGATGGCGTGCCTAGAAGCAACACAGAAAGGGAGTTTTTTCAATGACGAAGACGATATGCTGGAAAAAGAAGAGGAGGTTGGATCAGTAGGGGCTGTATACGATGGCTTGAGAGAATTTCGATATCGGGGATCGTTAGTGCCAGGATCGACAAAGGAAGAAGTTGTCGACTGTCGAGTAAATAGAGCTCGCAGACGATTCCGATGTCTAGAGGGTACCGACCAAGACGATGGCGAACTATTTCTGTAGTTTGGCTGGGAAGTCTGCGAAATACCTGATGGAAGAGGGCTGACAATTGACGGAGAAGTTGAAGCAGAGGAAGAAACGGAGACGGAAGATGAAGCAGGAAGGTCTGCGGAGAGAGCGGTAGAGGAAGGAAAGGTTGAAGGTCGGGCGAGCTGTGCCAGGGAGGGGCCGGAAGCGGAGGGTGACGTGTGCGTATACTGACGACGCAAGCTGGAGGAGGAGGCTCCGGGCGAAGAAGAACGAGAAGTCGAGGGCGAGTGCGAAGGAGACGAGCCGACCGAAGAACGGAGAGAAGATACCATTGCGACGGTCAGTTGGAACTGCGATTACCGACAGACTGCCTAGTGAGCGGTATGTCTCTCAAGAGCAGGAGCAGCAGGAGCAGCAGCACCAATAAAAAAGGTCTCTGAAAAAAGCACCAAATTGACGAACAACTATCCTGTCCCCGGAAATATGTAACACGATAGCACGCAAGCTGTAGTAAAGGTAGTAAAAGTAAAAGTTCAAGCAAGGAGAACTCTCTGATATACAAAGAGCCGCGATCGGCAGTAAGGAGGTGCGGCTCTCGATGGAGGGAGAAGCCCAGTCTGTCGAGACGCAATGTACTGCCGCGACGAAGAGCGAGCGAGGCGGACGGCGATCACAGAGCAGACGGGTTAGCAACAGCTACAGATCATGATCGCTGGACGCGGTGGAGAAGGCTGCAGGCTTTATATATACGAAGTTGGGGATGGACGTGAGACAAAGGTTTTGTGGAGGTGGACGAGCGAATGGTAGACCCTGGATATGGATTTACTTGCTGGGGTGGTGGTTGTTGCTTCCCCGGCCAGCCTGGACTAGCCTTCCTGTCTGGACGTGACCGAAAGCCCGATGCCGTTTTAGTGCGCGACAGGAGGCAGATCAATCGTTTACTGTGTAGAAGACACATACTGCAATGCTCGTGTTGCTAGAATTAAAACACTTTTTCGAAGGCGCCGCCACGAGACTAGACTGTAGATGGAATAAAAGTGCAAGACAGAAAACGAGAGAACTATGACACTGTTCGGGCCTGGTATCACAACTTCTCCACTAAATTTCTGCTTCACCTGCTTGCGGTCTCGTATGGTTCGGTGCTGTGCTCTTAGCCCGACTAGGGTTTCTCCACTCATCACTCTTCTGCACACTTATTCTGCTGTCCATAATGCCCATGTTTTTTTTTCCTTTTCTATCTCTATTTATGCTGAGCAATTCATGATTTTTTTTATCGTCATCATTTTCGTGCTATTAATTATTATCCACTGTTTTACCCACTTTCTCGTTCCTCCACTTTGTCTTTGCCACAGGCCTATTTTTGTTCGCTCTTGGGCTCTTCTCACTCCATCCCACCTGTACACTCTTCTTCTCGGAACTGCAGCAACAGTGATCTAAACGAAAACGACCCAATTTTCTGACTCTGTGCTCTCAAAGCCTCACTCTCTGGCCGCACGCCGTATGCACTAATCTCGATCCAGTATCTCGGTGCATGTGACTTCTGGTCATGTTGGCATCATGTGATCTGTCATGTGCCGTTTTCGGGCCTCTCCGTGCAAGCACTGCCCAGTTCTGCGGGCGTCGTCGTCATTTTCTCATTTTCGTCATTCGTGCACTCGCAGACTAAGAGCTGTCATGTGCACTTCTTTCGGCCTCCCGGGTCACACATAAATCACGTGTCAGCGCTAGGCTGGAGTTAAGATCTAGTTGGGACGTGTAGTTTAAAATACGGACAGCTACAGAACACTTCAAGTTAGTACTAATGAATCCTGGAAGGTTTGGTTTGGCGCATTGGCACTTTGCGTATTGGCACTTTTCGTATGCTGAATATCACGTTTATGCAGATGTGAGATGGGTCTAATCGCGATTGGCGTAAAAGACTTTTAAGTTGGACAACGAGTGACATGTTGTCTCTGGATAACACAGCATTTAATTAATTAGCTTTTGTTGCAACCTTGTAGAATATCTGGCAACTGATGAATAAAGAAGTCTGCTCCCGACGTGTTGATATTAATCTTGGAAAACATGCAAAAACCAAAACAGAATTTAGGTTTTTTTTAATATGTCAATCAGTATAGCAATTTCGAAAGCATTGATGACCGATTCCATAGGACTTGCATATCTAGACTAGCGGTTCTAATCCAAGCATATAAAATGTTCATGTGTCGGCGCCGCATTGACAGTGACCAAGAGCGGAAAACGGAAATCGCTGAATGCGTTGCTAGCGAACGAGCGTTGCAAAAGACATACCTGTTATCATTCAGTTTTCTGTTTGGAGCCGGGCCGTTGGATCCTTGAGGGCGTTAGATATCAGGCGAGGATAGTTGCGTGGGATCCATTTTTGCGAAATAACTGAAAGTACTGTCCTGTTTCCGTTAGGTCGCAAGCATTTTTCTACATTTCTAAACTATCAGTCCCAATAATTATTGAAAAGAAGACTTTTAAAGCAGGGCAGTCCAGGTAATCTCAGCGAGACGATGAAGAATAATATTGGCAGAAATTGGACAAAAATTGTACAAGTCTATGTTTAGTAAGGAACGCCTTCGATCAAGAGAAGTCTCGATGAGCTAACAGAGTTCGCCAAAGTCGCAGTACTTGAGAATCAAGCTTAGAAGCTGAATGCTTTGTATTAACGAGTCATATAATAAGTTTTTGCGATGAGAATTAACTTATAAGCCATGGAATGAGAGAAATATTGAATCCTTCTAAACAGGACCAGGAGTACAGGTACTGCGCTAAAGTCGGAATTCACAGCTCATCAACAGGATAAATCCAGTGAAGCAACCCAAATACCCAACGCTATGTAATAACTCTACTTCCTGAGGCATATATATCTTTCTGTTTCAAACAATTCTGCATTTAGTTGAAGCACTTATGCATTAAGAGCTGCTCATGATTCATTCAACCCGGGGTATGTAAACATGATGGAGAAGCGGATGACCTTTCCCAGCCGGTCAAGCAGTCACGTATAATCAATGAAAAGTATTCAAGCTGCTAGCCAATAGAATTATCCTGTATGCTACTACTCAAATATACACTCGACTATAGATTATTTTCTTTAGTTCGTATTACCATTATCATTGGAAACTATGCACATGTTTGTGAAGTTTAGAAAACTGTGCCTTGGTAATACTGTTTGCCCATGTAGACAGGTGTCTAGCGAAGGAAATACATAGCTTACAAAGGCTTCATGGAGAGATCCGGCTGAGTTTGCAGCATGAAATTGAAAAGCAGCACTACAGTTAACCGAATTAGAGAACCACGGGTTCTAGAGTCAGTAGCAGCTGACTGAGTTACTTCAACGACTCGGACTTGGCTGGCAGTGCCGTGGCTGTTGACAGTGCGAACAGACAGCATGTAGCATACATGTTACAGTTACATTGTTCACAGAAGTCAGACTATCTGTGAGCCCTGTCAAGATCTGATTGAAAAATAGACAGATATAAAAATAGAGAAAAGGAGAAA
The DNA here is from genome assembly GCF_038497815.1 of [Lipomyces] oligophaga. Lineage (NCBI taxonomy): Eukaryota > Fungi > Ascomycota > Lipomycetes > Lipomycetales > Lipomycetaceae > Lipomyces > [Lipomyces] oligophaga. Next base: position 1,712,497 of record NW_027117786.1, on the reverse strand, counting down.
TAGAAATAGAAATAGAAGAGAGAGGAAGGAGGATAATAAGTAGAGGAAAGAGCAAGAGGAAATGGTAAATAGGCTGGAGAGGTGGGGGAGATAGTTTTGGTGTGGTAGGAAGGTAGAGAAGGATAACTTATTCGAGGGGTTAGAATCAGTCTGTTCCGGTGTGAAGGTGTGCAACCTGGAATATGCAAACTGAAGATAAATAAATTGTGCATGCTGGCTGCAGTGTAGTCTGATCTTTGAATTTCCATATATTCTAGAAATTGAATTCAGCTGTATACGGCTACTCCTTTTTTTCAATATTTTGCATTTGTTCCAACTGTTACCCTAAATGCCAGCCGCTATTAGATTGGTTGCACTCATAGCTCGCGAGGTATCCTAAATGCACTCCACTTCTCTACCTTCCACTAATAGCGATCCTAGAATAACCCGCTCTATGTCAACAGCTTTTTAGATCCTCTTGCAAGTCTATCGACTAAAGAGATCTCGGCCTTTGAAAATGAAGCCTCTCTGCGATTCCATCTGTTGGCCCATGTTTCGCTAGACGTCTTTGCCGCCCGTCTACCCTCCAAATCCGCTGATTCCGACTTTGGTCTTCTGTTCGTTCAGGATGGTATAGCTGTCTACGGATGGATGACTAATACTGGAATTAAAATTGTTTTGGGATTCAACTCCGGTGAAGTCGTTGGTTCAGAGATCCGAAGTGTCAGTATTTCAACTAATATGGCTTTTTCTTGCATCTCTGTCTCGCAATTCTAACATGCCCTTGAAAAATAGATCTTTCGAGCAATTCATTTTGCCTACATATCCCTCGTATGCAATCCGTTTTATTCCATTGACGATCGTCATCAGATCAAAAGTCGCAAGTTCGACGCTTCCATCCGGCGTATTGTTGAAGCTTGGAATGGCGCTCCTGCTTCGTCCATTCCAGAGGTTCCTGCGACTCCAATCGGGTCAGACGAAATTCCAACAGCACCTACAATTTCTACTTCTCCAAGTCCCCAGCAAAACAAAATCATTATGTCGTACGCGGCCGAATCGCGAGCGTCGTCGCCTGCTCCTGCAGTTCAGATCTCTTCCTCTGCCCAAGTGTCCTCATAGAACTTACCCAACACTATCCCCTTGCTTTGGTCTGCCTCCCGACTGCATTACGAAATTATTGACTAAGCCCGCCGCTTCTCATGCTGATGCGATCTTGTATAATCCGACTGCGCAAACAATAATCAAAAGTTTATTTTTTCGCTTCGGACTGCTTTGTCACTGCTTGCTCAGCCTACGTTACGTTAATACGTGCGCTAAACTGTTTTAGGCAATTCTTGTCCATCTTTTCGTTACTCTGCCTGACCAAGCACATCCATATTCTGACCAACCCTTATGCTACCTTCGATCACACACAATAGAAACGGTTGTGGTCTAATCTATTTATTGGACCAGTTCCCGATCTTTTGGTTTTTACTATTCTGTATATTTTTTTGAGGTCTTATCTACTTCTCTTTCTATTGTTTATTCAATTATTCCTTTTGGAAGGTATCATTACTTTTCACACGCATTTTAATTGTCATATCATATCTGAATTAAATCATTGCAATGGGTTTCTTTTCCAAGATCAAGAACGCTGTGAGCGAGCCCTCCAGTGCACCTAAGCAGGCTGTTGCATCGACCACGAAGGCAGCTTCCACCGGTGTATCTAAGACTACTACTGCTGCTTCTAGTGCCGTCGCTACGACTAAAACCACGGCCACTGATACAGTTGCTGCTGTTACTGGCACAAGCAAGAAGACTGGACCCAAGGTTGCTATTATCGTCTATTCCATGTACGGTCATATCAATGGCCTTGCTGAGGCCATCAAAGGAGGAATTGAGTCTGCCGGTGGTGAGGCTACGATTTTTCAGGTTCCTGAGACTCTTCCGAAGGAGATTCTTGAGATTCTCCATGCGCCCGAGAAATCTTCGTATCCGATTGCCACCAACGATACTTTGACCGAGTACGATGCATTCATGTTTGGAATTCCTACGCGTTTCGGTACTTTCCCATCTCAGTGGAAGACTTTCTGGGATGCCACTGGTGGGCTGTGGGCTAAAGGAGCCTTGGTTGGCAAGACTGCTGGTTTCTTTACATCTACTGCCTCTGCGCAAGGAGGTCAAGAAACTACTATTCTCAACTCTCTTCCTATTCTAGTTCATCATGGTATTACTTTTGTACCGGCTGGATATCGCGCATTCCCTCAGATGACATCGTTTGAGGAGTTCCATGGAGGATCTCCATGGGGTGCCGGAACATATGCCGGTCCTGATGGTTCGCGCCAGGTGACTGATCTTGAGAAGGAAATTGCCAACATCCAGGGCAGTTCTTTCTATCAGTATCTTACTAAATAACTCAAGATCGAATAATAGATTCCATTTTTTGTAAGAATTAATCTTGATTGTTTGAATTTGTTGATCCGGCGGTGTTACGATAGATGATTTAATTAATATAACTTACTAAGCAATTGCTGAAATCGTTCTTATATTTTTGGACGGCTAATATTTATTAGTCTTATTTATTATGCTGTGACCAATTAACATTGGATATTCATTGTTTGTTTGTTTGTTTGCTTGTTTGACCAGTACGCTATTTATATCTTCCACGTGATCTAATATTTAGTCAAGAATATCGAACATGCTTTTAACCGTAACCAGTTTTTCTCTGACTTTTCCATTTTGCAGTCCGAGCTGTTGTTCGTAAGCATCTATAGTTTTCCAATCCTTCCAGGAGACGACACGGGCATCGCCGGGTTGAAGGTGAGATTTGGCAGCCATCCAGCCTTCTTTTCCATCGGCGGAGGGAGAAGATAGTAAGTCTTTGACAATCAAGTCGCCAACCATGAATGCGTCTGCCATTGTATCAGCGATGACACCTGTTGGACCACGACGGATCCAGCCTGCAGCATATAACCCATGAGCGATCTGAGGAGATTCCGAATTGCGCGTATAAAGATGTTCTGCGCCGCTGAGAGGCCGCGTGTCATAGCCTATACTTAAAAACGCAGCGGTGCAAGGGATATCGAGAATCTTCCCAGTAAGTGCAACTCGTGAAGCTTTGTTCACTGGGTCCGCATTGGGGATGTATTCGGTTTCAGCTAGTTGTGCAGTGGAAACGTGGGTAGAGTTTGGACTAATCGTTGAGAAACCAGCGGGAGAAAGGAAGTATTCCACTGAGAAAGCTTTTTTTCTTGGTAAGAGATCATAGCTGGGTTCCGTAGGATGTGCCGGGACTTTTTGAATGATCTGCACAAATCGCTTCTGGACTCGTGAAAGACCTGTAGAAGCTGCCAACGTAGCCAGTGCTTGAGCGTCCTTCTCGGCGCACACAAAATCAATTTCAGCATCCTGCGAAGCAAGATTCATCAACTCACGAACTTCTTTATTAGTAAATGAGACCTGACCGGGCCCTCGTCTCCCAACGATCCGCACTCGTCGGATACTACTCTCTGCTAAAGCGGCAAGAGCATGAGATCCAATATCAGTTCCACGTAAGGAATCCACCGGCTTGAGCAGCATTCGAGCTACGTCTAAAGCAACGTTTCCATGGCCGATAATTACAGCATCTTGTGCGTTTCGTAATATGCTACCAATATCCAGAGAACTTAGATCAGGATGGCCATTATACCAGCCGACAAAACTCCGCGCTGACAAGACGCCTTCAAGGTCCGCTCCAGGAATAGGTAACTGGTTATCTGCGGAAGCACCGTAGGCCAACACAGTCGCATCATAGTTGTCTTGCAATACCGATAATTCCAAAGAATTCGCGTGAAACCCACTGCTGTCTGCTTTCGGACTCGTACCAATTTCAATGTTACCGTAGAATCGGAAATTATTTGATCCGGCAACTTCCTCAAATTTCTCCTCGCAGTTCTGTAAGCTTAGTTAGTTCCGCAGTCAAAATAAAATAGTCCGTCTAAATATATCACCTTTACTTCTGGATGATCTGGTGCAACTCCATACCGCGAGAGTCCAAAGGGAACTGGGAGTCGCTCGTACATGTCCACGATGACTTGGCCGTCGGGAATCTTGCTCATGATTCGGTAGGCAGTGTAGAACCCAGCGGGCCCAGAGCCAACGATAGCTACCCGCAATGGACGAACTAGAGTAGAATATGATCTTATCAGCATTCTTCTAAACTAGGCTTTTCAGTGATATTTCCGTAAAGATGAGATAAATCTCATAGAGTCATATCTAAGTCGGTACATCTTCATTATTTATATTATATATGACGCCGCAGAAGGAGCTGAGATTACTATGTACAATATTTATAAATATCCACCAAAAACAAACACCGGAATAAACGCCATCCAATAATCTGGTCCGATCATTTCATTTGTTTACCGACACAGGCTAAATGCGGGGGTACTGTTGCATGCGGAGGTACATCATCGGTCACTAAGCCTTCCTCTTGATCTTTGATCTTTAGTCGTCGTGCTGCGACCGCGGCAGCTAGTTTCTGTAAACCTAAAGAAGACAACTTTTCCTTTTCTGGCGATCGCAACTCTTCGATATCATCAATACTGTGCACAACAAGTTTTCCCGCGCTGTCAAACTCAAATGTGAACAGTCCGGTCACAATCGACGGTTCCGTTTTTGAAACTGGAGACCGCGAACCTACCACAACAGACGCATTTCCAGATCCATCATCTTCTGAAAGATATCGGCGCGCATAAGTAACTTGCCAGCGAACTATCAGCTTTGTCACAGTATCCGCAGTCTCGAAAGCATCATCCGTGACTACTCTCATATTGATGATTTTGAATGTCAGCTTTTCTCGGTGTGGATCACCTATCCAGCCCAATAGGCCAGATAATCCAGATTTATCCGATTGCGTTGAAGTAGATGGTGTAGAGCTGCTCTCTGATCTGGAAGACGTGGATGTCGTTGCGCTATCCAGAACACCGGTCAGGCCCTCAATCGGGCCGAGAACAATTAGCGGCAAAATCCACTGTGCTAGTCGCCAGCTCGCTAAATACGCAGTCCTACCATGAATAGCAGGTAAATTAGGGTGTGAAGTGGGAAATAATCGAAGCTGGATATTAGGCGAGAGTAGCCAAGATGGTGGAAGTTCATGCTGCAGATTCGGCAGTACTTGCATTAACGTATCTAAAGCTACAATAAAATGAGTACTCCATTTCTTCAGTATAAATAAAAAACCATAACATATCAAACTCACATTTTCCAAGATCTCCTTCACGTTTCTGTCGGTCATAATCAATCTCAGGATCGTCTTTTCCTGTAAATTGGAGCTTTGTGTTCTCAGATCCGACCTGACTGTACCAAGTTCGTGTGTGCCAAGATAATTTTGCAAAAGAACCCGTCAGCAGTATCGGCCGCACCAGCTGACTGATTGCCAATTGTCTTGTTACTTTCATTTGATGATCAAGGATTCAAATCGCTGTTTTGTTCTGATGAAGTGGAGTACAATTACATAATCATCGATAGCTTAGTTCAAACCAGATAAATCTTATTGATCGATCGATTCACCCAGCAAATAGCCTTCTTTGTATGCCCTAAGCCTGAATGATGTAATAATCACGTGACTATAAACGTGACCCGCTCTCGACCCCGGCCGATTATGGATGGGTGGACTGGAGATGGAGAGCGGGCAGCCAGCAGGCGGGGGTGCGGGCGGATCTAGAAGGATTTCGGCAGCGTACTGGCGGATCATTAGTTAGATTTAGATGACGGTGGATGTTTTGGATGGGACATTGATGGGCAAATGATCGTGGCAATTTGTGAGTTTGGTAGTAGTTTTGTGTCGATCTGCGCAAGTGTTCTGACTCCGGTACTAGCAGTTCACAAGACCAAACACACAAGATACTGATTAGATGATTATATCGAACACAGTCCGGAGTGCTGTTCAGGAAGACATCGTTGTATGTGGCGGTACGAGGCAGAGGGCCACAATGGCTTCTGACCCACTTGACAGACTTCCGCCTGAGGTTTACGAGCAGGTGCTTGCTGCTGTGTCGTTTCCCGCGATATTGGCGCTCGAAGGAGTGAACCGACGATGGGAACGCGTTGTAAGAGACTTTGTCGAGCACAATCCGGCCGCTTATACGCATCTCGATTTTCGGAACTATGACTTGGATCAAGTCACTCCGGAAGTGTTGTTATGCTGCCTGTATCGGGGTCATGGATACACTTCGACTGTGTTATTTCCCTGTCACTCTACTAAGAACGCGCATTACAGTACCTTACGCACAATGATATTTCTGCAAGAAACTTTATCTGAAAAATCATACAAACAAATGTCGAGTTTGATGATTAGGCAATGGTGGCAGCTGCTTGCTGCTGAGTCGCAGATCAAAGCCGAACTGGAGCATCTCGAGAGTGACCAAGACCGCTCCGATGAGGAGGACGATGACGGGTATGTCGATGACTCAGATGAACGGCCGCGAATTACAGTGAGGTATGAACGACGCCGACGTGGTTCATGGGACTTGGGAAAAGCGGTATCTACCGTGCAATCATTTCATTTAGCTGGCCTGAGGACTTTGGCGATCGATAATTTATATTATATTTTGCGTCAATGGACGGAAAGCGGAATTCGAAACCCGGGTACACTATTTGGATTGACAGAGCTCCATATATCCGCGCATGCATTACCGATGCTATTTGCATTCATTCGTACCAGACATCGAGGACCCTTGTTCCCGGTGCTTCGAGTACTTGAGTGCTGGTCTGACTACGATGCTCGGCGCAGACTCGACGTACCTCACTGGCTCGAAATAGGTCCCAATGGTCGAGACAATGTAGATGATTTTGTCGCATTTCCAGAGCTGGAGGAATTTATTATTGGAAACGGATCGATAAGTGGCCGCGATCGGGAACAGGATTTGGATCAAGATTGTTTAGATGTTATTGGGACGTGGATGCCCAAACTTCGAGTTTTACGGTGTCGAGGAGTCAATATCCGGCCTGCTAGATATCCGCGACGTCGGGAATTCGTTCATAGGATCGACATGCGGAGATCTGAGAAGTTGGTTGAATTGGACTTGAGCTATACCAGAACATGGATAATGCCATTTGTTGCTCCCACGTGTCGACGTCTGATCCTACGCGGAGCCGGATTTGGAGCCGTAGACCTTTCCAACAGTGTGTTAACAGATGGGGAACAGAAAGAGCAGTGCCAGGAAGAAACACTACGACTAGAAATCATGCGGCGATCACATGGTTCGCTTTCTCCACTGCCCGAAAATTTAGAAAACAGTGACGAAGATCTACCGAGTGTGTCTGATATGTTTCGTGGCCTCGAAGAGCTGGACTTGTCTAATTGCGGTGCCGTTCTTACGAACACGGCGTTATTGGGGATACTGTCATTGTGCTCATCGAGCAAACTACGAAAATTGCAAGTTCAAAGCTGCAGTCAGCTAGAGTTTGGTAAAGACTGGTCGGAACTGATGGACCAGATAGTTGATCGATGTCAGAACCTGGTGGAGTTGAATGTCAGTCGGAACAGCTCGGTCTCAGATGGAGATCTTGTAGCTATTGAGGAACTGCAATGGCTGGAAGTACTTGACCTGTCGGGAACAAGTGCAACTGACCGGGGAATTAAGGAGCTTGTTCGAGGGGCAGGTAAAAGATTAAGGAGAGTCGTACTCAATGCATGTCCCGACGTCACTGAGCGGATGATTGCTTGGGTTCGCTCCCAGGGAATTACCACCGACTAAGACCAGCGATATAGCAAGAGCACCTATAGACTTTGGTAGCAGCAATATAATAAATAGAATGTAGTATAACGACCTGCACTGGTCGACATGGCAAAATTGTATAACAAATGGAGCAGGACTTGGTCATCTATGGTTCATCTAGGCACACTTTTTCCGGAACTGGAACAATGTAAATAGAGGCTTAACACAGTGACGCAATGACATCAGTTCGACACATCTGCAGCGTCATGCTCTATTTATTCCACAACTAGCTGCATGGCTTTATCTCTGTGCCACGGCTCCAGCGCCGTGCACTCAAACATAGGTCTCGGTGCCTTTTGTGAGGTAGCAGTAAACAAGGCCTTCCGGGCCGGGGTCTACCTCATCACCGCCCGCACCAGAACCTTGAAGTGTTTTATCACAACGAAGTTCGGTGGTGCTTCTTTTCTACTTCCTATTCTTCTCTCTCTGCTTTGTTTTTCTCTTTTTTATTTTACTTCGACGACAAAGCCGGCTACAGGATCTCTCGCCAGTCTACGTCCTCTTGCTCCAACCATGGCGACCGTGACTTCCTCCCATCAGCAACCGCACCAGCACCATGCCTACGGAGTCTCTAATGCTATCCCTAACGCCTACCTTCGCGCTCAAGCAAACGCAAAGGCAAAGGCTGCAGCAAACTCCAAAATGCTTGCTCATGCACCCCCAGCCAAAATATCTGCCCGTCCTCTGCGCTACGCATCGCCTAAAGAGCTGCCCAGTCATCCAAGTCTAGGTGTCGATCTGTCCAGCTCCGGTAGTGCCGCCATGCTTGCACGTATCTCTGCTCCCGAGTACACCGCCAATCTCTGGAGAGGCCGAGTGCCTCCTGCGGACGCCCGCAGTGCCGCCATCATCGCCATCGATGAAGGTCCGCAGTATGAAGAGTATTGGCAGCCGGACTCATATGATCAAGGTGCTCTCACCGCTGCTGCCGACGCAGTCGAGTACGCATTTCCAGAGTATACCCTTCCAACCACCTCCTCCTACTCTATCAAAGCCGCTCGATCCATGCTTGCACACCCTACCAACGTACCTGCTCTCTCGGCCACGGGTGACCCTCAGCTTTCGGCCGAGGCTGCTGAGGCCGCTCTCGAATATGGTGTCCCCGTCGAGCGCCAGCCTTACACCGTGTCTACCGGATTACCTGTTACATCTGTATCTAGTCTGGCTGTCTTGGAGCAATCGGCGAAGAAGCGAGCTACGCAATCGATCAACGACCGTCTTGATCCTACATCGGCTCCCAGACCTCAGGTTTCTCGACCCGATCTAGCTGGTTACGCTATCTTGGAACAGTCCGCCCGCCGTCGCGCGTCTCAGCGAATTGCTGATCGTCTTGATCCTGACGGTGCAGAACGTTTGAATGCTCCATACCCTGATGTTGCAGCATACAAGATTCTTGAACAATCTGCCCGTCGTCGTGCTTCGCAGCGAATCACCGATCGCTGGGATCCTGCCGATGCAGAGCGCTTGAACGCTCCGCAGCCTGACCTTGCTAGTCTCTCCATTCTTGAGCAATCCGCTCGTCGTCGGGCTTCCCAGCGAATCTCTGACCGCATGAATCATCCTGCTCCTGTTGGATCTCTTGCTGCCACCGCCAACTCACGCACAATGACTTCATTATCCGCCAGCGCCGCATTGGCCGCCGCACCTAAACGGCAGATTAACTCTCGAGGCGAGGCCGTTCCGTTGAACTATGACATGTTGCTTGCCCAGGCACTGCGTAATGTGGATAAGACTATCAAGAAGATCGATCAGAATGTGCGAGAAGCGAATCCTATGGCTAATCGTGAAGCTGTCGCCGCTGCTCTTGCGCGCGCCCACCAGGATATCACTGGCAAATACTCAGCAGGCGTTGGTATGATCGACGTCGGGGGTGGTCTTTTGATGACCCCTGACCAAGTCGAGTCGATCGCACAACGTCATGTGCAGCCTGTCCTCGATGAACTTTCTGAGAAAGCCCTTCAGCAACGTGAACGAGATGAGCTTGAACGGCAAGAGCGTGAGCGTATAAAAGCTGAAAAGGCAGAGCAGAAACGTATCAAGGCCGAGGAGAAGGCTGAAGCACGTCGTGTTCGTGCCGAAGAAAAGCGTGTCTTGAAAGAGCAAAGAGCCGCTGAAAAAGCTGCTTTACGTGAACAAAGAGAGCTTGAAAAGGCTGCGGCCCGTGAGGAAGCTGCTGCTGCTGCTGCCACTACTTCTGGATCTGTCATCGAGGATACTGCTTCAGGTGTTGGATCCCTTGATTCAGGTGTAGCCTCTGGTGCTGCATCAGATATTGCTGCAGATGCTACTGAGCTGACCGCTGAAGAAGTTGGTGTAGATGGAACTGCAAGTGCTCGATCTGTGCACTCTGTCGTTGCCGCTGCTGCTCCTGCTGTGACTGCCGCTGTTGTATCTTCTGCCCCTGCGCACACTCAAGATCACGTACACCGTCGTGCTACTATAGGCCGACAATATCATTTCCCTTCGTTGGATGCTCTCAAATTCAAAATCAAGCGTAAAGGTCGTTCAAATAGAGGTGCTGCTGCTGGTGCCGCTGCTGGTGCCGCAGCTGCCGGTACTGGTGTGGTTGTGGCTGCAGGAAATGCAGGAATATCAGCTAATGCAGATGCTGAGAATACTCCCACTACAGACGAGGTGTCTGCACCTGCAGATTCTGCGATCGAGGCCTCTGAGGAATTTGTTGATGCCCAAGAAGATCCTGATGCAGTTGTTGACACTAATTCGGATGTTTCGTCACTTGCAGGCCAAATCATTGATGTACCAGATGAGCATTCCGCTGAGGTTCTAGAAGATGATAAAGTTGGGTCTGTGAACGAGTATAATCTGACTGAGCAAAATGTCGAGGTTACCGAAAATGTTGAAGAGACTGACTCACCTACCAACGAACGGATAGGAACCAAAAGCGGTTCTGAAGCTGCAAATGCATCCGAATCCAAAGTTCTTGAGACTCCTATTGCGGCGGGCACAGTTCCTGTCATTGATTCTGTCGACACTGTTTCCGATAATCACATCCCGTTCACGGGAACTGAAACCGGCGAGACACAAGATGAGGATGACGATGAAGAATATGCTGATTCTGAAAATGTTGATGATCTTGAAGATGAAGCAGAAATCGCCGATGAAGATGTAGCTGGTGAACTCGCTGATCCGAAGTCTGTCGTTTCTGCCAATGAGCTCGATAGTCACCTAGTGAAGTCTGTAGCTGGTGCGTCAGTCGCCGAAGCGACAAGCTATTCAGTTCCTGCTGTTGATGAGGCCGACGTTCCTGAATACGAAGAGCCCTCCGCTGTGGTTCCTTCAGCGTCTACTGAGACCATCGATGAGTCTGTAGCTACCGAGAGCCCGAAGTTAGCTCTTTCCGAAGATGGCCACGACGCCTCAGGCGCCGACCTTCCCAAACTTGCGCTCAGCGGTCTGGATAACTCCATCACGGCCGCGCTCTCTCAGGCTATTGCTGACGTTAAGGGCCCACAGCCATGATTTATTATATTATATACGATCTACAATATGTGTGTATGTGAGAACTGGGAGTATTTGTGATTTTTTGTTGTGTAAGTCAGCTGGGAACAAAACGTATTTCAAACTACTGCGAATTGTGTTGATTTTTCTTTAGTTTATCTGTATTTCTATCTAGGAAGGCAATTGATTTTATTTTTATATCTTTCCAATCTGTTATTTAATTTAATATAGCTTGAATTCTATTATTTTTATATGTTACATCCAGTCTCGAGCGCATACCTGCGAGCAGCCTGTTTACTTTCGACATCAACTATGTTTTCCGTCGCTTTTCATCGCCGTCCTGTCGGTCACCATTGTCATCTTTCTCTCGATCATGTTTCCGGTTTCCACCACCACTATTGCTGCTGCTGGCAGTATTGCTACCTGCCCCAGCTCCCTCGATACCTCTTCGCTCGCGGTCGCGATCTCGATCATGTCTGTCTCTACGTCGTCGGTCGCGGTCCTTGTCATCCCGTTTCTCACTGCTACCCCCTCCACCATCGTCGTGTCGTCGACCAGTACTACTACTAGAACTCGCATGGTGGTGATCGCGATCAGATCTGTGACGTCTACTAGAACTGGAACCGCCACTTCCACCAACATTATTGTTGTTATTATTATTAGACGGATAGACCTCACTTTTATCAGCTGTACCAGCAGTACTACTGGCATGCCGTCTTTCTCGAGCTTCACGCGACTCCTTGTCGTCGCCTTCTCGACGATCTCTATCACGACGCCTGCGATCATGCTCACGATCCCGATCTCGAGTCCTATCACGGTCACGATGGTCGTCCCGGTTTGACGGTCCGGGCATATTAGCTAATCCAGGTGAAGAAGTTGGCGTTTCATTTGTCGGTGTATGTCGTCCGCTTCTAGGAGTCCGGCTCCCATTAGAAGGTCCTCCGGGAGTACCATTACTAGCAGAAGCTAAGTTTACCGTATTCGTCACATTAGGCTGTCGAACGCGTTCTAGTCTTCGTGCTAATGATGGCTGTTGTTCGTCAGCTTGTGAAATAGAGCGTGGTCCTTGAGGAGTGCCAAATCTGGAATTCAAACTAGAACCAGATCCCTGCGACCCAGATCCATACTGTGAATCAGCAGAAGTCCGTCGACTCGGTTGGCCCGGCGGTACTGGACCCGAAATCGTTCGGCTTCCTTGAGGTCGCTGTGTACGACCTCCTGACTGGGGAGGAGGCGTAGGTGGAGGAGCGGGCTGGATTCCATGAGGCATCATGTTAGGCGGGGTACGCCCAGGACGATTATCTGACCAAGAACTTCCTCGTAGGGGTGGTGGTGGAGGTGGTAGTAATGACGCCGATCCAGTCGGCGAAATTGATTGCCCACTATCAGTCCGTGTACGCGAGCCTTCTTGGCGATTCAGCACTCGGCCCTGCGACTGTGGAGCTGACGGCGTATTTGCATTACGGTCCCTAGATGCGGAATTGAGAATTGAAAGCTGTTGCTGTCCGGCTTCCAGTGGTAACTGCTCATCTCCAGTTCTAGCTTCGATGGGTTGAGAAGGTTTCGCTCTCTGGTAATTGCCTCCATCTGTAGGGCCACTGTAAAATCGGTTTTGTCCACCATCGCGAGCTGACCCTGATATTTGTAGATCATTACGATTCCGATATCCAGGATTTCCACCGTTATTACTGTTATTATTCATATTTCGCATTGACTGCTGAGAATTATTGTGACCACGATTCGCTTGACCTTGAATCTGTAGTCCTGTTTGAGGTCCTGGCCCCGTTGGCTGACCTCCGCGGATGTTGAATTCAGTACCCGATCCACCTCCGGATCGCCCATCTGAGCGTATTAATCTGCCATTATTATCTCGTGCATTTCCTGTGAGACCCTGAATATTAAAACTCTGTGGTTGCATATTTCTCGGATGCTGTGGTTGTCCTGGTGATGGCCGATCATTAACCATCTGGGCTGCTCGTGCCGGATTCATCTGTCCCAGATGCTGGCTTGGTTCATCATTCCTTGATGAAGCGGAAGAAGTCAAATTTGTAAGAGGCGGAGCCATATTTCCACCATCTTCACGAGGCCGGTTTTGATTAGTAGTTCGTGGAGTAGGTACAAATGCAGGAGCATGAGCATTGAGCTTAGATTTCTCGAGTGGTGTACTATTCGCTTCACTCGCCAATGGCGGACTCCCAGCCTGCCCTATTGAATTTGCTGGAGTTTTTTCAATGGGATTGATATTTTCTCTCCGATCGTCCGAATTTTCAGAGAGCTCGCCGAGTGGTTTGGCTAAGAGAATTGTTGTTTGCTCTCCTAGGGGTTTTGATTGCGATACAGATTCAGATTTGCTTTCAAGAGAATTTTCTAACTTATATTTTCCTTGGTGATCAGATTTGCCAGATTCATTCTCGAGGTTTACATCAATATTTTTAATTGATGATGTTTCCACGTCTGTTTTGTTCAAATTTTCAGATTCTAAATTTTTTGCGGCTTCAGCTCGAGCAGCCTGCTCCTCCTTCGCTCTTGCATCTGCTGCAGCTGCTGATTTCGCGGCTGCATCTGCCTTCTCCTGTTCGATTTTGCGGGCATAATCTTCATCAGTGAGCTTAAATCTGAAGCTACCTATCCAGGTCGAACTCTGCTTCTTCATCAAGCCGTACAAGGCTGTTGAGGCGAGCTTAAGATCACCTCGCTCTTCATTTTTGGAAATGTCATTAATCAGAGTCAGCAGTGCTCTGCCATGCGCATCGATCGCAGGGAATGTCTTGTTTGTATTCTTCAATACAATAATTGCATTTCGCCGTTGAATATAATCCTTGCTACTTAAGCAGGTATCAATGGCTTTTCTGATAGAAGCGTGCCATTTAGCAGCTAGCTTTTTGAAGGTAACATAAGGCATGACGTGGCCTTCTGTCGCTTCCTTGTCAGGATCATCCATGGGAGAAACGGGGATTGGATTGATTGCGACACGCATGCCTGGTAGAAATACCACCTGTCCGTTTTCTTCGACTCGGCCAAGGCCTTCTCTAACGTACACAGCCTTTGCTGCATGCCAGCGAGATACATCAACTAGAAGCTCATTCAGTAGACGACCATAATTCTCAGCCTCATTAGGTGTACAACTGCTAATCGTGAACATGATTTGGTTAACAGAGAATAGAACGTTGTAGACTGCAACGGTTCGAAAATTCTTTGTGCCGAGCATATGTAACTGTTTAATAAACTTGGCACAAAATATAGCATCCATAGGAGAAAACAGAGCTCGAGGCAACACACATCGCAGAAGGAAAGTTTCGGCTTGTTTCAGCAACACAGAAATCTCAAAATCTGCTCTCTCCTTGGGCGCTTCAATAGCATCAATTGCTGCTTTCGATACTTCAGAATATTCAAACCAGTGATCTCGCTCGTGTCGAAGCCGATTTCGTGTTTGTTCAATATGAGTCAAATGAGCCCGATTCTCTCCTTGAATCGCGTTAATGGATCTCGTCAATTTTTCGCGTTTAGCGATTCTAGTCGCAGAATGAGAGACCGATGATTTCTCAGCATCCAAAGCGCGAATTGCTGATTTAATTTTGTCTAGCTCAGAAGAATACCGAGACATAGGCATTTGGATGTCGTAAAGTGACAATTGATAAAATGTGACGAACAATCCTTTCGTTAGGTATTGCCAATCTCCTTCCAGATACGAATCTAGTAATTCGTTGATAATGGGCTCCAAGATCGGGTGCCAGGTAGTAAGCTAAATATCAAATTAGGAAGATCTTCCAGTAATGATCGATTCAAGACTTACCATTTCTGATTCCTGCTTCACTTTGTCCAAAGATTCATCCTGTAATTTCGTTATAGCTTGAGTGCTTGCTGTATCCTCCTCTTTCAACCCTCCCCCAGAATCTTGCATAGCGACATCAGTACTCTTGCTATTAAGATTTAATTGTTCTTCGGATTCGATTTTGACCATCTCTTCATTTGGATTCTCAGATCTCTTTTCAAATATATCCTTCATTTCAACGTCTCCAACAGTAGGAAGGTCGGACCCAATTTCACCTTCTTCTGTCTTGGTATATTCATTGACCTCGCCATTCTCAAGATCTTCTTCTTCCTTCTCTGTCGATTGCACGGGAAAGTGATCGTGGCAATCATTCTCGTTAACTCCCTTTGCTTTCCTGCTTTCGCTACCACGGATATCATGACTAAGTTTTTCTCTCCAAAGAGCAAAAGCAACAGCAGGATTAACACCATATTTGTTGCAAAGTTCTGGTACTGAGATAACTATATCAGCAAACTTTTTATCTCCATCTGAAAGTAAAAACATATTGACGAGTTCAATAAACTGAAAAATGATCACCGCGAGATCGTCAGACCGGGCACCAAGAATTTTCGAGTGTGCTTGATGATCTGGAATCATGAACACAGCAGTTTTATACTGCTGCGCTAATAGTACGAACATTTCTGAGACAAGATCTAGCTTCAGAAAGCTTGAAAGCAATCGAACTGATGAAGTCTTACAAAGATGACGCTCATCCCCGATGGTAGTTAATACTTCTGAACGGACATATGGACCACAACTAAGACCTTCAAGCTGAGAATCTGTGAGATTAGAAAGTGTAGCGATGCCGCCCATTTGCTGAATTATTTCTTGTAGTAGTAAAATATCAGAGGAGTTTGACTGATGTAGCCGGCATCGAAGATATTGCAGTAAGGGAGAGGGATCCATGAAAGAGTACTGTCGACATAATCGTCCTGTAAAGGTAGAAAGGGCTATTTCAGTCAGATTCAGTATATATATAAGCGAACAAAACTTTAATTAATCAAACTCACATTGAAGCCATTTTCTACCTGTGAGACCGTCGCCTTGCATGGTGTTTCTTCCAGAACTGAGCTGCATCATTATAACAAATGGCAATACATCCCAACCAATTTCCGTAAAATATAATGCAGCTTCGACGACTAATTCAATTAAATTGTCATAGCTTTCCACCTGACTTACTAATGCTGCTAAAGATGTCACAGGGTTCGCATAAAGAACGTGAGCAAGCTGACGCATCATTTCTCGTACGTTAGTTTTGGATAGTCGTTTCAAAATGTTTTTAGTTTCCTTCTCAGCTTTAGTACTAGCTACTCGAAGCTCAGGAATATTTTTTAACAGAACGTTCGACCATTCACCATAGAGAGAATAACGTTGAATATGGTCGTAATGTTCTAAAACTAACCAAACTTCATGCATGACCCCTGGATTAGCCTCAATAAGAGATAATGATGGAAGCATATAGGTGCGAAAATACTGCATCCAAAACTCTTTGTCATATTTTAGAGAACTAGGATCCTCCTGTTCACAGAGCTGTAAGTTGTGATTTATGATTCTGCACAATTTTGTAAATAAAGCAGGATCACGACCAACGTGTGGTCCGTTAAACTTTAATAAGAGATCAGAGTAGAACAGCAAATCTTCTATATTGTGAATTAAGGATAATCCATCCGACCAGCCGTCATAGAATATGCGATAGACTTGGTCAGATCTTTCAGAGTGCTTGATATGACTGAGAACACGTCGGGAGGCTGCAGAGCCGGGTTCGACGAGCTTAAACGTTATTTTGCCTGAGCTTTTGCGTATCTGAGTGGGCCACTTTTTTCCATCCTGAGCAAGATTTGAAAATAACGAAGGTTGACCAAGCTGGTCGTACAAGGGAGTCAAAACGTGAGACATGAGGACATTCAAAGTATCTGCAATATTGGAATAAGGGCCTGGTAAGAATGGAAATTTGGATAGGATATAAAGAGCGGGCCATAATGCACCTACACTAAGCAAAGCAAATGTCAGGTGTGCCTTAGGAGAATTGAATGATTTCGGCTTTGTTGGCTTCTCTGGCTCCTGAGCCGAAAGGGTTTCCTGCGAATTATCAGTTCTATCTCTTGGATCTAAATCAAGAACTGGCGCTAAAGCCAAAGCAGAAGCCGTAGAAAGATAAGCAATATTTTCCATACTAGATTTCCATTCTTCCTTTTCTCTCTCTTGTTCTTCATCAGTTGGATTCACATGAGGATACAGAGCTCCCAGAGAAATAAATCCTTCCTTGATCAATAAGGCACAGGTAACTATTAGATTTTCAGGCGTATTCCCAGATTTTGAATGAAAACTAAGTTTGAAGCCCAATAAGGAAGCGGCAATTGAATTTCCGCCAATACTGATGTCTTCGATTTTGTTAGCGACGGCCAACGTGCTGGGCCACCACAAAGAAGATTTGAGTACAGCCAGATAGAACTGCGAATTCGCAACAACATTAAAAGCAAATATGTCAAGAAATATGTCAAGAGCCCGATTGGGATCAAGATCAAAGTAGCCGATCAAAGAAGTGATAGTTTCAACCGTTTTGGGAACTAAATCCATGTTATTTGTAGAATATGAGGCCGTATGAATTTCAACGATTAGTTTCGCATATCCTTCAGATTCTTCGCGCAACAAGTTAAATCGCTTTTGTTTATATAGAAGAGCCGTATTGGCTCTAATTATGCGTCTATCAAGAAGCGGAATTGCCCAATCGGTTTGATTCAGGACAGGAACATCGAGTCTAGTTTGATAGAGAAAATTATCCACTTGTAAAGCTTTCATAAACTCTTTTAATAATTCAGAATAAGGAAACAAAGATAGAATATCGACGGTCATATCAATCAAATCGGAACTATCTAAAGACGAGCCGTTTTGTATCAGCGAATTGAGAGCACTAGCTGCAGAAGATGCCTCCAGGCGCTTGACGAAAACTGAAGTAACAAGTTCATATAGAAATATATAAACATTGTCCGTTTTCTCCGAGTCGTGAAGGGATGAAATCAATTGGGATCTGAAGACTTTATTAGAAATAGTTGCAGATGAAAGGACATAGAACAGTAAAAGATCACTTACATAGAGTCAAAGTCCGCATTGCGCACATATTCGAGGACAGTGTCGTCGAGTACAGTCCATTTCAAAGCTAATAGTCTAATCAAATCAGCTTCGTTATTTGTATTCGGCGATTTATTAGTGATTAAAGGAGGATCTGCGGTATTCGGTGGAGGCATAGGCGAGGCAGTTCTGGACGGAGTAAGGCTAGTTTGGTCGGTAGCGTCGTCCAGGTCACGCTTACGCTTTAGAGATATCGTGTGGTCTTCCATTCCCAGCTGCTGCGTATCCGAATTTGAATCTAAATACTTAAAACAGCTGCTGTGAAGGAAAAAAACAGGCTCTAAATGATCAGATCTTGGAGTAGGCAGAACAGTACCTAGAAAATAAACTAACCTGTGGAAGTCCCACGTTGGATGTAAGCTGAGAGGGTTTAGTGAGCACTATGATATGCTCTTTCGTTGTATGATTTTTACTAGCTTGAAGTTGACTGAGCAGTAAGTTTCAGTATTCATCATTCATATACCTATTGGCTTTTGAATGTATCTGTTGTCAGTTGAACTATTTTAATAATTTGAGCGGACTCTGCAGGTTGTTACGCTAGTGTGCTGAATTGACTGTGATGCTGGAAATCTACTAGAGCTCATTAATTTTTGGGTTTGTCTGACGATATGTTCATGGTTGGTTAGGATATTGTCTTTGGATCTGCTTATTTGTAGAATTGATAATTTTTAGCTAGCTGTATGGCTTTGTTTAAATAATTGTAAGTTGGAAGTATCTTGCAATTCATCTGATCTTTCTACACTTGGACAAGTTATAGTACAACCAGGTCATACTAGCATTATTTTAATTTTACACTCTTTGGCTAAATATCACTCCCTTAAATTTCAAACTGCCCTTGACTATAGTTATTTTTAAATAGCAAAGTGCAGCCACTGTGAACTACTTAAATCATCATCTAGACCCTTCTAGTCAAGCTATTCCTGCACGAATTTATTGAACTCATTTTGTAAGAACACGGGCTTGATATTGCTCTAATCTTTTGCAAATTTTATTTGTCATAACCACATGTTTCAATTAGCAAGCTATATTTTTTTTAAACTTATTTTATTATCTATATCTCTTCCAGCTGAATATTTTGATTTTACGGCTCTTGAAATGTATCCTATACCGTAGGAGTCAATCAGCAGCAAACCCCTTATTATTACTTATTGCGGGGGAAGAATTGTGGGGTCTTTTCATTCTCTACAGATTTTCGAGATCTAAGCTAATGATATACTACACTAAAATTGCTTGTAAAATCTAATATAAGTTGAGGATGGCAGTAACAAGAAACTCTAGTTTGACACTGATTTACTGTGGATGTGTATTACGTTTTTTATTCGCATGTAAAGGCCAGGCGCTGTAGAGGCACTGATCAGTATAATAAGAGATTTCCGTAGTGAAAAGGTATATGTGCTGGTAGTTGGCATACTGCCGGATTTCTTCATTAACAATAAACCATTGAATTGAAATTGTTATAAATTGTTATTTTTTGGTAATCGATAAACATAAATAATTGATCTGGCTGACTCCAGATTATTTATTGCAGTTTCACTCGACGTGGATACAACCTGGACCGTTGATCGGCCCCGCTCGGGACAGCAAGCAGCTAATCCAACGATTGTTTTGGTTATATTTCCAGTTTTTTACACTTTACACAGCTCTTCATTGCGGGATACTATTTTCTAAACTAGTTTGCAGTTCAGGTCTGTCGTGATATTTTCAGCTTTTACGTTGTCACCATGTTTGTCTTTCCTGCAAACGACGATGGCTATCGCAAGCGGAAGAAATCTTTCAAAGCCTGCGATCAATGCAAGAAAGGTCGTGTAAGTAACGTCAGCCCTCCTTTCGTTCTTCTCGCAGTATTGAACTGATATTGCTATCTACGATATTCTTTTGATATAATCTATCTTTTATTTCAAAATGTGATCACTGACTATCCACACTAGAGACGATGCCAACCTTCTTCACTGTCTAATGGACAATGTACTAAGTGCGCTCGGGATAATCTACGCTGCAGGTATACGTATACTGAAAATTCCATTGGCCTATGCTGATGATTAATTCTAGTTTGGTCTCCGATATGTCGGCCCTGATTCCCCGAAAGGACCAGCTGCAACAGCAGCAGGAACCGGGCATCAGTCTGGCATCTCATCCTCCTCCGCTAAGCAGAATTTCCCCTCCAGGTAGACATTCTCCTCCCAATCATTTCGCTTCTACAAAGCCAATTTCTCCTATTGTTGTGACTTCAATGCCAGAAACTCCCGGTATATTGAGGACTGGCCTGACACCTTCTCTTTCGTTACCTAGTCCACTACCCCACACACAATCGATGGCCATTCCTTTCGGCTCCAACTCAATGACACCACCCTCCATTGCAGTGTCCGCATCATCTTCTTTAGCACCAAAGATGGCACCACGACGTGTCAATCATTCGCCTCCGACGATTACCAGTATTAGTGCGCTAGTCAATCCTTCTGATTCGGAGATCCGACCTCCTGTAGAAGCTACTCCAATGGAACCTGAGACAACCGATACTCCTCCTCGTCGATTTATCTCGAATCTGGATCCCACATCGGAACTTGTTATGGCTGGCGAAGTCGACGATGATAAAATTGGTGTATGGCTGGCGAGTGATAATGCCAGCGACAAGCTGGATGATAGTCAGCGTCGAACGATTCATGTTCCTCCACCCGTGAATTCCCAGATGCTGGTGTATCTCAACACTCTGCATGCGTTTGAGATGCCATCGGAACAAGATCGTGAAGGACTGGTGGATTTGTATTTCAGTTCTATCAACCGAAATCTTCCTGTGATAGAGGAGAAAGTTTTTCGCCGCCAACTTGCCAGAGGTGAACATTCAACTATTCTATTGCATGCTATCATGCTTTCGGCAAGCAGACATGCCCAAGCATCCAAGTTTCTGCACGGAAGGGAGCCTAGAGATTTTGCAGCGTTGACGTATTCAAAAGTCAAAGGCTTGCTGTATGCTGAAATGGAGCAAGATTCGCTAACACTAATCCGGATATATGCTCTTTTGTCTCTACATTCTGAAGGACCCAGAGGTCTCTCCGATTCTTCTCGAGATCTATCGATGGCGTTTCATCATGCACATTTTTCAGCGATTCACCTTCGAAGAGACCATATTGAGCCCTCTACCCCAGATAAGTTCTCGCCAATCCAGCAGTTGTGGCTTTCACTCTGGTGTCTCGATCATATGTCGTCTTGTATCACAGGGCATCCACTACATTCACATCCTCGAGATGTTGGGTTTCCTGTGGACGATAACGGGCCGGCCTTCGGACTTAAAGATGATCCCTTAAAAAGAATGGTGGAATCTTGTTTTTATCTCGACACGACTATCGATTTGTATCGACCGCGTCCCCCAGAAACGATTGTTGATATTAAGGCGCCAAGATTTCGACAGAACGAGTTACTTCCTCGGTTGGTCCATAGTGTGGCGATTATTCTGTTTTATAAGCGACTGCATAATCTAACTGAGCAATTGCCAGATTCGACTATGCAGACTTTGCTATCTGCTGCGCATGATATTCTTTCAATTATGGAGAATTCGCATGAAATTGCACCCTTGCCAATACTTCCCTATTCTATCACTCTGACATTGACTGTGTTCCTTCGATTGTATCCTTCACCAGCAGCACGGGCTGGTTGGCATCGCAGCTGTGAAATGCTGGATCAGCTCGGCAAGTACTGGTGGATAGCGGAGGCCATGTCAAGCATGGGCACGCGGATATTCCGCAAGCTGGAGGAAGATTATAATACGATTTCAGGAGAGTGGGCCCTGGAAGACTATATTTCCGATCGAGCATCTACGTCCGGCCAAATTATGTCTGGCGTATTGGACCAGGCTACAATATTCGGAGAATTGGATAAAGACGTAGTGGATTATTGGTTTCCGAATATGAACTTGCTGGAACAACTATATCCTGGTGCATCACCGCAGCAACCACAGACGCAACAACAGCAGCAGAGTCAACAAAATCAGCAAAATCAACAGAATCAGCATCCCCACCAGCATCCCCTCAATTTAGCGTCTACTACTCAGATTTCTAATAATTCACATAATACCGAGCTGGCTAACTCGAGCCAGATCGAGAAGCGATCATAATAAGGTTTGTATTCATTTCTATAGAAAATACCCGCCTAAGGTGCCGATTACGTCTGAGATTAATTTGAAATTAAAAGTACTTTTACCCTGGAGTTCAAGGATTTATTTGATTAATTTTTGTATTTAGTGAGATTCTGTGTAATTGGATATTTGTTCACTAATCGTAAGTCATTTAAGTATTAAATCGATTAAAAATCCGAATTGTGAAAAATTACCCGTGATTAGATGATATTGGTTGGGAGTTTCATGATCGATCTTGAAGTCGAATAAAGCTATGAAATCGTCAACTAATGAATTCACAGTAGACACAGAAAGCTCCACTAAAACTCCACTAAAGCTGAGCTAAAATTATGGCTGGAAATCTGCTTCAAGAGGTATTTGATAAGTTGCTGGAAAAATCTCGAAAATGAATACTGATTGAGTTCAGGCTCACCATCAAGCTAGTGACGGCGATACCGCGATCTTATCTGGCCGACCAGAAGACGCGATCACGCATTACTTATCGGCCGCCTCACTTTTTGAGTCGGTTAAGTCAACGACGAAAGACGAGGAAGCCCTTCGGATGCTGGACATCTTAAACAAACGATACTCAACGACCGCCGCCAAGCTGAAGAAGAATCTCGAGTTAAATCCGGACATGTTCAAGTCATTGGTTGGTAGCGGCAATGAATCGAATTTGAATTGTCCCAGTGCGGACAATGGAATATTAGGCACTTCGTATTCTACCGTATCTGTGGAAAGTGTGAATCAGCTGGCTGTTAACTTATCGAATGCTAGATTGCCAAGAACGTCTACTCCATTAGCTGCGGCCGCAGCAGCAGGGTCTTCGTCGTCTACCACAGCGGTGGCTGCGACAGCGACAGGTGTAATGCGAGAGAGTTCTATTCGACAAGTCACTACGGATGATCTATTCAATAAATTCTTCGCGTCGTTCGAAGGCAGTATGAATAAAGTCCAGCACTCGCTTTCTAAAACTACGACTGCTTTTGACGCCATGCGAAGACAAAGTAGAGCACTGTTGCTTTCCCAGCATAGCATGATGCTGGCGCAGCAGTCGTCTCAACCAATTAGCTCAGGTGACACTCTGCTGAATCCCGGTATGGAAGCATCTTATTTCATGGTAGCTCCGACTTCGGCGACTGCAAATCCTACCGATCATGCCAGCTCTGGATTAGGCCCTCTTGTGAATGATGTATCGCGGTGTTTGGAATCGCACAAAACCGTTTTGCAGGCACAAAAAGATAATCTTCGCAAGGGTATCAAAAAATTACGCAATGAAGTCCGCTCACATGAACAACGACGGATCCGCGAGCTCGAGCTGGAAATCGATAAAATTTCTGCGCGGAATCAGGTGTTGACGATCGAAAATGTAAGATTGAAAACTCGCTGGGACGATTTGAAGCGCAAAGCCATGAAGCGGAGGGGAGGAATAGGGGCCACCGACGGTGAACCTTTATCGACGCTCTCAGAAGTCAAGAAAGAGGATGATGATGATGATGAACGCGATGGCGAGGGTAGCAGCGGTGCAAGCTAAATCAACTCACAATCTTCTCGGGTAATTCCGTCATGTACTTTTCCACTTGTCGAGCCCTCGAGATCAAGCTTTCGACAGCTCTCTTCGCAGAGGATGCCCAACTCCGCGCCTCGTAGTTCGACATCTCCAGGTATAAGCCGAGACCTATCTCGACAAAAATCTTTGATTCGGACGCTACTTCTGCTTGTGCCCAGTAATCTTTTAAACCCGGTTGAATCGCTGAAATGACCTGCATGGGTTTGGCTTCATGGTGGGACGATTCAATGTGCTGGCTGCTTGTGTCAATGTATTTTAGTAATCCATTCCTGTTCCGTTGTTAGTATATATTGGACGTAGAGAAATTGTCACTCACAGATCTTCTAGGAGGTGCGACAGCTCTGCGACGTAAATATTAACGGCATACTTTGATCCAACTTGTGACAATCCATTTTGGCGAGCAGCTGTGTCTAGTGTTATCTGTTCCAGATCGTCATTTGTAGTCGTCTGCAAGGTCAATGAAGATTTCAGCAATTTAATCTGGTCGCGCAGTTTCGTTATTTCTGCATTTTGCGATTTTGAAATCAACTCTATTTGCGTATCAATTTCTTCGATTAATTTTGAGGTGTCGATCATTCTGAGGCCCTATACTGAATAAATCAAAACTGGTAGAACAAAAATTCCTTTGAATGGATTGACTGGTTGGGACAATCTTGCAGAGTGGTGGGAAAGGCGCTGAATTCAAATTGGGCAGGATTATTTATTATTGTAATGCTTACGTATTCATCTATATATGTCAACCTATTTCAGCACTATTAATATTAAGATATACTCTGAAAAAAGTGAGGAAATATAAATCGTATCTGAAAATGTGGGCGAAGTTACTCAGGTGCCGAAATAGACAAGGTGAAGAAACCTTGGAACTTCTCCACCTAGTCAGCTATCTAGAGTAAAAATTGCATATGAGGATAGAATCATAATTCATGTCGAGTTTAGATTCTTGCTCTGGACATGATTGACATGACAGCTCAGATGGAACACGAAGTTTCATTGTCGATCTATACAGATATATAATTTGAAGAGGAAATTTTTGACCGTTCAGACCAACTTGTAAATGCTGTCAACACGCAATCGTTAATCTTCATTTTTTTTCAATTATGATTTAAGCATATTTCTTTTTTGTGTCATTAAGATTGACAGCAACATCGCCTAAGCTACTTGAAAAAGGCGTAGAATTGAACCGGTAGAAGCTTACAAATCTCAGAGAGATCCCCTTTCGTTTGATTACAGACCACATTATGCTGGCCATTAGTTGAATCTCTTTCTCTCTGATACTGGTTCTGCTATAGATATACTATACAAACTCTGCAGCTTACATGGACTCCAGAATGTCAACTTGAGTGCGATCGATTCTACAGGAATCGGCAGTGCGCTGAACATTCAAATAAGGAAGGCTCATGCATCCTTATACATTTCTTTGAACCGTGTAATTTGCTTGATACAGGCTAAACACCAAGTCCGACCTAGCGATTTCTACGGGATATCAGCCTGACAACTTTACAGACTTAGTAGTACCTGATAGTTTTTGAGGTAGATATTGATATAGAAGAATGATATTGTCAATTCAAAAAAATAACTCCAGCCTCCAAATTCTATACATCAATCGCGCCAGACAAAAACCGAACGACTGCTTTACCCACGACTTCTCCATGATTCGGCAATCTGCTTCTTCTCAGTGCATCAAGTGCCTCGCTACCCGTTATGGCACCTGTTCGCACGCGCAAATCCACCAAACTTTCCGCGACATCGCTGTCGAACTCAGGATGTCCCTGCAGTGTGAGCAGTTTATCAGGAACATACATGCCTTGGATAGGTGATTTGTCGGTACAGGCAAATACACAGACTCCAGCTGGAGCTTTAGCGACGTGATCGCGATGCATTTCCTGCATCAAAAGTTTGCCTTCCAAAGACGATTCGGGGAATAATTTGGAGCCGACACCGGCCTCATCAAGTGTTAGCTCAGTCACAGCGACTTCCCAGCCAGCGGGGTTTTCTTCGACCACTCCTCCAAGCGCACGAGCGATAATCTGATGACCAAAACAGACACCGACTAAGCGGACATTATCGTAGTCATCGTAGACATGTTTCAGAAAGGCGCATAGCTGAAGTATCCACGGATCGCTATCAAATGCAGTCGCCCGTGACCCTGTCACCAGAATGCCATCAAACATAGAAGGATCCGAGGGATATACGCCAGCGACAACATTGAAATTTTTTATTTCAAGAGTTGCATGTTCTGCCAATTCTTCTTTCTGGGTTACGCTGTTTGTGAATAAGGTCCGGAATAATTGTGCGAATGACCCGCTAACAGTGACCAAGTCTGGGTCCGTTTCGAGAATTGCTAACCGAAGAGCTTTAATTTCCCGTGGACTCGAAATCTGTGAAATTGACGGTGGTGTCATTTCTATTACAGCTCAATTCTATAATGCGTTTTCAATTAATCTAGTCCAATTGATAGTAATTACCATATCTTGCCGCAATCTTGCTTGCTCGAATTAGATAACAATTCGAACAATCCATTACGTAATACTTGTGCCACATGCCAAACGGCTCAGTCATTGACTGGCATGTATTCCACGTGATAGTAATTGCAATGGTGTTGTACCAACCCTACATTCAGGGCTGACCTGGAACAGTCACAGCCCTAGCTGATGCTCAGCAGTCTCTATGCCTGATGGAGCTCAGTACTCCCAATTTGCTACGTTCGTGGTGAGAGACTTGAGCTTTCAATCTCGATCATATAATAATTTATCTTCCATCGACGTCGATCAACCACCAGGAATCAACAACGACGAAATGGCTCCCGCAGCTCCGCATCCTAAGATTGTCAAGAAGAAGACGACCAAGTTCAAAAGATGGCAGTCGGACATGGTCATTGGCGTGAAGCCCTCGTGGCGGAAACCAAAGGGTATTGACTCGCGCATCCGCCGTCGTTTCAAAGGCACTTCTGCTATGCCGAAGATTGGTTATGGATCGAATACTAAGACTAAGTATTTGATGCCTTCGGGCCACAAGGCTTTCCTTGTCCACAACCTTGGAGACATTGAAGTTCTGCTTCTGCACTCGAAGACGTATGCAGCAGAGATTGCTCACAATGTTTCTTCTCGCAAGCGTATTGCGATTCTTGAGAAGGCCAAACAGTACGGAATCAAGGTTACGAATCCTACCGCTAAGCTGAGACTTGAGGGCTAAACGTTCTGTCTTACGATCGAGGATAAACCAAAACAAAATCATATCAAAACGAAAAAATTTAAAAGGAACGATATTCTTATTGTGTTTAGTCATTTGTCGTTTATGGAGGAAATCAAATCTCATCGAGTTTGGATGGCAGTGTTGTTTGTGTAATAATGGAGAGAGACTAAAAGCTTTTCCTTTCATTTGGGCATTTGCTTGTATTATATGTTTGATTCATCACAATACAGGAATATGATATATTGATATATAAGTATAGATGTTATAACAACCTGAACGCCAATGTAACCCTATCGTAAAAAAGAAGAACGACTGCAGATTACATATTTCTCTTTTTGCGTCTCTTTGTGGTCCCTCCATCTGTAGAAAAGCCTACTTCGCTATTGTCTCCTCCGCTGGCCGAGTTAGCGGCCGCTGTCGTAGATCTTCGCTTCCGCGATCTTCTGCCCGCCCTGAACGCAATTCCTGCATCCTCGCCGGCGGAAGATTCATTTGCTGTTCCGGATCCTGCGGTTGCAGCACCACTTCTTCGTGCGAGAACCTGGTGATAAGATGTTGCAGCGGTGGCCATTGAAGTAGTTCCTCCAAACGTGGATCCCGCGGCTGCGGCAGCAGCAGCAGCAGCTGCCGCTGCTGCCTGGGCAGGCGTCATCATGATAGAAAGTACAGAAGGATCGAAGCCAGGAATGCCTGCTTCTGGCGTGGGGTCCATGGTAAACACTGATTCGAGCAGATCTTTATCGAGCGGTTTGGAGTGGAGCGCGGAGTTTTGACGGTCTCCTGGTGGGGTAGCGAGGAGCTTGAGTAGATAATGTTCTGTTGGAATATCATTTTTACCTGAAGATGTTAGCTGCATTTGCCTTTTGACTATACTATCAAATAAATACGGGTACAGACCCGGAAGATCAGCTATATGGCCTTTATAACTTTTTCGCAACTTGCGCTTGGTTCCAGTGACTGGATCTTGACGGGCTACAGAAGCTGCCAAGGTTGACAATCCAAATAAAGAGGTCAGATCGCGTGTTGCGGATGGAATTGGCTCTTTGTATTCCTGTGAAGGCATGAGATACAAGGGAGCCATAGTTGCGTGAATGCTAAGTCAAGGGGGAAAACAGTGGAGGTGAGCGGTTTGATTGATTGATGGATTGGGATATTGACTACGGCTTCTACACTACATATGAGTTCTTTCCGTGTCATTACTAGACAAAAATATTACACAATTCGATGCACAAATTCAATATTATGTCCATCACGATCCAAGACAAATGCTCCGTAATAGCCCTTTGCATAATGTTCTCTCAGTCCGGGTGATCCGTTGTCAGACGCACCTAATTCGAGTGCAAGCTTATAGAACTGATCGACGACTTGTGTCGATGGCGCCGAAAACCCAACATGGACCGATGACGCGGTAATCGGTGTTTTCGACTGCGAAATCAAAAACTTCGGAAGACCGCCTGTTTCTGGATCGCGGGATCCATAAGCGGCGAACTTTTCGTCGACTAATGTCTGTTAGTTAAATTAGATTCATAGATCAAGCCTACTGCTATCTGATTTGGAGTGGAGGGGTTTCCTACCAGACTCGAAAAGCAGTGCGAAATCCAGCAAGGCCAGAACCTTGTCGTAAAACTTGCGTGACTCGTCGTAGTCATTAACTAATACAGATACATGGTCAAACATGTTTATGAAATATCACAAAAGCTCGTTGAATTGTACGGATTTATGGTTCCATCAAGTTATGTATTCTCACGCTCTGTATTCTACTCCTCTATACCACCGCTATCAATAACAACACGTGATCTACTTCATCTCAGGGTCTCGATAAAGAAACTCGATATTCGATCCGTCACAATCCAAAACGAACGCAGCGTAATATCCTTTCCCGTACATTTCTCTGATCCCGGGACCACCATTTTCTTTCGCGCCCAGTTCAATTGCAGACTTATATGCTTCGTCCACGAGAGCCCGTGATCCCGCGAGAAAGCAGATATGTGCACTCGCCGTAGGCTCGGCTCCCTCCTGGATAATGAAGGGGAACACTGGTTTATCTGTTCCTGACGATGGACTGTACAACGCGTATTTCTCGTCGTCTGATTATTATTAGAATATGTAGTTGCTTAACTCAGATATTGAAATTTAGATGTCGCTTACCGTCAAACATTGTGGCAGAAACTCCGATCGTCTTTAGAACTTTGTCATAAAACTCTTTCGATTTGGAGTAGTCCTTCACGGTAATACCAATATGATCAATAACAGAGGCCATTTCAGTAATCTAAAATCTTTTATATTGTGGTGATTAAATTTGGTATCCTATTAATATTTAATGACAATCATGCTCTACATGGCTTTCTTCGACTTGTTATATATTATTCGATATTTCTCCGCGGAGTCAGCCGCGAAAATTCCGTGGCATTACTTTGTGATTGTAAATCAAGACTCGCTAAAACACCTGGCTGAAACGCAGCCATTACCAAAAAACAATGTCCTTACCAAACCTGGCCAATCTCCTGTTACACATCTTCATTAACCCTGTTCTCTCTCTTCTTCCTAAAGTTGCTCATCCTTCATCTTCTTGAAAGCAAAATCATGGATATTCTCCAAGAGCGGGCCCAAAATAGCCTCTTTCAGGAACAGCAAGTAGTGCCTGTTGCCCATATCCAGCCTCAATGCCTTCATTTAATACATTTGTTCCCCACCAGCTCAAATCAACATATTTGTACTGCACCGCAAAGAAGATAATAATCAGGGAAAATGCACAGCCGGCTCCTAATCCCGCCGAAAGTACATAATTGTACTTTTCCCACCAGCCCACATATCGCCGCTTGATATAGTACATAAATGTAAACGACAAGTACAGCCCTGGAGTATAATAAGACAAATTGTACGGCGCCCAAATATTCATACCATAAATCACCAGAATAGGATGTACAACAGGCGTGAAAATACGCGGGAAAAACCGCCGGCCAAAATAGAACGGCAATATTATCAGCGCACCAATTAAAAAACACCATGGCAAAATGGGATACATATGATTGAACGTCCGCGCAGGTCCAATTACTCCCCATACAATACTGGCAGAGAAAAAAGTCCACGCATTTGGACAGCTAAAGTAATCCTCTTGCGCAGAGTCACAGAAATCGGTGATATGACCCATCTGCCAGTTCAGCACTCCAATCGACACAATACATGAAATCAGGGTCATGAATAATTGTCCCCGAAAAACGGACCGCGGAGGTATTTTGGAATAATGCGCCAGTTTTAGATTTGTAATGTATGCCGTGGCTTGACCATCGATCACAACGCCGAAAGCCTTCAAGAGCATCAATGCTGACCCATTGCCTTGGTACATGTATCCAGATATCAACTCAGTCAAAATATTTAATCCCAAAACCGCGCCCGTCGTTGCTTGTAGCAAAGCTAGTGGAATCAAAAAGACAAAATTGATCACGATAACTAGTACAAATCCGCCAACAGAAGTCTCTGTGGGAAAGTGCGTCAAACAGACAACTCCAAGTACGAAGGCAATCACTAGCACACATAAAAACCACCAATCCGGAACTTCCTTAAGCCGACTCATGTAGTGCATGAATGGATCGTCGAACTTTGTATACGACATTCGATATGATCGCCGGCGGAACAAAGACTTGAAAATATCTTGAAATAAATCTATAAGCGATCTCCAATGCCATAGCAACGTCCAAATTATCAACGCTGGATATATGGCAAAAAGCGAGCCATAATACATCAGATACCCTGCAGAATAGAAGGCAGGCGAATATTGCTGGTATAGAGCTTCGTTAAAAGTACCATTAATCAAAATAGCACTGACATCGTACGAATCGCCAGTGTTGGATATAAGCGAATTGGTGTTGATAGGAATATAGGCTGTCCAGCGATAATTTGTGTAATACATTGCCAAAATGGCAAACGCAGACAAAAGCATGCCAATGTATTGATTGAAGTACGTGAAAAAGGGAGCCGCAAGTGGAGTTGAAGCACCAATGACAGACCAGTCAAAAGATGAAATAGGATTGAATCCCAGACCATAAAAAGAGCCAGTGACGGCCGCAAGATTAAAATTGTTTGGCGAAATCCATGTAAGCCAGTCAAAGTAGCTCAGCGCTGGAAATAGAAACGAGGGAACCCATTGATACGCAAATGAAATAGCCACAATGACGAAGAAGAACTTGTATCGCGTCCAGGTCCATCCATTGACAGGCTGGCTGTCGGCTGACGAGGGTGAAACTAAAGCTCGACTCAAGGCAAGAGTGGGTAATGATGTCGGCCAAACTGCCTTGATAGGATACACAGCCCAGCGGCGCAGAATACCGGCCATTCCATAACCAAGAAATTGAGTGGACAAGACAAGAAGAAACTGGTACCCAGTGGTGACATAATTGTGACCGTAAAAGAGCTCCGACTTTTGAACAATGATGTTGGCCTGAGTCACGTATGGAATGGAAATACCAGTTGCAAGATAGACTGTGCAGAGCATCTGCTCCTTATACGACCAAGGACCGTGATTTAAAGAATAGCGAACTTGACGAAAGGAAAAACCCCAGTCGGGTAGATATTCAAGAACTTTTCCGCAGGGGTAAATGAGCAATTGCATGATGTCGGTAGTGAGAGAGAACTGGGGTTGTCGAGTACTAAAGAATTGGTTTACACCGGCACCGATAATAGTCCAGATGACTGCCAGTAAATAAACACGGAAGGACTCTGGATCGTACGTGCTGTCTGACTCGTCGTCTTCTTCTTGGCCAAGAGGCGAGGTCACTGAGCGCACTTCTGAATAAGGAGAATGAAGAGCAATCAGTGCGGCCTCATTCTTGATTTGATTCTCGACATCGTCCAAATAAAAATCTGCATTCTTCTCTGAACACCTTTGCAAGAGACGCCGAATATGGTCTGAAGTCTCTTCAGAAAAGTTGGCGTCATCTGAGTGGTACTCGAGTGCCGATTTCAGGATGGAAATCGAGTCCTCTACAGACAACAAGTTCAGCTTCTCAGCGGCATCGGAAACGTCAGTTGCAGAGATGGAATCGGGAAGAGAGGTATCTGGGAATTCAAGAGGAATTGACTGTTTTTCTTCTTCCGAGTTGAGAGAGGCCATCCTGACGGCAGCTACAGCAGCAGAAGCAAGCGAGCTATGAAGACAAAGCAACAACTTAAGGACACAGATCAGAACAAAACAGAAAACAACGTACTCAAGGGGGTATTATATAAAGCAAAAAAACAGCAAGATTGCAAAAAAGTAGAAGAAGATTGCCCATCTACAGGCCGAATGACTGACGATGCAGACATTGTCATGCACGAGAATAATACTAAGAGCCTTTACGAGCGCGATTGTGACAGACGACAGCTCAACAGGGACTATAAAAGACCAACGAAAGCGATTGTGAGACGATGAACGTTGCGTCAAAGCAACAAAATAAGTGAAGGTCAAACGGGGCCGATATGGCGAGCAAATAGGCCGCAATTCGCTGTTAACTCGAGATCAGGTTTTGCGCTGCGTTTAGGCACGCGCAAGACAACTTAGTAGATAAGCTGACCTGGATGAGAATCCTAGTCGACATCCACATTAACACAATCTTGCATGTCTCCAGTCTTCTTGTTTAGAACGGCCAACAGAAATAAAAACACCCCGCTGTTGCACAGGCACAATCGCGAAAGAATAGAAACGCGCGCTAGACGCGCACTCTACTCTCCACCAGTTCCACCAGTTCCACCAGCAATACTATCTAAACAACATTACCACCAAAAAACCTACACGGACTGGGAATATCAGTGCTCACGTGACCAAACATGTGACCTACGCTCTGTGTATGTAAGCAGTGATGTAAGCAAGGATCTGCGCGGCAACGGCGAAGTTCCAGAAGAGGAACAAATTGGACGTGGCAGAGTAGCAACACAACGACAAGGAAAGGCGTCAACGAATGGAACCCCTGGAGAAGAAAACGGGCTGCCGAGACCAGAGACCAACACTGAACGAGTCCACTGAACCAGTCAATTCACTTTGATCGAACTTAGAGTGATTATGCAGATAGCTTTAAGTATTATTAGCAATTTTCCCAGCAGATCATGGCAATCAATTGTGCAAGATGTGGATACCTACGATCTAATGTCGATACAATGAAGTCTCGCCACGTGTTATCAGAAAGGGGACCCTATAACTCAATATCCCTTTACGTGTTCTGCAGCAAACTATTCGCAATGTCCTTCATATGCACTAGACTCTACAGCTATAGATACCGAATACCCGAACCATGTCCGGGCTGCGTAGGAATAGTGGCCGATCGGCCGCCAGGTCAACGTACAATATATCATTGTGCTGTATGCATGCACTCGGGGCAGACTAATCAGATCACTAGATCAATCACCGTACCTCCTCGGGCAGCGCCAAATTCACACTACGTGGTCAGGCGCCGTCCCTTACGAGAAAACTCAATTGTGTTACAAAATATCATAAAGCAAAACAGCTTGATTTAGTCGAGCCGATTTGTCAATGACAAGTTCAATTCAAATATCAACAGAAGAACATTTACCAACGTCCACCCTGGTTTCCACCATACCCGCCCTGCTGACCACCTGGTCCACCGAATCCTCCGGGACCGCCAGGTCCTCCAGGGCCTCCAGGACCGCCGAATCCACCCTGCTGACCACCAGGACCTCCAAATCCACCCTGACCTCCAGGACCTCCAGGGCCTCCGAATCCACCCTGACCGCCCTGTTGGCCGCCGTATCCTCCCTGCTGGCCGCCAAATCCTCCCTGGCCGCCGTGGCCTCCCTGCTGGCCACCATAGCCACCCTGGCCACCCTCGAAACCATCACGGTTGTTACCGCCATAGTTGCCGCCCTGCTGGCCGTGCTGCTTGTTGTTTCGGTGCTCGTCGACCTTGTCGGCAACATACTCAGTGCCTACGGCACCAGCAATAGCACCGCCAATGGTTCCGAGGAATCCATGTCCGGATCCCTCACCGGCCTTGTGGCCAGCAACAGCACCAACAATGCCTCCGATGAGATCCTTGCCGTAGTGTTGCTTGTCACCATTTCCACGCTCGCCAGAGTAATCGTCGGGACCCATTGTGTGTATAGTAGTAGGGCTTAGAGGTGCTAGTATAGAAAGATGTGTTTTAGACTAGAGTCTGTATGAATCAATGATCCTGAACAAAGAAATAGATAACACAATCCTAAGTATGCTGACGGGCGATCTCTGCCTCTTTATACTGCGCTCTCGCTCGCCTTCTCATGGTCCTCGATCGCCTGCATCTGCCGACCTCCGCTCATTTCAGGGCCATACTCCACGCACAGCCACAAGGGGGGCACAGCGAACACGCTAGCAACCCTGACGCGTCATTGCAGCCACACAGTGCCTCGCCCTTAAAACGGGGTAATCTGCACCGAAACAACGCCACACGCCGCACTCGGCGCAACGACTGGCGGCGTATGCGCTCTCCTAGCTGTGCTACAGAACCTTTTACGTAATCGTGTCTGGACAAATATTGTGCAGCTCTCTGAGTATATGTATCAACAATATAACTACAACTAGACAAACAATGTCGATTCCAAAATAAAACAGAAAAAAATACAGCCTGAACTCACTCATCCGCATATTTACGACCGCCCCGGACGTTCTGCTCGATACGACCTAAACTTCGTTGCACACAGCAGCTAAGAACCCCACAAGACTCGACCGCTAGTTGGCATTTGCTCAGCCGTAGCGTCGATATCACCATCCGAATAAGGCTCACTGTCCGGTTCATCGACTTCATACTACCCAGCTCTCGCGGACTTCCAGCCTGACAAACTCGTTCCAGAAAGGCCTGTCCGTTCTCCATCGAAGGAATCCGCATCTCTTCTTCCTCACTCACAATCAGTTCCCTCGCCGCCAGGCCTGCTCCAGAGCCAGCAACCGGTCCAGACGCACCTCCTGGTACTCCTGCTCCGCTTGGTCCTTGTCCTCCTGGCGGCCCTCCCTGGCCCTCCCCGACTGGCCCTCCTGTTGCTCCTACTCCTCCCGCTACAGTTCCACTGCCACCTGCTACTGCTGCGGCGGCTGCAGCTGCCTCTCGGTCTCGGTCTCCGAGAATCGTGCTTTCCGGACCCTCTAAACAATACCCATAACTCCATACGACCATAGCCGCGTGTGCAAGAATATTAGCCTGGTGCACAAACGCTAGCCCTTCATATCCATACCACGCGTTTGTCGTCAACAAATCACCAACCATCATCGCCTCGTATAAACACCTGGCAGAATGAAGTACGGCCGCCGGCGCACGCTCACTAATCGCCCAGTCCATCATCCGCCGCTTCGCGGCTATGAAGTCCTGTTGGCGTGTAGGCCGTCCGACAACCTTGTGCACGCCACAGAATATCTGGAGGTCGTATATCGAAACCCTCATTGATATATGTGCCATATGCCACAATGGCCCAACCAAACGTTGTAATTGTCGAGACGATCCCATCGTGCCTCCATTGCCCGCACTTCCATCGCCCACGTTGTCTCCACTGTCCGCTGGATACCGTCGGTCATAGTCTGCCTTCCAGAAGTCCATCGCAGGCGCAAGCGTCGTCCGCCACGTCTCTCGGAAGGCTCCCCATCCCAGCGACGATATCTGTAGATCCAGCTGCTCCATCTGGTAGCTCAGCGACATCAGCCCGCAAAGTAACACTACGCTTCCAAACCTGCCCGTGTCTACGCTCTGCTGATTCAGCAATTTCTTCAGGGCCTTCAAAAACGGCATTGTAGGCATGCGTACAGCATGTGTCCGATCTCCTGGTACACTATCCCACACACTCTCGTCACATGGAAGTGACAGCCGAATCTCGTGCGTCGATAACACTAGCGAGTGGGCAAAGAGTGCGGAATGCGTAACATCAAGTATGAACGCCATGAACCCGGCTCGTTTCGCCATTTCGGCCTCAATCCATCGTTTCCAGATCTCGGAACTACTGTCGACGTGAGCCATAGACGAGTGACCAGAAGGGGTACTCGTAGCGGCTGAGTGACTCGATCCTATAAGCGTCGATCCTCTTCGAATAAGTTGTAATGTCGTAGCATGATGGATGTGAGCGCGCTCGTGAAGCTTTCGGGTAGAAAGCGCCTTCTCATAGACCTCCAAAATCAACAGACTCTGGATTATCCAGATTTTGGCTGGAGGATGAAACCCCGGACTACCAAAAATGACCCATCGTAAATTATCTGCAATCTTGATCGCCAGCTCCTGTGACCCTCCATAATGTGCTCCCATCATAATCATGCTCCATAACAGAGGACCAGGCGTACTATCAGCCTCGAATGATGGTCGATGGAGAATGGGATATTGGAAATGGAATCGATCCCAATATAGCGCAATAAATCTATGCAGGCTGTCTAGCTCCATATCCGGTTCACTTTCAAGGGATGGGATAAGTCCTAGAATATCCAATCGTTTAGTCTCAGACATGCTTCTAGCTGGCGGGGGACTAGGAGGAGTGAGCATAGTCGGCAGATCCATTGGCGATTCAAACGCGCTGTAGAAGTTCGATGGCAAAAATAAATCCCGAGCATTAGACAGCATACCGTCAGAAAACAGCCAGTTTATTAAATCAGTTGTGTTGGAAGAAACTCCTGCAGCAGGAATATTGCCTGTACCACCACTTCGAGCACTGCGAGGGCTGACTCCTAAAGGTGAAGCTCCTATATTACTTGAAGGTCGAGAATTAGAAGCAGAAACACCAATAGGAGACATGACGTTCGCAGATTGTGATTGTTGTTGTGGGTGGTGGTGATGTGGTGGCATAGGAACATGGGGTTGTGGGGGTAGACCAGGAGTGCCAACATACTTAGCATGATCTGCAACCAATCCATAGGCAGACGGAGACGGAGTGTTTGTGCCATTCGTGCCTAGAGGAGAGCGCAAAAAGTGAAGAGGAGAGTTGATATCTGGCATGGCAATAGTCGTATTAGAAGCAGAAGACATAATATCTGCAGCAGGTGAATCCGCCACTGGATTTTGGTGGCGATCGCTGGAATCGATTATAGGCAATATTGGCATTGGTGTAGGAGGTGGTGGTAGTGGTGATCCGTAGGTTCTTGATATCGAGTGATGTTCTTCAGCAGAAGCAGCAGCAGCAGCAGCAGCAGCATATTCGTTTCGTCGTCTATGGCGATCCAGATGACGGAGTTTGAGATCCTCGCGGACAAAGGACTTTGAACAACCAGGCCAAGAACAGTTAAAAATCTCTTTCGGCGCATCTAAGACATTAGAAAAAGACCTTTCAATCATAAAGGACTAACGGGACCGACAAAATAATAGAAACACTCACGATTTAGTTGGTGGCGAGCCAGATGCTCTGACCGAGTGAATCGCTTCCCACAGCTATCTATCTCGCATTCAAATACTTTTTCAAGACCTTTTCGAGATCGCCTTCGCTTTCGTTGGTTGCTGGGCTGGTCATCCGTAGACTGAATATTTGCAGAAGTGCTGTTTCTGCTTGCCGGCGTCGAATTTTCTAATTTGACGTTACTGCTATCTGCATATCCGTTCGTAGGAGTGGCCGCATGAAACGAAGACGACATGATCTCTGAAGCATCGGTGTGGATTAGGTGATGGCCATTAATAACAGTTCTGTCATCATGCACTGCAGTCGGGTTCAATACCTCCGAAGAAACAGAATATCTAGGACCAATGTCACTTTGGACAGCCGACGAAGGACCTGACGGAGTCATGCACGGCGTGTTGACGGTCGTCGCAGTAGAAGCCGGCGCACTTCCACTGGTGCTGCTGTTACTGCTAGTGCTATTACCGCCGCTATTTCCACTAGTCGCAGCCTTGACGCTGCTGGTGTTGATACTGGTACTATTGCTGTTGCCGCCGTTCGAATCCGGTGGATATGTGTTGTAGCGGCCTGCGTCTATTTGGCCCGAAGTAGCAAACAAACCAATCTGAGCCGGACCTGGCGTAGAAACGTGAGGGTGGATCGGAGCAGAGGACGACGACAGGGCCATCGAGGCTCCGGTAAGGTCTGAAGGCGAGGGCCCACCAGCGCTATTACTGATCGCTACGGAATTCATGGTCTCCGGACCACGTTCGTGCGAAGCAGAAATGTACGCAAACAGACGCAACCTGTATGTCTCGTGTCTGTTCTTTCTACCACTCGAGTCGTAAAAATCCGCCAAATCAACTCTGTCTGTTTTTTTGCTCTTTTCTGACCTCTTTTCGCTCTTAAATACACCTGAATCCTCGGTTGCCGTTCACTGTCCTTTTGACCTCTCCTTAGCTGGGAAGCGGGGACCCAGAGAGGCCACTCTAGAGCCGCGCGAAACCTACAAAACCTTGTTTGGCTATGCTGCGGGGGAAGGTAGGCAGTATGTAATTACGAGGGGCTACTACCAATAGCTGCGTCGGCACGTGAGTACATCACTGCACACTACTGTGTAACGGTCTGCTGCCCCAGACTTCCCCACACTGTATGAGATATGATTATATAAAACTCTCCTAGGCAGACAGTATTTTGAACTGTAGGAATAGATTAATATGATATTGCATTCTTGGATTAGTTCAAAAATATGGGAATTATGTGAACAAAACTGTTTGAATCGAATTTTGGGACATATTGGATATACCCAGATTTGTAAGATATGATTACATAACCATTTTATGTAATCACATATGCTATGTTCAAATTGTAGAGCTCTATTAAACTACACAATATCTTATCTCATGCATTTATACAAACGGAAACAGGCCCCGTAAAAAAGTAAGCTCATCTTGAACCATGCTTCCAACACCATTACCACCTACGACGATCCATATCAGTAGCCGAGCCACTAGACGTCGGATCAAGACGGCCAGGGTCATAAGCTCGATTGCACGAAGATGGCCGCACATAAGAACGATATCCAGAGCTTCAACTGTGCTCACATTAACTGCCCAGCCTACCGCCTTTGCAGCGGCTGGAATGTCATAGCTCCAGATTACCATTAGCATAGGGAATAGTTTTGTAGCGGACGCAATTAGGAGAGCAATCGTGATGGTGTTTGGATCGTATTCCGAGTCTTGTAATACATTTGTGTCGTCTGCAACATTCTCTTCTCTAACGTTGTTTTTGTTTCCATTAGGTTGCAATCTCTGTTTTGATCGGGAAAGAACTGCATATCGAGCAAAAAACCGCAGCACAATGTGGGTGACAAACGTCTCGGTCAAACAATAGGCTAAAAAATAGAGATACTGTGCCAGCACCGGAAACGATAACACTTTCTTCTCTATCTCCGAAGAGTCTGAATTATCTCCTATCTCTTCTCTCTGTACATTTGCCTTTTCCACCTGTGCCCATGTCAAATAGACATCGAACAGAGCAATGAGTACAAACGTGCGACGGACCGTCGAATGTAGATGCGGTGAAATTGCCAGCCGGTTGAATGCCAAGTGTCGATATGCTTGCGGTTTGATCAACACAAGATCTATGAATATTAAAACGCTATCATGTTCAATATATTTGTCTGCAAACTTGTTGCAATTGGGACAAGCTGTTAACCGAATGTTCTTGGACGAATATTGAGTGTACAACGAAGTCACTGTATGAGCACACTCTATGCACATCATCTTTCAATGCTGTGAGTCGGCTAATTTTTACAGAATGTCAGTTATTTGCCTTTACCCATCTTCGTATGAAAATAGAACTCTGTATTTTCACTTCTGCAGAGTAACTAGCAGCTGAGAGAGGTACAATTACCTTGAAATATCAACATGTCCCACGTGCTACTTCTCGAGTCGCGTTCAGTACTGCTCCATTGATCTATACTTCTTACTTCGGATTCAGTTGACTAATGCGTGATCTCAATTGAACGTCTCGCGAAATGAATTTGCCTCCGGAATCGTCAGAAGTTGTTACTGTTCGACGAAGGGTCATTCTGTCTTTCTGGGTAAGAGAGCGCGTGTTCTGCTGCTAACCAAGAAATTAATCATAACAGGCTGTTATCATATTTCTAGGATTTCCTTTGTGGTATCAAACCACTGCCATTCACAGGACTCCACTGCCACTGGAAGAAATATCCACGCTCAGGGAAAGTCTGAGAGACTATGTGGAACTTGGACAGACTGGAATCAGGATCTCAGTTAGTTTGGCTCCTTCCTGTCTTACTCGAATCAGCAGCATAGAAGATGTCGAAGCCAGCCTAAGGTTATACACCTCGTTGTTCGATTCAGAGTCTGCAAGTGGCTTATTCTCCGTGAATCTAGAGAAGTATGGAAATGGACGGTATAATGTAGAATGCGTGGAAACAAAAACGGTACCACCTCCACATTCAAGAGTTTTTGACCACGATATGTTACGAGTGTTCTTTTTGAGTGATACTGCTGATCTTGATCAAGTCATAGCTCATGGCATTGCGGACGCATTTGCAGAAGACTTTTTGTATTTCAATACTCATAATTTAGGCTCCCAGGATGATGTAACTATTGAGCTGGGAGAATCCATATTGTCTCGGGGATTGACTTATGCTGATAATGCTCATCTCTCGTTCACCCTTTTGGTAGCTCAAGACAGTACAACCACAAACGACGATCTTTCAGTATTTCTGTCCCCCTCCTTCCAAGATTTTTGGAACACGAGAATAGAGTCTGCAGTTTCCGGATTCAAATCCGGAGAGCTCGGCCGATATCTTTCAAAAATTACATACGACTCTGATATGAATTTTCAGTTCATTTTGAACGAGGACTCAAATGATTGGTCACATTTTGAACCGGGTGCAACGGCTGAGATGTTATCTAGTTTATTAGATACTTGGGATATCGAACCAGCGACTCTTGTTTCATCACAAAGCCATAACCATGATGATGCTCGAGTCTTACAATTTGTATACTTTGTTCTTCCGCCGGAAACAAATACATCCCGATTCAGTTTCACGGTTGCTAACTGGGGTGGAGTATTTGTTTCCGCAACTGTAAACGAACTAGAAGTTTTACATGCGGTCAAGGTATTTGAAAAGCAAATTGATAAATTGCTAGCACCTGTGTCGTTCGAGATGTATCCTTCCGCTTCCTCTACGACTTGCCGTAAAATGCTACCACAGCGACATGAATTTTCACGTATAACTACACTTTTAAGTCTCCGGTCTACAGCAGAGACTTTAGCCACTTTGGTTCATCTTGTCACTTCACTGACTGAGATGGCAGTTCCGTCTGTAGTTCGCGATCTCGCAGATTCATCGATCGAAGAATGGAATTGTGCTGTGCAATTGCTAACAAATAGATCGTTTCTTGACAGATCTAGCGAACAGCAAATGCTACAGCATGCATCAGCGGCCATCCGATATGCGAAATTAGCTGTATTTAATCGAGATGCAGTTCTGAATATGTTTGTTCCTTTCGAACATAAGATCGCCGTGTATCTTCCTTTACTGGGGCCTGTTTTTGTTCCCTTGATTAGTGGACTGAAGCGAGCCATTACAGAACGAAAACGGCAACTTGTTTAATTAATAATATGTACATTTAGTGGCTGCAAGCAACATCAACAGGAACAATACAGTGTTGTTTGCAGCATGTGGTTTATTTTATATTTCCAAGAATTTCCTCCAAAAGAAGCATAGAATCAAAGTAGTCACATATACTGGAACTCACCCACCAAAGAGTTCCCGTTCCACACATACGCTTCCGCAGGCACGTAAAAGGCAGGAACACTCTCACTCTTTACGGTACATTCAAGTCTAAACTTTGTCTTTCCTTCTTCTTCCCAAGCATCGAACGTGGATAGTTTCTCCATTGGTAGAAAAAGCAGGCGGCCAGTGACTTGATCTCCAGATGTGCGGACAAGGCACGAATTTCCTGAAGCAAATTCAGGATGAAACACAGAATAGCCTGGGAGTTTATAGAGAGATTTAGACCAATTAGCGGTCAAATCACCAAATACATGTTTTGGTAGCGGGGTATATGATAGAGGAATGAATATAACGCGTTCATCAGGGTATTCTGGGATTCCATCGATGGAAATGACCGAAATCGGAGTGTCTAGCACATCGACGGGAGATTCGAGACTTGAAATAGGAGAAGAAGAAGAACTCGAGCTTGGAGAACTCTCCATAGTATGCTGAAACTTCTAAAATTTGGTTTACTAGTAACTAGAAAAATTGCAGAATAATTTTGTCAACCTCATTGTCAACCAGACTGATGTCAGACGCGTCTATTTACAACTTTACGTTTCGGGATCTTCACGTGTAGAGGCCTGTCCCAACTCGATATCGAAGTTTCATCCGGCAGTACAATTTTTATATCAAACAGATTTGACTTAATTATACTGCAGAAAACCGAAATAATGGTGATTCAATCAATTTCTCTCCCAGAAAGGTCTATCTGGAATTTTGGAGGAGTGATTCACAGCCTAGGTATTTCTGCGGAATCATTAAGCTGGGCCAGATTAAGTTCTGGTGAGTCAAGCTCAGCTCCCTTTCTCGGCCTCGGAACTCGGCAAGGAATCACATTATTGTCGGCAATAAATTCCAAACGATGGTGTTTGTCCCGAATGGTGGATATTCACGTTGGATCTGCTACATTATGTCTGGAGGTTCTCGAGATCCGCGCCGGCACGTTTGCAGTTGTCTCCGCGCATGCGGATAATTCGATTCGACTACATCTCGCTGATTTCAACAATGAAAAAGGTGCAGCGATTGAACAAATTTCCGTGTTAAGCGGTACATCCGGCCATATTTCACCAGTGACCTGTCTATCAGCAACCGTGAGATCAGATGTCATTTGTAGCGCGTCTGCAGATGACAATCGGACTCTTATCATTTCTTCAATATCGCTAGTCACTAACGAAGAATTCACAAATGCGATCAGTTTAAAAAATATTGCTTCCGAACTAGTTTTTTTTCCTGAGTCAAATGCTCGAGTTACTGCTTTGGCGGTTCTTGAAGGTTCTCGGATCTCCGTGTATGACTGCGAATCTGGTTCCTGGCTGTTGAGCGTTTATAGCGGATCTATAACTTCAATCTCTACACTACTCAGCCCGCTAGGGTCACCGTCATTAGTATCATGCGACTC
The DNA here is from genome assembly GCF_038497815.1 of [Lipomyces] oligophaga. NCBI lineage: Eukaryota > Fungi > Ascomycota > Lipomycetes > Lipomycetales > Lipomycetaceae > Lipomyces > [Lipomyces] oligophaga. The sequence goes on along the minus strand of NW_027117786.1, from coordinate 1,669,491 downwards.
CAAAGGCTGGAAAGTATTTAAGGGTATTATCAGTCTTGGAGCCGACACAGCCAGTAAATTATCCGGCGGGTCTGGATACACTGTCGCCAATGATCAAGGCGTATTTCGGAGTAGAGATGGATATCGTTTAATTCCTAGCCACACGTTTGCTTCGGGAAAATTGATAGTAAGGATAACTACGGGTAAAAATGGATCGGTAACCGTGTATGATGTTGATTCCGGAGACGGTACGTGCACTTCCACTTTGGCAATTCCTTCGAATGATCGAAAATCTTTTAACAGTATCTAGAATTTGGTACGGATTACCCCCTATCATTGAGCAGACCGAACGTGATTGCCGCTGACATAACTGCGAACGGAGGAGTAGTGGCGCTTGCAATCGGCCAAGAGCTATTTGTCATTCCGTTGAGTCAGAATACTCCTGGAGACCATTCTGCAACTGGATATGAGGAAGAGAGTTCAGAAATATACCGTGAACGGCCTCGTTTAATGCTTTAATAAAGCATTCACCTACGTTGCCCTCAAATTAAGACGAATATTATACTGTCTTGTAGATTCGCATTGAGCGCCATTTGTCCCAGCCGTAATATCCCAAAAAATTTGTAGTTCTTCTTTCTGACCAAATCTCTACCTAATATCTAATTTCATTTGGTAATACCCAGAAAATTATCAATTCTTTTGCCAGATATTCTGACAAATTTATTACTTTTAGTATATATCGAATCACAATGGCTTCATCTGGTTCCGCAGATCCTCATTCGACCGGAGAAGATGGCTTATCTTTTAGCGAACGGCATTACTTCTCTTCGTATGACCATTTTGGAATTCATGAAGAAATGCTGAAGGATGAGACGCGAACTTTGTCGTACAGAAATGCCATTTATCAAAATAGTCATATGTTTAAGGGAAAAGTCGTGTTGGACGTTGGCTGTGGTACTGGCATTTTGTCAATGTTTGCTGCGCGCGCAGGAGCCAAGCATGTTATTGGTGTAAGTCACTTTTTACTTTTTTGCAATGTGGGCAGCAATATTGATATGTTCAGGTTGACATGTCCTCGATTATCGAAATGGCCAAAAAAATTGTGGAGATCAACGGATTCAGCGACAAGATCACTCTCCTAAGAGGCAAGATGGAAGAAGTTGTCCTGCCATTTGAGAAAGTTGACATCATCATCTCGGAATGGATGGGCTATTTTTTACTTTATGAAAGCATGCTGGATACTGTTCTTCTTGCTCGAGACAAATATCTAGCCCCGGGGGGACTTATATTCCCAGACAGAGCAACACTACAGATTGCTGCGATCGAGGACGGTGACTATAAGGAGGAAAAAATAGAATGTCTGTTTATTTATATTTTAGTTATCACATTTGTGTTCTCGAAGCTAATACTTTTTTAAGTTTGGTCTGATGTCTATGGCTTCGATTATTCTCCTTTCAAAAGCGTCGCGCTTACCGAACCACTCGTCGATACGGTCGATATGAAAGCTGTTGCTACTGATTTCTCTACTCTTCTTGACCTTGATTTGTACACATGTACAAAAGAAGACCTAGAATTTTCCGCTGATTTTTCGGTCCGTGCTCGACGCAATGATTTCATCCATGCGTTTATCGCATGGTTTGATATTGAGTTTTCAAAATGTCACAAACCGATTCGATTCTCCACTGGTCCTCATTCAAAGTATACGCACTGGAAGCAGACAGTTTTCTATACACAAGAAACCATCACCATTAACGTAAGTGATTTCAAGTTCTTCTGGGTCTGGAAAAGAGACAGGATTCTGACTTTGTGAATAGCATGGCGAAACTATTGAGGGTCGGCTGACTAGTAAACCTAACGCAATTAATCCCCGGGACTTAGATATTGCCATCGATTACAAATTCAGTCCTGAATCAGATGAGTCTCGAGGAATCACTGGCCACATGGAATACAAAATGTGCTAAGGATGTTTAATATAATTCTTTCCAATCGCTTGAGATTAGCTCCTGCTAGATCCGACGATTAAGTGACATAAAATTCATCAAAACCAACTAAGTATATATTATGTATCAATAGGCGTTGAGAAGAAATTTTAGTTTGGAGGAACGGCATCATCGATAATTGGGATTTAATAATATGACGATTTGAAAGTAAAGCTTCGATTAGTCTATCCATCTTGTTCATGTGATATTTTGTGTTTGGCTGTTGTATTTTGTTCTGTAATTTCAGCTTCGCATAGTAAGGTAATTAAAGTGCTCTATACAAACGTCATTCTACTGTATCAGATTGTTTCCGGTAATCTTGATTTAAAAACCGGTAGATTTTAGACGCTGCTTCCATACCAACACTTTTTGCAATTTGATCCAAGGAAAGCGAACACAGTTGATCAAAGTTGTCGAAATCTTGTAATAACGATCTATAGTTAACTGCTGTGACTCCAGGAATTGCCATTAGCATATCTTTTGCCGACTGATTGATCAGTTGCTCTTGTGGTAATCGTGAGGGATCTGATGAAGTTTCGGTACCGATATTGATGGCACTTAGCGCGTCCGGTTCTTCGTGGTTGTGCTTCAAGTCTAGAAACATCGACACCGTGTACGAGGGACTAGGCGACCAAATGATTCTCAGATTGGGAAACGCCAGAACAAGCAATACTAGATTTGCGTGCACGTCATTTGCTCGCGATACATCTTGAGAAAGCGCGGAATCAAGACTCACCCCAGAGTCCTTCTTTGCTGATTTTGAACCACCACCCACACCACTGGCGCTAGATTTAATCTTATCGAAATCAACGCTGCTATCAAATTCGATGAGAAGAATTACAGTCTTGTAGTACTTTGTCATTGCCTCCACTTGGCCAAAAAGTCTTCCGCTAGGAAACGACTGAATCAAATCAGGAATACTTTTTCGTTCGACGCAAATGTCGGGTGATAAAATGTAGTCACCCACAAGTAACTGCGCAGGAATCAATTCAATTCCTCTCCCATGTAAAAGCGAAGGTAAAGAACTACGAATTTCTCGCATGTCAACAATAATACGTGGTGGACTCGAGCGAACTTCTAATCGACCACCGCCAGCGATGCGAGTGTTTACAGTTCGTAAAAACTTCTCTTCAGGTGTAGCCAACTCATCAATAGCGGTCGACATCGTCATGGCCATATTCCCGCGCTCTCGGATGATTTTCGAAAAAGCATCTTTCTCTTTCCGTACAGTGCTGAGATACTGTTGCTCTTCGACCGAATCTCCGTAATACATAAAGTAGACTTTGACATCATCCACTTCCGAATATCCAGCTCGGTCCGCTCGAACAGTAGCACGGTAAACTTCGATTCGCCGAACGAATGAGGCATCAGGTTCGTACATTATGATCACTTTAGGCCGTAGTTGATCTAAAAGTTCGTCGTCGGCATCTTCATTGTAAGACCGGATATCTATAACATCGTTCATCTCAAGCAAACCGAATTCTTCATCTTCTTGATAGATTTCCTGGACATCGCCCTCAGCATTGACATCAGCACCTCCATCTTCACCTCCAGCATTTTTGTCGTCGCTATTTTCAACGTCAATAGTGGTCTGATACGTTGTGAAATTGCCGAATCCATCGTCGTCTCCTTCGATCGTAGCCGGAGCTGCAGAATTGTCCCTACTTGAAGTAGAAGCAACAATCGACCCACCTCGAACTCTTCGTCGCTTGTTTGGCGGTGGCACCCTTCCTCGAAAATCTACTGTAGAATTACCAGACGGAGGAGCAGCACGGCCTCTAGCAACAGGAACCTGGTTCCTCTGAGTCGATCTCTGACGTTCCTGGTTGCGCTTAACCGAATCGTGTTTCCAAGAGATATACTCCAAAAATTTATGTCTCAACATGATTTGTGCTTCCTCAGACGGACTAAGCAAAGCAGAAGCAGAGTCAGCATCGCTGAATATAGATTGAATTTCTGGATCATTAGATCTATTTTTTGCTCGTCCACGCGCCATCAGATAGTTCTGAATTTGATACACAGTCTTATCACTCTGACACATGATCAATGTAGCACCTGGATTTGAATCAGCTGGGTTTGCTGCCGCTTCAAGTGTGACTTCATCGAGGATATCGCCTAGTTGCTTCCATTTTGGCTGCTCTTCAAATATAGGAGTGATTCCAGGTGGACAACCAGACATAAACTCAGGGACCAAGCCAGTATTGGTTTGCAATTTTTGAATCTTACCAGAATATACACGTTCTTTACCCCTTGAATATAGAACGTCGGCGGCATCTGTCACTAGCCACTGTGAGCCGGCAAAATTTGCGGATGGCGCGTTGTTTTCGAGAATTGTATCCAAAGATTGCAGAAATGATATACAATCTTTATTGTACAGAGAAGCAAGCAAATTTCGTAACAACGCAACATCTTTTAAACTTCGTCTTGTGGTCGCGCGAAGATTATATGCAACAGGATCAGTATGATAATGCATTCTCCGAATAAAAGACTCTTGTAGCGCGCTTTCAACAGTCCACATGTCATTATCGTCAAGATCCAGTCCTCGATTCGTAATACCCGACACGGTTTTCAAGCCTCGACGCAAATCACGAACGCAATACTCTAAACATTCTAAAATTGCAACTTGAATATCTTTCATAATCGGGGTCAGAGCAATCTTAATTTCAACCACATCTTTTACTCGTTTATGCCCAGGTCGTTGAGGCGGCTCTAAACTTTCAGCAACTAAGACTTGAAATCTGCTCTAATTAATAACATTAGCGAATTGCAAATACTCCAACACACCTCGGCCAAATCGAAGCCTTTTTAAGAAAAGACGCCTTTAGAATCGTTGCCAATGGAGATAAACCCGTAGTGAACTGATCTGGTTTGTCTGAGAAGGCTTTTATGAAACCTGCTTTGTTCTTCTCCCGGAACATTCTCAGCACAAACGATTCGTTCGAAGTTGCCGTCACTCTTTCAGCATGAAATACAACAATGCCGGTAATTTTCTCAATCGGCATGATTCCTGACAGCATGTCCACAACTAGAATACGAGTTGTCACCGCATATGATCCAATGCCTGAGCTATACTTTTTTTCTCGCTCGTCGATAGTGATGCTCTCTGTGTTGACTATTGTCAATCCAATTCCAGGGTCCGACGATCGCCCACCAAGACCAAGTGTCCGATTCGAAGCTGACAATTCTGCGATTGCAGAACCTAGCAACTCGAGATCCAATGGCTCAGCATTCATTAATATGATCAACCCGGGTCCGGACGCATTACAAGCATGGATAAAACTCGCTGCAATTCGTATAAGTCCAAGGCCCGGTGCAATCACAACCAAAGCATCTTCTTCCAGGAGTTCGCTGACTATTGTTTGCTGGTATTTGAGGCAAAGATTCAGATGGACTTCATTATTGCCTCCTTGCACATCTCCAACAGCGTCGCCCGAGTTGCCCATATCATCTAGCTTTTTTGGTTTGTCTGCTAAAGTACAACTTATCAATGAATTGAGAACTAATTAAAATACCAAATAGGAAAATAAATCACGTGATAAACGCGTTTTGTTTGTCCGCGGACGCGTCGTTCATCTCCATACTTGTTGCTGGCTCCAAAGAATACAAGCGCACTAATTTCTATTCTCATTCTTGCTATTGTCTTTTGAAAAGGTTACTAGATAGTTTGGGAAATGTCTTTGTGGGTAGACAAATATCGGCCCAAATCTTTGGATGCATTGTCATTTCATTCTGAACTGTCGGATAGACTCGCTTCTTTAGTATGTACAGTGTGAGTTATTTCTACTTGTTATTCACACGTCGCAGGCAACCAGTGGCGACTTTCCGCACTTGCTAGTGTATGGCCCTTCAGGAGCAGGCAAGAAAACTCGAATAGTAGCGACACTGAAGGAATTATACGGTCCGGGAGTCAACAAGATCAAAATAGATGCCAGAGTGTTCCAAACTGCGTCTGGAAGTCGAAAGCTGGAGTTCAACGTCGTGTCGAGCAATTATCATATGGAAATTACGCCTAGCGATATGGGTAATAACGATCGGCTGATTATCCAGGATCTACTTAAGGAGGTTGCGCAGACTCAACAAGTCGATATGTCTGCTAAACAGCGGTTCAAAGGTTGACATAACTCATTCTATTGTAGATTTACAAATTTCTAATCTAATTCAGTGGTTGTTATTAACGAAGCCGATTCTTTGACACGCGACGCACAGGCTGCATTACGTCGAACTATGGAGAAATACTCTCCTAACTTGAGGTTAATTTTGTTGGCTAATACAACGTCCAATATAATTGCACCCATCAAATCGCGAACTCTCCTTGTGCGTGTGGCCGCACCTACACATGCTGATATCTCCAAAATCTTAATTAATGTTGCTAAGCGAGAACGTGTTTCCGTCCCTTCTGAGCTGGCCGAGCGTATCGCTGTGGCAAGTCATCGAAATCTACGAAGAGCAATTCTTACTCTCGAATCTTTATATTCACAGAAGTAAGCCTAGATATTTAAGTACTTGCGCTCATACTGACAAAGTTAATTTCAGCGGCTCGCTGACTCCTCAGATGCCCATTCCTCAACCGGACTGGGAAGTAGTAATCTCATCTATCGCAAACGACCTTATCAAACGTGAGCGCAATGCTCAATTGCTGCTCCAAATTCGAGCAAGATTTTATGATTTGTTATCCCATTGTATTCCTGCGACCGTGATTTTGAAGTCATTATTATTCGATTTGCTGGACTTGGTTGACGAAATGTTAAAGTCCCATATTATTCACTGGGCAGCATTTTATGTATGCTATTATTGTCGAATTCTAAGCTCAGTGGCCTTACTTGATACTAACAAATATCAGGAACACCGTATTCACATCGGCTCTAAAGTCGTTTTTCATCTCGAAGCCTTCGCTGCCAAAATGATGCGTATTATAGAAATGTGGGTTTCGACACTATTATTAAATGTCGCCTATATTTTGCTAACTAGTTTTGCCTTTTAGATATACATCTGCTATGAGTTTGGAGATATAGTTAGCTGTTCGAAATTAGATTACTAGGAATAAATAAAACAAAATCTCAGATAAACAATCTAGCGTCAAAGCGTGCAAAAAACTCAACCAAATCAGAACAAACCCAAATGATTCAGATATAATAAAAATTTACACTGCTCTCTCCTTCCAATTTATGCTTTCATTCGAGGCCCACGAGATTTCAATAGAATTGTGAATTAGGTGCAACTGATGGTGCATAACTGGGTGCTTGAGGAGCGACGGACGGTGCATAGCCCGATGTTTGTGGCGCAACTGATGGGGTGTAGCTGGGGGTTTGAGGAATCACTGGCGGCGCATAACTCGTTCCCTGAGAAGCAGACGAGACGTTGTAGCTATGTCCTTGAGGATTAACCGATGCGGCATAGTTTGGAACCGGTGGTGCCATTGTCGATTGTTGATGTTGATATGGCGATGCTTGAAATGAAGGCTGTCCAGGATAAGGCGTGGCGGTAGGTAATGGAATAGTTGACGAGGTAGGATAAGGTACCTGAGGGTGGCCTACGGGAGCTGGCGTTGCAGAAACTCCAGGATATCCAGGAATCGTTGGCGTCTGAGGATATGACCCAGGCCCTGACATGGCCGCTGACTGATATGGTCCAGGTGTTGCGGTTCCATTGCCATATTGATAGGTCTGAGGAGCAGGAGATGATGTAACACCATATGGAGGCGGCATAGGAGCTGCTGTCGGCTGGACAAATGGATTTTGCGAAACATGAGTTTGACTATACGGTGTATGAGCCATCGGGGAAGGAACATTTGACGGCATGGAAGCAGCTGGCATATATCCACCTCCAAAGTTAGTTCCTGAAGGAGCTTGCTGACCCGGGGCTGGTGATTGCTGTTGTTGTTGTTGTTGTTGTTGTTGCTGCTGCTGCAAATTCACGGGAGAAAAATTGGTCACATAATTGTGATACGTAGCTTCATAGTCCTGTAAAGCCTTTGAAAATCGTCGATTTAGATCCATGAGCTCGTCCTTCCATCTAGCGTATTTATCGATTAATTCAATCAGTTTGGGTCGAATAGCAAGAGTGTTCCTATAAAGCTCTTGCAATCTTCCAGATCTTTCTTCATTCATATCATGTGAATTCGTAAGGAGCTGCAACAATTCTTCAATATCTTTGCCCTTACTAAACACTTCTTGCTCTTCATTCATCTCGGATTCGAGTTGGTCCGTCGTAGGATCGGCAATTGGGGTGACGTAATTGAGCGGGAAAATACCAACTTCCCCACGAAGTGATCCTCTCCACCATTCGTGATAAACAGCTTCAATGACATATATGATATCGTCTTTATTAAATGAGAGCTCATCAGGATTACTAGATTGAAGTGAGTAAAGTGCACGAACGCGAGTCACCGTAGCCGTTGGATCTGGAGCAGCCGGTGGGCCAGCTTGAGCATTGGACGCTGTAGTAGCGGATGGCTTGTTAGCTACTTCTGATTCTTTTGCTTCGGCCAATGAAAGCTCAATAGCGGCCTTTAGTTCTGCATCTTCATCCGCAGAATCTGGGGCTGCCTGCGCTGCTGGTCGATCCAGCGGTTGCTCTGGTGTATGTAAGCCTGGATCTGGACAAGTTAGGAAAAGCATAGAATTCTTTATTATTCGTCATACTCAATCTCTTGACATCTCTAAGGGCGGCTGCCATCATGCTAAGTGAAGTATCGCCTTCAAACTCGTGTACAATACTCTCCATGACTTCCAGCAGCCGTGCCTTGACCTGTTTATGAATCATAGGATCGGAAGACATTCGCACAAGGGCCTGTGTGAAAGATCGAGATGCTAATTCATGTCTCATTTCACCAGGACAATTCTGAGCTAACGAGTTGGCGAGCTAAAAAAATGAACTATTAGATAATAAATAATAACGATAATTGGAACACTCACAATTAACGTGTAAATCTCTGTACTAGCCGACCGATGAGCCAGTCGCTTGATCATCGCTTCTCGGGCCTGCAACGCGCTAAATTATATCAGTCAAAATTTCTTAGATCAAGTTGACAATCAGTTATTTTAAATCCTTACAATCGAGTCGGATTCTCGTTGACCTGGTCACAAACACTCATGATCGCGCTCCAATCTTCGCTTGTGAGATTCTCATCAGTTGCTTTGACTGAGTTTCAAGGTTAGAACATTTCATATTAGGATCTATTAGACAAACTCACCAACCGCTTCTTCTATTGTCGGCATATCGGTTTATGGTATTGACTGCAATGAAAAAGTTGAAGATGATGACGACTGCTAAACAATCCGCGTTACTTTGATTTAACCTCGGAATTCGCTTCTTTCTAGACTAGAGAAACTGTCTAAATTCAATCCGATCGTAACAACGAGCTATAAACTAGCTCAAATTTACCAATTTAGTAATGCAAAATCTCTGAAAACGTTGGAATACGTCCTGAAATCACAGCAATAAGTCATTATCGCAATCTATTCAAGAATAAGTATGACGACGGCGATGTGCGGGCACTCTGTGGCTGTGTCCCGTGGCTCAAATCACGTGATTAATTATGTAATGAGCCGTGTGAAACAACTATTAAAGTAAGTTCGCTCAAGAACTACGGGTCTAGTATGTGATATTGAAATAATGAAAACTCAATATTATAATTTACACTGAGCTATTGCTTCTTCTCTGTAAATGTCCTGCGTGCATCTTGCCTCTCCAAAGCTCGCTTTTCGCGGAGCTGTGCAATTATTGAACTTGAAGAAGTAGCTTGGGAGGAAGATGTTGTATCCGGAGTCCCCGACTTGGATCGTGGAGAAATAACAGACGACCGAGACGACCGAGACGACCGAGACGACCGAGACGACCGAGACGACCGAGTCTCAGATTGTAGAGGAGCTCCTATTCTTAACATATCAGTGTCCCGACCAGCCCTGCCATATTTCCCTGTCCATGTTGGAGTGCCTAAGGCAGCATGACGAGTAGCACGTCGAGATTCGCGCAGTGCTTGGGCAGCTTCGTTTGCTATTCTTGACGCCTCCCGATCAACAAGTACTGCGTCTGGACGTGAAGAATTCATTATTTCATCATGTTCCAATGCACTGTGTACCCCAGACCGTGCAAATAATCCCTCCATTACTGCTTGATCATCTTCTGTAACTTCATCTCGCCCTGCATGTTGTGTTTCACGATCCTCGTCACTGCCGTCATGATATTTCTCTAGCGATGCAACGCCTTCCAAAGATCTGACTTTCTCAGCTTCTTTATTTTTTCGACGAAAATTTACGCGTTCAAGTTTTTCTTTAAGTTGTACTTCGGCGCCAGAGAATAATGACCCTGTCTCAGTTCCTTCTGCAGTCTGATCTCCAAGGCTGAATAAATCATGTAAATCACTGTTTTTGAAAAATCTCCTCTGGCGAGGATCTTTGAGAATCTTATTTGTCAAAAACTGCTTGAAAATCTGTCGGTGATAGATCTTTTCCTCAATAGTTCCTGACGTCATTAATCGATAGATTGCAACTTCTTTCCGTTGGCCCAGACGCCATGCGCGCTCTCTAGCTTGAACATCTGTCGACGGGTTCCAATCCGGATCAAAAATAATGACTCGATCAGCTCCAGTCAAATTAATTCCCAAACCGCCAACTCGAGTAGTCAATAGAAATATATTAATATCAGTGTTGTTATTAAACTCATCAACTAGTTCCTGGCGAGCTCCAATAGCAGTCGACCCATCCATTCTTAGATAGGTGATTGTTTCGAGAGATTTGACGAATATCTCCAAAATATCCAACATTTGCCGAGTCTGACAAAAAAGTAAACATCGATGACTTTGTTTCTTCCAAAGTAGAATCAAAGATTTCACTACTTGCATTTTGCCAGACTTGTTTGCTGATCCATACTTATATCCTTCTTTATGTTGAAGAAGTTCTCGACCGATAAGATCAGGATGATTGCAAATCTTGCGTAAAATATCCACTCCAAACAAAACCTGTCTTTTACCCGATAGAATCGAACGCATATCGCCAGATTTTAAAAACTGCACGTACGCATCATGCTGTGGTTTGGTAAGTTTGCAGAATAGAACTTGCTCGGTCTTCTTCGGTAAATCGGCAGCGACATCAACCTTCATTCGTCGAAGTAGATAGGGACTAATCAAATCTCGCAACACGCAGGCGCATTTATAAGCGGTCTGAACTTGAATATTGGTAGCATTCGCATAACCACCTACTTTGATAGGAACTGCAAACTCGTGCTGGAAAAGCGGCAGTGTCTAGTCTTCGTCAATAGAAAGATCTGTATACCAAACACTTCATCTTACACCTAACCGTCCAGGGCAAACAAAGTCAAACAGCGACCAAAGCTCATTCAAGTTATTTTGCATAGGAGTCCCAGACAATATAATTCTATGCGGGGTTTTGACTCGCTTACAAACCAGCGAAATGTCTGAATCAGGATTTCTAATCTTGTGTCCTTCGTCTAAAACACAGTATCCCCATTTGTTAGGGATAATAGCATCTCGGTATATTTGCATGCCAACATATGTAGTTATGAGAACATGTCCTTTCCGGACTACACGAGTAACAAGCCGATGAACTGCCTTACTGGATTTTGAATTTTCCAGCTTTCCTCGATTACGACTCAATGTCATATCCAGCTCTTCTAGATCATCAGCACCTTTGAGCATCCCTGATCCGCTAGAATGAAGAATCACACACCGAAACGGTGGCCACCATCGGTGCAGTTCGTTGACCCATTGTTTCATCACAGTCGCCGGACAAACAATGAGCACAGGTTCGGTGAGTTTCCCACTATAATGTAAGCCAGCAATAAAAGAAATTATTTGAATTGTTTTTCCTAGACCCTGCATCATGTTAGTAAAACGTTTATGTGAACAAGTTATCTGGATCGCTTATTCACACCATTTCATCTCCTATTATGCCTCCAGTTTTTTGAGAGTATAGCTCCCATAGCCACTGGACACACGTCTTTTGATAATCGAAAAGACTAGCATGTATATCACCTGGAAGTCTGTAGCTTCCTTCGAAGACCATGTCTTTGATTTTTGGATGTGGTCTGAACCATTCAGCCTCTTCTTCGTCATCTTCGTCATTGGTCAGCTGGACTTTACGGCGAAATGCACTTCGTTTATCTGACCACTGTCGTAATCGTTTCACATAATAAGACTCATCGCCATCATCTTGTTCACCTAACTCTTCAACTTGCTCTGCCTGCAATTTTTTAGTCTTTGACTTCGATTTTCGGCTTAACTCATCTGAAGCGTAATCTTCAACATCCATTTCGCTTTCTGAATCGACTTCTATATCAGCAGCAAAGTCTGAACCGGAATCCGGCTCTTCCTTGACATATAGATCGTCCTCTGATTGATCTGGGCTTGCCTTTCGCCTCCGAGATAAAACGGAGTTATTTTCAATATGCATTCGCTTTCGTTTTGAATTAGATCTTATGTTTGTAGATACATTTTCCTCTTCACTTTTAATAGTTTCTCCCTCCCCGCTTTCAGCGTTGATATCAAACTCCATTCCTGGCACTCGGAGTTTCTGATGCGACATTGTCGCAGAATTATCAGTGATCTCAAGCTCTGTCTGTCTTTGAGAGCCAGAAGTCCTCTCAAGGCCCATCATATTCGAAAAGGGCGTTATTTTCCCAGTGCGAATCAAGAAATCACGTTCTGTCTCATCTGGTAAACGTTGAGAGCTATCCACAGAAGCACCAATTGCATCGATAGCCCTGTCTCTTTCGTCTAAACGTGATTTTATATCCAGAATATCTTGTTCAATTGGGCCAAGCTCTATTGTCCGAATTTGCTCTATGTCGTCGATTATCTTTGCTCGTGTGCTGATTGTAATTCCAGGATTGGAGAGCCTGTCTTCAAGTTTGGCGCACTTTTCGAAAAGTTTCCTGCAGCTCCGGTTAAATTTTTCAAACACCAATTGAAAAGATTATCCATACACTTTCTGTGACAGCAATTTTTCTAATCGTTTCGTATCCAAATCTCTTTCTCGCTGATTGATTGCCAAATCTGCCTGTTCAAACGTTAGCATGATCGTCTCTCTTAAATTGCTAACTAATTTACCTGTACAGCCACGTTTCGCTCAAGATCGTCTTGCTGCATACTTTTCACTCCTAGATTATCTAAGTCTTCCAGTGAGCCAGTTATTGCAGAAAGTTCTGTTAATTCGCCGATGCTTTCAGTATCCGCGGAATTATCTGTCTGCAGAGCACTCTCTGCATTTGCCATCTTGCTCGAGTCATCCTTAGATTCTAGATGCAGCTCTTTATCGTCCTTCGAAGAAGATATTTCTGCCATGATTTGTTGATCAACACTTGTAGACAAAACAGCTCATACGAGGTGTCTTTCGACATAGTTGTGCCAATGATATTAACGGGCTATTTGTCCCAATGGGTATTCTGTCCCCATGTAAGTCCCATTTTCCGTTATTAACTACAAAATTATTGAAAATGACTGCATAAATGGGAAAAAGACAATTTCCATGGGACAAGGAGATAGAAAAACATAAAAATGTATTGGAAGGGAAGAATAGGAAGGTCAAAGACGTAGCAAGTGCAAGAGAGACCGTTTCACGAGTTAATCATGAATTTGACGAATTATCCCCGCAAGATATGAAGCCAGAAGACATGAAGTTCCGCATGGTCAAAGATGAGCTTCTGGAAATAGCGAAGATATGGACTGCACCTTTATACGAGGCTGAATGGAATATTCTTCAGGCAAGCTTGGAGACTCCGCAGCGCAAAAAGGTCGAGATCGAAAATGCCAGCCCAAGTCCAAGCAGTTCTCAGCTCGACTATTTCATGACAGTTTCCGATGTCGATTCTGATGTTCGTAGAGTCTCTAGGAAAGTCTCCGCGCTAGAAAGCAAATCTAATCCACTACGATCTCCAAAGAGAGCCAAAGAGCAAGATGGCATTGAACGTCTACTGGAAGACATATCTGGTGCAGCTGATGTACACCAACCTAAGAAGACAGAACCTTGGACTCAAATAAATCCGGACAGAAACCGTTCAACTATAGAAAAAATTTTGACTCTACAAGAACGTCGAGAATTACGAGAAGCTTCGATTAGAAGTAGACGGGCTCTGACAGAAGTCTCATCCATGCTTCATGACACAGAGAAACCGCCTGGGACGAGGAAATTGGACTAAGAACAACGTATAACTTCTATTATATGATGTAATATACAATAAATACAACTTAACGGTACACTAAGGAAACGCCTTCATCGGAAGCTGTGACAATTGTGTTTCCGTGATCAGCTAGGGCAAATCCTAAAATACCGCTGGAATGTCCAGTTCCTTTCCACAGTAGGTCACCGTTTCGAACATCCCATCGTCGAAGGATGCCGTCCATCGAGCTGCTTACTAGGACAGCGGAATTTGGCACAAATTCGATTTTCGTGATAGAGTCCCCGACATCGAGAGTTCGTCGAACTCTCCATGAGCCGGTGTCAAATAGACAGATCACATTTGCAACCAGGCCGACTGCAAGTACACTCATTGTATCACACCAGGCAATCCCTTCAATAGACTGCTCCTCTTCTGGAATATTGTTCTTTCCGGTAGCACCGAGTACATCTAGTGTTGCAATAATGTTGCCTGTTCGAGTACCTACAATGGTGACTTTGCCATCTGCCGACCCAATAGCGACTGAAGTGCCGGACTGATGAAGGCTCAAATTGATCCATGGTGCCTCATAGTGGAATTGAGTAGGCATGAGTTTATAATTCTGTTCACCCGAAGGAATGCTCCAAGATATAACCGAGCCATCATCTGAAATTGTCAATAAATTGATTTCTTGCTCATCAACTGGAGTTTCTTCAGGCTGTCCCGATGGAACAAATACTCCAGCCGTGCAGGATGTGGTATGGCCATACAAAGTGCACAGATTTTCTAATTTAGGATAACTATATACCCATGCAGAACCATCATTTGAGCCAAAAGCGAAAATTGTCTGCGTAGGATGGAAGGATATCCAAGTGACTTCTTCTACTTCCTGGATTGAGTCCCAAAACTCCCACTCATGACCTTTCGCTCGTGCCCTCCAGAGACGGACCCGGCCATCCATTCCGCCTGTAACCACAAACTTTCCATTCGGAGTGAATCCTCCCGTAACAAGCGAGTCCGTATGTCCACTTAATGTAGCGAGAAGCTGTGGTGTTTCGTTGTGGTACGTCCAGACATATCCTGTATCATCACCTCCACCTGTCACAGCGAGCGGAGCTTGGGAATGAACATTAACCAAGAAAATCGAGTCGGAGTGTTTATCAAAATAAGCAGACGAGTTGTTCGACATATCAATTTCTTGCACGATTTCGTCTTCTTCATCGGGTTCATCTTCCTGTCCATCGTCATCAGACATGGGATGATCTTCCTCTTCACCTTCATCCTCAACAACCTGAAGTGCAGAGTCGACATCAATGAACTCCTCCTCTTCGACAGGAATTTCTGTGACGCTATTTGCTTCTCCGCCTTCCATTGCGATATTCTCTGGCAGTATTATGTGCTAAAATCCAACAACTTGCTGAGATAAAAAATTTAAATCAAAAGCTTGATAAACTCTTGCCTTGGGAGCAATCCTTTGGGACCTGCTTACTTGATCATTGCTACTTTCAGTCAGTGGGCAAAGAGCAAGTGCAAAATACTCAGCAGCATAGAGACATCAAAAACTGTATGGCGAAAATGATCAGATTAGCAATTAGAAGATGTATTAATGCTACATCAAGCCGAGTGTTCGACTGCTTTTAGGAGTACAAAATGAACAGATACTAATCAGCAAAATAAGCTCCAAAGAGTTATCCCGCCATGAAACGAATAACTGCGAGATACACAAGGGCTATAAAAGTATGACGGACAATCCAAAATACAATAACAACAAAAAATTAAGATTTAAAACCCAAAATTGTGGCTTAATGTTCCAGAATAGAAAGATTTCCTGTAATGACAACATTTTCTAAAATGCTACCATTGGGAATATCAATCTTCTGTCCATCCGAACAAACAACAATCACAGTTCCCTTTAGAACTACTCCCTTTCCAAGATTCACATTGCCAGTAATGGTCAAGTGGTCAAGCTCTACAATCTTGGGAATATAGGGAATTCGCTTTTGGAAATCAGAAACCTTCTTAAAGTGACTTCCCAGCTTTATCAAAGGAGCAGGTCCAAATCTGCCGGGTGATACCTCCAGAGCACCGTGAGAGAGCGCGTAAAGATCTGACTTCACAAGTAATAAATCAGAGCAAGTCTTGACCGGAAGGAAACGACGACGCGAAACATTCACGCCGTGGGCTCCCTTGAAATGACGGATAGCTGCACCAACCGCAGTTTCTAGCTGAAGAACTCCAATGTCAGACTCTCCTTTGCCAACCGAAATAGTCTTGCCGTTGGCAATAATTTCCAGCTCGAGTTCACTGTTCTCAACCACACGCTTCATAGCTTTAAGATTGATCCAGAGATTGTTAGTGTTGAAATACTTGAATTTTTTGATTGACTTAAATTCCTCTGTGTGATCTTTAGGAACCTGTGCAATCTCAAGCAACCGAACGGAGCCATCATAATCGATAATCGTGCCTCCCTTGACATCAGCCCGGGTCTTGTCGGTAAGTTCCATAATATATTCTGCCTTTGACACAACCATATGGTTGAGAATCCGGAAATCAACGACAGCTCCAAGATTATCAGAGTTCGAAACAAACAAAATCTCCTTGCCCCGCTTGATTAATTCATCTAACACGCCCGAGTTTTCGATCGATTCAAACAAATCGCCATGTCCAGGAGGGTACCAAGAATCAATTGGAGCTTCTATATCCTTGGGCACTGGAAGAAGAGAGTCCTTGTATACACGGGGATACTGAGACTGATTGAAAGTAATAATCTCAACATTATGACCTTCGTATTTCTTGATAATAGTCTGAGTGTCAGAATCGGTGTTGAAAGAATTCATAAGGACAAAAGGAACCGAAGTATTGTAAGTATCATTGAGATACTCGATCTGGCGAACGGCCAGATCAAGGAAAGTTTGACCCTCGCGAACCTCGATAATCGATTTGGGACCAACGCAGCCCATGGAAGTTCCGAGTCCACCATTAAGCTTGAGAACAGCAAGCTTAGACAAAAAGTCCTTGTTAATGTCTTCGGGCAATTCATCATAGTTGATTACTTGTTCGGGTTTAGGAGGTTGGATACGATCCCAGTCACTATAGGGCGACGTTAGAATAGGGGGTATAGAGGGGTGGGACTGGATCAAGGATGGTCAATGATAAAGTCGTACGTACACAGTGTTGCCCTTTGCCTTATCGGCTAAATATCTTCGGAAAAGCGAAAAAAAAGCATCCATTTGAGTTTCGAATTGCTAAAGGAGAAGATCGTTAACGTCTCGTAGAGATAACCAACAGCAGTGTCTCTTGGATGATAGAGCACACCTCTGTTAGGCGGGGAATGTTCTGATTTTCACATACCTTGCGCATTTCTGGCTCCGGAACTGTCTCGGCCAACTTGTTCAAATGATTTCGCATTTGGGCAGCGGCAACGGCAGTAGTGGTATTCTCAAAGATCTGGGATACGTGGTTAGTAAAACTGAGATGTAGAAGGCATAAATCGTAACGAGCGGCAGCTCTTATTGTCCACCACCAACGAAACAGAGTCGAAACAAAAATAAACAATAGTCCAATTGTTAATTATGTCAACAGAACTATTCATCCATAACATTTAAAAGCAAATAATATGAATATTAGGAATTATGGTGGACGGGATGCAGACTGCCGGACTGGAGTGTGGGCAGCAGCAGCTGCACTGAAGCAACAAAGACAGCAAGACGCGCTCCAATTCAACGCGACGACATTCGTCTAAGAAATCAACGACGACAATACTTACAAAGGTGCTCTGACTCTTATTATGCTTGCGAGCCGAGTCTTCGGCAGAATTAGCAGTAGGAGCAGCCATTTTTGTTTCAACCTGACGTCTATATGAATTGGCAACCAAAGTTGGTCGGTTTCGCAAAATAGAAAGGAAGTGAAGTGAAGACAACCAAGCCCGGTGAGTGCAGAGAGATCAAGGCCCTGAGAAAGGCGGCCAACCAATTTGTACTCAGCTTCCTAAACCGGAAATGTAACACATTGGTGTTTGTACCATATAGGGGGGCCTAGCAGCCAGCCACGTGGCGCACGGGATCAGTAGGCTGACCCAGATGTTGCTGGGTACCAAATATAGAATTTGACCGCCGTTGGGCGAACTATACGAATACTAGCCCCTTGAAGTTACGATTTTAGACAGTTTGTGTGCTGGGAAGGCGGTGAACGCATCGTCATCGTTGGAGCGACTGCGGTCGGACAATTATTCTTCTCTTCCTGCTTGGTGCTGCTAGGCTCTTCTTGCACGCATCGACGGTGTTCCGTGACCCATTGAGTCAAATTCCGACTGGTATTCTGTGAATCTTGGCTTTTTTCAGAGGTTATTTGCATTCGGCTCGAGACGATCTACCGTAATCAGCTTATTTTTTGTCTCTTCAGATGTCTTTCTGAGCTGACAGCGCGTCGCGCATCTTCTTTTGTTAGCCGCTCTGCTTGCACGGTCAGCTGAAGCCGACAAAGACGACGACTACAGTTTGAGTGAGTGAAAGGTCTCGGATTGGAATTTTCGGCAAACCAGCTCGTTCTAATGGTCTTTAGTTGTGCTGTGCTGTGCATCTGCATTTTACTTGAGCTCCGATGCAGTTTCTCCTTGTGCTCGTGCTAGGTGTTCTAGCACTCTGCAAAGCCCGACCGGCTCTAGCTGCTCGTGTTGCCTTTGAATCATGTGTTTCGACCGAGATTAAAAGGTCGGGCACTTATTTTGTGCCGACGACTGTAGATGCGATATATTATCCTGATGAAGAATACGTGAATATATCTGTTGTCGGCAACATGTATGGCTCTCTTCCTGACTACAGTGATACTACAAATAGATTGAGTATGTATTTTTATTTGACTTGTTTCTTCCAATTTCTTGAACTGTATTGTTTGTTCTTTGGTTCTAATTTCTATTTAGCTACTCTGCGGACGTCTTCAAAAATCTTACAGTTCAGTCGTGACACTGATTATATTCGCTTTTGCGATGTCGTCGCTTCTGATGAATGTCCTTTTGGTCCGTTGGACGGTGCGAGTTTTCACTCGCAGTTCTCTCTTCCTTCTTCATACTATTTCCTTACCGTTAATTCGGAGCTCGCTGTTATAGATCCTACAGAAAGTGCCGACATAGTCGCCTGTGTGCGCTCCAACATTACCCCTAAATTTAGCTCTTCTCTGATGAATGTATTGATCTTCGTACCTGCCGGCATATTGTGTTTGGTTGCAATTTCGATCGTCTTCTCTTCCATGTATAATCCTTGGTCGGGTACAAAAGATTTTTTTTCTTGGAGTAGCAACTTCGGTCAAGATCCGGATACTCTTCGTCTGATTACGCCTGGTTTTGGTGATCTTCTTCAGTATCTGCAATTTTCTTTTTTTCTTGGTTCACTGAATCTCTCTTTTCCAGGCTTTTATCAACCTGCCATAAGCAGTGCTGCTTGGTCTACTCTCCTGTTCAGCTCTACGTTCGCTTCTCGCACAGGGGGAGAATATGATAAGGACAACATTTATTCTACGGATGGTCGCTATGGTCTTTCGAATCTTTCTCAGCTTGCTGGCCAGGGCGAGGATTATGACAGTTGGACGTGTTTCATAGTTTGGCTTCTGGTTCTAACTATTGTATTAATGGCCATCATTCAGTCTACTTTTTTCACCAAATGGCTGATTTACAGAATAACTTCGCGTCATCCGGTGGATCTCCGGTCTAAGAATGGACCGTTCAGTGCTGGCATGCTAATCCGAATTTGGATCAACTTCTTTTCTTTACCTCTTGTTACTTTTTCAACCTTTCAGCTTTTAATATCTCCTTACAGCCCTGTTTATATCTCTGTTTTAGCCGGACTTTTGCTTCTTCTGTGGATTGTAGGAAGTGTGTTTCTGCTGACTGTCATTCGAAGAACTCGTCCTCAACAAGCCTTGTATGATGATCTGCCTACATTATTATGGCTTGGCCCTCTTTACAATTCATATACAGAACATGCATTTTTATTCTGTATCGTTCAAATATTTTTCACCTTTTTGCGGGGTGTATTTTTTGGAGTTCTCCAATGTTCAGGAACTGCTCAGCTTACCCTTCTTGCTTTAACAGAAGTCATCTACTTCCTGCTTCTCGTTATTGCGCATCCCTACAATAAGGTATCACGCATGAATATCTATCAATGCATTTTATCAATTGTTCGCCTTGTCTGCATTATGTTTTCTGTAGTCTTCGTGCCTGCACTTTCAGTCAGTGCTACAATTTCTGGATGGTTTGCATATGCAATTCTTTTGATTCATGCTTTGGTTTTGATTTTTATTTTTTTTATCCACTCCATTCAAGCAGTTTTGGAAGTGGTTGCTTATTTGATGGGCTTTTCAGGTGAGAGCTCCAGCACATTTGTGCGTGCACTGGGTCTTCGTCAACTAGCTCGTCGACGGCAAATAAGAGAAAAGACACTCCGTGATTTACGCATCTCTGATGTACCACAGTCTTTAGTATTTCATCGAGAATTTGACTCCGGATATTTTGAGCCTCCAAAAACTGTTGATAGTCCGCAAAACTTGGATACCACAACCCTACCTACAAGCACCACAATTGTCAGTACAGGACAGCGAAGTGCTGGTCCTTACAGTCCTGGTAGCGGTAATGCGGATTCTCCTGTTAGTCCACATACATACTACCGAGCACCTCGACGAAACAAAACTTTCCGAATCAATTCTGATGATAGCACAGATGTATCACCGAAGACTGCTGGAATATCATCTGAGGCGGTCACACCTACTATTCTAGACGGAAGTCAGACTAATCAGGTCCGGAGCGGCGAGTTGACGACTGAAGAGGAGACAGATTCGGAGTTATGGAGTTCATTGATGTTTCCGTCTAAACAAAAGAAAGTCGATTATGCGGTTCGTGAAGCTGATGTTTACTATCATTCTAGGGCTCGGACATTTAAGGATTTTGATAGTGATTCTGGATATCCGGGAAGTGCCACCTTAACAAACGATGCATCTGCCTCTTCTTCATCGTATGGTAATCCTGCAGCCACGTCGGAAGCGAAGCTTCGTGAGCCGCTGTCGGAGTCAGGAACAATCCGATCTCGAAGACTGGGAACTGGACCTGCCGATCCGAATAGTGTAGGGTCCGGAGTTTTGGGATGGTTTTCACGTCGAGTAGACGATACTGCACAGAGATTACACCTAGGGAATAGACATAAAGGGTTTGTGGTTGTGCGCAATTCTCCCTTACAAGTAGCCGAAGATTCTCAAGGGATCGAATTAAGATCTACAAATGCTACAGTATATTCAAGCGACCAGCCAGTCTCCCGTGATCACCCAGTTCAAGAAGGTGGTAGTTCTACTAATAAGCTTCCATTGGCTGGAAGCAGTCTTCCGCGAAAATCGATCAGCCGGAATTCCAAAGATCTCACCATAGTGGTAAATCATTCTGTTCCGAAGAACACGTTTACACCCATAATCCGATCTCCAGTTCCACCTGCTCTGCGGAGACAGCAGCAAGGCAAGGAAGTTTTACCGATTTCAACAGAACCTCCCGGGATGGTTTTTGAATCCGAACCGGCTAATCACAGTACTTCATTGGCTTCGATCTCTCCCACAGATCAATCGCAGCTTCTTACGGAGACATCTTTAAATGTCAATTCTGGAGCTGTAAGAAGCAACCGAGTAGGAGACATGATTATGAATTCGGAACTGCTGACTGGATTGCAAAGCATCCAGCCTCAACAGCTCGAATTTGACGATTAATTCATTAGTTATGCACATGAAGCTGGAATTTCTGCTTGAATGCTTACTAACTTATATTGCGAGCGTAGGTATGACTGTTATTTTGTTCTAAAATTTGCGAGTTATCGTTTCAATTGATTTATTGTGCTGGAAGTCCATTTCATAGAATGTGTGGACATAATATACGTGGGTTGCTTGATTAGGTTTGTTTAATCTATTATGGTGTTGTTTATGATCCTTTACGAAGTCTTTTAGCATTTTACATAATTATTTATATCTGTTCTTGTGGCAAGGATTTGTTTTATCAAATAAATGCATTGTTCTATAGTAGCGATCGGAAAATGACGAGAGTAAAACACTATTATTTGAAATCTTTGTAGCTCCATTTTTCAGTATACTGGAGTTTGTATTTCCTTCCT
Source organism: [Lipomyces] oligophaga (assembly GCF_038497815.1). NCBI lineage: Eukaryota > Fungi > Ascomycota > Lipomycetes > Lipomycetales > Lipomycetaceae > Lipomyces > [Lipomyces] oligophaga. The sequence goes on along the minus strand of NW_027117786.1, from coordinate 1,647,287 downwards.
TTGAGGACTTGCTTGCGGGCTTCGATGATTCCACGCTCTTGAAGACTAATAAACCTGTCCTTTGCAAGATTGCCTTCTGGTTTAAGAAGTCGCAAAGAGTCTGTCAGTTCGTCGGAAAGTTTCAATGCCATTGGACGTTCTGCAAGGCGATATTTTCCTAGTTTATGTTTTCTTATTGCAAGGTCCGGCTTTATCTTCGATTTTGACTTTGATTTTGATTTTGATTCTGGTTCTTGTAAGACTTTAGCGACTGTAGAGGTGAAGTCTGGTTTTAAGTCACTGTGATCTTCTGTTTTCACTGTCACATTCGAGTTTTCGATATTCTGGTCTTCATTGTCTTCAGCATCAGAATCGAGTTGATCAAGACCTAGACGCTCCCGCTCATCAAGGCGTTCGCCGAGAATTCTGATCTGCTCTTCTTCTTCCTCCTTCCGGATCCGATCCTTTTCTTCTCTGTGGACTTTTGTATGTTCTTCTTTTAACAATGCCTGCCAGGATTCCAACGATGGGTTATAAGACTGCCCTTCTCGTGGCAATTCAACTGACCTGGAGATGTTCTTCATTTTGATAGGTGGCTCAGAGAGAGTGATCGGCGGTTTTTGGAACTTTGTCCAACTCGTCGTCCCAGGTAAATTGATTTCCTCAGAATTTGAAAGCAAGTCTTTTGCTTTCTTCTTTTCTAAACTACCTGAATTATCACCTATCGTGCCTGTCGAAGCATCATCAGCCCAGACATCGTATAGTTTCCCACGAACATAACTATCAGGCACAAAATTTTCCAAAGAGGTCTTCGCGTCTGCTTGCCTTCCAGCTTTCCGAAGTAATCTCGCAAGGTCTTTATATGATACGCCTTGTACTTTGCCTTTATTTTTTCGATCGTATGTAGCCTGTTCCAACGCCCTCTTCTTAGAAATCAGTGCCGGAATCGCAGATCGTTCAGATAGAATTTGATCAGCCTTAAGCTGTTTTTGACCGAGCTTCCTGCGCACTTCTTCGGAAGGAATAATATCCACCGCAAAAAGCTTTTCTGGCTCGACCTCGCCATAAGTAGTACTAGCATTGCACCAGTTAATAGGTTTTCTCGTGTACATTTCAATCACAGTTCGACTCACCCTATCCGAATTCGCTCCTCGCGAACACGCTCAAGACCATCTTCGAGCTGTGAAATATCAACATTCTTTCGCCAAGCTCGTTTACCCTTTCGAGATGTTTGGATTTTGGGTTTTCCAGCTTTTGCATCCATTTTTAACTTCAGAATTATATGCAGTTGTCTCTGCTCTAACTCACTCAAATTCAATGTAGGCAAAGAAGGCCAGAAATTTTCTCTGGGACTTAGAATTGTGAGCCGCACTGTTGGGAGTTTCGTCCACATAGGTGGATTGCTGCGATTGAGATAAGGAGATAAATGCTCAATCTCTGCACAATTAAGTTAGTGATATCTCCCGACCCTCAATCATCAGGAATGATATTTTTTCCTTAAGTAGTCGATTATATTCGCATTTTCTTAAGAGTATAAGCCAAATTAACCAATTATCAAAAAAAAACAAATGTCTTCTAAATCGAGGAAAACAGATTGGTTTTCCACGAATGATGAATCTGAAGTCGACTATTCGAGTGAGGAAGACACGGGATCAAAGACCACGTTCAATTTGAAAGGATTGTCCGGACAGAGATTGAGAGATGCTGAGGACAGTGACGCTGGAGAAGAAAGCCGACTAAAAAGCACAAAGAAACGAAGAGCAGGGAAGAAAGAGACTGGCTCTGTTTTGGATCTTGTCAAGCCAAATGAAGATGATAGTGAGGGCAGCGAAGTAGAGGACGAGGAAGGGGATGAACGGAATATAGACCAAACCAAAACAGACAGAGATGGTAATCCAGTTGGCGTGTTACGACAAATTTCGACTACTGAACTTGAAGATAATCGCGCCAAGATTGAGAGTTCCGGAGTCGTCTATTTATCCCGAGTACCGCCATTTATGAAACCTGCCAAAGTCCGGCAAATTTTAGCACGTTTTGGAGAGATAGACCGAATTTTTCTGGCCCCGGAAGACCCGAGAGCATATGCTCGCCGAATTCGGTATGGCGGAAATAAAAAACGTAATTTTACTGAAGGCTGGGTGGAATTCAAAGATAAAAAGCGAGCGAAGTTATGTGCGACCACTTTGAACGGCCAAATAATAGGTATTGCGCAAGCATTTTGATCAGTTTTGGCTGGCAGACTAATCTTGATATAGGTGGAAACAAACGCTCGTTTTACTATGATGACATTCTCAATATCAAATACCTTCCGAAATTCAAGTGGCACAATTTAACCGAACAAATTGCATACGAAAATCAATCCCGACAATCTAAGCTACGTGCGGAAATCGCTCAGGCGACGCGGGAAAACAAAGCGTTCATTCAGAGTGTTGAGAAAGCAAAGATGATTGAAAATATTAAAAGGAAGAAAGCAAAACGTGCGGCCGTAGAAGCTGGACTAGATCCTGACTCTGCGGAACTTCCACAAAGCGAAGTCAGGAGACATTTCAAACAGCGAGCTGTTCGCGATCGGACGAAGAGTGATTCCGCAGAAATTGAGCATGTTTCTGAAAAAGACAAAGCTGCTATGGCAAGAGTTCTTGACGGCCTGTTCGGCTGATACTTCATTATGCATTATTAGAGTTTAGTCAAGTAGTTTTGAACATACTAAGCAGCCAACCAATGTTTACAAACTTAATATCTAGTTAACCTCCAGTCATTCATGCTACTCCTCTAGATAGCCATCTTCAAGAGTGAGCTCATCTATTTCATCCAATAATTCATCAAGTCCAACTTCAGGCAGCGATCCTGCGTTTGATCCTTCGTCTTCCGAATCATCGTCTATAGATTCACCACCATGAGGGTCTGTTTCCATTGCTTCGCCCATCTGAAGATCAGCATCTATACCAGTTCCAGCATCAGCCATATTGACATCTCGGTTAGTTTTGTTACCAGATTTGTATAAGTTGATGGTACTCCTGAGTTCGGGATCCTCTTCCAATTCTTGTAAAAATATTTCGTAGTCTCGCTCAACTCTGTCTTGCTCAATCTGCCGCTGCTTGGTCGACATGGAACTGCCCATATCTTCCATTGTATTATACTCTTTGGCCATACGTCGCAGACGCCAGTTGCGACCTTTGTTCTTCTTCTTGCGAGGATATGACTTCTTAACCAAAACCACTTCTGGCACTGTACTCTGATCAAGCGTATCCCATAATTCATGGTTGAAGTTCACATTCGATAAAAAGTATCCAAGAACAGTGTCTCCAGGATGTAAGATTCCTCCTAAATGTGATCGAATATAGTACGAAATATCGTTACGGCCCATATCTGACGATCGCGCGACAGTAACATCAGCCAAAGCCAGCTTTCCTTTTTCAAACCCAGTGAATTCGACATCGAGCACAATGAATTCAGTCAAATTCATGCTATTACTTAATGTCGAAAATGGCTGGCGCCAGTAAGTCGTGGATTGCAAGTCCATCTGATCCAGCGTAATAGGATCAATAAGATGTACGGAATTACCAACCCGGTTACATAGAGTAATTTGCGAGATATTTCCGGAAGCTTTGGCAATCTTTCTCGGCAAACAGACCAAATCGTCCTTACAAATCGGCACGATCTCACATGAAAACGTAAACTTGTAGCTGCGAACGGAAGTATGCGTATCCATAGAAATAAGTTCGGATGACTTTTTAGTTCGAATAGGGGTGACGGTAGAAAGGAACTCTATCATCTTAATAGCATGATTTTTCTGACTGTAGAAAAAATCCAGTCCGTCTTTGGTCTCCTGAATTGAAATCGTATCTCGGTGGGCATTATGCTTCAAAATAAGCTGTTCTAAGTAAAAAAATGTTCGTTTGTGCGGAACTTTTTGGCGGATCTGCACAGTCGCACGCCAAGTATTCGCAGTAAACGATTTCGCACAATCTGGACATTGCATAGCTATAACAACATACTCGACTTCGAATGACTGTTGGACAATTGCAGACCCAAATGCTTCGCCTTGAACGGTCAACTTGACTTTAATTCGACGTGAATGTGGCTCTGTCCAAATAAATGAAGCATCTATTAGTCTGACCTTTCCAAGACCTTTCAATCTCTTCAAACACAGAGCCAGTAATTCGCGACTTTCCAATGAAGCAGTCACCCAGGCATTCGGCGGTCGGAGCCAGCGTTCACAATTACGACAAAAGTTCAACGTGCTTTCTCTCTGGATCCCTTCAGTGATATCGACAGACAGTTTGATACAATCATAACACATGGAAAGACCAGCTGTTCCGTCTATTGGAACACCACAATTACAACAAAGAACAGTCGCCATCGGCTGAGCTGGCTGGCTTGTCTGCACGAGGTTTAGCGGCGTAGCACCTCCATTGATCGCAGACGCTGTGGTCCCAAATATCGATTCGTAATTCATTCTAATTATATTGACAACAATGCTGACGTACCCTGCAGATAGAGTAAATGTCGACCAATATACTAACTGAATGTAACCTGGATGATCAATAGTCTGGCAAGATAGGTCTGATGACAAAACTAAATTTCTCGCGTTGGGAGTTCTGAAAATTTTGTTGCCCAAGGCACTTGTAGCATGATGTCACAGTAAGTCATTTCGACAAAATCTGGAACATGAGGTTGAAAGAGAAAAACAAGATTGAAGGAAGAGAAATTTACAACATATATAAAAGGTAAAAATATTAATCCAAGAGATCGCTTCATAAAATAAAAAGATTAGAATGACCGTAATGAACTGAGAAAGCTGGAGATATATGAATAGTCTTTTAGTCTATCATCATAAATACATATATAAACAAGATAAACAACTTCAGTCTTGGAATTTACAAAACGACATACTATGACAAACCTATGACAAAACACCGAACAAAGCATGATCATGAACTAAAACCTGCGGTCGACAGCGCCGAGCCCGACCTAACCACCTAAAAGCATGATACAAAATACAAAATATGAACAAAGTCGATCCAAAAGAGGATGACTACAAATATCTTCCCTGCAATTAAAGTAACAAAACATAAATGAAGTCTTCACTTTATCGAGTATTCCGAAGAACTAAAAATTGGAAAGTTGGCGCCAATATTAGGATAATGTCTATCTCAGAAAGAACAAGACGAGAACACATAAAGAGATCAGGGACGCAATAATGAGACTATCCCGTTTCTTACGAGTATTGATTTTAGATATGATTGTGTTAATTCCTGGGATTCGACTCGCGCTACTGGTTATACGGCGCTGGACGCTGGACAATACTTGTCTCTGTCGGCCAAGCTCTTCACGGGTTGCATAAGCTTGGGAAAGGATGTTGTCAACCAAACTGCTCGATTGGTCAATACGAGACCGTTCGTTCAGCATGTATTCTGCTTCACGACGCGAATCAACCGCAACTGCAGATCCATTGGGCGACATTCGGAAGCTGTCGATGTCATTTCGAACTGAAGAAAGAAGGTTTGCACGCTGTCTTTCATGCTGGATAGTATCTTTCAAACGGCTAAACTCTTTTTGATGTTCAAGTAGAATTTCCTTGTGGCGATGAAGTTGGTGCAATTTTGTAGCCGACGCCAGCTGCTCAGAGTCTAGTAGTCGAGATAACGAGCTGAGAATATCTTCTCTCTGGAACACAATAAGTCAGCCATAAAATTTTGAAATTAGTAAAACATCCTCATTCAAACCTTTGTGAATATAGCCTCCAAATCTTTTACTACTTGTTTTTCTTCGTCAGTCGGCTCTGCAGGCGGATGTTGCGAGAAATTGGAGTAGGCCAGAAACAGGGACTCTGTCTGGGACTCCAGCTGACGCGCCTGAGACCTCAGTTGTCCGACGGAGGCATAAGTTGTGTATTCAGTCATCACGAGTCAGGCTGGTCATCGATATTATATTGCCAGCCAAGGAACTCTGGTTGAGCGACGAAATCCACGAGATATCTCTGATGACGATCGCCTGCGCGTCAACAAATCAAGAGATCTTGGACGCATTCCGTCGTGACCTGGATCTGGCACGCCGCATGCTCACATATATATGGGTATTGTGCTCAATTAGGGATCAATCATAACCCTACTTCTGTCCGTACTAGGAAAGAGCAGTCACATTATAGTTGAGCCGCGTGTCTGGGTAAACTCTTCAGAGAATTCGTGATGGGACGAAACTACCGAGAGTTGAACTGAGTGCGAAATTCTGGTTTTCCGAACATATTCCTTGTTTGTCGTCACAAGTATCACGCAAAAATGGTGAGTTTCTGATAAGTTATTGCTGTAATTGTGTTGAGATTGAATTTATAATTTCGTCAATTATTTTGCTCTCATCGTAATTTTCATTTCTAACATGATGCAGTCACAAGTCGTTAAGGCCTACACTCTCCGGGATAAGTCAAAGGCTGAGCTTGAGAAGCAGCTCGACGAGCTTAAGGGCTCGCTTGCTTCCCTCAAAGGCCAACGCGCTCGTGGAACGTCGTCTTCTGGTGTCACTCGTATCGGCTCTGTACGCAAGTCTATTGCTCGTGTTCTCACCGTCATCAATCAGCAGCAGCGTGCTCAGCTCCGTCTGTTCTACCAGGGAAAGAAATACATTCCTCTCGATCTCCGTGTCAAGAAGACTCGTGCCCTCCGAAGAGCTCTTACCAACAAACAAAAGAGCCTTGTCACCGAGAAGCAGAAGAAGAAGCTCTCTGCGTTCCCCCAGCGAAAATACGCTCTCAAGGTATGCTCTATGATTTTTAGGTTTTGTTTATCCAGCTCACGAATTAATTAGGCTTAGACGATTGGTTAAAAGTTTTCGGATTTGTTTTAGTATATTTAATTATGCATGTATCCTAGTTGTGAATATATAATCGGTTCGGGCATATTTCATTCAATTTTTATTGGAACTGCGTTTAGAATACGCTTAATTAGCTATATACTGGACTGGATTCCATGTGTATGTACAAATGTTCAGTTCCTTCTCAGGGAAAGAAATTACTTCCTCAAAATGAATATCAAACTTTTTCGTCCTTTTGGAATGACAAGTTTAGCGATATTTTCTGGGCTTTTTAACCATTTTTCTCCGTTTGAGGTTTTGAACATTTCTTCAATGATCTTCGCCTCGGACCAATATTGCTGAATCACTGTTGAAAACCGCGTGCTACCATTGACAATGACCTTGTAATTTCCTAGAGAGCTCCGTTCTTCAGCAGACTCGATGGGCGGCCAAGAGCCAATTTCAAAAACTGAGCTCCATTCCAAACCTTGCGCTTCTAAAAGATGTTGCCAGCATTCTTCGCCTGTAGCTGGTGCTGTCGGTGCAATCATTTTAATCAGGATAGAGGTGGCATTGAACATCACGGGTAAGCTGATTTTGCCATTAAGATCGGTGCTAGTAAGTGATTTGTTGTAGGCATCAATGACCGACGTGGTGAGTTTGCTGCAATTTGAAATCATCGTATTCAAAGTGTACTTGCTGTCCAAAGCTTCGGTTACTCGAGTCAACATGAGCTGTACTGTCTCCCATAACTCGCTTTCGGCAAGTGTTTTATTATTCGGCAGATCTAGACTTTCCATTCTTGCTTGCCGAACATCATCTGCAACCCGCTGTGTATGTCTCCAGAGTCGATCTAACCATCTAGTCATCCCGACGATTTTTTGCTGATCCCAATGGAGGGGATCTGAAATTGGGGCCTGAAATAGAATATGCGCACGAGTAGCATCAGCTCCGTACTGATTAATGCATTCCACAGGATCAATACCGTTGTATTTTGATTTTGACATTTTCTCAAACTTGATCATAGGGTGCTTTCCTGTAGCTTTGATCACTCGACCTCCTCCTGCTAATGCCACATTAATTGATCAGTCTTATACAGGATCAAATGAGTTTACTTACGCTCTTCGACCATTTCATCCTCTTTTAAGTACTTCCCACTGACAGGATCGACGCAAGTCTCACCCAACACCATTCCTTGAGTAATCAGCTTTCTGAACGGTTCGCCATTCAGATCTCCACCAGACCAAGCTCCGAATCGTTGTGAAACTTTACCAAAAAAACGCGAGTACAATAGATGCAAAATCGCATGCTCAGCTCCTCCAATATATAAATCTACAGGAACCAATTTGGATGCCCTATCGTATGAAAATGGAGAATTGACGTTGTTCGTATCTGTGAATCGGAAAAAGTACCAGGAACTATCAACAAATGTATCCATAGTGTCTGTATCTCGCTTAGCAGGACCTAAGCATTTTGGGCATTTGCAATTAACCCATTTCTCATCTCTTGAAAGCGGAGATCCAGGTCCCTCTGTCTTTATCTGATCGGGTAACAATATCGGAAGCTCAGACTTTGGTACCGGCACCGTCCCACAAGACGGACAATGCACAATCGGAATAGGTGCTCCCCAATAACGCTGACGGCTGACAAGCCAGTCGCGGATTCTGAATTTAACGCTCCTTTCGGCTTTTCGCTTCTCTACTAGATCGTTGATAATCATTTCGGTTGCTTCTGCAACTGACTTCTTTCCGTACTTGGGAACATCAGAAGATATATATCCAGACTTTTCCGTATAAGGAATGTCCACAGGCCGGTTATCCAAATCAGGAATAACAACGACTTTCGGCGTGAATCCTTCTAGTTGACTCGAAGCAAACTTATAATCACGTTCATCATGACCGGGAACACCCATCACGGCGCCAAGACCGTATGTTCCAATAACATAAGGTGCAACAAAAATCGGAATTATATCTCCAGTCAAAGGATTTCGAGCAGATATGTGATCTAACTTATATCCGGACGTTGGTTTCTCCTCTGATACCGACATGTTTTGGATAAAATTTTTGAGACCTGTATTTCCTGATTCTATAGCTGCTTTAGTAATAACATGCGTAGAAGCAATGGCTAAAAACTGAACTCCTGCAAGAGTATCCGGACGAGTAGTATAAACAGGTAGCTCAGTCATGATCTCAGATCCTATTAAGTCGAATGCGATTTCAGCGCCTACCGAACGTCCTATCCAATTTCTCTGCTGGACAACAACTTCTTCCGGCCATTGGTCGAGAAGTGCTAAATCCGCGTCCAATTCTTGTTGTAAAGCCGTAACCTTGAAAAACCATTGCGACAGCAGCTTCTGTTCGACCAAAGCACCTGAACGCCATGAACGACCGTCTTTATCAACCTGTTCATTGGCAAGGACAGTCTGGTCTATCGGGTCCCAATTGACAGGTGCCTCTGCACGATATGCATAACCTCGATTAAACATTTCAAGAAAAATGGCTTGAGTGTGCTTATAATATTCTGGCATACAAGTGTTTATTTCCTAACAGAATGTTAGCTAGTTGTTGCTTGTCTCGAAAGAGTTCTAATCATTGTTCATGCCTTGTCCCAGTCGAACGCTACCAAAATCTTTTTAAGTTGACTTCTCATTCTAGAAATATTATCAATTGTCCATATCTTTGGGTCTAGTCCACGCTCAATTGCTGCGTTCTCGGCCGGCAAACCAAAGGCATCCCATCCCATAGGATGCAGAACTTCATAACCATACATTCTTTTGAATCGCGAAATAACATCGCTTATTGTATAAACACGGACATGTCCCATATGTAAATTTCCAGAAGGATACGGAAACATGGATAAGCAATAGAATTTTCCACGAGTTGGTCTTCCAGGGAGTGTCGTCTGACTCCATATTTGTGACCATTTATCACCAATACTTGAGTTATTCAGTGAGTTAGAATGCTGCCACCTAACAGGTATTACAGTCCTCACAACACATCCAACTTGACCACCACAATTTGTCACCGATCGAAGAAGACCAGTCCGAAGGCCCATTTTACCACTGACCACGTCTATTAAACCAGTGCCCTTTTTCAGCGGATCATAGTTCGGCTCTCCGAGTTTAAAAGAGATCCATCCCGATGAGACACAAGCCAATCTGAACGAAAATATTAACGTTTAGAGACTGCAGTTAAAGTTGAAAATAAAAACCTTATGATTTGATCAGCTGACCTCAACTTGGTCTTCATGAGAGTCTGAAGGCGGATGAGTTGTTGGGTGCCTCGCGCTCGTAAGTTCAAACTGAACAGCGAGCTAGTTCTTGCAATTTGTGAAACAGATTTCGCTGATATTAGCGAGGAGTAGGATTTTACTTAAGTGAGATATTGGCTGCAGTTCTTGTAGTTCTGCTTTTATTTTTCTGCGTGTCCGTCAAGCTATTCGTTCTGGTCGCTTATTGTGCAGATGCGCCGCGGTTTAGACTTCTCATTCAGTGCGATCTCGCCCAACTGATGGTGGTGTTTTAGTACGGACAGATCGCGATCTTTGATAAGAATTTGAGAGGATTTTCAGGATCGAATAAAATAGCTTGACTTCAAATTGTTGCCATTATTTAGTCCCTGCTGCTCGTGAAGGGTCGAGATCATTTTGCTAGATCTTGCTGATCTAGTGGGAGAAAAGCCAGATCATAATGTCGGCTTCACCTTCTCCAGTGCAAAGCGAAGGCTTCCCGAGCTCACCCGGCTCGGCATCGGGATTAATACCTTCGGAAGATTCTGTTGATTTTTCTGAAAAACTAGCACAGCTGATCCAGGTAAGTAAAGCCGATACTCGATTAATTACGAATGCTTATGGTACTGGTACTGATGCTATTTACACTAGAATCTATTCTTCAAAGCTGCGTATATAGTCATATACTCGCGAATGACTTTGTCACCTATATTTCGTCAGCGCACGGGAACCATAAAAGTCAATACATGGTTCAATCTGGAGCTAGACGAGACGGAGGCTTTCAAAGACGACCTCAGGCCGTGGAAAGCTCTTGATAGACAGACCCGAACTGCGACATCGCCTTCTCATATATTTTCATCTATACCTCCTCTCATTATCGAAACTGTTTTGGACACTAGTGCTCTTACGCCGAAGCAAATCCTCGTGCTTTTGGATAGTGCTGGAGCTCGTTGGAATGTCGAAGCCGCTGCCGCTGCTCGTGGAATGCGACATCCTGAGATTGTGCTAGAGCGATGGAGAATCAATTTGAATCCACGCGCTGGATCTTCCACAGAATCTTTGCCGACGATATACAAAAAGGCTGCAGTGGTCTTCCGAACTTTACATTCATATGCGTATTTGTTACCTGCATGGAGGTTCAGACGAAAGGTTGGCAAGACAAAGCTTAATCCTCTCGCACTAAAACTTTCATGTCGCGTTCTAAATGGAGCCTATGCGATTTCAAGTGCTGGCAGGATAGGCTTGTCAATACCTTTAATAACGAATGAACAAGATAATCATCTGGAGTCATTGCAATTCAGTGAGGTCGAAACTACTGCTGGAATATTTACTGTCCAGGTTTCATATCGGAAAAACTGTGATTTTCGAGTAGATGATTCAGAATCAATTTTAAGCTTACATTTTCTTGATTTGGACCAGATTCAACGGCGAGAAGGGCATGGTGGTCAAAAAACTAGCACCGGATCTTCGCAGCCTGGGTCAATAGCCGGTCCGGTGCCAATGGGGAGTTTACCGTCACAAGTACGACCCTCATCGAGCTTTTCTTCACTTCATAGTGCTTCATTGCCAGACTCAACTATGGCGTATGGTAGTTCAATGCCAATGCAATCACAGGTTTCAACATCTAATGCTTCAGCGTTTATGCGACCAGTAGTGCAACCTCGAGCTGTTCGGAATCCATCAATATCTTCAATAACTCAAGGTATAGGCAGACCAATTCAACCATTTAAAACGCGCACTTTATCAGAATCACCTAGCTCGGATTCTATGAACTCAGCAATGTATCCTAAACTATCATATCATCGAATTGCATCATCTTCTTCATCGTCTTCTTCCGTTGGAGGTACTATGAGACCGCGTGGCAGTTCGACTTCAGGGTTTCAAGGAGGGCTTATCCAACATACTATCTCACCGGGCTCGGCTCGAAATGTTATTCCAAGTAATTCCTCTGTCTCTCCAACTACTGGCAGCACTCCTCCACTTTCAGCGTCCCCGAATGCGAGACGATATAGTTCATCCTTTGGGTCGCGAAGCCAGTGGTTGAGTCAAGGAGCAGTTCCATCATCTCCTGGTCGATCGTCATCTTTAACACGACGTGGAATGTTTCCTGACTCGCCCGTTCCGAGTGCGAATAGTAAACTAATTTTGTCAGCAACACCTGAAGAAGAGCAAGATCCGGGAAATATTGATGATTTTATGCGTCTGCTACATAATGTGAAACCTTTGAAATCTATAAGTATTCGAGCAAACAGAAGTCGCGAAGCTAGCTCCAGCCCCGAGAGTGGACGTTCTGCCAACAGTAACGCTTTGATGTCGCTTCAGAGGTTTCGAAATATGCGAGATTCACATGCTATGCTAACCGAGAGCATGACCAGTTCATTTTACTATAGTGGCAATGCTGCAAGCTCAGGAGCAAGTAGTGGATCAGGACAATTTGTGGGACCAAGGATATCTCCCAATACGGGAGTAACAAGTGGAGCGATAGTTGGATCAGCTGGTACACTAGGAATTACACGAGGAGGAGTTTCTCCTGCGCAGGCACATACGCCAGCAATTCCATCACGATTAAGCGAGGTGGCAGCGGATAGGTATCGTCATGCGGCTGTATTTGACGAGGATGAAGACGAAGAACGTGGACGAAGAACGGGAGAAGAGGGAGAAGATGAAGAAGAAGAACGAGAAACTGGAGAAGATGTAATAGAGGAATACAACGGCGTGAATAGTGGCAGCGGTCAAGGACCAAGTCGAGGACGGCGACGAGCAGGAAGAAGTAAGGGAGAGTATCTACAAAGATATTTAGGAGGAGATAATGGAGGAAGTGCGAGTGATCGGTCTTCTATTCAGCAGGTTGGCAGTGAAGGAGGCGATAGTAAAGATGGAAGTGGTGGAATGCCGAATATGCCACTGATGATTGATGAAGAAGGAGCTACTAGAGGCAGACCTGGCAGTGTAGGTGGGATGGAACGTCATTCTAATACTGGACCAGAAACTGGTGACGACGACGAGTTACTATTTGCAATGAGTGATATGAATCTAGTGACACATGAAGTGGACAATGAACGCGAGGTAATGAAACTGAATTCAGCAGAAGATGGAGAGAATAATTTAGGCGGGGAGTGAGAGCGTGGAATTAATTTATATAGTGGGAGATTTGTATGGGAAGTACTACGGCGTTGGAATGAGGGATATAGGGAACATACAGAAGATGGGAGAATGTATATGACTTTTAGTAAGCTACCAGAAATTGTTTAACATTTAAATGTATTTTTGATTTCATTGTTAGAGGCACAAAAAAAGAAAAGCGTTTATTCAAGATAAACTAGAAGAGAGAAAAACTGAGAAAAAAGAGTGATCGGTTACCGGATCGAGATCTTGGGACATGGAAGGGGTTTAAAGTACAGGTTAATTAATGGCATTTGTCAAGTGTCAAGAGCAATTAAGCATCAGAAGGATAGAAAAAAAAGGAGATGGCGATGATACCATAGGTTCCCAGTAACATAGCGCCTTCCAGCCAATTAGAGACACCGTCCTGAATCTGGGCATTAGTGATGAAGACAGAGACGAACAAGACGGCCGCTTCGAAAGTGGAGAAGAACAAAGACATTGGCTGGTTCATGATCCAACCGAGGACGACCAAAAAGGGGGTTAAGAAAAGGGCGATTTGCATAGAACTGCCGAGGGCGACACCGATAGCGAGCTCCATTTTGTTTTTCATCGCGACCATAACAGCAGTGACATGCTCAGCAGCATTGCCGACAATAGGAAGAAGGATGAGTCCGATAAAGGTTTTTGAGAGACCGGTTGTTACAACAAGGGAATCGATAGAGTCAACAAGATAGTCTGCACAAACGGAGACTAAAACAGTAACCGCGGTGAGAGTAAGAAGACAGGTAATAGTAGAGAGCTCGGCTGGCTCTTCAGCTTCTGCGTCCCCTTCCATACCCTCGAACAGCGCAGCGTGAGTCTTGAGCTGGAAAACAAGATAAAGTACATAGATAACGAGAAGAATAAGTGCCGTGCCTCGAGACACACCGAGCACACGGCTTTCCGGAATGCCGCCGTCGAGATCGTCAAACGTGGCTCGGAAGGCAGCAGGGATCAACAAAGAGGCCGTCGCGAGCGCCATCAACGACGACATAGTTTGAGCGACGATGTTGGAGAAGTGCTGTTCCTGGTAATAGATACCTCCGGCGAGAAAACAACAGCCTAAAACAAGGAGAATGTTGGATAGAATCGAGCCGAGCATGGACGCCTGGACGATCAGAATCTCGCCGCGTGACAGGGCTACGACGGCGACGATCAGCTCGACAGCGTTGCCAAAAGTGGCATTGAGCAGTCCACCGAGGGTCTGACCGACATGTTTGGCGAGTTCCTCGGTGACAAATCCGAGAATTGCCGCCAAGGGCACGATGGCCAGAAAGTTAAAGGTGAAGACCAGAGGAGCGCTGGAACTAAGGACGCCGAAGATGATGCCGATAGGCACGAACACAAGCAGGACATTGACGTACGAGGAAAACAAGATCAGACGAACGACGTGCACTAATCCTCGCAGTCCAGTCGGCGCAGGCTCGACAGGCTCGCTTATCTCGTTGGCGGCAGGTGCAGGGGGGAGACCAGTGAGGTCCTCGGGGTCAGAAATGGCATCAGAAGGCACGACCGAGCCATCAGCCAGGGTCGACACGAGCGGTGTAGCCTCGAGATCGGTGTGGATCGTCGACGCAGTGCGCAGAGTAGGCGGACGCGTAAGAATCGATTTTGCGGACTTCAAATGCTGCATTTTTTTTTTGTTTGCGCTTCGGCTTGGAGTGAATCAGATGGACAAGACGGCGAGGAGGGACAGATCGTATGGATCAAGTATGATCAAAGCTAGCTGACAAGTTAACGTCAGATATGACAGCCGATACACCACAGAAATCTGCAATTCACAAGAATATTGCCAGTCGGTCAGCTATTATACTTGAACCTGACAACGAAAATCCTTTAACGCTTTGTGAATCCATTGGACGTAGAACTTCTCCTTGTTCTCGGCCATCTAGGAGCTCGTTCTCCCTCCATCGTTCCAACCACTCATTTGGGCGGACCGGGCGGAGCGGTCGCACTCTAAACTCACTTTTCTACTCACTTTTTGGGAATTTCAAGGGTTCTGTGTTATTGACTGGGGCTGTGTAGTACAATAGGCCGCACCATTCTGCGGCCTGTACGTGATCAGGCTTCTGGATCCGGAAAATTGCACTTGAAGGGGGCTTCGGCCCGATTGGGAACTGGGTAATTAAGCTGCCGTGGTTAGGGCGGTTTAGGGTAGCTTGGCTTGCTGGCTGACTGGCTCCGTTGAGGACCGACTGGTTTCTGGGGCGACGGCTGGAGTGGCACCAGCGGGATAGGGTTACGGAATTAGGAAAGACAGGGGGTTAGATGTCTGCGGCGCCAGGGAACTGTGAGGCAGAGGGGTTCTGTGGAGTGTGGGAGCGGTTCACGGTACCAGGACGGTACTAAGATATAATGTATGCTTCGTGTTCTGCATGATTTGAGATATATATTAATCGGACTACACATTCCGAAAGGGTTTTTGTGTACATTGAAGTTCATATCAATTGATGTACTTGCGAATGGAGAAGGTACAATGTGTTCGTACAGTACAGTACTTGCTATGCAGCCGTGGCATAAAAGGTTGAATGAAGGTGCGGAGCAAAAGAAGGAAGAAATGTAGAACAGTCAAGACCAAGAAAGCAATGTTTGCGTACTTTAGCAAAGCGTACGAGCAGTGTATAAATTCAGAGGCCAGATAGCACTAGTTCCAGCGCGTTGAGTTCTCATTCTTCGTACAACCTAACCGATGTCAGACCAGCCATTCCAACTCAATTTGCTCCGGGAGCAGCATGTTCTTTTCTGCCACTAACGAGCCACCAGCTGTTTCGCCTCATGAATGAACGTCATTATCTATTACTCTACTATCAATTACAGATTATTATATTAGCTGCGCTCAGCAGCATAATCTAGACCTCCAACAACCTGCCTACAAAACAAGCTTATCCACACTGGTGATCTCCGGCTCCAGGTCGCGAATCTTGGTCGCAATCCAGGTCGAAGCATACATGTTTGTGCGGTCGATCGACGTGTTTGCATGCCGAACTTGCGCCGGCTCGCACTTAAACGCTTCCGCTTCGTAAATTGCAGTGTACCACGGCTTTTTCGAAGCCGATCGGAACAGAACCCGACCGCCCACTTTCAGGGCATTGTTCAGCGCCCGAATCTCCTTCGTGGCATCGACCCCGTCCGGCTCGAACCAGTCCATATGGTCCATCACAATTGCAATCGTCACAGAGTGCTTGCGAATCCGCGCAACGACGTCCTCAATTGTGTCTGTGTGGAGCCGGATGCCATCTAACGCTCCGGGCTTAGACAGTCGCGTATATGCGTCTCGTCGAAGATAGGAAGGACAGTTGGACTTGGTGTACGAGCCCGTGAGGCAAAGCAAATAGAAATAGTTATCATCCAAAATCAGCGATCGATCGATAATGGGGTCTAACGTATCAGTAATGTACGTCAGAAAGTCGCCTGAAGTGGACGAAATCATTTCTGCCTGATGCATAGGCACTCCCAACGCCCTCCAGAGAAACAAGGGATTCCGCAACACAACCGTTGCAACCCAGGGATTGATCATTGCTGGACGGATACGAGAATAGTAGATCTTTTTCTGCTCAGCAAGTGTCTTCGCTTTGCAAAGCTTCACTACCTCCTTCGAACATCCCGTCAACCAGAAAATATAACGTGCTATACGGATAGCCCAACGAGTCGACCCGGTATCGTACAGCCCCCGCTTAGAAGTGAATGTAGTAGTATTCAGCAACCAATATTGCAAAGCGTGAGATGAAAGCTTTGGTGCAAGCTTGCTCACAAGCAATTCCTTGAAATCAGGATGTCGCCCTTCGCCAAACATGCGCCAGATATCGACATACTCGAGAGTCGAAAACGCGGCCAGCTTGAGTTCCAACAAATGGTTTTGGTGAGGATTCAAATCAACGCAATGGATTCGATGTGGCGCGCTGGAAAGTGAAGCATAAGCAAGAATGTTGTCTCCCGCCGAGGTTATGGCAAGCACAGTGTCGGTTGGTCTGAATCTCAATAGCTTGTCATCTTCCCGAGGATCTTCCCAAGTGAAGGCGTAAATGTACTGACCCGCAAATTGGTTGTATTTTGGCAGATGCTCATCGTAGAAAATCCGCCAAACTTCAGACTGGTAGAAAAATGAAGGCAGCGGGAAATTACGTTGAAGATTAACGACAGCTGCCTCATAGCCTTTGGAGCGAACTGCATCTGTCCCAGCTTCTGTCAATTCTGGTGAAGAATTGATTGGCTTTAAATAAGGAGATTCAGTGGCCAACGCATCAATTTTATGCGCTCGCTCGCTGTCCCAACGCTTATGACAGCCCAGCCAAATGTAGTAAGGGATACGACCAAGCATCTTGTTACGTGAATTGATAGTCTTAATCGTGCCAAACTGATATTCAAGATAATCTCGACGCGATGAGTCGAGATAAACACGGTCAAACTCAAACCATAGACGCCAGAAAGTCCTCGAAAGCCAATTGACATGACGGAGGAGTTCTCCGCCAAGATTAGTGCGACCACATAGCGTAGCAGTGGACTGAGCGTAGAAATCAACTACCCCGACAATACCGTCAGCAGAAAGTATGCGCTCAATACGATCAATGGCAGCGTAAAACATAGGAATCATGGACAACGAGTACGACATAGTGACAAGATCGGCAGTCTTAATATCATCAGGAAGCGAAAAAGCAGTCGCATCCGCGCATACAACATGAACATTCTTCCAGTTGTTTGCAGCAAAACGATCGCGAGCAACTGCACAGAGAGAAGGCGACAAGTCAATGAGATACACGGCACGAAATTCAGACAATTTTTTGTAAGAATTCATCTTTTCGATATTCCATCCAGTTCCTCCACCTATGTCGATCCACACCGGCTTGGGCTTTGACCCGGCTACTGCCGAGAATGAGGTCTTAGAGTCCAAATGTGCAGCAGCAAGTTCAAGCATCATCTCACGACCCTGCAGCAAGGTCGATCGAGTGATGTCATAAATAGAGGCTTGACCTTGGTAAAAACTCTCGAGAGCAGCTTGCTGGTCAGTTAAATCCTTAGAGCCTGAGAAAGGCTTGAAAAAACAATTATAGGCAAAGATAAAGACAGATTTCGCAACAGCAAAATTGAGAGAGGCCGCCAAGGCAAGTATGCCGGCAAAGACCAGAAAGGCAACAAACATGCTGTTGAAGCAATATGTAGGAAGATTTTCAAGAATCGAACGAGAGACAAATGGCAAAACCAAGGATTACGCCTTTAGCCAGGTAGGAGGTTGGACAGCAAAAATGGAATTTTTGGCAGAAAAGGAAGCGACCAGGATATAAGTACTAGCGATGCCACGCGCTCAAAAAATGCCGGAGAAGACGAAGTTGTGGAGCAACTACGGCTGCAGCTCGCGCCAGTGTGCTGTCGTTGTCTTGAGCGCTCTTTCTTCTAATTTCCCGCTCATGTTTCCCCCTTGCTTGGACACGGACAAGCTCAGTCGGCCTCTGAACGGCAGCAAATAGCACTAAAGGAGAGCCATGAGACTAGCATATCTTGTAGAAACAAGAGTTGAAAATCGAACAAACGTGCTTCTCAGCGCTTCAACGCTCAGTCGTGCGCAAACAGCGACTGCTCGTTGGCTGGTAGCCGCTACAGCGAATCGCAGACTCGATTCCATCCCACGAACAGCAGCACAACCGACATATTTTGAGCCGCTCAATATTGCGCGGCGCGTTGGGAGATTTACACGTGATAAATAATTGGTCATGTGATATCACGTGTACGTGTCCCAAAATGCTTGTGTTTACCAAGAGAGATTATAGAAGTAAAGAGTAGGAAAGAGGATCAATAAACCGAAGACTGAGATAATCTCATTTTAAGACGAGCATAAGGCAGATAATGGCGGGGTCAGATGAATTCAAGTTGGATGCATCGGTAAGCAAGCCATCAATACATCGATCAGTCTTGACACGTCCCACTGCTGCTTCGGTGGCTCGTTCACGGATCAGTTCGTCTAGTAAAGGAGAGACATCAAAATCAGCAAGCGCAACTTCTAACGTTAAGGAATCGACGAAGAAATCAGAATCTCGATCTTTTAATGTGCCTTCACGTTTACTTGTGTCGACAGCAGCTTCGCGTGCCCATTCATCGCGTTCGGCAACCTTGCATGCCGGAACCGCGACTTCGGCGGCTCCTAAGCGCCCTGCTGGATCAAAAATCAGAACTATAAAGCAAACTACTCGGTCTATCGGCACGCGTGATCTTCATAAACCTACGACTCTAAAATCGAAATCACTAGTTGTTCCGCCAGAACCTCTGCCTCCCGTGGAATATGTTGAAGCAGCACTGGCAGCGGCAAATGCTGGCCCTGCTTTCAAACGCGACCTAGACATACTCGATCGACAAGTAGCTTCGCCAGAGCAGGGCCATGATATATCAGATCCGTCCGTCGCTGCATCGGTAGCTTTTGAAGAATCCACTTCAGGATCGAAGGCTCCGAGCGATGTTCGACTTGTCGAGTTGAATGATATGATTGCTCATCTTCAGTCTCGTATCAGTTCGCTGACAATGGAGAAGCATGCAGAAGAAAGCGTGCTAACGGAAAAACATAATAGAGATGTCCTAATACTCAAGTCTCGACATGCTGAGGAACTCGAAAAAATTAGAAAGGAACAGACTGCTGTTACAAGCGAGCTGAAGAGCGCTCATGAATCTGCAATTGATTCGATTCGGAAGGAAAACGAAGCAGCTCTGACGGAAATAGCCAAAAAGCACGAGGACAGTCTCGAGAAAGCTGTAAGAGAGCTCGCTGGCCGTTCAAACGTTATTGCTTCTTTAGAATCAGAGATCAGGCTCAAAGATTCTGAAATCACTCGACTCTCAGCCGAACTACAGAATGCGATTGTTGATAGTAAACTTGCGCAAACTACTGTTACGAATCTTACAAATGAGGTCGAGCTTTTGAAGTCCCAGCTACAGCGTACTTCAGAAGCTGCCGCCCCGTTTTCTTCTACACCTCCTGAAGATTCTTTGATCGATACCTCTTCTCCTTCCCCGTCCCTATAACAAATTGTTGTACAGACAGGCTTCTAGCGTCGATCATGAGGAGACCAAGTTCGCCTCGCGGCCGGTCCTTCTCATACCAGTGTCATTCCAGGAGTGAACAAGAAAGTGAACAAGAAAACAAGAGCAAAGAATTTGCATTGGAAAAGTGATCGGAACATGCACATAAGTAGGCTGGAGGCGAAACTTATTCTGTGAATTTGCCGTGCTAAATTGTCCGAACACCTGGAATTCTATGCCAATATGGACTTATCCTTATTTCGATTTCTTTTATTGTCTCCATTCTGTTTTCCTTCTATATTTTTATCCCTCTCCATGCTGCATTTTTTACAGAGAATAGTTCTCTAGATTCTTCTATGACAATTTATTTCGTGGAGTCTACCACTTGCAGCCAGGTTTCAAGCTGGACTCTCACTTGCACTCCTCAAGTAAGACAGTTTTCGATATTATTCTCTAGTTCCACAATATCTTGTCGTTTTATCTCTGACTATTCTCATTCTGTAAGATTCCGAGAAAACTGTTATCATTTCTCATCGGTCCTACGACAGTTCCTATTCAAGTCTCTGAGCTATGGGCGGCCGTTGCTAGGTGCTCTGCAAAGTTTAGCAAGCTGTCCAGATTTCTGAAGATTCATTGCAGAAATGAACTAGTAAGCCTAAGTGGTTATATTGCCATCCCTAGCTTTCTGCCACTACTATAGAGCAAATCTGATTGCTATTATTCGCACTCCATAGCTCTCAGTTTTAGCGCGGTCAGTTTGATTTTCTCTCGAGATATTACAGGTGGGACAAGACGGGCGAGGGACTGAACTAAAATACGTACTAGGTACTATCAGCAGAAGCAAGAGGCCCATGAAATTGTGATCTCGTCACTCTGGGTTGATCAGAATATACCCCTCTGCTTGTAAACGTCAGCTGATTTCGAAGGGAGAAGGAACTGAGAAATCAAAGCAGGAACAAAAATTTTAAAGCTCTCCTATATTTTTTTATATTATTTGGAACATTGGAATGGTTTGGAATTCATACTGAAAATCTATTTATTAAAATTTTTTGCTCTGATTGGCTTGATTTCGTGCTGAAGTGGAGTACGTATGCGGACATGCATCTCTTATGCTTCCCAATACCGGTCGAAGCGTATAGTTGGGAGTTCAAAATTTTCGTTCAGATCTGTAGAAGTAATTAGGAATCACTCCCCTCGCGGATACTGGTCCGCTGTATGACTTTGGAGTTCGTTCTGTTCAGTTGATTCAAGCTCGTTGTAATTTGGGTCGTCGGTGCGCAACATGTACAGCCGAAACGGCGTCCATTTAATCTTGCGCAGATCCCTCTCTTTGCGCTCCGTCGGCTTGGCTGACACCCTCAACTACCGCCAATTCACTGTTGGAAGTGTTTCACGAGAGCCTCTAACAGCCCAGGGAAGTAAGCATCAGCATCATGATTCATCTGTAGAGTCTGCTGTGTCTGCTTCATCGCTCTCGGGAGACCAGACTCCGTTGGATTCGAGCAAAATTGTGTTCAAGCCATCTTCTTCGGATGATTTTGTTCTAGAGGATTTTCTCCAGTTAAAAACCAACAGCGCTGGCTTGGTGGATCCGAGTTCAAATTTTAAGGCATTGGGTCACTCTTCGTTTGAATTGCTATCTCTTGTCAATGCACTTCTCTCTAACGGTGATCTGGATCGGGTTCATGCCATGCTTCCGCATTTGTTTGAGATTTCAAAACCAGAGACATCAGCAAGTATCAGAGATGAGTTTCTGGCACGACTAATTGATACTGAAATCAAAAATACAGCTACAGTGTCGAGATCTGTGACCTGGCTCACTGATATGTTGAATCAATATCCCGACTTACCGTGCAATGGAAAGCCCTTTGCTCTTCTACTATCGTCAATTTCGTCTCTTCAGGATTACAAACTTTACGATAGATTGGTAGTTTCACTTCACAAGTTATGGACTCGACATGATATTCCCACTGAGGAGATTTTACAAAATTCTACGCTATCTTACACCGATGTCCGGCAGATTGTTAACAAATGCTATATTCCAGAGTCTCAGGTTCCAGAGCGGTTTCGACTTGGCTCACCATTTGCTGATTCATCTCCGTCTGGAGCTAAGCTTAATGCCATTTCAGCAGATAATGAAGCACTACGAAATTATGTGGAAGCCGAACAGACCGAGGAAGCTAAAAATTTGCTTGAACATTTACCTGATCCGATCGCCAAGCCAGGATATGAGGCGTTAGATCCCGTCGAAGCTTATGGGTTAAAACTGCTTCGTGTCTCCTTACAAGGTATAGCTGAGGGAAAACGGCCGGATGATCTACTGACTCGGCTAACTCAAGATTTTGATCTTTCGACTTCTGATATTACAGATTATCTTACTCTTGAAAGCGCTATCAAGAAACTCGATCCGGCTCTTCGTGATGAATATGAACGGGCCTTAGAGCGATACAATATGCAGCGCCAGCGAGCTCTTGAGACGCTTGCGCTTGACTCGTCTTATGCAAGATGGCAATACGATTATGAGAGCATGATTCAACGTGGCGATATCTACGTCAAGAATTTAAATGAGTATCTTTGGTCTTGGCACTCTCTCATGATGCCATTAGTCAAAGAAGAATTACGAGGAATCTCGAATCTTTTAAAGAACAACAAAATACAAATTGCCGACAATATCCCGATCAGTAGGTTTTTATAATTTTGCACTCCTATTGTTTTGGTTCCGACTAATCAAGCTAGAAAACCAGCGGTTGATGTATGGCCCATATATGCTTCTATTAGACCCTAAGAAGCTTTGCACGATTACAATTTTTCAGCTTATTCGGTTTGTTTCTTCGATTGGTCATAAAGACGGTGTACCCACGTCAACAGTGTTAGCACAGATCGGCAATGCTGTTGAATCTGAATATTTTACCGAACAGCTTCTTCGTAAAGATATAACTAATGGAGCGCCGGTATCGCTAAAGCAACTTCAGAATCAGAGACCTTCAGATGTTCGCCGCATGCTAAAATATCAAAGAGATAGACTTTCTAAAGAAGATTCGAAAGTTGACGACAGCGCAGGTAATCAAGCTTTTATGTCTGATTGGCCGCCGACCGTAAAAATCGCACTCGCGTCTTCTTTGGTATCGATTTTCATGAACGTGGCAAAAATAACGGTCACTATGACTGATCCAGTCACAAAGGAAGACGTTTCGGCAGTCTCGCCAGTGCTAACCCATACTTATCAACTTTTTAAAGGCAACCGTATTGGACTGCTCAGATTTCATCCTGATTTTGTCCGCAAAGTAGGCGTCGACCGCTCGAAGCAGGTTACTGTTCAACCCAAGCATCTTCCTATGCTCGTGGCTCCGAAGCCTTGGACTGATCAGGCTAATGGCGGCTATTACTACACTCAAGTCAGCATTATGCGAACGAAGGGTTCCTTAGAGCAGACGCTATATATAAAGGAGGCTAGCCGACGGAATATTCTTGGTTATGTTTATGAAGGTTTGAATGTTCTTGGTCGGACTGCATGGACGATCAACTCGCGGCTATTCAAAGTAATTACAAAAGTATGGAATAGTGGAGATGAATTCATTGAGATTCCTGGGAAATCAAATGTTTCGCTCAAACTTCCGGAAGAGCCTGCAAGAGATTCTGATCCTGCGCTCCATAGAGACTGGCAGCGTGCTTGCAAGCAGATGATTCATGATGCTCAGCGCAATCATTCAATTCGATGCGATTTGAATTACAAGCTGGAGATTGCACGTGCTTTCATCGGTGAGCGCTTCTATTTCCCTCATAATATGGACTTTCGCGGCCGGGCTTATGCGATTCCACCTTATTTGAATCATCTCGGCAACGATCTTTGCCGGTCGCTACTTATGTTTTGGGATGCGAAACCTCTTGGGGCAAAAGGTCTTCGATGGATGAAGATCCACTTGGCAAATCTTTGTGGTTACGATAAAAGTGATTTTGAGGCTCGTGTACAGTTTACTGAGGATCACCTTGAGGATATTTTTGACTCTGCCGATAATCCATTGGAGGGCAGTCGGTTTTGGATGCAGGCTTCAGATCCCTGGCAAGCCTTGGCTGTGTGTATGGATCTTGCTGATGCGCTGCGCTCGCCCAATCCTGAAGCGCACTTATCGCGGATACCTGTGCACCAAGATGGAACTTGCAATGGGCTGCAGCATTATGCGGCACTTGGCGGTGATGAAGAGGGTGCTAGTCAGGTTAATCTTGCACCCTCAGAAACACCCGCCGATATTTATACATATGTTTCGAATGCGGTTCGGGAATTAGCAGCTAAGGAGGCCGAAAATGGCAATGAACTTGCTGCTGTTGCTCGAGATATTGTTGCACGCAAGGTCATAAAGCAAACCGTGATGACAAATGTTTACGGAGTTACGTTTGTTGGAGCGAGACAGCAGATTCATAACCGCCTAAAAGAAATTGACGGCTTAGACCCGGTAATTTTATGGTCACTGTCGGCGTATCTGACAAATTCGGTGTTTAAAGTTGTTCGCAATATGTTTACCGGAGCGCACCTGATTCAAGACTGGCTCGGCGAGTGTGCGAAACGGATTTCGAAGTCTTTACCGCCTCCTTCCAAAACGGGTCAAAAAGATGATCTTTGCCGGACTAGCGTTGTTTGGACTACACCACTTGGCATGCCAGTTGTGCAGCCTTATCGATCGACGGGGTATAAAGTAATCACTACAAATTTACAGAACGTCTCGATTATGGATCCATCTGAGTTGAGGCGAGTGGACTCGCGAAAACAAGCATCCGCATTTCCACCGAACTTTATTCACTCATTGGATGCTACGCATATGCTTTTATCGGCATATGCTTGCGGAAAGAATAATATGAGCTTTGCATCGGTTCATGATTCATATTGGACGCATGCCTGTGATATCGACAAGATGAATGCGATCCTGCGGGATGCTTTTGTCAAGCTTCACTCCGGAGATCTTATTCAAAAGTTAAAAGAAGAGTTTGAGTCCAGATATGATGGATATTTATATCCCATTCAGATCAATCGAACGAGTAAGGAGTCAGTAGCTATCAACGAATGGAGAAGGCAATGGAAAAAAAGTCACGGCAAGCTTCCTACAGATAGCGAGGTAATTGCGCTAGAACATAAACGGCAAGCATATCTGGCATCAAAGGACCCACAGATTGTAATGGAAGGCATGCAGATCATCACTCCTTTAAGTATCATCGGAGACACCAAGCTGGAAACCTTACTGCCCCCTTTTGTTCAGAAGAAAAAGTCTTCACCCAACAGTGCGTACAAGTCTAAGGAAAATATCACTGAAGACGACGACCCGGACAAAGTTGTTCGCGGAGTTCTTGGGATCCAGGACGGTGACGAGTCGGCTACAAATGCGCACGCAGCAGAAATGCTTAACCAGTCTATCGAAGACGACGATGTGGACACTGGTTTAGCAAGCGATCGTTTCAACTCTGGTTCTAGTGATTCTTCGTCATCGGATATAAGTTCTGGAGAATCCGAGGAATCCGGACAAGAAGATCTCGACTCTGACCCTCACTCTGCTTCGAAAGTCAAACTTGTTCGGTCGTTGGGAACTCGAGTTTTGATACCTCTACGGTTTCCAGATGTTCCACCGAAGGGTAATTTTAACGTTGACTCGCTCAAGTCGAGCTTATACTTTTTCTCTTGATTTGCTATAATCTTTGCATATCTTTGGAATTCATTTGTATATAGAACAGCATATAGCGAAGTAAATGTAGTAATAGAGATTGTATCACGTGACTACAACAGCCCCATAGATGTCAGCACAGATTTAGACTGTAATTCCCGAGATTACCGCAGTTTGTTTTGCCGTGATAAGTGCGCACTACACAGAGAAAGGACCCGGAAGCAGGCGTTTGATATCGATTTTGAATCGCGCAGATAGAATAGCAAGGGAGCAGTTTACTAAATAATGATTTCGATTACCCCAAGAGTAAGTGAATGTTGGTTGAATGTTAGGGAGCCAAGTTTGTTGACAAGGTGAATAGAAGTACTTTATGGGCTTTTTGCCTCTAGCAGCCGGAGCGGAGCTTATCGCTGTTTTCGGTATTGTTAATAAAGCTAGTGGGTTGTATGGGTTACTTTCAATTTTTACTGGTATGCATTTTTGTCGATGATAGAGGGAATGGGGATGGTTTGGAGAGCTTGGATTGGCTGACAGTAATATGTATCTAGGCCATCCAATATCAGGAGAGCAGTGGGCGTTGAATATTATTTCTATAATTCTCCTTCCATTTTTTCTTTATGCTCTCCATTGCGTGCGTCGGCAGATGGCTCTTCCAGTGGCCGCATTTGCATATGTTTATTTCCTGGACATGCTTGCCAACATTGCATTCACGATATACTTCAGCGTAACATGGTTCCGAGCATTTGATGCAGAAGTAGACAAGACGGTTGCTAAAGGAGGAGCACAACTCGATACTGCCTCCGAGAGAGGAGTCTCGATTTCGATCATCACAATCGCCTTGCTGTTTAAAGTCTACGCTAGTCTCGTACTGTTTGGATTCGCTCGCATGCTTGTCCAGAAGGAAGGGCTCCGACCAGATAATGGCCAGGGTAAAGCGGCAAAACTTCAATTTATTCTTCTCAGTATTGCTCGACCATTTTGGACAAGAGATAGTCGTCGTGCTGGAAAAGGGCGTATGATGAGCGCTCTCGAGGAGGGCCTGTATTAAGCTGCTGGAGCAGTAGACTGACTGGTTACTCGTCAGTCACTTCAATTTGATGGAAGCAAATTGTAATGAATCACATGTGATATCTAACTTTAATCTTCAAATTTTTTTATATTTCCTTTCAGCCGTTTTTAATTAGCATGTACTATTACTGTTTTTGTTCGCAGTCCTAATTTGTTGTATTTGTTGTGAATTTGAGATAGAATTTGTATTGCTGACTTTAGGTGTGTGTTGTTATTTATTAGTAGGTTAATGTATATTCTTATTGGTTGAATCGGAGAAAACTTTTACTGCTGGATGATAAAAATAATTTTTAGAGGAAAATATAGTTGATAAAACTGCAGAACAATGCCGATAATGCGGGGTGGGTAAGGGACAGATAGAGAGCATCCTGAGACTAATATCACGGTCTCAGTATCTAGAAACTCTGTTCGAATCTGCTCAGGAGATAATATCATTCGGTAACGGAGCCGAAATCAAAGATACTGGCTCGGTGGCGATGTGCATCCTTCTTCTATCGACGGCACATCCAAAATAGTACGTTTACTTAATAGAAAAAGACGAATATTGAGGCGAGATCAAGTAATATTCCTGACCGATTTTAGTCCTCTCGTCTTACTTTCGAACCGAGACGAATATCTGAATCGTCCTACTCAGGCTGCACATTTTTGGGGATTTCCAGAGAGTGATGTCTTGGGACCTCAAGATCTTGCTAGAGCTGAACATGGCACCTGGATCGGAATTTCCAAGACTGGACGACTTGCTATTCTGGTCAATTATCGAGAACAATCGAAGCCCGGTATAGTTTTTCAAGAGCATAAATTACACAATATTCATATTGACTCTGAACAGAACAGATAAGCCCTACTTCGCGCGGGCTTCTGGTCAAGCATTTTCTTCTGGCCCGAGAGTCGACTGCCGAATGGATCGAAAATGCGATCGATGATGCTGGTCCGGAAGGACTGGCTTCTGTCGGTGGGTTTAGTATGGTCTGCGGTGTCTTACGGCGTCGAAGCAAAGATTGCATCATGCACTATCCTGCTGATGCAGTAGTTTCCGAAACTCGACTGCAACCGCTAGGCGTGTTGACAAATAGATCTCTTTCTTTACATGATGGTACCTCCTGGATCTTTGATCCAGAGCGATCTCCAAACCCCACGATTACTACCGATGAAGAGAATCCGGCCCGCACAAATACGTTTGGCATTTCAAACTCTCTATACACAGAGCCATGGCCTAAGGTCCGCAGAGGTTGTGATCTGCTAGCCGCTTGTATCCAAAGTGATGTTAAATTAGGCTCCGCAGATGAGGACAAGTTCATCGAAGAGTTATTTAAGGTTTTATCAACTGATGAGCTTCCTCGGGAAGAAGAAGCATTATCAGTCACCAAAAATGTTTTTGATCAGCTGAAGCAGAGTATCAAGATCCCTGTCTTTTCGGTAGTCGACGGACTACTTCCTGATATCAGCTCTGATTGTGATCTGACTTTATCTACCGGAGAGACGAGCACAGCTGACTCCTGGATTCCAAATCATGACACTGCTACCTCGACAGGGCTTTATACATTTGTAAAAGGCAAATATTATGGTACTCGGACTCAAACAGTAATCCTAGTCACTAACGAGGGACACGTCAAATACGTGGAGCGCAATATTGACGGATCTTGCGCGGGAAACCAGCAGATATCTGAGTTTGATATTGACGGTTGGATATGAAATACGAATGGCTTTCTGGATTTCGTTTTGTTATGTACTCCTTCATTGTAGAATATTCGCCGTGTGATTATGCCTATGCTAGTCTGACTTGTACAGTCCTGGCTGGGAATCCCTAACCACGTGATTTTGAAAAAAATTGTCATAGGGAAACCGGAGAGTAAGTTGTATATTTTGTTCAGACAACTTCAAATTCGGCCACTCTATTATAGCTACGGCATACTAAATTTAGCTACTGAAGTTACAGTGGTGATTAGAGATAGCTGAGAAGTCGATAAAACGCGAATATGGAGTCCGAACAGGTTGCATATGACTACGATGATTTCATTCAGAAATCTGGCGACTACGATTTTGAGGACGACGAGCCACTGGCAACGGATCTGATTGAAAATGAAATGTATGAGATTGTTTTCTGTCTATAGTTTTTTTTTTGGACTACCTTTAGAGGAATATTAATTGCATAGAATTGATGAGGAACAATTACTCCAGCAGCAACAGCAGTTTCAGCTCCAACTACAGTTGCAGCAGCAGCACGCAGTATGTAGTGATAGACCCAAGATTGGCCGCTATACTAATCATGACCAGGCTGCACAGCTTCCAGAGGTTATTCGAAATTATATTCTCTATTTTCATCATTGTCTGAAAGAAAACAATGTTTATGATCTCCAAGGTTGTTATGACAACACCTTCAACAAGTTGACCGAAAAGTTTTTCAAGACTTCGCCTTGGCCAGACCCAATAGAGATCGTGTCGCCTCTCGTTGAAGGTGACCAGCCTTTTGTTGTACTGTACACGGAGATGTACTACAGACATATATACGCAAGATTGCAGCCGACACTTGCGGATCGCGTATCGTCGTTCCAGAATTACTGCAACTGGTTCAATTACATTTTCCGCGTAGCCACGCCAATTGAGCTCCCAGTTAGCTGGCTCTGGGATATCGTTGATGAATTCATTTATCAGTACAATAGCTTTTTACTTTACCGCGTCAGGACGATAAGAAAGGGCACTAATAAGGAAGAGATTGAGCAGTTGCGTGATCTTGATCACGACGTGTGGAACACTTTCAACGTTCTCAATGTCTTGTACTCCATGAATAGTAAGCTTCATTCGACTGAATTGGCCGAAAAAGAAGGTGAAGAAAGCGCAAAGGATGGCCCTTCCTCACTATTCAAAGCTTTGGGATATTTTACTCTCATTGGACTTTTGCGAGTCCACACTTTATTGGGTGACTTCACTCTTGCTTTGAAGAGTTTGGAAGGAATCGATCTGAACAAGCGATCTAAATACTCTCGCGTCACAGGTGCTCAGTTTACTATCTACTATTATGTTGGATTCTGCTATATGATGCTTCGCCGCTACTCGGACGCCATCAAGTCATTTTCGCATATATTGCTTTACATATCGCGCACCAAGAATCTCCATAACAAGTCTTCGCAATATGACGCTGTGACTAAGCGCTCGGATCAAATGTATGCGCTTTTGGCAATGTGTGTTGCTCTTTGCCCAACCCGTTTGGACGACTCAATTCATACAACGCTGCGCGAGAAGAATGGCGAGCAGCTTGCTCGCATGCAGCGCGGTGGTGAAGAGTCGCTTGCCGTTTTTGAAGAGCTATTTTCGTTTGCTTGTCCCAAGTTCATGAGTGCGGGACTTCCTGACTATGTAAATCCTGCAAATAACGTCGATCCTATGCAGTTCCATCTGAAGATCTTTATGATGGATGTCCGCAATACCATGTTAGCACCAACGCTCCGTAGTTACTTGAAGCTTTACACCACGCTTCATATTGAAAAGCTTGCCACCTTCCTCGAAATGGATAGTAAGGATTTGCGGTCTGGTTTGGTTGTGTACAAGCAAAAGAATTACCAGGTTCGGGGAACCGAGGGTCCACTTTTGGAAGGAGATCTCGTGAATGTGTCTGATCTCGATATTTTCCTTGAAGATGACTTAATCAATATCTCTGAGGCTAGAGTCATGCGCAAATTTGGCGACTGGTTTTTGCGCAATACGGCGAAGTATTATGTCGTCCAGGATACTGTGCTCAACAAGACTGTTGATAAGGCCGACCGGGATGGTAAGGATCACAGAGACAACCGAAGACGAGACCGTCGCGAGAAAAATAACGACAAGACCGGAAAATAATTTTACAAGGATATTGTTTGTTTTTAATTGAATAAAACTATGATTGTTAGTAAGATACTGAGTATAGTCTATAAAGATGATCGTTAAAAAATGTTATTGGGAGATAAGCTGGGATATTCAAACTTATCAGCCCAACTGTAGCCAAATAGAAGAGACTCGATGCAGATTCATATGACTGGACCAAACAAATATGATTTTGCCGGAGAAACGACAAGAATATCGCCGTAATTTGAAAGCGAATCATACGAGTCGAATTGCACCGATAGGGGAGATCCACTTGCCGGTATCATATTTTACGACGGGCGAGGAAGGCCGGGCGAACCTCTTGAGATCCTCCCGAACTAGCAAGAACAATGTAGCCGTGCTGACGCGACGTGCTTCTGACCAAGAAGTCACCTATATACCCACACTTCCGGGGAGCTTTTTTGAGTATTTTGAGAATCTTACGTCGTTGCGGTTGAATTGTGGCCTTACAAGATTACCGCCTCAGATTGCGCGTCTAGAAGGTCTGCGGAAGCTGGATCTAAGAAATAACAGACTGACTAGCTTACCGTGCCAGATCCAGAGATTGAATCTGAACTATCTAGTCACTGATGATGTCGTCACGGCTGATATGACTGTGCATATGCTGACCGACTTTGTTTCTCCAGCTACATCTATTCCATCAGAGCAGGAGGAACAGGAAAGGGAGGAGACAGATCATGCAGCCGGCGTAATCAGACTGAGCAAGCATCAGCCATTAAGTCCTAGTATAAATTGGCTTGGTGGCCCGCCTTCATTAAGAACTATCGTACTACGGACAGTGCTTTCAGCTGTGAGTCTGGCAGAGATGGATAACCCCGAAGCGGCCAGTTCCGCCTTATCATATATACCTACACATCTACGACCAAAGCTTCTTCCACCAGATATGTGTGCTCTCTGTGGGAATATGATTATCGTAGACGAAGACGAAGATGCGGTGACAAAGCCAAAACCGTTCAGGTCAGACAAACGGCTACTGCGCAGATATCGCACGGAGGTTATAGCTCTCAACCAAGTGGTTTTGGAAAATCTCTTCTGCAGTCGCCGGTGTCTTCTAGAAATGGAACGCTTTTGGCGGGACCGAGATTTAGAAGACCAGTTGCGGAAATTACAGCGGATGGTTAAGTTTATGAACATTTAGATGGATATAAGCGTGCGTCTACAGACCTCAGAACACAGCTCGTGACTTCTGGTTTGCTATTTATCGGTTTGTTAGAAGTTTATGACTAGCGTTACTAAATGTTATCATCACTTATGCTAATTTTTTAACTCTCCTTTCTTGGACCGTATTCCTTCATAAGAAATTCGACTCATACGATAACAGCGTTGCTGCCAACCAGTTACCAGTTGACCAGTTGGAATGGACATGTGATACCGCCGCACGTCAATCACATGACTATAATCACGTGTTTGGAGCGGCGCTAGTGGAACATGAAAACACGGGTTTTAGAGACCAAAGTCGCGATAGCACGAGATGAGCGACGAGAACTGTGCAGAAGAACGGCAGGAGAACGGCCGGCCATTTGGACACCAAAGGGTTGATCTACAATTACTGAATCACGGTTTGCAGCAGAGATTGAAAATATCTGGACGGTTCTGCGTTAGATTGCTTTCTGTGAGAAGTAGGAACTACCCGAGTTCTGCTACCGGGTTGGTCGTGCCTGTTTACTTGTTCGAGCT
Organism: [Lipomyces] oligophaga; assembly: GCF_038497815.1. Taxonomy (NCBI): domain Eukaryota; kingdom Fungi; phylum Ascomycota; class Lipomycetes; order Lipomycetales; family Lipomycetaceae; genus Lipomyces; species [Lipomyces] oligophaga. The sequence goes on along the minus strand of NW_027117786.1, from coordinate 1,614,894 downwards.
CACTCATCGAGCAATCGCAGAGTGCGCAAGCGCTGAGAAAGATATACGGAATATATACAGCTGACATAGAACGACGAATTTGATTCGGTTTGTGTGCCCACTTGACCCTTAGTGGAGACGATCAAACAATGCTCGCGTCGTCTTCTGGCCATTCGCCGCTACGGGTCGACGTTACCTTTTCCGATCCGGTCTATTTTGCGGGAGAAGATCTTCTATGTCGAATCACTTTCCGTAATGTGTCCCCCGTAGCCGACAGCATGACTTTGGCTTTATCCCGAACAGCTTCATCATCGCGGCTGCGGAGGACATCTTCTTATACTAGTGTTGACAGCCAGCATTCGATTCCACCGCGGTCTCCCTCCCTCGCTTTAACGCATCCTTTCTCACCACAGAGTTCTAATAATCCCTCTACAGCTACGGTGCCCACGACTCCTATCTCCGTTTCCAATCCTGCATTCCCTACTTCTCCTTCAATCCCTTCGCAGGCTTCTCCCAGTATTCTCCGGCCGCGCAATTCTCTACGAGTACCTAAGTCTCGAACGGTGGGCGAAACCCTTATGATGGGCTACGCACAGATTTCTGGGCAGTTTACTCTCGACGAATCGCTTGTCGAAACTTCGGTATTCAATGAAGCTAAAAGTCAGGGCATTGTTGGCGGAAAAATGGGCGGTGGTGTTGTCGGCCTCGGGCATACCAAACAGGATCAAGGTTTATTTGGCCTTGGTTTTGGTTTCACTTCCGGCATAACGTCTGGCTTACAGAGTTTGATTAATGGTGCTGAAGTTTCTTCCATAGCTGAAATGAAATCTATGGCTAGTTCGAATATCATTTCTATCCTATCCACTCCGCAGTCGCTGTTGTTTGTGGATCTGAGGCTAAACCCTGGAGAATCAAAATCATACACGTACCGGTTTACGCTGCCGACAACTCTACCACCATCTTATCGAGGTAAAGCTTTGAAAATTGCTTATAATCTGACCATCGGCACTCAGCGAGGTGGCAAAGGTTTACAACAACCCAAAATAACAAAATTTCCATTTAGAGTATTTCAACACATAGATGCTGGCGGGAACCAGCCTATACATTCCCTGAGCTCTCCCATAATTATTTTGCGAGACCAGTCAATCACAGTCCCCATTGACGATGCTGCTGCACTTGCAGCGCCTCTGCCATCTGTCACTTCAAGTCGGCAAGTCGCAGCCGAAAAGCATGAAACTTTGGAAGATTTCATGGCCTATGTCGATACTCTTCTAGCAGTAAAGGAGAGTAGATCAGTAGCGAGTCGAATCATACGGCCTCTATCTCCGTCGTCTCCACCGGAATTTGCATCAAATGCACATTCTTCGCGATCTTCCTGTCGGGAGTCGGTTGACTTCGCGATTCAGCGCAATAGCATATCTGTGGATGGGCTTGCTTTGAATAATATTTTTGAAATTACGAGGAACAAGCAAAAAATAGCCTCCCTCACGTTGTCCAAACCTGCATATAAGCTAGGCGAGACGATTATTATGGTTCTTGACTTTGCAGGCGCACCTCTACCCTGCTATCATATATGTGCTTCGCTAGAAACGACAGAAACTATAGATCAACAATTAGCTTTACGGTCTGCTCAGTTTGTCGAGCGATCAACAAGGAAGGTTTATGTGCAGAGTGCATTCACGACCATCTCTTGTCGACAAGCAACGTTTTCGTTTTCGATTCCTGCGACCGCGACACCGCAATTTGATACGAACTATATATCATCGCGGTGGTCGATAAGACTGGAGTTTGTCACGATACCGCATGTAATGTCTTCACGGCCCTCTATTTCGCAGACGCCCTCGTCATCATCTGATGTGGGCAATGCGCCATTACAGTCTCTGGAGTCTGTCTTAGCAAAGCGGCTGTCTGTGTCTCGAATGCCTTCACACCATGTTGCTCCTCCTGCATTATCCACTCAGCAATCACCCGAATCGGTTCGGCGTGAAATACCCATTTCCTCTCGGTCGTCAACAGAGGACGAACCAACGAGTCCCATGTCACCAGAGCCAGCTAAACCATTTGGTGATAATTTTATGAACGGGGACGCGCACCAAGGAAGAACGAGTAAACAAGCCGTAGTCCATCGAGCACGGTCGTCATCGTTACCGTCATCATCACTGCCTTCCTCACCCGGGTCAGCAACACCGACTGCGATACCTACAGTAGCTGGGGTAGCCTCTTCGGGGACAATGTCACGGCCACTCTCAGGCAATATGTCGCAGTCGGTGCCACTAAGCTCAATGCTACTTTCACAGGCGCTACGAACGCTAAACAAGCCTGAGATTTTGCAACTCACACATCGGGATGATAGATCAATAATCTATGTAGCAGTGGAGACGTTGGCGTCTGAAAAGTTCGAGTGTCGGATTCCAATCAAAGTGTTTCCGACGAACCAGGATATTGCTGCCATGTCATTCCAATTACAGCCCTCGGGAGGTTACACGATTTAAAATTGCGCCTCTCTCTACAAACTTGTGTTGGTTGAGAATGGGTCAGAAACATCCAGAACGATTACGATAAGGTTTTTAAATACAGATAGATTAAGACAAATTAAACTAGGAAAATGAAAAAAGGTGTCGATCAAAGATACAATTTCTCCGCTTCGGAGATAGTACGAACATTGGAGCCCATTTTGTTCATGCTTTCGATATATTCCTCGTAAGGGTCCGAGTCGAAAACGATTCCACCGCCGGCTTGTAAATACGCAATTCCGTCTTTAACAAGCATTGTACGCAGAGCTATACAAGTATCCATAGTGGAAGGCTCATAACCCCAGTGGCCTACAGCGCCAGCATAAATTCCACGACGCTCGCCTTCAAGCTCCGAGATGAGTTGCATCGCACGAACTTTCGGGGCTCCCGAAACGGTTCCAGCTGGAAAAACGGAGCGGAAGGCATCAAAGCGAGACTTACCCTGGCGCAGGACACCAGAAACTTGGCTGACGAGATGCATGACATGGGAAAATCGCTCGACAACCATAAGCCTGTCTACTGTAGTTGTTTTTGGATCGCAAACACGCGTAATGTCGTTACGTGCTAGGTCGACAAGCATAACGTGTTCAGCGCGATCCTTGAGCGAGGATTGCAGCTGGGTTGCGAGTAAATCGTCTTCTTCACGGGATTTGCCTCGAGGCACGGTTCCAGCAATAGGGTGGGTAATCACCCTGCCGCTCTCGCACTTGACAAGAAGTTCTGGAGACGCACCTACGACTTGAAAGTCAACATTATCTATGTAGAACATATAAGGTGACGGGTTTACAGTTCGTAAATGCCTGTAAATATTGAATGGGTGCAGTGAAGTCGGCCTCGCGACTCGCTGGGAGGGAACTCCTTGAAAGATATCGCCTTTGAATATATGTTCCTTGAGCTTGCGGACATGACCTTCGTAACCTTCTTGACCAATGTTGGACTTATATTCCTGGTTCGGGATAATTGGCGGTTGCGCAGGTAGAAATGACCCAGAGGCATACAAAGCTTCAGCAACTTTCTGGAGTATTTGCTTCGCACCAGCAAGTGCGTCTTCAAGAATAAATTGTGTTCTGTCCTTCGGGACATGCAAGTTCGTAATGATCTGCACCCGCTGGAAAACATGGTCGAACGCGACCAATGTGTCGAACAACATCATTACGCTCTCTGGGATCCCCAAAGTATCCTTCAATTCTCGTGCGGTCGTCGGCTCAAAGTATTTAATGCAGTCATAACTCACGTATCCAATTGCTCCGCCAGACATCGGGGGTAGGCCAGGTACTTTGGCAGGCTTATACTGGTCCAACTCTTCCTGTAGCACCTTCAATGGGTCAACATCTTTGCCGAACCCATTTCCGGTCGTCAGCACTTTCCGTGGATCGGCTCCTAGGAAGCTGTATCGCCCAATGCGATCACCATTGTATGCAGACTCGAATAGAAATGAGAATGAGTTATCTGGGGCTGCAGCACAAAGCTTGAGATATGCAATTGACGGCGTAAGAAAATCGGAGGGAATAAATGCAAATACTGGAATGATATTGGCTTCTTGATCCACGTCCAGAATTGACTTTAGCGTGTCTATCGACGGCTGCAGAACTATCTGTCTTATGTCAGTCATGCCGTATAATATGATATATATATGTTATTGTTCACATGAGGTCTCACTTTTGGTGCAGTCACAGATACCGCAACAGGCGAGGATGAAGGCATTTTAAATTATGGTTGTAACTGCTTAAGCACAGAATTTGTTAAGGAAATTGCTTGAAAAGCTTCCAAACTTCGTTGTTCCAAGTCGAAGACTCTGGATTAGCTTCAGATTTACGGTTCCTCGACTCTTTGGACTCCCAAGCGATTCTTACAATTTTGAGGGCTTCAGTCAAAACATATAGCCCGCCGGCGTGATATTGGAAGCGGTGGGAAAAGCTGAAAGGAATTTACAAAATAAAACGGAAAAAGAAGCGCATAAATTATGAGCGCGAATGGGTTTATGGATTCAGCTATGGAAAGCTCTGGCTATTATCTATAATTGGAGGGTAGGACGGTCAAGGTCAAATAAATGGGCAGACTGTTAATCTCAGAGGACGGAATAAAGTAGTTCTACAGAAACTTTAGTAATATACGTTCGTTCGTTTGATTCATTATAGGCTACTGATACGAATTGGAACCCATTTCTAGTTCCTTTTTGAGAGTGGTTCATAATGCTAATAGATTATTCTCCTCTGACATAGATATAGATCTATCTACTCACTCTTTACGGTGTTTTCAACATCACGCTGTTAATCCTGAAACTTTATAGAAACAATATATGACTGAGTATATAGTGACCTTATAACAGAATATAAATAAAATATAAAAAATAAAAAGCAAGAGATAAATTCAGAGCGTTCTTATTACAAGGCTTCAGTCTATTGGGAAGTTCTTGTCCGGACAGAAAATATTCGGCACAAAATTCTTGAACTCTTGATGGAACGAGAAAGTGAAACTTTTTTTTAACAACACATTCGCCCTGTTGCTTCGTCAATCGCTATTAGTCGCTCTTCGCGGCCTTTGCCGCGTCAACTCCCGTAGATATCTCAGCAGTGCCGTTTCGACTAGTTTCTCTTTTCAGAAACTACGAGCCAAAATGGAAGAATCAGACGAAGCTAATAATTACGAAACGCCTGAACATTCAACAATAAGTGATGCGGAAGAAAGTATTCAGAACAGGCCAAATAAGAAGAAATTGAAGCGGAAATTTGACTCAGCTGGGTTCCGACAACGGCAGCAACTGATTGCTGCTGCCCAGCTGAACTTATCTGATGTTCTTGGGGCGACACCGGAAGCAAAGATCGATCCCAGTTTCAAAGTGGTGACGATCAAAGATGACATTGCACAAGGAGCCAAGTATGTCTTTCAAGGCGACGGTCTGAGGCGCGTTCCACCATACTATTTTACGTATTTAACGTACTGCAAAGCACGATGGCGCGACAAGAATATCTTTGAGGTTTTCAGTAAAGAGTTTCGAGACAAAGAGCCAGACTATTATCGGCAAAAAATTCAAGAGGGTCAGGTCACCCTGAACGGGCACAGAGTCGGACTGGATGCAACCATTCGAAATGGGGACCTGATCAGTCATCGGTCACATAAACATGAGCCAGCAGTCCCAGACAGACCGATTGAAATCATTTTTCAGAACGAGGAGATCGTCGTTATCGATAAGCCATCGGGGGTCCCTGTTCACCCTGTCGGACGATATCGGTACAATACCGTCACAGAGATCATGAAACATGAGATGAATTTGATTGCACATCCTGCACATCGGCTCGATAGATTGACTTCAGGCGTCTTGATCCTGGCCAGAACCGGTAAAGCCGCCAGCCAGTATTCACAAAGGATCCGTGATCGCTCGGTCTATAAGGAATATCTTGCTCGCGTATTGGGAGAATTTCCTACCGACGAAGTTGTCTGTGATTTACCTGTCATCACTGTTGACCCACGTCTTGGGCTCAACATGGTTAAGACAGAAGGAAAGCCTGCTACGACGATATTTAACCGCATATCATTCAATGGCCAATCCAGTGTTGTTCGTTGCAGACCCTTAACTGGCCGAACACACCAGATACGGATTCACCTGCAGTATCTAGGCCATCCGATTCAGAATGATCCGATCTATGCTAATCGCCGTGTGTTTGGACCTCATCTAGGTAAAGGCGGTGACTACGACGAAAACGACGTCAGGTGGAAATTACATAAGATGGGTCGAGAAGAGGTCTCGGTTAGCGCTGCTTATGAGGAAATTGAAGCACAGTATCTCCAATCCCGTGGTGAAAAGCTGCTTGGTCAAGTCTGTCCACTTTGTGAGTCCCCTTTATTTAGTGATGCCAGACCATACGAACTTGAAATATGGTTGCATGCCTTGAAGTATGGTTCGAAAGAAGAAAATTGGGAATATGAAACTAGAATTCCTGATTGGGCGAAAGAAAATTTTGTTTTGTAATGAATTTACTCACGGTTTTAAGGATTAGTTCGGTGCCTTGAACGTATCTACAGATAGAAGCTGGGAAAACTAAATCCCTAATAGTTTTATTCTATGTACATAGTCCATTTCTCAGTCAATATGAGTGCAACCACCAGGACTACGGCTGCATTCATTAAATGATCGCACGAAAATGAAGAAATCTAATGTAATCCGGAGAAGAGCAATATCAATGTCAACGTAATTCTACCTGAAATGTGTCGACGATACGCTGCCGAATATTGTCTTGTAACCGATTTATCTCGTCGTTCACTAAAGTCCGCTCCATGGATTGGTAGACAATCCTATAGCATAAACTGTGTTTCCCAGTTTTCGGATGCGAAAACCTATCTATGACTTTTACATCCTCAACCAAGTCGCCCGCAACATCGCGGACAATATCCATGACGTCGTTGTCGTAGAACGCGTCGGCTGACAACGATTGCGGAAGCCAGAACGAAACGTCGCGTGAAGTGCTTGGATATTTGGAGAACTGCTGAAATCGGCTGATCTTTCCTGCTACAAACTGAGAAGTGAATCGAGGGTCAAGCGACCAGAACAGTCGGATGTCAGGGATATCAAATAACAGCATCGCCAGTCGCTCTAGTCCAAGACCAAACGCCCATCCCACATGCGAGCCGACACCTGCCATATCAAAAACTGGCTTCTCTGTGACTCCAGATCCAAATATTTCAAGCCAGTCACCATTCCAGTAGACTTCCATTTCCCAGCTCGGCGCGGTGAACGGGAAGTAGGCATCGATCCATCGGATTTGGAGTGGATCCTGTGAGGTCCGCTCAGACACAGTATCCAGATTTGATATTGTCGAAAATATCCCACCAACAACCATCTCAAGTGTACGTTTGAGATGATTCGACAATGCAACTGCTAATTCTGGCGACTGGCTTGCTTGCTTCGGGTTGCCGTCGTGAAACTGTGTTCGGCGGTCAGTGATCTCGATTCCCGTTAGAGGAATCTGCTCAGTATCTTTTTCAATTTTCTCGATTAATTCCGCTTCGGACTTAAACAAATCCTTATTCCAGGAATATGCTCCTTCCATCTGATGAAAAACAGGATAATGACTTCGGTCAATCTCATCGCGCCTGTACACATCTGCAGATATCAAAAATCCAGGCGTCGGAATCGTTCGGAAGCAGTGGCCTTGATGCGCAGAAGTATGTGTACGCAATACTAGGTCCGAGTTCAAATAATACGTATCTGATTTGCTTCGTCCCGGGTGGTCTGCCGCAAAATTGAGGGAGTCAAAATTCTCATACACCGATACAGGAGGCGCTGGCGGGTCGAACACTGTATATTCGGAAGCAGGAAAGTTGCTCTCAATCAGTTTTTTTGTGATTGCAAGAGGATTGTTCTGCTCTTTCAAAAGTTGTCGACGCGTTAATGCTGCTATAGAAGGGGTAACATTTGTATATTCATCGACCGGATACACTTTACCTAGTAGCCTGATTGTCGATCGTCCATCTGGTCCGTTGCCGTATAGCTCGGCCGATGGAGCAGACGAATATAATCGCACAAATCTGCAAACATGCGGAAGGGCAAGATTTGCCAGTGACGGCAATCTCTTTTCCACAATTGTCTGCATTGGCTCAATTAGTTTTTATGATAATTTGACTTCGCTCTTTTCGTAGTTGTAGTCCGAACAAGTCGAAAGTCATTAGCAGAGAGCAACAGCTGAATAAGGTTTATCGAAGCACCACTAAGCAGCCGCACTGTTCTCGACCAACGATATTTTGCTAATTTTCTATCTTATTTCGATATAGAGATACAATTTGTTTTGAAAACATAGTATTCAGCCGAAATGGACTCTGTTCGCTCGTTATTTGGAACCGTTCGTCGGAAAGGTTTGTAAATTCTGTTGATGATTTTGTTAGTGTAAGTTGATCTGCTATCTAACCATGGACAGTCACCTCTCGTGTAATAAGCACTGTGAAAGCGAATTTCACGCAAGTCAGATTCCATCAATACGGTAAGTCGCCAATTACTCGGACTTTCGCAAGCGATTTTAACAAATACAGCACCTAAAGTCAAGGTGCCGCCTAAAGGTCATAAAGGACGAGTTGCCGTTAGATGCGGAGGTTCAAGTAAAGGCACTACTCTCAAGTTCGGTGACTGCGGCATGCGACTAGTCGGGCCGGGAGTGCGTCTAACAGCCAAACAGCTTCGGGAAGCAGAAAATGTACTTATGAGATTCGTTCGCCAGGTGGGCAACGTACAACTCATCCCTCGCATCTCGACTGTCATTGCAGTTTGTATCAAGGGCAACGAAACTCGAATGGGTAAAGGAAAAGGCGCATTCGATCATTGGGCAGCTCGGGTTCCGACCGGGAAAGTTATTTTTGAAATTATCGGCGATATCCATACGCAGATTGCCAAAGAGGCGTTCCGCCAAGCTGCGGAAAAGCTGCCAGGAAAATTTCAATATATTGACCAATCGAATAATATTGGATTGGTAGGGTTTGAACCGGCTAAACCTGTCATGCCTACAAATGTTTTCAAAGCTATGGAAGAACAACAGACCAAAGAATGGAAGTTCAAACAACTGGCTAATAGCCCAGAAATTAAACGTTTTAGATGATTCTCCAATCTTTATTTTTCTGTATATTCCTACTCATATGTATATATATATATATTTATGCAATTTAACAAGTGTCCATAAAATATCACAGCGCCAGCTCAAATCCAACTCCTCAAAAATTATTTGAAATATAGCCAGTCCCAAAGTTATCCCTGACAACTAACAGTTGTGAATGACCAACCGCGGACGCTGGAATACGTCCAAAACCAACCTCGATGTTCACATCGCGCGATTCTACAAATCTGGCCCAATCGCTGAGAAATCTCCTCGTCGGACAATTGCTGCGAATCTAAAGCGTCCTCTATTCCTCGAATACTATCCAATAACCCCCATTCGCGTGCAAAAACAACGTCCTTGCTTAACGACCGCGATGCATACGTAATAGTGAGTTCGGCAATGGTCGCGTGATCATATAGCAAATCGACGAGCCAGGCACAAGTAAAATTTGACATCATGGTCATCGTGAAAAAGTCAGTAAAATGTGCGAATCGGAGGCTGGGAAACAACGGCAGCCTTATTCCCGAGCTTCGATTCGATGGCGGCGTGTCTGGAAGTAAAAACGAAACTGTAGTTGGGGGAGGAGTATGACCCTCGCCCGGACTTCGAAAGTGATCAAGAGCTCGGGACAGATATTCATTGTGTTCTCGTTGAGAAATCAATGAATGCGTTGATGACCAGGATGAGGACGGCCAAGAAGCTGAAACTAGTGGAACTGGAGACATGCGCAAAATTGGCTTTTGCTCTTCATACAATTCTGAAACGTCATAATCCGACATATCGAAACATGCGTTGATATTTCCGTTCTGCAGACATAGAAATTGAATAGAATGACGATTGAGTGCAAGGAGCTTACTAATCCGACGTTCATAAACGCAATTAGCAGTATACGATAACATATGTGCGCGGTATACAAGTTTGGAAAGATTATCAAATTTTTCGACAGGTATGACTCTACCTTGATCAAGCATAAGCTCAGAAATTGATGACGGCAGCACATCTACAAAAGGCGACGGCAGAGTAAGCGTGTCAAAAACGTTCCAATGGAATAATCGCAGACTATTATAGGGGGCCAAAATGGTCAAAAGTTCTGTCAGAAACGCACTGAATGTGAAAATTAGCTGATTCCGGTAATTGGGTGTAATTATTCGCGGATCGTCTGCCGGCGACGGGTCTCGAACAGAGATTCGATGAATGAACCGACCACAGTTACCTCGCGCTGCGCATAATAGCGAATCAAACAATTCCTTGCGGTCCGATACTCGAAATGTCAGATGTTCGTAAAGGGTCGGCACGATCAAACAGTACAGCCGCCGACAGGTCATGGCCAGGTGAGCAATATCAGTGTAATCTGTGGGCGACCGACACTTTCCCCTCGCACTGTCATCCTCCACGCTTGTCACGGCGACAGCAGTCATTCCTTTACCCACAGATTGATCCACGCATAAACTAGGCAATCTTGCCAACCGCAGCTGGCCTGCTCCCGCCGCGGACATAGAACTCGGCCGTCGACATTCGATACGTAGCGGCGGCGGTGGACCAGTCGAGAACGGCGGTGCCAAAAATGATGCGATGCTATCAATTACTTCGTCAGGAAGCCTGTAAAACGACATATCGTATCATATCTGCAGGTTTTATATAGGTTCTGAATAGATGATATTAACGTCAGTATGAATTGGCCTGCCAGAAAGCAATTTGAATGACTCCTTCTCCGGCCAGACTACTCCTGATAGACCACCCTCAAAACCACCCCTCCATCGCGTAATAAAGTTTCCCCGAGACTTAGGACACTTACCCCATCATTTCTTATCGCTTACATACAGAATAGTCACTAATCCCGTGATAGAACGTGATCAGCATCCAAATTGGCTTGACTATTCTTTCGATATTGCTGAGCTGGGAAATTAGCATCTTTATCGATAATTACCCCAGAATACAGAAAATCGCTCGCAATATCGTGCGTAATCGTCAACAATGCAGTCGACGCAGGAACGTTCTGCGGAACTCATTTCGTCTGCCGAGGCGGATTTGGCACTAGCAGAGCTTCTTGAGCCGGCTGCACCCGTGGTTTCTCGGTCGGTCGCAGGTGGTGTTCATCACAATTTTACGTCAGGATATTCGCTTCGACCTGGACCGACACTATTTGCTGCGATTCTGTCTTGCGTATGTGCAGGCTCAATCATGGTGTTTGCTTTATATGCTCCACAGTTTCAGACCCATTTGGGGTACACTCAAGTCGAAGTCAATGTTTTGTCCATTCTCGGTGAAGCGGGCATGTATTTGACAACCCCTCTAGTCGGCGTCGCAGCAGATACCTTTGGTCCCGGCGCTCTAACTATGGCGTCGTCCATTTTTTTCTTCATAGCATATTTGCTCGCTGCTTGGACGTATAGTGCCGGATTACCTTATCCTGCCATGATGGTGGCTTTCTTGTTTATTGGTTGTGGTACGGCTTGCATGTATTTTGCTGGAATCACGGCCTGTGCTAAAACTTTTACAACACATCGAGGCCTTGGACTTGGACTACCGATCACTGCCTATGGACTCAGCAGTTTATGGCAATCAGAGGTGATTGCTGCTTTTTATACTGAAGCTAATGGAGACGTTCGTGTTGTCGCTATTTTTGTTTCCTTTGCAATCTTTTTAGCTTTTGTAGGCATCATATCCACTGTCAGTTATCGGATCGCCTATATTCCTGCCAAAAATTCACCTTCTCTTGCAAAGATTGACGAAGATGATCCATTACTAGTTGCCCGATTAAGTACAGATTCTGTATATCCAGATGTTGCTATACCTGAGTTGGACGAATCTGGTACATCACCAATTTTAGATTTTCTCAAGGATCCTACCGCGTGGATTCTAGCAGCAGGCTTATTCACAACAACAGGTCCCGGCGAAATGTTTTTAAACAATATGGGCAGTATCATTCGGTCACTAGATAGCCCACGTCCATCAGCATCGTTCAATGTCGCTTTATTATCGTTTTCTTCTTCGGCGACACGCATTGCTGCGGGTCTGGTTTCCGATCGTCTTGCCCTTTGGAATATTTCCCGTATGTGGGTTGTCCTCGCATTTACGGCTATTCTCGCATTTGGACACTGGTTCGTGGCTCTCGGCGGTGCGGCAGCCCACCATGGCTCGGTTTTCTGGTTGGTCTCAATGTCGCTCGGATCTGGATATGGAGCAATATTCACTCTAGCGCCAACTCTCGTATCGCTGGTCTGGGGAACCGAACGGTTTGGATCAAATTGGGGAGTTTTGTTTCTGTTTCCTGCGATTGGCTCAATTGTCTACGAATTGATATACGCAGCTATTTATGATCATCACGTATCAAGTGATCGTTTATGTTATGGTGCGAAATGCTATGAAACCACATTTGTGGTCACCGGGATGAGCTGTTCACTTGCATTTTTTCTATTTATTTTGGTTTGGCAAATTGGTTGGCGTCCCCGCGGGTTGTTTGTGTAGATTCTTGTATGATTGTATATAGATTTGAATGAGTTGGTAACTTAGTTATGCAAAAGTTTTCGTCTCTAAACAAGGTTTGATGACTACCATCCCCGCCAAGGAATCAAAATATCCTTCACTATTCCTTGCTCTACAGCAAAATACCATTGATACATACTAGACGTGATGCATGCATGTTGAGGATATAAGACGACTTTGTCGCCGACGCTCCAGCTCCTAAGAGGTTCAGTGGGGTCCTTGTTGTCGATTCGGGTTATGATACCGTGTTCTTGGCTTACCCGATCAACCGCCCATCGGGCTCCAGTTTGGTCTTCACCCTCGATGCCCGCAATACCTTCGATCCGACCAGGCTCACGAGCAAGGGCAAGTACACCCGCGTCAATTAAATATTCATTGCGATCCGGATAGTAAGCCAGGACCTCCGCAATGACTTTTCCGGCAATGTTTTCGGTCGAAATTAGGCCAGTCGCAACTTGTTGCAGATCCAGCATAGCGTAATTTCCGGCATGAATCTCCAGCGCTCCAATTTTGCCGTCTAGTTTATGGGCAGTAATTAAATTCTTAAGCATGTCAGCCACCACAAAGGAAGAAGGCGCTCTACCTGATAAATTGTCGGCTGCAGCGGTCGCCATCGCATGAGCGGTAGGGGTCGCTCCTATTGACACAGTAAGTTTAGATGCCACCGCTGGTGCCAGTCCATAGACGATTTCGGCTGCCGATAAGACACCTTGCAGTTCCTGCTGTAAATGAGAAATGACAGATTCTTCGCCTGTAGCGCTGTAGCTATGGCCACGGTGGGCATAGAACCCGACTAAATTGACGCTGTTGGTCATGTTGGGATCTAATAGTAAATCAATGATCTCCTTGAGATCCGGTGAAGACACCATTTGTCCCGCTCTATTATCGCCAAGATCAATCTTAACAAACACGTTCCATGACAGCGTACGAACATACTTTTCATGGAATTCTTTCAACATGTTAATTTCTGCAACCGTGTCAACAATCAGTTTCAATACGCCGTCGGAGGTTTTGTCCAGATAATCAGCAATTGCAGCAAGTTCAGATAATTTCGATGCCGCCGGCGGAATTCCGTATAAAACATCTTTAACTTGACCGGAATCATACAGAGGTCCGAGACCTCGCAGTTCGGCCAATGTCGATGCGACCACTGATTCATGGAGTTCACCTAGTTCCAGCCGAGTGATCTCCACAGTCTATGCTATTAATCTCAAACAATTCAAATATAAAGCAAATCAAATTCCAACCTTGTGAGTTTTTACGTGAGGTCGAAAATTAATAAATGAACCAACATAAAGCGACAATGCTTCGACACCGTTCAACATACGACTGCAGTTTGCTCGGACGATATCGAGATCAACAACAAAACTTGGTGTAGGAAGCTCTGAAATTGGTTTTCCTTCGTATCTCGACAGCAAATCTGCTCGATATCGCTCGAGAGATATCTTCGAATTCATTTCGTCGATTTGATTTATTTTCGTTAGTGCGTTTCTATCATTTTATATCGAATTACTACTTCCGGTTTGTATAAGGTGTCGCCTCCGACTTTAGCCCAATACTCCCAAACAGCCGCTCAAAAATGGACTGAATTTTCTCCAAAACTCTTATTTGAAATTTTATCGACAGACACTCTCAGAACTCTCATCGGATGGCAGAAAATGGTATCGGAAAGTATTAACAAACCTAGACGAGAGAATCTTTTATGGAAACTTGATTTTCTCGAATCAAAAGCAGCCGTGGGCCAGAAAAAGCCGCGATTAAAGCGGACAAAACTCGCAGTGGAAAGTATTCAGCGACGGGAAAAGAAATCAAAAACCGACGTCACATCTTACCAGATAGACCATGAACATGATTTACAAACTGCATTACAGCTGAGGAAGGAAATAGTGTATAAAAAAGTGTATTACTGGACTCGAGAATTGCTGAGGGCTATCAAGAAAGTGAGGCAGGTCGAGAATCAGAAACTGTCTCGGAAACTCAAAGAGGCGCGGCAAAAAAATGAAAATACGACTGTGGACAAGTTGGAAGCCGAATTACAGACTTTAAGAACAATCGATTTAGCAGATGTGGCTTCTCTGCAATTTTTCAAAAAGCTCCAAAAATCCAAAGTTTTGCATGAGAGTGGATTACTCCCGTCAGAACCAGTGCGAGTTTCTAACGAACAGACAGTAGGACTCATCGATGAGTCCTTGAGAATAATTATCATGGCTCGACTGTTTAAACCGAAAAGCATCCAATTGGTTTTAAATCAGGGTATAGAAGGTATTTTAGCGGCCGTCGCACTGGCATCTAACACGTCATACAAAAAGCCTAAACAAGAGGATAAACCTAATCATGAGAAATCTCAGAATGAATTTGTCCCGGGGGAAGGTCAGATAGGCAAGCAGATGCCATCGGACAATTCTCGTTCTGAAAACAGTGATCCAGAAGCGCTCGACGAGGATGAAGAAGAGGCATTTGATAGTTATAAACATTTACTCGCTAATTCTGATTCCGAATCCGATAGCGGAGTTGCTGATCAACAAGAAGATTTTGAATATTATAATCAAATATCGGATTTGGAACCATCTGAAGATGACTCTCAAAACTCGTCCGACTCCCCTCTCCCCCCTCAGCCATATGCCCGCCAACGAGCAGTTTTACCAGCACTATCTAATGGCTACATCAGTCCTGACTCCTCATCTGATATTGAAGAAGATGAATTTTTTGGTGGCAGTTCTGGACCCTCCAACAAATCTCAGTCGCTATCGAAAGCCGGCAAATTAATAAAGAAAAATCGTCGGGGCCAACGGGCTCGACAGAAGATCTGGGAACAAAAGTATGGGAGCAGTGCAGCGCATGTTTTAAAACAGAAAGAAGAGAAGAGAGTGAAAGTGTTGGAAGATCGAGAAAAGTATCTCGCTCGCGTGGCTAGACGGACTGAACGGGAATTATCTGCTCAGCCTATTGATTTTCTTGCGACAGGTCAAGAGAAAGGAAAGCCAATCCATCCTTCTTGGGAAGCAAAAAAGAAGACCATTCAGCCAGTTGAGTTTAAAGGAAAGAGAATTGTTTTTGATTAATCGCTAAGTTTATCATAATTTCATCATTCTTCAACTATGCAAGTAAACTAAGTTGTAAGAAAATTGCGACTCGGGGAGCTGCTTGAGCGCTTGTCAAATTTTATGATGTTTAATGTACGTCTAACTAATTTCCGTTCTATTCAAATTATTGATTCATTCTATCGAAAATTGGATAAAGTCTATATACAAAATCGTCTTATATAACATTTGTCAAATCCATGGCCACACCAAATATAATGAAACTTTGAAGACAAGAGGAGAGATCTAGGTAGAAGAAAGTCTGAACGCCCTCTGCATGCACGAAAATACGCAAAATAACAACTCATCCACCTTCTAAAAAAGAAAAAAAGTCCACAAAAATTTTAAAAAATATGAACTGCAAATGATGATTTAGTCTATAGGTTAATGTCTCATTCCAATTCCAGAAGCCTTCAGACGCTCGAGAACGATCTAAGTTCATTAATAACATTTCGAAAATAAAGATGAACTAACTTACAAAAGTAATGATTGTTTGCGGACCAAGGCGAATGAACGAAGGCAACCAGCCTCGGAAAGCGAACAAAATACCTTCATCTTTAACTGCTTCCCGTAATATAACTAGAGCAGGTTGCTAAATCAATCTTAGAAAATCGCTCGAAATTACCAACAAATAACTTACATGTTTATCTTTGGCGTTCATCACTCGGGTTTTGACTACATCCACGGGACTGCAAACTGTAGTGGCGACAAGGCCGGCAAGCATACTACAACCGAAATGTGTCGTCATCGACTTTGGATCCGAACCGAAAGATACCAGCAATTTCTTGAACTCATCATAGGAAACCATCTGAGAGGCTGTCATTAACACTCCTCTAGTTGTGTTTGGTCCTATCCCACGAAACCATGCCCGAAATCCTTCTTCGCGAGTCATTCGCCACAATCCTTCAAACGCATTTCGGTAATTACGTCTATGAGCGGGGTCAAGCGACATGTCGTTCTGCATTCGAATATTTATAATGTCAGATGGATTGCCTACTGCACCACCAATCCTAACTTCGTTAGAAATATGTTTCGAGTGTTGTAGATACTATACCATCCAGCAGTCATCGCCATAGGAAGAATAACATAAAACGGCGGTGTAACTAGAAATTAGTATTATTCAGATACACGACTCCTTAAACGCACCGTCATGTCCACCTGACGCCCAATCTTTCATTTTCTCGTACGTTCCAAAACGAGTAGTTGAATAGGTAGCTTGACGAAGCATACTGGCACTGAGACCCTTATAAAGAGCGAAAAAACCTGGCAATTTTATTAGTTATGTGTATCGATGATATTCTAGAAGACGACTCACCTTCGGACTGATATACGTGCCCTAAAGTTTGGACCATTGTTCGGCCTCTATCCAATGCAGTTTGCATCCGAACCTTTGCTAAATCAAGAGGATGCTGATATTGGTCAGGATACGATTTTTCATAAACAGCAGGAAAGTACCTACCGTGCACATTGCTGCGACAACACTTGCAAAGCCTGGAAAAATCAGATTTGTTCAATAAAAATATTTAAATAGATATCGAGAGTGCTCGAAGCAATTCGGTCTTGCTGACCGGAGATAACTTTCAGTAGAGCAACAGCAAGACTAACAGCAAAAACCTACCGCCATACCAAAATCTTTGCAAAAATATTAGCTCTGATGATATCTAAAAATGCTCAAACAGTCGAATACCCACATTTGAGCGAGAGCAAAGACAGCACAGACTTACGGATAATGAATAATTTTGCTTGAAGACTTAGGAGGAACTACTGTCGAGGAGGCCATTTCGGGAAAATCTACTCAGAAGCAATTGACCAGAAATTACGAGCATAAACAAAGTTTCGGCCAGTCTGAATCTCACAATCAGAAAACTGTCGAATTCGAATCCCGGATGAACAAAGAAAATAGTGAAAGTATGGAAAATGGCGGGGTGACGCGGGGCACAGACAAAGGGAAGCCGGAATAACGTCGGAGAGCGGCGTTTCGGCTGCATTTCTAGTGTAATATTAAGTAGCCTTGTCTTGCCACGATTACATAATAAACGATGAATTATAACTTTTAAATTAATTTTATAACTCAAAATAAATAGAGATTTATTTACATATGACCATGAAAGAAAGGAAGGTTGCACACAGAAAAGTCTGGACTAAATGCTCGTTGTGAGCGAATAGGCTTCTCCGAGATGGACTGAAATTGCACATCTTCTGGAAAGCAGAAGATGCGACTTGTCTAAACAACAGCGGTCTGACTTGAAATATTACTTGGTCGCATATTTTGCTGACGCAGGAGAACCGCATATCTCAATCTCCAGCCCAAAGGACCGAGCTGCTTAATACGAGCCGGCTTATCCTTCGTCAAATAATTATCTAACCCGCCTTCTTTTTTAATTGTCCGTAAAACTTTGGTGGCAACTCTTAGCTTCAGGGCCCGATTCAACGTCCGGCTATAGATCCTTTTCTTGACGATATTTGGCAAAACATGTCGCTTAATTTTGCGCTTAATAATTTTTGTAGTTCGATACTTTATGCCAGGGAAAAGTCCACCATATAAACCGCGATTCGAACGCTTAAATATGTTTGCTTCTCCATATTTGTACATTGGATATTTCACACGCCCACCATCTGCAAGGATTTTCCGGATCCAGTAATTGGTTTTCTTCGCTGGAACTTGGCTGACTCGTCGGGTAACAACGAGCTTGTATGCTCGATGGTTCACATTACTAGTTCCAAATTTCCTACTGTGCTGGCCAGTCGAGATGAGCGAAAGCAAACGGAAACTGTTCGTTATGGAACCCAGACGATTCATCTTGATAATAAAATCAATTCAACTTTTCAGTCACTGATATAAAATGTAACAATAGACCAGCTCTCAACCTTGTCTGAGCTTATGCAACTTGTTGACAGATTGAGGCCGTTTTCTTATAGTTTTCGTCCTTTTCTCCCTTTCTTTCAGTTACTCCTGTCTTCTATCTGATACCCTCTGTCCTGTTGGTTGCGTTTGTAATCTAGGAGAAGTTCAATTGTCAAGTTTTCTTCCGAACTGGATCCAAATTCATAATCCCCTTACCCATGAAGATTCACTTGAGCTGAAGGTCGAGTAGTTACTAGTTACATAATTGATTGTACTATTACTTCTCTTTATAGTTTTTTTCTGTCTCATTTAGGGACCGGATAGATATAAGTTACTGAAGTAATATGAATAGCTACGATTCGCGAAGAGGACCTCAAGTCACCATTCGAAGTGCAGGAAAGGAGAACGTAGACTTTGTTCTTTCAAATGTGGATCTCTCGTATGTTTCAATAGAGTAGACTTTTGAAACGCTGATTTTCTAATAGTCGAATTCTAGATTGGCCAATGCTGTGAGAAGAATTATGCTTGCAGAAATTCCCACGATTGGTGTGTTTAGGTTCTCTATTCGTTGACAGTCCTGCCTAACAAAATTCAAGCAATCGATCTGGTTGAATTTGAAACCAACACATCTGTTTTAGCAGACGAGTTCATTGCACATAGACTGGGTTTGATTCCTCTTTTCTCAACCGGTTGCGAGTCGCTGTTATATACCAGAGTAAGTTTATGTTGTATTATGTGAGGTATAAAATTACTAATTCTGTAGGATTGTGATTGTGATCAGTACTGCGAGCGTTGCTCAGTCACTCTGACTTTAAATGCACGATGTACAAGTGACTCCACGATGGATGTATATACTCGTGATCTTGTTCTGATGAATTCTTCTGAGATAGGACGCCCGATTATTGACGGTAGACATCCACTTGGACGAATCTGATCATATAAAGAATCTAACGTGATATAGATAGCGAAGGTAAAGGTGTTTTAATTGCCAAATTACGGAAAAACCAAGAACTCAAGTTGAAATGTATCGCCAAAAAGGGTATTGCCAAAGAACATTCGAAATGGTCACCAACATCAACCATCGGGTTTGAGTATGATCCCTGGAACAAGCTTCGACATACCGACTATTGGTTTGAAGTTTCGGCAGAGAAAGAATGGCCTAAAAGCAAAAATGCTGACTGGGAGGAACCACCAAGAGAAAATGAACCTTTTGATTATAACGCGGTGCCGGAGAGATTTTATATGGACGTGGAGGCAGTCGGTTCACTTCCTCCAAATGAAATCGTACTGGAAGGCGTCAAGGCGCTGCAGCAGAAACTGGCGCTAATCGTGCAAGCTCTTGGAGAAGACGATACTGCAATGATTATGTAACCTTTGTATTTACTTTGTATATTATAAACATGAATGAATGAAAAAAAGGGAGAAAAGAGGAGGGTGTATTCACAATTACTCGGAAGCCGAACTATTGGCAGCAGCAGCCACTGGAGATTCTGCAATGACTGGAACTCGAACTTGAGTCACTGGTACTTGTTCCGTCTTGCCAATAGGACCTGTCTTGGCTCCTGGATTTGTCAGAGGTAGGCGTCACATAGTAGATCAAAATACTTACGGAAGAACGTGTAGCTGAGAACGACGCTTTGAATGTGCTGCGAAATTAATGGATTGAACTACATATTAAACATTAGAGCTCTCACCTTCATCAGCGGATCATTATCGAAATCAGGGTCGATAAAGAAAAATATCGGCATGTCAACTTCTTCACCCGCATGGAGTTGTTGCTCTAACAATGAATTAGCACAGGTCTGAAATTGCGAACTACGAAAAACTTACGCTCAAAACAGAAACATTGAATTTTGCTGAAATATGGAGCAACCTGTTGAGGAGTGACACTGCATAAATTAGAATTATCGAACCAAAAGCGCTAATAATCATCCTCACTTATACGTAGCAACTCCAATGATGTCCTCGTCGGCTTTACTTCGCGCTTTGTAGAATGCAAGAGCAGTCTCTCCTGGAGCAATAGTAACCGATTTTTGCATTGGTTCAAAAGACCAAGGAAGACTTTTCGCGACATCAGACTCAAAGTACACAGTAAGCTTTCGCCCATTCTCCACAGGAACTAGCTTATCCGGTGTGAATCTTGTGAAATCGGTGATTGGCGTTCCGGCCCAGCCTGTCTGCTGACACAGCAATCGATAGAATGGAACCGAGGCGTAAGCAAGCGCTAGTGTACCGATAATCAGAGACAAGGTGTAATTCATAGCCGACTGACTAGCTTGCCGCTCACGCTTTCGCCGGAGCTCGTCCAGATCCTCCAAAGTAAGTCCTTTTTCATGCAGCTTTTTTAAAATTGCGGGATTGATTCGGATATCTTGATATTCGGGCGCTCGACTAAATTTTTTTTCAGATTCCGGTCCAGATGTAGACCTCGATCCCGAAGACTGAGATGGTGCAGTACTTAATATCGACGAACTTGACAGCGTACGACCGTAAAGCTGAGCTAGGGACTTAGCAGGATAAAGAACTAATCTACCTTTCTGCGCATTTCGACTCAATGGGTTGCGTAAATAATTCATTATGCTTTCTATTACGATGTTCGTAGAATAGAAAAAGTTCAACTGAATGCGATGATGCTCTTAATTTAGTTCAATAGTAATAAACTTGGGAGTTTACCATTCTCGTTCTTGGAACTTCTATTCATTGTTTTATATTCACTCTAGTTTTTGACAAAGTTTCAAAATATGAATAGATCAAGGCGTGATGAACCTCCTAAGCGTAGGATAGCCAAATTGAACGAACAAGAGCTCGAACAAGGCGTTAGCGAAGCCGGCTCATGGCACAACGACTACAAGGATACAGCGTTCATCTGTGAGTTTGTAATTTGATTGAGTAATCATTTCGGGTGGATCATCTATGTCTAACAAGAGTTTTTCGATTAGTTATTGGCAGTTTATCTTTTAATTTAACTGAAGGTGACGTATTGGCAATATTTTCGCAATACGGAAATCCAGTCTTTCTGCACTTAATGCGAGACAAAGAGACTGGCAAATCCAAAGGTTTCGCCTTTCTAAAGTATGAGGACCAACGATCAACTATACTAGCTGTCGATAATCTTGATGGTGCCACTGTTCTAGGAAGGCAGCTACGAGTAGATCATACATTCTATAAGATGAAAGGTGATGAGAATGACCTTGAACTAGCAATGTCATTCGATAAGGAACCGGATTTAGAATTTCCGAGGTCGAATGAGCCGCTGCTCCGACAAGACCATCTAAACCAAAATCCCGATAGATCACGAAATTCTCATTCTAATCGACATCGTGAATTGTCGGATGGAAAAGACTGGACTGATCGCCATCGCGATCGAAGACATCGGAATCACGATGATGATAGATCTCATCGTGTGCGACCAAAAGAACAATCTCGCCGTTATAATCCAGAAGTCAGAGTATCGAAACGAGAAAAATAATGAAATACTGTACGAACTCAAATGCATTAATAATATAATTTTCAACAAATCTATCGATGTCGATCTCTGATAAAACTCATGGCTATCGACGTTAATTCAGTTTACTGTGGCTCACAAAATGTATCAATTTGATTATGGCTCTCGGCTGTGGCTAGTACGCACTCACACGTTCAGATTTCATGTCATCATATTCCAGTTATGCTCGTGCGACATGAACCTCAAATTGATTATGCCTAGACTGCTGATGACCAGTTCAAGCTGACTTTGTCGCGCCATACTTCATCAGTGATCACGATGTAGCTGATTTTTCTGAAATCAAAAAATTTCGTGTAGGTAACCAAGTTCTTAAAATCGGTTGAGGGGCCAGTAAGGGCGGGAAGGAGGTCCAAAAGACAAATGTACACTAATGGGCAGGACCTTGTCACCCTACTTTCTAATACAAGCTGGACAAAAAATTGCAGCACTCATTATTCCAGCGTAGTCTCCCACCGCAGTACTGAATAAGCCCATAGTAGATTGACTGGAGAAAATCTGACGGGTTTCTGTATTTTCTACTAGGTATGACCGCAACTGCAAGTTAGCTGCGGAAAGCACTCTTTGTACTGCCCATTTGCAGTGACAGATCAGTGGTATCACTCTCCGTGCAGTGAAACGAGTATTAATAACTGAATCCTGGACGGCGTTATAACTTTTTTATTTTAAGATCGCCTTGTTCAAAATTTTTAAGGACATAAATTGTCCCTGGTTTGAGACAAGTGATATCCTAAAAAACTTAACTTGCCTTTGAGCACTATCTTATAGGCCTTGTTCGCCAATTTACAGATCTTCAAACAAGATATCTGGTTATTCAGGTAAAGATATGGCAGCTTATAGTAGCATTGAGCCTTCTGGGTTATCTTATCGTAAATATTATAAATATTTACGATATTTATGTGTCGATAAATGAGACCGTACAATTCAATGATAGAAAACTGAGACTCACTAAGATCTAGTCAAATTCTAATCTTGATATGTTATGTAGCCTTCCAGCTTCAATTCGACACAAGCAGTTCCTTGTGGCCCAATGGCAAGGCGTCCGCCTACGATTTCATTTGTATGAAAGCGGGAGACTCCAGGTTCGACCCCTGGCAGGGAAGGAACACCCTGTATGCTTATTTTTTTTTTCCTTGGCAATTTTTCAAATCGATAAAGAATAACTTTGCTGACATTAGAATTCAATAAGAAAGAAATTTTGCTCCAATTCAATTTATCTCGATATCGAGGATATCTTAGTTTAGGGCAAAAACTAGAAATAGCTCATTAGGCCGAGTGCATTGAAAAGAGTCAAGTTCGCCATTTCTCAATTTCATAAACTACTATGCTACTATTGTAAAGGGAATGAGAAACGTGGAGTTTTTCGTACCGATAAAAATAAATCGATTTAGATGCAAGAGTAAATCATCTGGCCGAAGTAAAACAAGCTTGCCACTGCTGTAAGGGACCGCTGTCGCGCCGGTTTGGGAAATCCATAAATTTCCAGTTCAACAACTAGAATACTTGCGAACTGCCCACTAACCCTGCGCTAAGCAACAGGAAAAACTTAGATTACTTCGGCAGGCAATTGACTGTGCATACAGGGAGCCAATGCACGGTCCAAATGCGAGTTCATCTCGGAGAGGACTATTATTATGTACTTCATGATTTTAGTTTTCAGAAAGATCATTTTTGAGTATCTCTTAGGACAGCTGATAGCTTGCGTGTCGAAATCACAGTGGTTAGGCTGACGTCATCCTTCTGTGGTTGTTAAAAGTTCCGTATCAGTAAGTTAGAATGTGCTGTCTGCCGAGTTCGAGCATCGTGATTGCAATTGTATAACGTGGCGCCATAAAGGGGCTTGATCTGGTTAGTGTCGGTGGGATCAAAGTACAACTCGGCACACTAGCCTACACCGGAATTGTATCAACCCAGATCACCAGCCCTCGACCAAATCATCAGACCTTCAAATAGAGTCTCTAAAGTCTCTCAATCTCCACTTGTCTACATAGTTTCTATCTCATTTCAAAGTTACATATATTGTAACATTTAATCATCGGCAGAGTTTGTCTTTTTGTCTTGTGTTGCGTTCAGCTTCTCTCGCCATCTTGGAATCAAGAAAATTCGTGTGATAAGTGATAATGGCTACCACTTCCGCTCCAATCGAGGACGCCATTCCTCTGGATTATGTTGATCCGACTACGATTCTTTTGCGTCGTCTCGATTCGTGGCAACATGTCGCAGACATTCTTGAAGGATATGCGGAGGGTCATTACTCGCTTTATGTCAATTTGGTATCTGGCTATGAAAAGATTGCGAAGACCGTGCAAGAAGCTCCTCGATTCAATTCAGTTGAATTAGGATCGGAAATGCCTTTGACGCCCGCCAGCAGCGCTTCCCCATCCAGCCCTGAAGGGGCGACGGCGTTGTCCCCCTCAACTACCTCAGAGCACAGTAGCATTTCCAACGGCTTTTCCACCTTGAGAACTAAGCAGGAAGGTATGGTTAATGCTGCAAGTGAGGTAGTGAAATCTTTCAAATCGACAATCATTCCCAATATTGAACGTCTGCAGCATGATATCAAAGAGCATACCAAAGGTCTTAAAACTCACGGTGTCAAAGGGGCTAAAGAGGTTGAGAAGGCACGTGGTTTGACCCAGAAGAGTATCGAGGCTCTGGGACAAAATGTTGCCTCCTTTGGGATTTTTAATGGAAAAGCCGAGCCTCTAAAGGACCCTTATGTTCTCTATCGTCATGTTTTGCATGATCTTGATGGCCAGCTTGTTAAGGAAAATGTCCAGTTTGACTCATTGCTATCTATACAGAAGGACTTTAGCACTTTTGAGACACATATTGTTAGCAGTCTCCGTCAGACATTCGAGCAGATCGATCAGATTCAGACAAAATTTTGGACATTTCAAACGGAGTCATATGCTGCTGTAACTCAGTCCTTAACGACCATTCCTGATGACTTCGAATGGTCGTCTTTTGTGAACGCCAACTCTCACATTCTGGCGAAAGATACCACTCCCAAGCGTACTATGGACAGAGTGAAGTTTCCAAACTATGAGCACGAATCGACGAAGCCGATCATTGAGGGTATTATTCAGCGTAAAGGCACGTTAACTCTATCGAAGAATTATAATTCATCATATTATGTGGTTACTCCTTCAAAGTATCTTCATCAGTTTGCTTCAAAGGACTGGGTTCAACATCCAGAACCTGAATTTTCTCTGTATCTTCCAGACTGTTCTCTTGGAGCTGCCTATGCTCAAGAAAGCGGAAAGAATAAGTTTAAATTGACAGGTAAAGACTCATCTAGTACTATTGCGCGCAAGCATACATTTGAATTTAAAACATCCACCTATGAAGATCTACAGAAATGGTGGCACGTCATTCATGATGTTGCTAATTCCGGCAATCAACCTTTGTCTAAATCGAGCACTATGAGTTCGGCGACTGCAGCCGGCGCCTCCGGGGCCCTCGATACTGTTGAAGCCACTCCAGCTACTCCCGCTTCACCTGGTTCACCTTCACCAAGTGCTATGACTGCACCTGAAATTACAACTCCGATTGCAGAGATCCCAGTAGCTGGAAGCACTGTTGAGGCTCCGGATGTTGAAGCTGCCACTGCTGCTGAACCTGTAGTTGCTGAGACAGCCGATGTCGGAATTGCTACTGAAACAGTTGTCGACTCGTCTGCCAATGTAGGCAATGAAATGCCTGGGCAAGCAGATGTGTGGAAATGAGCAGTTTGTCAGTAACTTGCGATTTTTGGGTAAACTGAAAACTTTTGCGAGATATTTGTTTATTTTTATATTTTGGAAATATAATTAATTTGGTCTATTAAATTTAGTTCCGCACAGTAATAGTAATACTAGACTAAGTTTCGAACAATATTTAAGCTGCAGAAACTGCAGTCGCGAATCGACACGAATACCTCGAAGCTTACCCGTAAATCGTGTTGATCTGTATGCTATTATTGTATTGCAGTCTTTCTAGACGAATAACCAACTGGCAGAAGCCATAATTATCTGGGAAAAATCAAGAATGAGGGGCTTACATTAACCAATTTTGGAGTGACGATATTGATACGATTGCTCCTCTCTTCATCGAATTACGTTAGGTCATATGCTTGAGACATTGAAGAAAAGTGGGAATGGCTCTGTCGGATGAAGAATCCGTTCTCTTGCAAGAAGAGTATCCGGATCTAGACGGAGCACTTGTTGCCTCGCTTGCTCTGGACGCGACCTGCATTAAAGAAGCGCGGGATCAGTGTTCTATTTTGTATCTTGAGATGTTGGTAGACAGACAAGATTTTGGAGACGAAAATATACTGGCAGATGAGATGCGCGGTGATTTCTATATTGACGGATACCTTGGCGATGCTGGCTATGAGAGCGAAGATTCCAGTTCAGCATTCACCTTAGACGAGGAGCCTTTACTGCTCATGGACCGCAAGTCTCCAATGGAAAAGCTCGAGTTTTTAGTATCCAGTTTTCCGGGGCTTTCCAAAGCGACACTCATTCAACTTCTAAATGATAATGCACACAACTTATCTAAGACCATCGATGATGCATTAAATACGGTCACAGGAGAGCAACTATTGCAGCAGGAAAGGCAGCCACCTCGATGGCTACGTGCAGACTGGAGCTCCGTTCATCAATCCGAAGGACCTAAGAAATTAAACCGTCGCGCTCGTAGAGCTGCAAAAGACCGTATCGCGGAGTCGAAGTTGGATCTAAAAATCAGGTTTATTGCAGATTTATTGGGAATATTTCCGGATAAGGTTAAAAATATCTACAAAGGAAGCAATACAAAGACTCCAGCGTCTGCGTTAGTAGCATTGATGGTCGATAGCTCGCGGGAAACTACTATGAAGCCGGGACAGCACGCTTGGATTACACCTTCAGAAGTGGCAAGCAACGCAAAGCAAAAAGCAATCAGCGAATTAATGAATTCGCTTCCTGCGCTACCGCACAATTTGGTCACTTTAGCTCTTGAATGCACCCAGTATAATGTTGAGAAAGCGACAGAGCTTGCATTGATTCTTCTTGAAGATGCGGCCTCACATAAAGAAGACCTTTCATTAATCGGCGGCTTAGGAAGCTCAAAGAATGAGTTCATTGTAGTTGAAAGGCCTCATAAGCGCTCGTGGTCTTACACGCCAGATAGTAAGCTTCCAAGCTCACCTTCCGGATCGATGGCATCTAACCGTGATCGAACAGCTGAACTCAAACGACAGCTCGCTTTGAAGTACGAAGCTAGATATGAAGCGCAAAAACAAGCGCATGAACTGTGGCGACGAAAATCGACTAAAAATCTCAATTCTTCTGCGTCTGCGTACCACTCTCAGATATCGAGCCAGTACAGCGAAGAGATCAAAGTACTGAAGCTAGAGTATGCGCGCGCAAAAGTTGATGAATCTGCAACAGATTTATCCATTGATCTACACGGGATTGGAATTTTTGAGGCAAACGAGATTGCGCACGAGTATGTAAATCGGTGGTGGAAAGTAAAGTCGCTGCAGAAGCCCATTCCTTCGTTCACTATTGTCACGGGTCGTGGAATTCATAGCGTTGGTGGGCAGGCAAAATTGCTACCCTATATCTCGCAGACATTAGCCGCAGAAAAATGGAAGGTGGAAGTGTTTGTAGGCTATTTGCTGGTTCGAGGGAAAGAAGTATGATGTATCTATGATACCCGATTTTCTACCCGATTTTACTAAGGAGTTATTTGAAGGAGTTTTTGTTTTTTTCTAATGTACAATTATTTGACGAACTTCGGTGAATTCTGCCTAATAAATCAATGTTATAATATTTCGTCGTCCGATACTTCTGCTTGTTCCACAACTTGAACCGGAGCAGCAGTTGACCCGAGGCTTTGTCTGGCCTGGTACTTCTGATATAGCGAGTCGACGAGTGAGAAGTCATTCTCCATACATTGATTGAATATCCTCCGGATTTGTTCAGCTGTCTAATTTAAGCAAAATGTTAGTCGTGAGAGTTATGCCGATATTGGCGAGGATTGACTTACACTGTATGCGGAGTCATCTTCAACAGATACTTCAAATTCATCTTGCATGACTTGAAGTAGTCGATCTTCTATATCTTCCGCGTCAACAGATTCCTGAGTTTCTATTCGCATGATTGTTAACCCAAAGCTCTAAAATAATAAACCACAATGCAAAACAATACCATACAACTCAACAATCGAGCCTGATAACCAATCTCGCTTGTCGGAACTGTCAGGTCCACCCCATTGATTTTGAACAGCAACGGTGAGAGCTTCCCAAAAATGTATAGCCATACATACACCGAGATCAAACCGCGACTGTTGAATTGGTGACGTGAGCCGGCTCTTGGCCATTAATTTTGTCGTCATTTCCTTAATTTAAATTTGTCTGTATCAATAAACAGAAGTAGACCACTTATAATTATATATTTTTTGGCTTACCTGGGAATAAAAACTTGAACACACGTGATTACACAAATAGCTCGAACTTACATCAGCTTTGGGGCTTCTCATGGCCTGAAACGGTCTTCTGTATTTACAATTAGCATATGTAAAATAATATTGACAGGAATAGCAGAAATGGCAGCCGCTCCGGATCTAGTTTTAGATCCCAGTCTCACATACTGGGTTCTTTTTCCGATCTTGTTCGTCATGATTCTCGTTGGTGTCCTGCGACATTACATTACGTTATTGCTCCAGTCTGCACCGAAAAAGGCCGAGCTGGCCACTATCCGCGAGCAACAGGCGCTCCAGCGCGGCAAGTCATTACGCTCGAATGGATATTTTATTCCTGGCGAGTCATTTGCATGCAGAAAAGCATATCTGACTAAGACTTTCAAGGAGGGATTATTTTTGAAAGACCAAGACGCGATGAAAAATAAGGACGAGCCCAAGCAACCACCGAATCCTTTGTCGGATCCTGGCGGTATGGATCAAATGATGACAATGGTGAAAGGTAATATGGTTATGATAATTCCACAGACTTTACTTATGAGCTGGATCAATTTTTTTTTCTCCGGTTTTATTGTCATGAAATTGCCCTTTCCGCTGACTATTCGATTCAAATCGATTCTACAGTCCGGTGTAGCTACTCGCGAACTAGACGTTCGCTGGGTATCGTCTATGTCATGGTATTTTTTGCTTTTAATCGGCCTCACGACTATCTATGACTTGATCCTCGGAAGCAACAATTCTGCCGGAAGTGCCATGGAAATGAATCCCCAGGCCATGCCCATGCCAGGAATGGGCCAGCCAGGCCAGGATATAGTCAAGATGTTTCTTGGTGAAGCCGAAAACTTGGAGCTTGCTTCTCATGAATTCATTCTCGACGATATTGAGGACAGATTCCTGTTGAAATATGACTTAATTTAATTGTACATCTGATTATATTGATATCTCTACTCCAACGCAAAGTACGCTTGCCTGCAATCCACTGCTGCCTTTCGGACAGTTCTTTTTTTATCGTCCAAAGCAATAGCCAGATTCCGCAAGATTTCTTGCTGATACGGGCGTAACTCTTCCTTACCAATCGACTTCGTGAACAATTCTAAAGCTGCCAATGCGGCAACTCGAACCTGTGTGCCACTATTAGACGTCCCAGATTCAGCCGTTGTCGAAATCTTCAACAAGACCGGTACAATGGAATTCAAATGCTGAGTCATTAAATCTGTAGCATCACCCATAGTCATATTGATCGTTTCAATTGCTGCAAGTTTCACTTGAATGTCATCCACAGTTAAGGATTTTAGCAGCAATGGTAAGAAAACTGCCAGGTGCGGTACAACAATTTTCCCAGGCATATATTGTAGAACTGCAGATAACGCAATCAAATAATTCTTTTGAACTGAGCTGTTTAAACTTCGGTTAAATCCATCAGATAGCTTGCCTACAATAAAATTGAAGTATTGCTGTTTAGCTAGCAAGCGAACGATTACGGAATTCGGCTTGCTCACTATCTCATCATCTGCAATCATTATCCCGCATACTTTACTAGCATAAACGCCAATCTCAGCATTTGGTAATAGCAAAATGACTTTCTCGATAATTTCATATACTTGGCGATTGCCTTTTAAAACCATCGCTTTGATAATCCAGGCCAAAATCTCCAAACTCTCCACTTTATCGCGTAACTCAGTGGAACTGTCACCAATTGAGGAAAGCAAGGATTTAATTGTGTGCCCGAACACCTTCAAATCCAATTCGGACGACATCCATTTGTTAATTAATAACGTAATTAGTCGTAGTAGTGCAAGTCGATCTGAAGCGGATTTGGTCGTTCGCATAAGCTGAACTAGTTCATCAACGAACACATTCAAATCAGATACTGGAATACAAATCGTGCGCTGCAGACCAGCCACTGAAGAGCTCAGAATCTCTAAAGTACCTTGCATGCTATCACTTGTTAGCGGTGAAAATTTCATTTTAACCTGTTCGCGATATGGCTCCGAAATCAGAGATGATTCTTGTACGTGGACATATAAATTGAACAACTGTTTAACAAACTGCTGTTGCTGGTCAGCTGTCATCGATCGAACTAAAAGATTCATAATTCTAGATGTTGCAGCAGCGGGGCCCGGAAGAGACAAAGCTTTATATCTGTGATCACCAAGTCCAAGACTAGAAATCGTTGACAAGGTAAGCAACTGACCCATTAGATTCTCTCCAAAATAACTCATGTCCCATCCAGGCTGACTTGATTTACGTTGCAATACAAGCAAAATTGTTGAGAGTATAGACTGCATATATATCTCATCTTCTCCTTCAGGCAGTCCACTCAAAGTTATCCGGTTCAGCAGACGCACAATCAAAGTATCAAATACACCTTTATCTATGCACAGATCAGCGAGAGCGGACAAAATTGTTCTATAGTGTTTCCGCTCAGAAACGGCGGTGGATTCGATTGTCGAATCGGGAAGTTGTGCCAAAAAGGTCGGGAACACAACGTCAATTATCACATTTGGATTGATTTTGCCAAAAGATTGTAACGCAATCAGTGATCCTGCGCATAGCGCTTCGCTTGGACTGGTCAAAATAGTATCGTCCAAAAATTGAACTACTATACCAAATTCATTTACGTCCAATAGAGACTGCAAAGTAGCTAACCGAACCAAGCCATTCAAAGCGACAAGTCTGAAAGAAACTTCGTCTTCAGGTGCGCTCGCATACGCCCGAGAGAATGACGCTAAAATGTCATCCTTGTATTGAAGAAGACCACTTTGTCGATCTGTTACTCGGACAGAATCTACTTTAGAGCCGTATAAATGCCCTGACGCTTCAATGAACAAGATAAGCATTTCAAGCACAAGCTTTTCGTCCAGTAACGTAGCAGAGGCATTCGCATTGATTAATTCCAGCAGTGGCTTAATAGAATTTGATCCAATAGCTTCGAAACATATATAAGAACTTTCTGCAATTGCAGCAAGAATCATTGCAGCCGGTTTGGCTTGACGTGACGATAAATCTTTCATTAGAGGGACTAATTCATTAACGGCAGAATTAATAAACATTCCAATGGTTGATTCAGAGCTGATCCTGGATTGTCCGGCTGATAATATCACAGCCATTTGTTTCAATAACCTGCAAACCAGCTCTGGAATATCTTCTTCGCCATCATGTAGCACCTCGAACTTTACTGCGTTGAACACTCTATCCCAATACTGTCCCATCACTAGCGGACCGAACGATTCACAACTCTCCGTCAAAGTAAGGATCACATCTTGTTTAACGCTTAGCGAACTCGAAGTCAACTTTTCAATCAAACTTGGAATCAAGAACTGAGCTAATTTTGGAGACGAGACCAAAGCCAAACGTAATTTCATTTTCAAATCGTCAGCCGTGATTCCATATGGATCGTCCGGAGGTGGCCGGAATGTGATTGGAAAATAGCAGAAGCCAGAGTCAAAAATCTGTTCTTCAAAACCATCAAGCTTGAAACTGGTACTAATGACATGTAACAGAGTGAAAATCAGAATCAGATTACGAGGATCCTTTTCGCCGGAAACTAGTTGTAGAAACCCCTTGATAAAATCGTCATTGAATTCCTGCAGCACTGATTTAAAGTTAGCACGAACTAGTTCAAGATATGCTAGTGATGCTATATTCACCTGAAATATGTTTTTCAACTGCAGCACTGATAACTTGATATACGGCATATCGATATCTCTGGCTATGCTTCTTTAGTTCGACTTTGGTGAATATCCTGTATAGAGTTAGCCGAAAGAAACTAGCAATTTCACAACTCATACGCTAAAACAATTTCCTTTATCGACTGCGGCAAAATATGGTCCATTTTCATAACTGCCAAAAGGCCCTGACAAGCTTCTTCTGCACACTCCTCGTCGTCCAGTTTTTCGCTGAGAAAAGCGGATAACATGGTGACTAGTCTGTAAGTTTAAGGCCTGACAGCGCATTAAATAATTAACATACTTTGTCGCTGATTAAGTTTTGAAACCGGTAATATAAGTAGAACAGAGGAAATACAACTCAAGGCTATTTCTAATCAGATGTTGACTCTGGATAAAGAACAAGCAGACACGTACATTTGGCTCGAATACCAGCGTCGTCGTCGGTCAGATAATTACCCAGATTTTGCACAAACTCGACCAGTCTCACAGATCCAGATTCAATGTCTTATTCTAAATTTAGATCTAATCGCTATTTCAAAACAGTATGACTCTACCTTTAGTGATCTCCTGGACTATATCTTCTGCCTGGGAACCATCGCCTTCTAGCGAAACCAGATACCGATCAATCAACGACTTGCTCATGCTGATCCACCACCACGCTCTAATTTTCTTCTATATTCAAACTAGAAAGAATATGCGTTCGATTATATCTGACTTCTAAACCAGAAAATGCTATAAAATTAAATTGTATATTGTGTAGTCGCCATTGCGAACAGCCAATGAGTGCCTGCTAATATGAGAGTTGATCATCGCGGCTCAATATTTTTTTCCTCCCAACTGTCTCTGTTTTAGTGGAAGTGCAGATCAATATAATTTTGGAATTCAACGCAAGGGCTCAATCGAAACAAGGGATCTTCTCTACAGTCTTTCACTGAAAATTTGGTAACAATTAGCTATACTGATAGGCAACATTTTAAAATGGTTTTGAGTTCAATCTCAGCGTCAGAATGCCCAGCGGGAAGTACGCTATTTAACCCATCTTTCAACGTTCACTAACGCAAATTGTAGAAACAATTTTAGCAAGTTCTGTTGCAAAATTATATGCCTCTGAAATCCAAGCAGGTCTGGAAAAACTTGGTCGAAAACCAAAACTTGTCGGATTTCTCTCTAATTCGGACCCTGCTGCGCGAATGTATGCAGATTGGACGGCTAAATCATATCTCGAAAACGGATTCGATTTTGAGTTGCTGGAAGTTGATAAAGAAGAATTAGAAGATCACATCTTTCAGGCTAATAAAGATGTATCTGTAGACGGCATAATGATTTATTTTCCTGTGTTTGGAAACAGACAAGATCAGTATCTACAGCAAACCGTGGCAAGTTCCAAGGATGTCGAAGGACTGACCCATCTTTATGTCCAAAACCTGTATCACAACGTGCGATATCTTGACGAAGCGAGTACAAAGAAGAGCATACTTCCGTGCACACCGCTCGCACTAGTTAAGATTCTAGAGTATCTCAACGCATACAATATGCATCTTCCATACGGCAATCGATTATATGGAAAGACAATCACCATAGTCAATCGAAGCGAAATTGTTGGACGTCCATTAGCTGCTTTGTTAGCAAACGACGGCGCTGTTGTCTATTCGTTTGATGTTGATGGCGTGCAAAAATTCACTCGCGGTGACGGCATTAAATTACGTCGACATCAGGTGTCAGATATTGAGATCCCACTGCAAGATGCTGCTCAAGTTTCCGATGTTGTTATAACTGGTGTTCCTGCAGATTCTTACAAATTTCCTACTGAATACATCAAAGACGGAGCGATCTGTATAAATTTTTCGACAGCAAAGGTAATTGTGCTAATTTTATGTGCTGAACACAACTAACTTTCTAGAATTTCGACAAAGATGTGAAATCAAAGGCTTCTCTTTATGTTCCCTCAATCGGCAAGGTGACAATCACAATGCTGATGAGGAATTTGTTACGATTGATTGAGAATACCAATGTGAATTAATTGCGAATCATCTATGATAATGTATATATGAAATTTTTGATATTAACACTTTTGTCTACAAAATGCTTTTGTCAACGCCTTTTCTTTTTCGGAACAGCCTCATCATCAGATACGATAATATCCTCAAACTCTTGCATTTCTGCTACTTCGCCGCTATCTTCTTCGTGCCTTCTTTTCTTCAAGCCCTTCATCTTTCTTGTTTGAAGTTGCATTAAATTCTGCTTTCCTACGTGTATCGTGGCAATCTTATCACCCATGATATCTGTTTCAACGTTTTTCTTTTCCTTGGCTTGAAGCTGCTTGGGGACCCGCATTGCTTGCTTGAGCATTTCAGGATCAGCTTCTTGGACTCTGCCGAGTTTGAAATCAAATCGTGGCCCTATTTCTTCAAGTTCGACTCGAGGAACTTTGGACTGGGTCTTGCTTTTATAAGTTCTCAGCTGATAGACCCGAAAATTAATTTCCGGAAGGCCTGAAGTGTCGCCGCTGTAAACGCTAATGTTTCCGTCGCCAACAGCCGAGACCTGAATGATATACTGGAGGCCAGCAAGATCAAGCATATCTATAACTTCGCCTCGGAAAAAATCAAGAATCATCGACCGAACTTGTTGATAATGAGGATGCGAGTCAAAAATGGGACCGACAAACGAAAACATTGGCTTCATGCCAACGTTGACCGCAGCTCGCTTGAACTCTGACATGGCTTTGTAATTCAGGATTTGCAGCTCAAACATGTCCAGAAGCTGGTAATTAAAAGTACGCATCCAGGTCAATAGGTTAGGCCGCTTCTTCGAGTGGGAACCGAATAGTAATAGCGAGGCATCATTTTTTAGCGAAAAATATTCCAGCGAAGACGCATCTTCAAACGGATGAATTTGATTTTTCTTCTGAAACTTTTTCACATCCGGTTGTTTGAAAGAAGCCTGTTTACTAGCGTTAATATATGCATAGCAAGATCAACCAGAGTTAAATATCGTACCAAGTCAGCCATAGCATCTTGAACAGTGGCACTGCAAGTCGATCCTCGAACCGTTAAGGCCTTTTTTGTATTTTCAATCAGTTTTGATTCACGTTGTTGCATCGCCCGCTTCGAGCGAGCATTTCGAGGTTTCCTGGATTTGTGAATAATAATTCTTTTCAACCTTTAACGTCTTTTCTACTTACACTGTTCTCATCATCTTGTCTTGTCTGTGTTCTTCAACTGTACTTCGATTTGCTTCGACTGGAAAAATAATTTACGGTTTTCTCCCAGTTGGGACATTATTCGATCATGTGATTTATAGAAAGGATCATAGTTACCATAGTGGATGTCGGAATCTGTTCGAAAGATTATTGTATTAGGGAACTATTTAAATTGGGTTTTACCTGGCAGGTTGGTCAGAAATCGTATGCTAGTTTGATATGGTGTTGATTGGAATATCATTGATCAGTGTTTACTGATGAAGAATTTGACATAACAGTGAGTGACGACAGAATATTAGTTCAAATGCCGGATTTGTAGATAGATATTTTAACCGTTACCGAATCAATGATATTATATATTACCACTATTCTTCTTTTATCTTGATGGCCTATGAAAGTCCGTTATATATAAATCAATCCAAGCAATTATACTGTAGTTGCACTCGAAATGGATGGGACTGGAAAGTAGACTAGTTGAGGGCGCTTAACCCAACGAGTGGTTCAGAGAGATAAAATGCGTAATCAAAGTTTTGAATCAGAGACACAATCGGTTGCCAAAATTATTAAAAAAAGGTTAATGTTTTTGCTGCTCTAATCAGAATCTGCAGAAGCCAACCTTATAAATTTATTAATGGACCTGGAATATATTTTTAAATTCCGACTTATCACAGACAGTTCAGATAATGAATAATGGACAGAAGGCATGGCAATATCCAAGTTTTATACGCATTGTCGATTTTAAAGATGCTCGTGGTCGAGGAATATCTGCAAGCTGCAAGATATCCAAAGGTACATCATGGCCTAGTAACTCTATGCAACATGATCTAACATAATAGGCACGATCATCATCAAAAAAGTTCCTCAGATCATGGTACCGAATAATGATTCGCGGAAGGTCTCTTGTGCAAGATGTTTGTTGACTTTGGATCTAGACGGCAGTAAACTGTATCCTGATACGGTTCAGAGCCTGATTTCTTGCGATCATTGTGCCGTCACTTTTTACTGTTCTTTAAAATGTAAGGCTATCGACTGGAATAAATTTCACAAGTATGAGTGCGCAACGATAGGCAAAGTTTTGAAAAGCCCATTCACATCGTTAACACTACTTGTAAGACTTCTATTTCTCGACACGCAAGAAAGGCGGCGCTATTTCGGTAGTCAATCACCGTTAATAAGTCATGCTGATAAAATTCAGAAGTCGATAGCACGTCTGCATGCTATTCTGGCTAAACGACACACTGCATGTCAAGAGACCGAGTCAGAAATTTTAGACATTTATTCGAAACTTGTCATAAACGGCGTATCTGTCGTGAATGCACTTTTAGATTCAGTCGGATTAATGCTTGATTACTTCGTCGCAGCTTTCAATCATTCATGTGATCCGAATTGCTATCTAATTTTTGATAGGGGTCGCGTTATTGTCAAAGCTGCTAGAAATATTGAACTCGGCGAGGAGCTCTGCATTTCATATATTGATCGAACTATGCCTGCAATATTACGTCTGGAAACTCTTTGGTCAAGATATCACTTTGTTTGTCATTGTTGTGCGTGCGATCCCGGTAAATATCAGACCGATCCACGTAATGATTTCAAATGTTCAAAATGTGAGGCGTCGTTGAGACCTTATCAATCTTCACAATTTTTTAATCCTGATGATATCGATTCAATCTACAACCCTTTTACTAATTGCCCAAGCTGTGGAATTGAATTTGCGAACCAGCCATTACCACTAGGCGCGATTGATCAACGGCTCAGAGATCTCTGTTTATACAGCTCTAACGAACTTAAATCGGCGAAAGAAGCTAAAGAATTGCAATTCAAGTTATCAGTCATCAGTGAATACAAAGTGGTTCCTCTTCTTCGTGCTCCATTTCCTAATTCCGGACAGCGACTAATTTCGTTCTACGTGTCGCAAGGTCAGTATGATCTTGCACTACCATGGATCGGACTGGAATATTTTATGCAAGATCCAGAACTGTGGAACTTATCGAATCATCCGGTCGGCATTGCCCATTCAATTAGGTTTGTTGTCGTATTGCTGATGATTGTGATCGACTCTGCTTCTCCCGCGAGTCAAAATATAGCGAAAGAATTACCATTCTTGGATTTCGGAGTATGTGTTTGGGGACTGATATCGACTCTTGAATCTGAAATACCGAATATCTATGGCAGAGAGGCGTCTCAGATTGAGTACATTCTTCAACTGAAAGAGAAATTTTTGATATTTGTAGGATCAGATTTTGCAGGTCGGTTTCTAAATTCAACATTGGAACAGTTGAATTGGGATGCACAGATGAATATGATACGGCAGTACGCACTTGAACACTCTCCGACCTAGGCGGTGTGGGTTGAACAGCTGGTATGGGCAATATTGAGATATAATCAATATGACAGTATCTAATTATCTAATTAAACAATTTATGAGCAAATAAAAGTTCAAGTGAAATAACGCAATTAGATTGAAGTTAAGCAGAAGTCGGGAATACTACAGTCGAATATTATATATAATTGTCAATTCTTCGAATAATTTGCTCAGCTTAGCTATTCACTCAATATATATATATCTAGCTCTCAAATGCGAAACTATATACGTAAAATAATTTTTATTTCTCATATTTCACGTCCTTCAATTTTTAGCAATGAGTAAAGGTATGTCAGGCCAATGGTATTAAATTGATCTCGTACTATTTTCCCGGCGTTAGTTTGCGTTTTCAAGTTGAACTAATGGAATGAAGAGGGTTATAAGTAGCCTAATCACTTTTTGATTATAATAGCTTTAGTAGGTCAGACTACTCAGGTCCACTCAAATCTTTATGCAATGGAACGACACCAAATAAAAATTTTTTGATCTGGCCAAATTAAGTAAGTGAAGTAAGCCAAATAGGTTTGCTAAAACGGAAATGTTTGTACTTTTTTTGTATCATTTTAGCTCTTGATAGTAGATAATTGGAACTGATATGATTTATAAATTTTAACTATAATTGCAAAATGATCATAGCATATCCTAATAAAATTTCTCCCCAAAAGTTGGAAATTAAAACAAAAGTTTTCAGGTCCATAGCGTTTAGCAAAAAACAGTCCAAAATCTGGAGTTCAATATAGTAAAGTAGAGTTTCCAGGTCAACCAAATTTGATCAGCGACTAGATTTTGGATCAAATTCATATCCACTCATGTTTGGTTTCAATATCAAGCGTTAGTCTGGCTTCCATGTTGGACCTCGTGATGATCTTATAAATTGATTAAATACAGCTTGATAAGCGATTCTCATCTGAAATATCACTCTTATAATACTCGTTCAAACGAGTTAAAATCCGGCTCGAGACTATATCAGCAGTGGCCATGATTGTAATCATTGGGTTTACTCCACTGGCCGACGGCAAAACACTGGCATCTGCCACGAACACATTCTTACATTCCCATAGCTCACCGTTTGGATCAACGGCTGAAGTCTTTGCAGAACCTCCCATTCTACAAGTGCCCATTTGATGTGCAGACCCAATGAACGAAGTATAATCAGAGCAGCCATATTGGCGCACGCTCGTCACCCATTCTTGAAAATGCGGAGACAGAGAACCGAGCTGCCGGTCTTGTTCTGTCACCATCAAAATCGGAACTCGACTGTCTGCAATGGAAATGGCATCAGCATTGGTTGCTAAACAGATCTCTGCACTTCTGATCATTCCTTCAATGATATGAAGTCGGTCTTGAGGATGAAGGTTGTATGTAAATCTGCTTTCGCCGGTGACTGGATCTGGGAATACTTGCCCTTCTCCAATATCTCTTGCCATAGACAATATGGACACACGGTTATTGAGGTTCAAGATTTGACGTTTAAAATCTAGACTGTTTCTCCAAGGTGTGCTTTTCAAAAGAATAAATGGTGATTGGAAGCAACATTCCAGCTTCACTCCATGACCTTTACCATCTTGATTTTCCAATTCCAAATTCACCTCACTGGATTTAGTACGCATGATATTAAAATTCTATGAAGTTACTTACAACAGTCAATATAGAATCTTGGTATGCATTAGTATCTTCATCGCGCCATAATCCGGTAGTTATATTCACTGGATGGATTTTCAAATGGTTTCCGATATGCTTGTTCTTAAACCCAGATTTCTTCAACAAAACTGGTGTTTGCATAGACCCACCTGCGCATACTACCAGTTTTGAAAATATGGAGTGTATCTGACCATTAATGTTTACCAAGACGCCTGCTGCACCTTCATTTGATCTTTTGATCATGATCACTTCCGCTTGATCTCTGAACTTCGTTCCATGCTTTGCGGCATCAACTAGCCAAGTAATTGTTCCGCCTTGCTTTTCTCCGAAACGACACCCATAACCACAATGACCGCAGTTATGAGTCGAATGTCCAGTATTTTGGGGGACTATACAGGTCGGAGAACCAATTCGGGCAGATCCTTGGAGAAGCACCGTGTTTGCCTTTGAGTGCTTAATATATTGATCAGAGACGCCCATGACATTCGAAACCCGTTCGACTGCGTCAGAATATTCTCGAGTTGAGTAAAACTCAACTCCACTTTTAATAGACCACTCATTTCGTACAAAATATTGCGTAGGTAAACTCGCACTCCAGTTGACAGTTGAACCACCGCCAAAAGTCGAGGCGGTAAGCATA
The DNA here is from genome assembly GCF_038497815.1 of [Lipomyces] oligophaga. Taxonomy (NCBI): domain Eukaryota; kingdom Fungi; phylum Ascomycota; class Lipomycetes; order Lipomycetales; family Lipomycetaceae; genus Lipomyces; species [Lipomyces] oligophaga. The sequence continues at coordinate 1,574,945 of NW_027117786.1, read as the reverse complement.
CCTACGGCTGTATCTTCCGAGCAAAACACCCCATTGCTTTCGAACATCTTAGCAAAAGACTCAGATTCAGGCATATTTAGTTCTTCTTGGTGATAATATTTCCCTTTTTCCAAGACAAGGATCTTGTATCCTTCACGAGAGAGCCGGGAAGCAACAACTCCAGCACCACATCCAGAACCTACGATAATCGCATCAAACGATGTGTTAGATAGCGAACTCTCTGATTCCATTTGAAATCTATAGAAGAGCTTAGCTCTAAATCTTACTTCATCATTCGAAATTCTGTCCGGTAATATCCTCGGGAGGCGCGATGCTTCAAATATTGCAGTTGACGTATAAGCCAAAGGTACGACAGCTAGATTAAATATAGTGAAAAAAAGCTTTCTAAAAATAGCTAGATTAGAATCACGCCAACCTAGAAGGATTTGTTCGCGTTTCTCGATCGGTAATCGAGTGACAGGTCTAAGATAACCGGTAAGTACTAAAGAACCGGCAAAAGTGTTGAGTGATCGTAAAACATATCGCAGCGTAGTTACTTGATATGCAGCTAATTTGTCAATTAGTCGAGCTTGAAGAAACTCATGGTAGCTAGGTAAATTTAATGGAACTAGTTTTGCAAGGTCGATCACAGCAGCTCTGTAACCAAGATCACTCGTCAACACGGTCCTTGGAGCAGCACTTAATATGTCCTCGAAGGAAATAGGTCTTAGAAAGGCAGCTGCTAAACTGTCAACTACGGCCCATTCTGTATCGGACAAATTTGAATTTTTCATTTTAGAATCGTTACACTTTGTCAAAATTTACAGATAATTTTGAACTGGGAGTAGTTCTAAACTTGCAGCTTCCCCGCAAAACCCCAGATTATCATGATCATGCGGCTAGCCAGCGGCTTGCTGGATGAATGACAAACTCGTAGACGTCATTGCTCAGATGGAAAAGTAAGATCAAGCCAGGTCGACTTCAATTAGTAAGGCTTAAGAAACCAAAATGTACTAATCATATAGAATTGCCTGATTGCTTCATAATTTCCAGCAATTTGGCCTCCTCAGTCTCGGGCATCTTATATACATGTTCTTGGGTCGGGAATTCTCTAGATTCCACATCATTCACATACTTTGACAAGGCATCTACATGAAGATCAAACGTATTTGCATACTTGCGAACAAATGTAGGAACAAATCGATCGAACATCCCCAGCATGTCCATTTGAACAAGAACCTGGCCCGAACAGTCCTTTCCTGCACCGATGCCAATCGTTGGAATCGAGAGCTGACTCGTTACATACTTAGCGACAAGAGGGGGAATAGCCTCAATAACCATCGAAAAACATCCAGCTTGCTCGAGCGCTTTCGCGTCCTCGAGGAGACGTTCTGCGCCCTCTGCAGTTTTGCCTTGAACGCGAAATCCACCTAATGCTGTCTGTCGCTGCGGTGTAAGACCAATATGTCCCATAACAGGAATTCCGGCGCGAGTAATTTTCGAAATTGTTTCACTCATCTCTCGTCCACCTTCAAGTTTGACTGCTTCAACTCGACCTTCCCGAACCATTCGCAAAGCAGTTGTTAACGCCTGAGAAGGAGAGATTTCGTACGTGGAAAATGGAAGGTCACCAACGATAAACGAAGACTTATTACCTCGACGAACGGCCCGGCAATGAGACAGCATTTCCTATACAATCAGCAACCAGGCAAAGTAACAGTTGATAAACTTACGTCTAGTGTTAATAGATTTGTGTCCTGATTTCAGTCAGCTAATGCGCTTGAACGACTCGAAATAGTGACATAGCCCAAAACAATCAATTTACCTCGTAACCTAGAGCAACCATGGCTAAAGAATCTCCAACAAGCGCGATATCGACATTCGCGCGGTCGGCTATCATTCCAGATGGGTAGTCATGTGCAGTTATAACCTGTCGGATTAGTCTCGAACATGAGTATAGATCTAGCTATCGTCCCTACCGTGATCGGAATCTGCTTTTTATATTTCCGACGCAATGCAGGTAAGGTGACTTTTTTTCGCTGATGCAATCCTGGTCCAGTACTTTCTTCACTTGGATGTGCACTGTAGTTCCGTGTTTGAATCCCAGCACCCTGACAAACGAAAACAGGTCCTACATAACGAGCCCAGAACAGCTTTCGGGTGCGAGCCCCGTCAACAATACAGCTGCGCCAAAAATTCATTTTCAACTGAACAGATACAAAGTCAATTGACTGACTAACTAGACGGAGGCCAAGTTCTGGCCATTTATTTCCTCTTCTCGTGCTCGTTTGTCCGCCGTAGGTATCCTCCCAAGATTTCATATCTTGCTCAACTCCCAAGCCTGTTCCCCAACTGGAATTTGTGTGGATAAAGCAGCCTAGATAAGCTGTTAGGAATCAGTCAAATGAGTGGTAGCATTATTCGAATATTGCCTAGATACAGCAGGACAGAATCTGGCTAGAACTGACAATTACTTCATGAATTGTACCATCGAGTTGCAATTGACTTGATGACAATATAGTGCGAGCGACGCAGTTCTGACACTTGGTCGTGGTTCTTAACTTAATAGTCGCCTTGATTTATCAATTTCACAAAATTGGTCAATTTTACTTCATCTCCAGCTTATTTACATATATAATTTCTGCTTCAAACTAATATCCTAGCAAAAAGATTCTAGTACTAATTACTCCATTCACTCCATCCACTCCATCCACTCCATCCACTCCATCCTCCATTTTCCATACGTCGCTGCATGGCCAAAGATGTCTAGTGAGAATCAAGGGTCTTGTACATCGATAGACAATTGAGAGGGTTTAGTATTTAGTAGTATTCAGAGTCACACAGTTTATTGTATCTCGTGCATTTTGCTTGCAACTAGCTACTGTTCGACGTCACAATATGACATCAGATCACTCAAAGACTGTCTGTTTTCAGTTTTACTGGAACATGCACGATTTCACAACTATTCCAGGGTAAGACCCTCAGTTCGCTATGATCGTCTGGATCGCCCTCTTAGATAACCATTCGTTGTTTACGTATATCTCACATATTAAGACAATCTTTTGTTTGAGACTCATTTTAGGAACTCGGTAGCAGTCAATAGGGGACAGACCTCTCGAGATTCCTCCGAAAGGTACAGTCTCAGGCTGAGAAGGTACCGAGGGTATAGGGCTAATCTCTGTGGGTAAGGAAAAACCGTTTATTTGTAATACGCACAAATGTTTATCCTTACCGAACGTGACCTCCCGAAACCCAATAACTGTCCGAAGTATGAATCCAAGAGAGTTAACTAAGGTGAAATGTAGAAAAATCCAGTACCGAATACTGGATTTCACAGATTCCAATTGTTTGAAGTTTATTGACGCTTGATCTATCTGTAGACTGCCGGCACAAATGTTTGTCCGCCTAGTCGTTGCCGAGCAATGAGGTACATCGGAAACGAGTATATAAAAGTGTTGCTGCTGCCTGCTGAATATCAATAATATTTTGATCCTCACTAAGAAATTGATTCATTAAAGACTTTATAAGCTCACAAATGTCGCGCGTACTCCTAGTTACTGGTGCTACGGGAAAACAGGGTAGTGGAGTTGTCAAGGCTTTGCTTAAACTTAAGGCCGATTTTCAGATCCTTGCTCTCACGCGCAATGCGGAATCACCAAGTGCGAAAAGATTAGCAAGCCAGTCTTCTAACATTGTGTTGATCCAAGGCAATCTTGATGACACTGAAGCTATTTTTCAGAGCGCCCAGAAATTGACTCCTGCACCTATCTGGGGTGTTTATAGTGTTCAGGCGCCTGCTTTCAAAGGCAACGGCTTCATCATCGAAGAAGCTCAGGGAAAGGCACTTATTGATTCCTCGATCAAACATGGAGTCAAGTATTTTGTTTACTCCTCGGTTGACCGCAATGGAGAGAAATCATTCGATAATCCCACCGATATTCCTCATTTCAGAAGCAAACATAATATCGAGCACCATTTGGTTGAGCACACCAAAAATAAGGAAATGGACTGGACAATCTTGCGTCCAGTTGCGTTTATGGACAACTTTACCGCAGACTTTGTTGGCAAAGTGTTTGCAACAGCCTGGAGGGACGTGGTCAAATCGCGTCCCTTGCAGCTGATCGCGACCGAGGATATCGGGTTTTTTGCGGCGTTCTCGTTCATGAACCCAGAGAAGTTCAATCGGAAAGCCATTTCTCTTGCTGGTGACGAGCTGACATATGGTCAACTTGAGCAGGTATTCCAAGAGAAATGTGGTATTCCACCTCCTACTACGTACTCATTCCTTGCGAAGATGGTCATGCGATTTTCCGAGGAATTTCGCACAATGTTTCAGTTTTTTGAACGCGAAGGTTACGGTGCGGATATTCAGGCGGTCAGGGAGATATATCCGAAAGTGAAAAGTTTGGCTACTTGGTTGGAAAACAGTTCATTTGCTAAAAGATGATGTGTCAAAATTTTTTATGCCTTAGTAAATATTGAACATTAACTTTTCTAGTATCTTCCTTCATAACTATACTCTTAACGACCTCCTCAACATGACGAGGCAGTTTAGCTTTCCGTTTGTTCAGCCAATCCAAAAGATTTTTGAACCGCGTTTGTTTGCGTCTGAGTACCTGCTCGAATGCAAAATATCCCAGTCTGTGAAAGTTAGCTTATACAATATTGTAACAAAGTCCAGATGTGACTTACCCACAAATTTCGCCTTTTGTAACTTTGCTGCCAAACGACAATGATAAAATTCGGAAAACCTTCAGCAGCTCCTTAATTATATCTAAACACGTCTTAGCACGAGATCCTTCATGTTTCTAACTCACAGCTTACATTCAAGTCTCGCTCCATCCAATTCCATTATACGTCCAAATCCTCGAGTTCGTGATTCCAAAGTACGAACGTAATACCCGAACCGAATAGCCAGCTCTACTTGCGCACGATATATGTTTGTGAGTATAACTTTATGAGAGTTGAGCTCTGAGGATCCATATAATTTTCCGTAAATTAGTTTAGTCACGCTAGATCTTTGTCAGTTAAAATTCGACGACAGGAAGATATACCAAAGAGCTTACGCCGTCAGACTATGCAGAATCGATCGATAAGGACGTTGACATGCCTGGATGGAAACGACCGACCGAACAGCTAAAATGCAGTTTAACATATGTGGAATTCGTGGAGTCCTCTAAAATCCAAGTTCATTTGAATGTACATACGTTGATTCAGATGCTTTGCCAAATCCCTTCGGACCTCCAAAGTCGATGTCTGCACGGTGAATCCACAAAACGGAAACTCGTCGGAATCTTGCAGTAAAGGCGCCGATCCTCCGGCTTTCAAATTAATATGAAAATTAACTAATGATTTCTCGGGCTTGATTCTAACTCCGTATTCCTCGAATCCGTGTTCCATTAGTCTAAAGAAAGTCTTTGCCTTGCTCTTATTAGTCGTCATGTACAAAAAATCATCCGTTAGTCGTAGCAACAGACTATCTTTGATATCCTTGGTAAACTCCAACTCCTTCTCTTCCATGTTCGCGTACACTAAATTACATAAAATAGTTGACAAGCTGCACCCCTGCGGAATACCTTTCTTCTGGCGATAATACTTGTTACCAATCCTGATTACATGTCCTTGGATCAGCTGCACAACAAGACCGATAACTTCTTCCCGAGAATGAAAATTCTGCCGGTATCCGTCTACTAAAACTCTGTTTTTAATGCTCTTAAGGGTCTGCTCAACTAACGTATTGAATCCACGGCCGATAGATCTTCCACCCCGTGACAACTCGTGTATCTGTGACACAGATTCTATAATTCGTTTTGCATGCTCATCGAACGCATATTTAGGGCTCATATCCAAGCCATGATATGGCAAATTGTGATAATAGCATCTTGGTCTTTTTCCTCTGATCGAAATTGTTGTCACCTTTCGATCTCGATACTGCCGAACTCTGAGAGTTTCTCTGACAATCTGAAACGCCTTGGCAGCCGGAATGTTGTCAAAGCTAGCCGTAATGTCGACTTTAACAAAATAAATTTTGCTCTTCCTATGTTCTGTTAGATCGAGCTTATCAGATGGTTTTGCTTCCTAAGCTCACCCGAGTAGTCCTTGTTGGCGTAACGATTGTTGAAAATTAATTATTCTGTCTAGGGACAACGATGTACTTGTCATTGAGGAGCCAAGAATATCAGGATTCACATTCTTAAATGTTAGTGTTTATTCACAATGTATTTCCAAATGAATCGCTTACAACTTCAGCATTCAAAGCATACAAGACCGGACGCAAAGTCTGATTTATACTTGGATATGTGACTAATTTGCCATTTTCCTAGCTTCATTAGCATAACAATATGATTCTCGAATATTTTAAATCACAACTTACAAAAGTCCGTTTTTTCTTGTTCAACCGCATAATCATCCGTAAGTTATGCCCCTTTGGAACCATGCGGACATCGCACACTTGTAAAGAGCGATCTCTCTGTTGAGATAGTGTTTGGACGGTCTCGCTAGGAATTTTTTTCAACATTCCCGAAATCAGTTTCGCAATAGGCAACTTAGAGATTTTTTGCCATACATCATGTCGGAAATAATACATAAAACTTCTTGTATCACGCATATCAGATACAAAGTAAAATGATTTTACTAAATCATTCAGATAGTTACTAAACACAAAGTAGAGGAATTCCGCAAATATAAGTTTTCGTCGTTCGAAATCCGGTTGTGAAGCAGTAGACGATCTGACTAGCCACGGAATGTCTTTAATTTTAATTCCCTGCATGAGTTGATGCAGTGTCACACGTTCTCGGAGTCCCATTTGCACATGTAGTTTGACATCTGCTTAATTAGCCAAAAATTACAAGCCAGAAAAGTAATAGAACACGTACGATAAAAAATATGGCTCCAATTCTCCTCTGAACCAAACACCTCTGCTGGAAACACATGTCTCAAGACCGATTTCAAAAATGATATAACCTTTTGTTGAGTAGTTGCAAACGATATCAAGCCCTGCATCGTACTTTCTCTACCTGGATACGATTGATATGCAGCAACATATCTGTCGATCATGCCGTCGGCATCAGCAGGACAGTAATAATCCAACAGCTCTCGATAACGGCAAGTTTTGTTCAATTTTTGGATCCGTTGGATTAAGGTAAAGATTTCGCCCTTGAGTGCCTTAGGAACCTTTCGACTTCCGGCATAGTCAACAATATAAGTCAAAGTTGAAAATCCTGACTTGGTTTGAGCTGACTGCTGGAATATCGCTGGTAGTTTATACTGCTTGCGAAATATATTTTCAAGTAACGCCTTTGTATGCCGTGAGTTCTCGGGATTTTTAAATTTGGATAGATATGAGTGATCTACTATCCGATTTAATTTCAAATCGGATGAAATTAAAGAGATCGGATTATAAAACATAGCATGTCTGAATATTGTGATCTGATTTAATTTTGGATGTAAAGGCATACTTGATCCACCATTCCCGCCAGGACGTGATAATGAGGTCAGATTGTCCATTGCCGTACCTACATTGTCAGATGAGAAAAAGTATGAGGCGAAGTAAAATACCTGATAATTGTTGATAAACGTCTTTATCATTCAAGAGCGCGAACAGACTAGTATTTTTGAACAAAAAGCTCATGACCGCAGCGCCAACTCTATTCATTAGTAGATTTTCAAAGACGAGGAAATACACACTTCACACCTTTCAAACAGTAATTGCCAGTCGGGACTACACAATCGTCGATACTGGCTCGATACGTACTTTTGAACTTCATAGATTGCCGCTGTTGTTCCGTCTGTATACTAATTCAAGCTGATAAGCACAACAATACCGTCAAATCAAAAAAGCTACTCACGCTTGTATAGCCAGCTGCAATGACGTTCCGATCTTTGATATCTTGGCGGATATAAAAGTCATCTTTAATTACTTGATCGATCACGTCTTTGATCTGCTGAAGCTCAACTTGAAGATCCTGAAAGCGGTCGGAGAGCCTAGCTGCTAATTTGTCAAGTATGTTCGAATTTTGAACTCCAACAATCGTAGTTTGAAGCATTTCAACAAAACTTAGAGGATCTCCGGATTTCAAAAACTTTCCAGATTCAATCCCACAATTCTGTTCCAAAAATTCGGCTAAGGTGCAAACTCGTTCGTACGCTAGATGAAACAATTTCGTGCATGCACCGTCAATTCTTTTTAGTTTCTTATAAGACGCGCCATTTCTAAATTCTCGAAAATTTAGCTTCCTTTTTTTCATTATCTTCTTTTCTAAGATTTATATCCCCGCTGAAATAATTCGAAATCCTTTACGCGTTATGCTTTTCTGTTTGGGCGCGGAAACGACACGCTATCATGTGACAAAGCATTTGTACATAGCCCCTTGAACTTACAATAATCTTGTCCCAATCAGATCTTAATTAACTTTAAAGTACAGAGATTTGAATCTAAATTGGCGGTCGCAAAATAACATATATAGGCACAGAAAGTTCGAACCAAATTAGACCGGAAGATCTGATATGGATTTAACAGTTTTTTCGTTCCAGAGTGCGTTGTATGCTGCATCCGCATGCACATTCAACTACGGTCTGACCAAGGTCTTGACCTTAGAGTCGCCGATCAACTCATCATATGGGTTTGTTTCACTCAAAGGTTAAATGTACAACATAATTAATGTCGTTTAGAGGGCATTTCCAGTTTCTCACAATTATTGGTCAGTGTGTTGGCTTATTGAGTTTACGTATCTGTAAAGTGATCTGACGGAGCAAAGGACTGACTGCTAGCTATATAACGGTTACGTTCGGGTTCCTCGGATTGATCGTTGGATCGAAAACGTGCTTGTCAATTAAAAATAAAATTCAGCAGTTGACGCTGCCTTGCGAAGTTCTTATCAGTTTGCTCTATGGCGGAATATATGCTGCAAGTTTTGAATTGGATCAAGGTATAATATCATCCGACTAACAAGTACAGTATGACCGCGAACTCCTGATTCCGAAAGCCGTCAATGTATTTCTTCCGCTGCATGTCGATTTCGCCCTCCATGGCGCACCAGCTTTGTTTCTGCTCACCGATTTTTTCCTCTATGCGGACAAGTGGCCTAAACAGTCGTTGCCTACGCTCATCTTATATAGCATATTAGGTGTTGCTTATTGGTACAGCTCCAGCCCTCAAAACAAGAAATAGTTTATACTAACTTCAATTCAGGTTCTGGGTCCACAAAGCATATTCTGTTAACGGATATTTTCCGTATCCGTTATTCTCGGTTGTAGATACTAAGGGACGGGCAATGATTTTTGTTGTCTCAATCTTAATCATGTTTGGTATCTACCTTACTCTTCGATCAATGAAGGCCGCAGTTAGCTTCGACAAGAAGATTGTTGAAAATGATTCTGCTTCCAAAAAAGTGGAATAACGTTCCGTTCTGGCTAGATAATAAACATACAGTAGACTATCGATCAACTAAGTCTTGTAGTCTTTTCAGCACTGCTCGTCTTGCTTCTAAAAGCTCTGTACTTCCTTCCTTTAATAGACCAACCGAGCAAAAAAAAGGGATTTGCAGATCTCGAAGCTCGCTGCTCATTGACTCAACCATGTCACAGGTCGCCTTGTAGACTTTGTCATCGTAGTCACGTAATTCAGTGATTTCTTCTTGCTTATCTGCAGAGTCGGTCGCACCCGTTTCAGTGGCATTTCCACCGAGCAAATTTAGCATCGTCGCAACTATTTTCCGGCTTTCCTTTCTTTTCGTATATTTATCCACTATTGCTTCCCGTCCTTGATACCTAGTCTGATTAGTATACAAATTTCACGAAGTTGCCTATATCGGACAGGAGACGACGGCTGAGGACCGAACTCAGATCTACTAACCATCTCACTTCATGAACCTCCTGATGTTCGATCATTCGAGCTATTCGGTCTTTGATCATTGGATTTGAACCAAGATATGTCTCAAGGAAGGCAAGCGCACTCGGGAGTGTGGTTATTGATTTTGGGTCAATTAATGGAGTTGAATAGTTATCTGCAGTGATTCGGCTACTGCTCGTGCGATTCAGAGCGTTTAAAATGTCGTAAATTTCTTCGGACATATTATTTGTTCAAACGTCTAATATTACTATAATGTCTTTTTGGCCGCAAGAAAGTGAGCGGTTCATACAATGATTGATGAGACTGTGCGAGAATCGAATGTCCCAATAGAACTGCAGCTCGAACAATCTGGTTGTAAGATATCTGCGCAAATCTAGTTAATTCAAGCACAACAGTGCGTTTATTCTTCAAATCGCGTAGGAAATGCTTGTCGGAATATGTGGACCTTCATATTCAGGCAAGAATGAGCTTGTCAGATATCTATCCATTCAAGGCTTTACGCGTTTGTATATTCGATTTCCGAACACATCTGCAAGTCACAGCCCACCAACATCCCGTATAAATGCCTCAGTAATATCAAACGGAGATACGAATGGACTTATAGACAGATCTGCGCCATCAAAATCTGATAAATTCATGTCTAGCGAAAGTTTGACAAGCTCTATGACGTCTGAAATCAGTTCGCACACAACATTTGAACAGGACGAGATGCCCTTTCTGGCGTTTGAATCCGCAGTTGAATTATTGGACTATGCGACAACTCGGTGGAGAGAACGATTTGTGACTACAAATATCGACGCTATCGAAACATTTGAGACCTTGGAGCAGAGACCGTTTTTTATGTTGTTAGCAATTCAGTCGCCCATTTCCGCTCGCTATAACCGATATAAACGTTCTATAGAGTATGATGTCAAATTCGATCTATTGCTGAGAAAACCGCTAACAGATTTCAGTACAGAACAAGCATTGTTATCGCTGGAAAATTTTGTGGAAGCTTCCGACAGAGAACTGTATAGTGGACCTCGAGCTTTGGCAGGTCTAATGCAAAAGGCTACCCTCCAGATCATCAACGCATCCCAATCTGTCGAAGTTTTATATGGAAAACTTGCGATCTTAGATTTGCTAGACGATGCTCGACTAAGACCTTCATGGGACTCATACTTTATGCAACTTGCAAATTTGGCGGCTAGACGAAGCAACTGTATGAAGCGTCGCGTCGGCTGTGTTCTTGTTAGAGGAAAAAGGGTCATTGCTACGGGCTACAATGGGACACCACGAGGAATAAGGAACTGCAACGAAGGGGGATGTTCTAGATGTAACAGCGGTGCCACTGCCGGTGGAAATCTGGCTACATGCCTTTGCCTACATGCTGAGGAAAACGCGCTACTAGAAGCTGGACGAGAGCGTGTTTTGGGAGAGGATTCTGTGTTATATTGCAATACCTGTCCTTGCTTGACATGTACAATCAAAATCGTGCAAATGGGTCTGAACGAAGTTGTATACGCAAACAGCTACAGCATGGATACAAAAGCTATGAACGTTCTCAGTGAAGGAGGCGTGCGTATACGACAATATCGACCGCCAGAAGAAGGAGTTGTAATTATCTGATGAATTTTTTCTCTATTGCATTATGTCGGCCAGCCTTAGTACAGTAACATCTCAGATTCTTACATCATATGAAAGATATTATTACGTAAGATTTACTGGCCACATCCGGGTTTGCTCCAGCTCGTTGGGACTTACGCACGTGAGCAGCAAGTCAGGCGCTCATTTTCAGTATAGGTCGGAGCCTGGTGCTCGTATGCCGTAAATATCTAGAAATTGCACAGTTGGACTGACATAATAGCCATGCTGAGACCATCTCAGATTCAGTAATTTGGAGATCCACATATAATCAATTTAGCGTGAGGATTAGCGTTCAATTAGATAAACTAGCACATAGTAATATAAGAGGTTTTCTTTTGAAATTTAATTCTGATATAGCTATTTATTCTCAATATGAGGTAAGATGGCAGTGGAATGGATATGGAATGACTCCAATCCTGGCTCGTATCGGCAGATAGAGGATACATGACCATGTATAGATATACTCACTATTTCTTATTCTAGTTCTCCTAAACGTCGAATTGAGACTGATGTGATGAAGCTGTATGTTTTGAGAGTCCAGAATTCGGCTAGCAGTGCCGAGAGCAAAAAAAACTGATCTGAACAGGTTGATGAGTGACTATGAAGTTACACTTGTAAACGGCAACATGTAGGCAGGATCGAGCAATATATTTCGTTTTTTATAAGACTAACATCTCAATCCAAGGCAAGAATTCTACGTGCGATTCAAGGGTCCGGAGGAAAGTATGGGCTGTGTCGGCTGTTTTGTTATAACCGCTAACGAGGTCCTCATCTAGCTCCATTTCAAAGCGGGACATGGAAGGTCCGAGTCGAATTACCGGATCAATATCCGTATAAGTCGCCATCTATCGGGTTCATGAACCGTATTTTTCACCCGAATATTGACGAATTGTTTGTGGTTCCCCTATTTATCTCTTCACCAGATGGACTAACCACCGAATTCAGGAGCGGATCAGTATGTTTAGACGTAATCAACCAGACATGGAGTCCGATGTTTGGTATGTTCTACCTGACCTGAATACTGTGGTTTGAAAATGTTCTCACTCAGACACTAGATATGATCAACATATTTGAGGTCTTTCTTCCTCAGTTGCTCCGGTATCCCAATCCTTCAGACCCACTTAATGGAGAAGCTGCCGCATTGCTTATCCGCGAGCCAAGAGCATATGAAAGCAAAGTCAAAGGTGAGTGGGTCTGCAGATTTTCTAATCTGTATATTCCGATTTGATTTCGTTCTGACCAATTCCCTCACAGACTACGTGAACAAGTTTGCAAGCGCTGATGTTATGGGCGATGGAGACGATGAAAGCTCCGAAGATGACGAAATGAGTTCTGTCGGCTCCTACGAGTCTGACGAAGAGCCAGCGGGCGCCATGGAGGTTTAAACCAGATATGAACTTGCGCTAGCAAGAGAGAGAAGGGGTGATAGAGGGTTTTATCGATATTTTCAGCGGTCAGATTACCGATTGTGCTCTTGATCGTTTATTCTTACTTTGTGTCATTTCTCTGCCATTCTCTTGTCGTAGTCACCGATAAGCGAGTCTCGATTGTTGAAATTGGATTTGCATTTCTGGTTTGGTTTTTCATTTGTTATTTAAACATCCTCTAGATCTTTCTAATAAGACAGAGGATCTTTTTGAGCTTGCGGATATGCGCACGGTGCACAGGCGTTTCTACTAATTCGTGAATCATATTTGGTGGGATAATTATATAATATATACAACATTTATAATATTAACTTGGAACGGAGTTAGTGTACATAGTACACGAGATAAATATAATACCTACACTCTTTTGCTGACCCCTAGAATATTGTGATAACTATACGCGCGAATTTTTCATCTATTTACAGACTAGCTTTATTGAAATGGCTAAGCTTATCCACTAACCGAGAAAATCAAGCGCTAAAACATGCTAAAGCAAGTGGGTGGAATTGAGGCAGTCCTTTCACAATCATCTAAAACCAGAAAAGCACCCAATCTAATCGTCATGGGGCGAAAATCAGCTCCCATACGCATCGACGTACTCTTTTGCATGTGTTGGAATCATGCTGTAGTGCCAGCAAAACACTCATGACCACCTAATGCAATCATCAATATATGCATCGTAGATGTGATATAATCTGTCAAGTCGGACTAGCTCAACCAAGTGGATACTCTCCTCCAGTTCTCTCGCATATCCATCCCCCTTCTCAATAATCTCCGGACTGTCTGAGCATAATCTTCGAGCGCTGTCTGCCATCAAGAACCTTATCCTTCCTTTTACACTTCGCAGCTTCATCCGCTTTCTCTCTTAGTTTCACCGCCACTGCAAGCCATCGCCCCAAGTCCGCAAGAAATGCGGCTGGATCACGTGAAGCAAAGAACTTGTTGACCCTTAGTGGCTGATTAATGTGGCTTACGCCTCGTTTGATCCCGTTTGTGGTCCGCCCCATTTCAAGGTTCAGGCACATGGGGCGCATTGAGCGCTTGGAACAGCTGGAAGAACAAGACCAGAAGCAGTATTAGAAGCGTAAAAGCAGTAATGTAGGGCAAAGAAAAACAAAGGAAAGAGGCACGAACGACAGCATTCCTATCACAAAAGCTGTGCGTGATGTTAGGAAAAGTTAATCTCTAGCGTGGTGTGAATCTTGAATTGTGTAATACAAAAATCCAGCGCAGCTCCCTCGATCAGGACGAATGTGGTATGGGGTATACATTTATATACCTACTTCGAGGACCAGCTCTCGAATCATTCTTGCTCTCGACTATCATCTTTCAATCCGGCTCCTATTAGTTGCTCTTCAAACTGCAACCGACTGCAACGGAGAGAAAAGTATAGCCAGTCGCCTACATGGGTATACTTCGCAAGCTGAAATCTGTCTTTTCGAGCAGCGCGACTCGGTCGGATAATTCCAGCAAAACCGACCAACTCGGTGTCAAAAAAAAGAAATCTCGAGCTGGCCGACGTAAGAATACCAATTCTGTACAGCTTTCACCTGATCACTGACATCTTCCAGCTCGCCCTCCTACTTCTCTGAAAAGTTTCTATCAACTCTCACTCGTCGGTCATGGTTCGTTTGGACGTGTCCAGATAGTGCTTCACAGAGAAGACGACAAGATCTATGCGCTCAAACGCATTAGTAAAGAAACTAGTATGTATACTTTCAATCTTGTATCGCTCAGGGCTCTCATTCACAAAATGATATCAGCAATCAAAGAACGACGTGTCAACAACATTCTAAGGGAACGCTTCATTCTTGAAGGTCTTCGTCATCCATTCATTTGCAATCTCTATTATTCATTTATGGACGCGGAATATCTTTATCTCGTCATAGATTTCATGAAAGGTGGAGACCTCAGATTCCATCTTAACCGCAAGACCTTCACCGAATCGACTATTCAATTCTGGATTGCAGAACTTGCTTGTGCTTTGAATTATATTCATTCTCAAGATATTATTCATCGTGATATTAAGCCGGAAAATATCCTTCTTTCGGAAGATGGTCATGCTTGCTTAGCTGATTTCAATACTGCATACCAAATCAAACGAGCAAAATATCGACGGACTTCAAATTCAGATTCGGATGCAGAAACTTCGATTGTGTCGAACTGTCTCCGTGATATTTGCGGCACAAAACCATATTTAGCTCCAGAAGTCTTTGGCCGCTCTGGATACGGAATATCAATGGATTGGTGGTCTCTAGGAGTGGTTTTGTACGAATGCTTGTATGGACGACGACCTTTTAACAGTTCCACATCTCTTATTAGAGAAATAACCAATGCCAATCCTAAATATTATCGCTGCAACCCCCCCATTTCATATCAAGCAATCAGTCTCTGTCAAAGCTTCCTCGAACCAGATCCTTTTGCTCGGTTAGGAGCAAACGGACTTGCTGAAGTACTTCATCATCCATTTCTTCGGGCGTTTACACAGTCAAGCCTGGAAAGCAAACAGCATAACCCGGTCTTCGTTCCCTCTGGAGAACACAATTATGATTCGACTTGTGAGCTCGAAGAGCTACTAATACAACAACAAATAATCAGCGGAAGAGGCCAGTACACAAGAACCGCAAACAAGGAAGCTGATAAAGCACATTACGCTAAACTGAAAAAAATCCTGGAAGAAAGATTCTTACCTTACGATTTTTCCGAAGCTGCAAATTTGATCACTAAGCCGGCTTTAAGTCAAATCCACAACCCGACTAGTAAGCCGAATTTGATTCAAAACCTAACGGACTCCTCTAGTAGAGAAAGCGATAATCTGAATAGGAGCGAATCTTCTGAAAGTGAAAGAAATAGATCAGTTTATTCTTCCTTCTCTACGTCGGATCTGTCACATGCATCATCTGTAGAGCAATCTGAAAGACTGAGACCAGATCCTGTTTCTACAAGCCCTCAAACAATATCAAAGCAAGGAAATTGCGAACCTCTTGTCCAATCCAAAATAGAAAATTCAGACAACTCAGAGCAAGAATCAAACAGGGAGGCTGAATTGTTGAAAGACAGGTACAGAGAGGATCAAAAGAGACAATCAAGTCGCAGCAAAATTGATCAGAAGCAGCTATCCCAGTCCGCACAGAAGTCAAAAGAATTTTCAAAAACATCTTCTCCAGATTCGTCTGAAAAAGTTTTAACTAAGTTAGTGGTTAGCAATGCGAATGCACCATCATCGGATGGCCAGGATGATTCTCCACAAAAGCCAACTAGGCTTCTATCTGAGCCAACATTGTCACCAAAAGAACAACAGGATCGTCAAATGGAAGTCAAAGTCGTTATTGCACAGAAACGGATCCCTAGAGAACACAAATATCATATTGATCATAAAGTTCCCGGACGGCCGGGAAGTACCACTCGCTTCAAATCATATTCTTCCCAGAACTTGGTACTCGACAGTAAGTCTGACATCAGCGATCAGCCCATCTCTCACAGACTCCAGAAATCTGCAAGTAGACAATCACGTACAGATGCACATCTAGAAACTTATGGAGGAAGTTTCATGCGGAGAAGTAGGCATGCTGTAAGTTCCAGGCTGACTGAACCTGGGGTATTAGGGAAAAAAGGCGCGCGGCTCCTGTTTGAGTAGTGCATTAATGTACATGAGTCGAACCAATAGACACTCTTTATAATTACTTAATATAGATTAGCTAATGAACTTTCATATCAGCAAAATACTATTGTAGCAACTTTAAATACTGTAATTCCTTAGTCAGAGGTAATCTTTCCGATCTTTTCCAGCTATAGTTGCAGCTCGATACTTCAGCAGTGCAGGGTCTAGTCATGTGATGATTATCTACCGTAATTCGCCTCCCAAGCAATGAGATTATCTGAACGAACGGCGTACTTTTACATCATTGGACATATTGAACAGTGTTTGAGAATCACTATATTTTCGAGAGATATTAAGCATATAATTAACTGAGTGGAATACTCTCCGTGGAGTTACATTCCAGTGAGATCGACTGAGTTTGGTGTTGGGGCGGTGTCTGAGGTGGCCATTAATAACGGATCAACAGTTCGTCAATTCTGGCTGACAAACTCCGTCCGACATTGAGGATTTGTCAACTCCTGTCCTGACTCACGCTATTTCTTCGTTCTTATTTTACTTCTCAGTCTTCTTTACTTTTGTGCTTCTCTGTCTGGTATGCACTCTAGTAATTGGCAACATCTTAATATTGACTACTCTAGCCGCTTGTCCATGATGTATGAAGACAAAGCGCTGGCACGGATACTCCGTGAAATGCCTGCCCGACATAATTTTTATTATGTGGATGAAACTGAGCGCGCTGTTCTTCGTGCTCTTTTTAATTCCATGTCTTCAAATGGGAAATATCTCTCTTTTTTCTTTCCGCATGGTCCTCCCGGACCTTCTGATACCCTGAGGATGCGCGCCTCAGATTCCACAACTGCTTATCATCCGAAGAGACCGTGTATGCATCAGTTCGAAAAAGGCGAGCCTATATATCGTTGCAAGTACGTTCATTTTCTCCTTTGGGTGTCGTTGATTTTTCGTTCTAATTCATTTCAGTGACTGTGGTCTTGATGATACCTGTGTCTTATGCTGGCGGTGCTTTGATGCCTCAGATCACACTGGTCATTCGGTATCCGTTTCCATCGCTCAAAAAAATGACGGTGGTGTTTGCGATTGCGGAGATCCTGAAGCTTGGACAAAGCCAACAACTTGTAAATATTTTACGGAAACAGATGAAAATAGTTCTAAACCGCTTCCGGATGACCTGGTCGACTGTATTCGAGGCACAATTACTCGGGTCGTCGATTATATTATTGATGTGATCTCTTGCACTCCTCAAGATTACCAGTACTCTAAAGATCCAAATCTTGTGATTCAAGATCGAGATAGTTTCAAACTCGACCCTTCACTATATGGCGGTGAAGGGGATGACAAATGCGACGACAACTTTGCACTGCTGTTATGGAATGATGAGAAGCATTCTTTTAATGAGATTACAGCCCTAGTATGTAGAGCCACACACCGAAGGGAGTCGTACGGGAATTCTATTAGTATGGCTGTTGATGAAGTCGGAAGAAAAATTGTCAGCCGTTCAGATGATCTTCCCAGTTTGATCAATGCTTGGTCGATTATTGACCATGCTCAGGTAACTGTTAGCATTCGGTCGATGCGAGACACTTTTAGGGAGGACATGTGCGGAACCATGTTAAAGTTTCTTAATGACCTGGCCGGATCAAGTTTGGATGGGCATCCTTTCATTCTCAGAGATATTATTTGTGAAGTTCTCTGTCAACCTTGGCGAGTTGGTTCGGCAGCTACAAAAGTCGAAAAGGCCTTCGGAAATTCTCAAGAAGTAGATGCAAGTTTGAGTATGATTACAAGACCATGTTTTGACATGACCGAGCCAGACAAGTCTTGTGCTTCATTGACTGTTGTGGAACAATCTGAAGGACTTGATTACTGGAATGTCAATTTGTTAACAGCGGAAGAATCTGCTAGTCTTCAACGTGCTCGTGAAAATGCTCTCATACCTACCGAATTTGTTTCATTCAATGCAACTAAGAAAATTCGGCTTGATTGGCTTATCCATCTTGAAAGTCGATTTTGGAAAACAGCTAGACTCAGATTGAAAGACTTGTTTATGGCCACCGTCATTTCAAACTTACAGTACAAGATGACCATGGGGATACATTTTGCAGGTATATATCCTGAGCTCATCGAGTATTATGCTCTTTCAGATCGGGAGCCTGAATATAGCATATTGGCTCTTGCTACTCAGCTTTTTACTTGTCCTGCCATTGCTAATGAAATTGTTCAAAGTCAGCTATCTTCATTTTTTGCAGCAACATATACTTTCCTAACGACTGGACATATCAATTCACCGAAATCTGTCGACCTGACGGCTTCTATTACAACAGATAAATCTGTACTTGATAACAGAAGGATCGGTCATTTGTACATAGATATTGAACACCTACTGTCGCGGAAGCAAATTCCCTGCAGCGGAAATTCGATCCGACAGTTTGCTGATATTCTGCTTTTAATGCAAGGATGTGCACCTTTTGTGCGGCAAATTAATGAGCATGTTGAGTATGAATCGACCGAATGGTTGTTATATTTACATGCAATTTCACCAATGGCTAAACTGTCACGAATGATTGCACTGGATATCACTCAACTTCATGATTTCACTCCAGTACGATTTGTGGCAGAAAGTCTCACTGCTTGGACATTAGGTCATATGCGAGACAGGTTTCCAAACAATCAGTTCTTGGAAAACGTCACAGTTCAGTGTCTATCTTGTGGAGATTTCAGCACTGAAGTTTTTCCTATCGTTAGATTTCCTGTTGAGTTTTACGTGCATAGTTTGTATAATCCTTTGCTTGCATTGCTGACATGGATGGCTGAATTTGGTGGCTTCGAGAGTCCAGAACAATTGTGTAATACTATATCTTTTCCTTCTCTCACTCGGGGGGGTCGTCCTGAAATTGGGAATGCTTCTGACAGGCTTATTTTCATGCTTGACTATCCACTGCGAAGTCTAGTTGTGGTTGCTCAAATTCGAGCTAATCTTTGGGTACGAAATGGGTACAGCCTCAGATCATTTGAGATGCATTATCGAGATTGGACTTTAAGGGAGACTTGCTATAGTCGTGACATTTTTGGAGTCCAGATGATGATTTCACTCTGCAATCCTTCGCGGGCTATGTTGACGATTATAGATCGTTGGAGCTTGATCGGATGGCTTGGTGGTTCAGTTGTTCATGGCACTTTTGATGAGTCAAAATTGCTCACTATAGTCGAAGAGTTTTTACATGGTATGATTGTACTTCTTAGTGAAAGAGTTCATCTACAAGGCTTTTCGGAAGACGAACTAAACAATTTCCTTATACGTCGTGAAATAATTCAAGATCTTTGCTGCGAATCCATGGCTTTCTCGGAGCTTTCGAAACGTTTACTCGGCTCTGTTTCCGCCGATGATAAATTTGAACAGATTTTGTTTGAACTCACTAATTATAAGGCGCCGGAAGGATTAAGCGATCATGGTGTATATGAACTAAAGCCAGAACTGCACGAAGAGATAGACCCATACTGTTTTCAGTATACGGCTACGCAGTGGGATGCAGCTGAAAGTTTCATCAAGAATGCGATCCATATGAAGACGAAGCAGCCTATTAAAGAGATAGTTATTGTTCCCCATCTCCAGCCTATTACCAAAGGTCCATTTACAAGACTTGGATGGATAGTTGGAACACCAGAATTTGCTCAAATGATATATGTTACGCTCATAAATGTTGTCTTCCAGCGAGTGTCTCCTTCTTCTAATTCTCTAGAATCACTTCTGAATTTAACTTTATATCTGTGCCACTTGGCTGTTATCGAGGATCAGATTTGTGTCAAAGATCCAGAGCGCACATTGCCTACATTTAGCACAAATGCTGTTACATTGATGGCTACGAAGGTTGCGCCGACAGATGGCCAATATCAGACCATTTTCGATATTCTGCTGTATATCAAAAATTCAAATCAGTTTGAATCAAACTGTCATGTTGCTGCAAACATTATCAAGATCATCAAATCGAATCAGGACACGGTGTCGCAAATTTCGGGAACTTTGGTTTATGAGGATAATGAAAAGTCTGAGACTGAGAATACGACAAGCAAAGGCGAAGCAGAGTCTGAGACTGAACGGAAGAAACGATTAGCGAAAGAACGACAAGAGAAGATTTTGTCAGACTTTAAACTTCAACAACAGTCTTTTGCCGATCAAAATATGGATTTGGACGATAGTGAACAGGATGTAATGTCAGAACTGTCAGAAGATGAAGGTGACAACTGGAAATATCCTTCCGGACTTTGCATTTTATGTCGCAAACCTTCTGTAGGAGTTGATATTGCGGGCACTGTCGGATATTACACTGATACAAATATTATTCGGCAAGCTCCATATGAATCAAATGAATATATGCTGGACGCGTTGAACGCAAATGAAGCAGAGCTTGACAGACCAAGTATGGGGCAAGTCAAGCATGCTTTATCAGATACTACATTCGTTGGTCACGGATTTCCAAGATCACATGTGAAGAAGGAAGTTATAATGTCTAGCTGTGGTCATATTCTTCATTTCTCTTGCTTTGAGTGGTTTAGGGATGCAATCAAGACAAGACATCGTCAATATATCACGAGAAATCTCCCTGAAATTATTGAACGAGATGAGTTTTTATGTCCATTGTGCAAATCATTAAACAATGTTTTCATTCCCTTATTATTTAAGCCAACTGCGACAACATTTGATTCCGTTCTTAGTCCAGAGAATCCATTTCTTGAGTGGATGGTAGATGAAGCCTGGAAGGGAATTTCTCAGCTAAGAGGTGTATTTTCTCCCATCGATGGAGAAGATATCCCGATAAGTAAATTTGCGTTTCAAAATGTCCGGAAGGTGGCCGAAGATACGTTAAAGGGACAATTTAATCGTGGATTCTTTATCAACACAGATATCACAAACGATTGTTCTGACATTGTACCTTACGAAGTTGATGCCCAAATTGAGATGGACGCTGTACTTAATGCATATGAGCAGATTTGTACGGTATTAGGGAGACTTGAAGGTGAACTAGCAGACAACACCTTGTCCGGAAACAGGTATCCAATTGGCCCATTTCAAAGACTACTGATAGCATATGGTTATACTATCTCTGCTGCTGAGATTGCATCGCGAGGTGCAAATGGAGCTGACGGCAATTCTTTGGATTTGAGTGCTTGCATCTTAGATCAAGTTCATTCTCGAACAATGACACTGTTGCGAATTTTGAGAGCTTCTGCAATTTGCCAGTTTGCAATCAGCTGTAGGGGGATTACACAAGATATACGACAAACTCAAACTAGACGGCAATACGCAAATTCTCTTCACCAACAAGTTGGGAAATTATTTTTTGGACAAGAATGCATGTATGATAAGAATAGCGTGACGTCACCTCATATCGTGTATCCGCTGTTGTTAGAAGATGTATTTGTGTTTTTGGCCCAATGTTCACTGTGCATGGTGCCTTGTACGGGATTCGACTTGCATCATATAGTCGCCTTATGTTATACTGCGCAAATTGTCAAGGTTCTCTATCATTTAGGTGAGAGGATTTACAAGAAAGATGCTTGGCTTGGACTGCCAGAGATTCAAGCTCTTGGTAATAGTGTCAAGTTAGAAGAAGATACAGTATATGCAATCAAGTCATTTATGGCCGACGTATTGAGAGCTTGCGGATGTATTAACGAAGCGTCAGCTGATTTGACATCTATTGTTTCTCCCGCAACGCTTTATGTTCTTGTTAACCGATTTACATTGCCCTTCCTGCGGAAAGCAGCGATCTTATTTTATGTTGAAGGACCAATGGAATACAATGGCGATGCACTTTTTGAAGTAGACGGAGACGAAACCGATCGTTTGCTCACGCTGTTAAAATTACCAACCTTGGATGTCATGTTTAATTCGCTTGGTACTGAACGAGGACGTAAAGGTATCGAGGATTCCAATCTTTTGAAAGTGATAAACAGATGGTGTACGCATGTCGATATGGCGCGTCGGCGACCGCAGAGCTTACAGTACATGAGGATCGGTTTGGAATATCCTGGAATCGAACGACTCCTACGACTTCCGAGCAGTTTATACCAATTTTTTCAGAAGCTGTCAGCGTTGAAGTGTGGTAATTGCAACAAGATCCCAGAAGATCCTGCGATATGCTTGTTTTGTGGAACGCTTGTGTGTTGCCAGAATTACTGCTGTTTAAAGGACAATATTGGTGAATGCAATCGACATATGGAGGAGTAAGTTGAAAAGACAAGTCTTGCTTTACAGAATTGACTAACAAATATTGTAGATGCGCCGGATCGATTGGATTTTTCCTATTAATTAAGAAATGCTCTGTACTATTTTTAAGGCAAGGGCAAGGCCTGTTTTTTCCAGCACCGTATTTAGATGTTCATGGAGAGGTAGATCAGAATTTGAAGTAAGTTTAGAAATGTTATTTGAACGAACTGCTTCTTAACGATTAATTTAGACGAGGGCGACCGTTATATTTATCTGACAAGCGTTACAACGAATCTGTTCGAAATGTGTGGCTAAGAAGCGAAGCGTATTCAAAGATAGCACGAAGGATAGAGGCGAATATGGATAGCGGTGGTTGGGAGAGTTTATAAGATTTTGGAAAATATTAAAGAGCTGTCTAAATACATCAATAATAATAATATAAGATGATGTGTACAGCGTAAGGATCCCAAATACAATCAATAACAAATCTATTGATTGTCTTCCTTTATGAAATGAGCCATAAAAACGATGGTTGCGCCAGCGATTGCAGAGATACCGGCAAAAACAGAAGTACCCCAATAACTTCCACCGTTATGTGAGATGAGAGCGCCTGCAATGGGTGAGGAAGTCAAGACGGCGAAAGAGCTAGTTGCAGAAACCAGGCCGATTCTTGCGCCGATTTCTTTGATCGGGGACAATTTGACAATGATAGCCGGCCATAAAGACACTGCGACGCCAGAGAAAAAGCCAAACAGGCCAGCAAAGATAATGATAGGCACATTTCCCTTTGCAGGTAGCCAGAGAGCCAGAATGAGAATTCCTGCAATTGTGACACAGGATGAAAATGTGACAATGGCACCGATCTTGTCTGCCAAAACACCAGGCAAAATTCTACCAAAAATAGATGCTGCGTTTTGAATAGAGACCAAGTAGAAAGCTAGAGAGATAGACATACCATTGGCTGTAGCCTGAGATGGAATGTAGCCAATAGGAATAAAAATGCCCCAGTAGACTAAAAAAATACCAACAATAATTAAGTCAAATCGAACTGATTTGAATGGAGTGATATAAGTAGCGTGAAAGTTTATTACAAACTTGTCCCTTCGACGAATCCGGGATGTAACAGTGAAACAGGAGATGAGCGCTAATCCAGCAGTCAGGAAAGATAGCGAGCGGATTGCCCAGGCAAATCCCGCTCTCGGCTGTATCTGGCGAAACATAACAGGCATGACTACTCCTCCAATGGAAGATCCAGAAGCAGTGATGCCTATCGCGACGGCCCGCTTCTTGATAAACCAACCGGACACTGCAGCCACTGCCGGACTGAAGAGTAGCGCCTGCCCAATCGCTGTACAGATACCTTGCGCAAGCATGAACTGATAGTAAGTCGTACAGACTGATGTAGTCATAGTTCCGACAAATAAAAACGCAGTTCCAAGAATCAACAGTGGTCTTGGACCGATGATATCGTAGACCGGTCCAATAATGATCCCCGGGAAAATCATGAGAAAACTTTCCATGGAAGTGATCCAGCCAATGGTCGATTGAGAATAGCTCGCAAGTTCATGTTCTTTAAGATAAGCGTTGAACATTCCAATAACATTCACGTAGCCAAAGGAGGAAAACAGTGCAAAAAAAGATCCGAGTAGACACAGATATGCTGAATTTAATAGTTAGCAGAGTGAATCCAAGTAGTGTGAGCGGCTAGCATACCTCTCCAACCTTCATCAGAATGGTATAATTCAAATGGTTGAAGTTTGCACTCTGATTGCTTTTCAAGCTCTAAAGGCTCAGATTCGATTCCGACTTGATTCGACTCTTGCTTATTAGATGCAGGATAATCAGATTTGGAATCCATGTTGAGAACGGACGTTTACAGCAAGACGTGGTATCTGGTATCTGGTATCTGGTATCTGGTATCTGAATCCAGGAATCATGGAGGGTATTTATATAGTTCATCAATACAATATTGGACAAAGCTGATTGTTGGTTTGTCCAGGCTTAGATGCTTTCTCTGGAAAATCACGAAGTAGGTGCGGTAACTTTGTACGCGTGCGAATATTTCCTAAATAGGAGCGATTTTCGCCCGTAAAGAAGTGACGGGTTAGGCAACCTGTTCGCGCGTAAACAGCTGTCTCACTAATGCCATCGACAAATACAGAAATTAAAGACAGTCAATAAACTATCATGACTCACTTAGTCAGATAGAAAACCTTTATTCTAGGGATTGGTAATAATACTGGAGTCTCCGGAGATGAGAAGACGTCGGATGAAAGACAGGAGTATTGGACCAGTTGTTGAACACAAGAGCTGATGTAAGAATAATTCATATGCGGAAATGCTGGAATAGATTAACTCATCTCGGAGGAATCGATATAGCTTGGTCAGCATATTTCCAGAGAATTAAGTGGCATCTACTCAATGACTGAAAGCAACACATGTCGACCGGAGGATCAAGAACTAATAGGACCCATAATCAAAATTGATAGAACCTTCATATTTCAAAATCCACGTACAACCATGAAGAAGCCGCAGAAATAATACCTATCTAGCGCTACCGTACTTTTCAACAATGTAGTGAAATATATATCACATATAGCGTATTACATAATCAACCTTCAAAATATCCCAAGGCGGCTCAACTCTGCGAGAAAAAATCTGCCTCGACAAGACTTGATCTTAGCAAAAGCTCGTCTATTGGGCAGAGCAGTAAGAGCCAGAAGCGGGTGGTAAGATGGCCGAACCGGCTCTCAAGGCAAAAACGCAGAGGTCAAGACCAGAACAATCGGTTGCAGCTAAAATCGTAAAGCCAGTGTCGACCAAAAGTGGGAAGAGCGCAAAAAAACTTGCTACCAAGTTGAAAGCAAGAGAAAAGCTCGATTTACCATTAGCGGAGCAAGAAACTTCGACTCGAGAGTCGAAATTGGGAAATTTGTTACCATCAACGTCCAATCCGCAGCCATCAGCGAATATAAATGAACTGCGTGACAGACTTGCGCAGAAAATTAAGACTCTAAGGGCGCAGCGAAAGGCTCCTGGGAGTGGAACACCAGGTGCTCCACATTCCCGTGAAGAAATTCTAAAATCTCGACAGATCAAGGACCAACAAAGGAAGGAGCATTTAAAACGGAAGCGTGCAGCCGCAATTGCAGCTGCGTCGGCCGCTGAAGAAGGCGAGAATCTAGCTACAACTGCGAAATCACTTAAGAGCGAAGATCAAAGCCAAAGTAGCCGGTCACAGCCTGAATCCGATTCTTCAGTATTTTCCAAGGTTGTTTTGACATCAGGAAACGAAGTTGATGCTGATGGATCTATTAAACTGAAGAAGCGTAAGAAAGGCTCGACAGATTTACTTGGCCAACTTAAACATGTCGAAGCTAAAAAGGCACGAATTGCCAACATGGACGTCGAGAAGAGGAAATCTGTTGAGGAAAAGGAGAAATGGAAACGTGCGATCAAACAAGCTGAAGGTGAGAAAGTGCGGGACGACGAGACCATGCTTAAAAGGAGCTTGAAAAAGCAAAACAAGCAAAAGAAGAAGTCCGCCAAGGAGTGGAAGGAGAGAGAAGAGAGTGTGACGAAAGGAATCAGAGCCAGACAGCGCAAAAGAGAGGAAAATATTGCGGCAAGAATGGAAGTGAAGAAGAAAGGTCGAGCAAAAAAACTGATGGCTAAAACTAAGAGGCGGCCTGGGTTTGAAGGTCGATCTCGTAAGAAAAGTTAATTAATACTCTACTGTATACTACGGGTGCATATCTAAATAGACATATAAATTCAACTACTTCAACCTCGAGCGAGCTGCGATCGGAGAAGATTAATGCTAGCCATGCCAGTGAATAACATCCATGTCGACGATCCTTCCAATGTCTTCTCCAGTGTGTCTGCATTTGCTAGACGACGATCAAGGAAATCCCATGTATTTACAAATTCTTTCGAGTTATCCTGGGTCATGTAGAGCTCTTGAAAATTGTTAATACTTCTTCAAAACAGTTCATATTGGGAATCGTACCTGTAGCTGAATATACAGCAGCAAGCATAGCACGTCTATTATACCAACTAAAATCAGTAGACAAATCACCAGCAAGGAACCAGATCTCGTCTGCCAAATCCGCTAATTCTTTCAGTGCCGTGGGAACATTTGTAGGAACGGCCATAACGGCAAGAGCCTAGAATCTGGTTAGAGTCACCAAGAAGACGAATTATATACAGCATACCTCTGTCCAATGATCATTTAAAGAGATGTTTCCCTTCAATCTCTCGATACAATAGCGTCTGACTTTTGCCTCGACAGTTTTCTCCTCACTGTCAACGGCCTCCTTCAACGCAGCTAATTTAGTTCTTTCCGTATACAAATGATAAATAATGAGGTCAAAGACTCCGTTCTGGAAAACTGCATGCGTCGAATCCAGCATTCCCTGATCTCGAGAGCCAAAAACCAATGCGTCCTTTGTGAATCCAACAGTCGGAACATGTTTCAATGCAGATGACAGAATCAATGATTGACTAGTGGAATATGGCGACTCAGTCGGATGGTCATATGAAAAATACGAGCGAGCGCAGACCACGGGAGCAGGAGACTTAAGTCTGCTCAAAGGACTGACTCGCAGAGGAACAAATTTTCGAATTGTATTCATTATTGTTTACTTCAGTATTTGTGCCAGAAATGTAAATTTTAAAAGAGAAGCTCGTGATTCTATCGGATCGTCTGGAATCACAAGTCCCTCAGGGATTCATCCGACTTCTGATGTCTCACCCAAATATCAAATATAAAATTACTGTATCGAATGAAATTGACCTACAAGCGAATACAATTGGACTAACTAATTACATGACATGTGTTTAGAATGTCGATATTATATTATATAGTCGCGTTCATCGTGGTATTTTCGACCCTCGTTTTTATCGTTCTATTTGGACGATTACCTGCATTTAAGTAAGTTATTCGTCGAGATAGACGACTGTATGGAGCTGACACAATTATGATCCAGAGGCACTCTGGTCGGTAGGGCACATATTTTAATCTGGCATAAAATTCCTGCAAAAATTTTGGATGTCGACCGCAAAATCACAGGCGGCCGGTTATGCAGTGCCACAACCAGTTGGGCAGATCATCTAGTGAACGATAAGAACTGGGCTGTCATGGTTAGTCGACTGTGCGACTAGTCGTCCTATCAGTACTGATTGAATAGGTGTTTTATTCTAGCGTGTTGACGGTTTCGCTCATTTTTTTTTTCAGGGAAGCCTGGCCGCGAATTCTGAGCCCTACACATCGATTATTCATTCCCATGCTCGCATTTCAGCCTTACTTCTACTTATATCTTGCTGCATTCACTGACCCAGGTACAGTCACCAAATCCAACGTTGCTAGATATCTGGAAATTTTTCCTTACGACGATATCATTTTTTACTCTGATATGCCACCTTGCCGGACCTGTCATCTGCCGAAACCCGCCCGCTCCAAACATTGCAGTGTATGTAAAGGATGTATAGCCAAGAACGATCACCATTGTGCGTGGGTCAACAATTGCTTAGGATATTACAATTACCGATTTTTTCTTGGATTTGTCCTCAGCAATCTAATTGTTCTGTCATATGGATCCTATCTTACGTTTTCAGTTTTGTTCGCAGAGTATAAAGCACAGTATTATCCGCAAGGGACAGCAAACGAGCCAACTTTCTATTTCCTTAGCTATCGGAACTGGATTTTGCTAGTCCATTCTCGTAAATGGACACCAATTCTTACTTCACTGTTCATGATTTCTACCTTACTCTGCCCCTTGGTCATTGCCTTTCTGGCCCAACACATTCTATATATCCACCAGGGAATGACTACTAATGAGTCGGAAAAATGGGGTGAAGTGCAGTGGGTAGCTAATCATCAGATGCTTGATGTGTACGAGAATCGAATAGATTCGGCTGATGTGTCGGTAGATGCCCAAAGCAGTGGAAGCGAAGGTGAATCTGAGACTAGTGAATCAATTCATCCTCGTTTGTTAGCTCTACAAAAGGCAAAACCTAAGCACGAAAACAAAGGCAGAAAAGTGCATATCTATGCCTATGAAGACGGAACGTTTAATAGACTTCCGCCAGAAGGCATGATCCGAACATCCACAGTGCCTCATCTTGACGATGTCGTAAATATTTACGATAAGGGAGGGTTTTTCAAGAACTTGAGCGAAGTTTTGTTTCCGAAATATGTTTAGATTAATAATCATTTTATAATACATGTATATTTGTCTATGTATCTCATGACATAATCATGATTTAACTGATGTCAATTGAAGGTCCAAAATTGTTACGTAATAGAATTACAGATCACTTCCTGTATAGTATTAGCTCAAACCTTATCGCGAGCAGAGTTCAGATAAGGTTTCTGTGCACTCCTTTGACCGGTCAAGCCGTGGACGGCTTCTCGATCTTTTTATCTTTCTTGCCAGCCCGAATTGTGCTGAAACGGATTGTGTGAATTGGTGTTTTATGTTGGTAGTCAGCAGTCGATATCCAGAAGCATCTTAATAAGAAAGCGAATTATTAAGAGTTTTATCCCGAATTTTTTAACAAGGGACAGAGGAAATCGGCTCACAGGTGCTAGAGATAGCCTCATTGTACCAGTTTTTACCATGAGTTCTTCAACCATGGCAATAACATCGGAAATTATTTCACCAACATCGGCAATGGCGACGATGTCCTCAACATTCACGACTACTTCGAGTTCAGCTTCATCGTCGAGCACGGATACGAGCTTGTTTGCAAATGCGGGATCAGCGCAGGAAAATTACGGTCAGTCGCTATCGACATTCATCTCCTCGTTGACGGCTTCTCTGATTATCTTTGGAATCGAAGTGCAACTTTTTTCTATTCTTCGGAAGCGATTGCGTCGGGTTTATGAGCCCAAGACATATGCTGTTCCACGACGCCAGCGCGTTCGACCGGCGGGCCGTGGACTTCTGGACTGGTTAATTCCAACGCTGTTTACCTCAGAAAGCGAGTTCATGCACAAATGTGGTCTGGACGCTTATTTCTTTATCAGATATCTTGCCATGCTAATTTTCATCTTTTTTTGTGGAGGGCTTTTTATTCTTCCGATTTTGCTACCTATCAACAGTGCGGGAACTTCTTCGGGCACTGCCAAAGGTCTCGATAAGCTGGCTTGGGTTAATATTGGACCCGACGATACGCATCGTTATTGGGCGCATTTGATCCTTGCAGTTTTGTTTATCTTTTTTTTATGTTTCGTGTTTTATCATGAGATGCAATCATATATTCGGATTAGACAAAATTTCTTGATTTCTCCAACTCATCGTCTCCGCGCCTCCGCCACTACAGTTCTTATCCGCGCTGTTCCAGGACATTTACTTGACGTCGATCGAATCAAACAGGTTTTCCGTGTTTTTCCCGGAGGTGTTCGGAACGTCTGGATTAGCCGAAACGTGTCTGAATTGCAAAAACTGTTAGATAAACGTGACGCCGCGGCAGACAAACTAGAATCGGCTGAGACTGCGTTGATTCGAAAATGTCAGAAAGTGCATCAGAAACGATTGCTCGCAGAGCAAAAAAAGCATCCTCGAGCAACTGCAGAAGGATATTCTTCCGATCCAAACCCAGGCTGCAATAGTTTAAATCAACAAAACAGTTTAGATTCGCTTAATCCTTCTGTTTGGGCGCGCTATATCAAGCCTGAAGATCGTCCACATCATCGGGTCTCGAGAGTGTCTTGGATTCCCTTCGGCCTACCTGGGCTCTCAGATAAAGTTGATACGATTGATTGGTGTCGAGAGAAATTAAATACCTGGAATCCAGAAATAGTTCGAATGCAAAGTGATGATACTGTCTATCCGCATATGCATTCTGTGTTTATCCAATTTAATCGCCAGATTGCAGCTCATATGGCCTGTCAATCACTTGCGTCCGAATCAGCGCAATATATGTCACCGCGATTAATCGAGATCAACCCAAGAGATATCATTTGGAACAATATGAGAATTAAGTGGGGAGAAGCACTGCTTCGGTCCGGTCTTGTGCATTCGGCGACAACAGCCTTGGTCGTCGGCTGGGCTTTTCCAGTCGCGTTTGTAGGTATCATTTCGCAGTTGGATTATTTGACAGCTGCATTGCCATTTTTAGACTTCTTGAACGACCTTGGAAGTACAGTTAAGGGCATTATTTCTGGTATTTTGCCACCTGCTGCGCTTGCTATTCTCATGGCTCTGTTGCCTATTATACTTCGATGTATGTATTCCCAGCAGATTTTAAGTCATTTTTCCTAATTTTTAGTTTTTGCTTATATCCGAGGATCTTCAACTGGTGTATTTATTGAACTTTCGGTCCAACAATCGTACTTTTCATTTCTTTTTGTGCAAGTGTTTCTAGTCATCACGATCTCAAGCTCGATCACTACAGTCATTCAGGACTTGACACAAGATCCGACATCGGTTCCATCACTTTTAGCACAGAATTTGCCCAAATCTTCAAACTTCTTCTTTTCGTATTTGATTCTGCAAGGTTTGACTGTTTCTGCCGGCGCGCTGCTCCGTGTTGGTCCATTAATAGTACTGAAGATTCTGGGACCTTTGTTGGATAATACTGCACGTAAAAAATTCAATCGCATCACCAGTCTTAATGCTGTTCAATGGGGAACATTTTATCCGATTTACACAAATTTAGGCGCGATTGGTATTGTGTATGCAATTATTTCTCCACTGATCATTCCGATGAGTTTGATAGCGTTTATTTTGTTCTATATTGCATACCGCTACGAGTTCATGTTCTGCAACTACAATCCGATAGATTCCTCGGGTTTATTTTTCCCGAGAGCTATTAATCAGCTCTTTGTTGGGATTTATGTCATGGAACTGTGTTTAATAGGTTTATTCTTCCTTGTTCGAGACTCAGAATTGCATGCCACTTGCACTCCTCAGGCGATTATCATGATTGTTCTTTTTTTTGCAACGTTAGTCTACCAGTACTTGCTGAATCGGTCGATGGGTCCCTTGTTGACCTTTCTTCCGATTTCGTTGGAAAATCGTGCTCGGGCTGCGTTTCGGACGTGGCTGAATCATAATGAAGTTCCGTTATTGACTTCAGAGCAAGGTACTGCAACAGCATATCATTCGTTTGAAGAGGCCGGAAGCAAGAAGTATCATGAGACATCTGATTTAGAACTTCAGACACAGAAAAGCCCTGGTGGAAGTTCGTCTGATGAAGAGTTATTGCATGATATTGACACGAATTCGTGTTCTGTTGATTCAGAATTAACGATTGATCCTGAGACCGGTGCCCCGATTGTCGAATCGCCAATGATGCAGCTGCTGGCATTATTCAGTAAACCTATTAAAACTGTGGTAAGGGCGACGACACCTATTGGTCATGGGGATTCAAATACGGCAGAAGAGTCAGGTCAAGCTGGCCGAAGTACCGCGGTTTCTCGGGTTGTTCCAAGTGTGGTTGCGTCAGGTATGTCGACTGGAATTTCCGGAGTATCAACGGGACTGAGCACAATTCGTCGGTTCGTTATTACTGGCCAAGGCTCTGAAGATCTAGAGTTTGAAATCATGCGCAATTCAGCTGACGCAATGTTATTGGAAGGCGTTGCTGAAGATCTTGAGGATCTGACCAAAAACGAGCGCGAATCACTAGTAAATCGTGCTTTCACACATCAAGCTCTAAGAGCCAAACGACCTACTATCTGGATTCCACATGACGATTTAGGTGTTTCGGAAGACGAGATACAATGCACGCTGCGCGATTATCCAAATGTATTAATCTCAGATGACGGTGCTGCGCTAAGTCAGCATGGTAAAGTTACGTTTTCAAGTCGGCCACCTGATTTCGACATCAAGTCGAAGATAGCCTTATAATTTTTATTCTTCTTATTGCAGTTTGCAACCTTTTTTGTTGGCGCTGGGTTATGAATTCATGATGTTTTATGCATAGGAGGTTTGACGAGATAGATAGATCAATAATATTACAGATATCGTACATACGTAGCTTTGGTTTGTAAGCTAATCATTGGATAGGCTTGATCTATTCATGTTATTATGATCCAGAATTGTGACTAGGGTGCGATTTATAAAATACCTTGAAATGAAGCGCAATCAATGAAAAAACTAGCGCCTTTATATCCTGGACTAAATAATAAAACACTCTCAGACCTTCGGGATCCTCGCTTTCCTGAACATCGCTTAAGGAGCCGATTTTGGACGTCTCAAATGAGATGTGTTCATTTCCAAACCTAATTTCGAGTTCTTGTTTGCCTTCTTTACTTTTCTCGGGCCATTTTGAATCGTCTTCTTTAAGAATTTCGCTGTCAACGATCATTTTCTTGAGCTGCTGGACCACGATTGCGGAAACAGCCATTTCTTTGCGAATCAACAGCTCATTGCGGTAGTTTGAGTTGTTCGCATAGCGCGCTAATGCGCTTCGGCCGTCGCCTTGAACTCGGAAATCAAACTCGAGAAACTCATGACCAAATTTCCCTGCGTGACCAGAATAGTACCGTAGATAGAATGGTTCACCTCGATCTGCTAGTGACACATCGTACGGTTCCATAGCAATGTCCTTTGCCACTGTTTCCGTCGTATCTGCCATTGATCTGTCAGGGTGTCACGTCTAATCACTTATATTTCAGTGTTATTGAATCGAAAGCTGGGATAAGAAGCTGGGAGGTGAGATACGGAGCCGGTCTGAAAAATACGTACTTTGTCTTCCCACAATAAAATAGTAATATGTATTAATCAGTTTGCTCTAGCGATTGTTGAATTGTAATACAATAGCAATTGCTGAGAAGACATTATTGCGTAATACTGACTCCTTAATATTCATTTTGGCTTAGATAAACAGAATTGTTTGAAATTACAGCTCAATATGGATCCCGTGTCGATTATTACTCAGAATCTGCAAGAAGTTCTTAATGAGAAACTTATTCGAGATGTTATCGAGGTAGAAAAAAGACCTCTAAAGATTTACTGGGGAACGGCGCCGACTGGGCGACCGCATTGCGGATACTGGGTTCCAATGACCAAGTTGGCCCATTTTCTGCAGGCGGGTTGCCATGTTACGATTCTGTTGGCAGATCTACATGCATTTCTGGACAACATGAAAGCACCACTCGAATTGGTCGCATACCGGGCGAAATATTACGAGAGAATTGTGAAGAGCATGCTGTCCTCCATCGGCGTTCCAATCGATAAGCTTCATTTTGTGGTTGGATCGTCGTACCAGTTGTCGGAAAAATACACAATGGATATCTTCCGAATGTCGAATCTGGTTACACAGAATGACGCTCGACGTGCTGGTGCAGACGTTGTTAAACAGGTTGAGTCACCGCTATTGTCAGGCTTGATTTATCCATTGATGCAGTGTCTTGATGAGCAATTCCTAGATGTCGACGCCCAGTTCGGCGGTGTAGACCAGCGTAAGATTTTTGTCTTAGCTGAAGAATACCTGCCTAGTTTGGGATACAAGAAGCGCGGTCATTTGATGAACCGCATGGTGCCTGGCTTGACTCAGGGAGGGAAAATGTCGTCTTCAGATCCCAATTCCAAAGTTGACTTGCTCGATGATGCGAAAGCTGTGAAAAAGAAAATCAATTCGGCATTCGCGGCTCCGGGAGAAGTGGAAGGAAACGGACTTATTGCATTTGTTGAGTATGTGCTTCTTCCGATTTCGAAGATCTCAACCAAGCTCGACGAATCTACGGGTGAAAAGGTGTTTGTCGATGTCGAGGCGAAATTCGAAATCAACCGGCCAGAACAGTATGGTGGCAAAATCGTCTACAATAGTATTGATGAATTGAAATCGGATTATGCTTCTGAAATGGTAGATATATAAACTTCATGTTTTCTTTGAGGATAATTGTCGCTAACTGGAATAGCTCTCACCGCAAGATTTAAAGCTAGGCGTGACCGACGGGATAAACGGTCTACTAGAACCAATTCGAAAGGAACTTCTGTCCGATCCTAGTTTTGAAGAATTGGCAAAGAACGCTTATCCGCCGGAAGTAGCTGCGAAAAAGGAAAAGAAGAAGGAAAAAGTACTTGGTTCAAAATATCTGGAGGCCATGGCTGCGAAGAAGAAGCGGGAAGAGGCCGCTGCAGCTGATTTAGCAGCATCAGAGGTAGCTAAAGCAGTTCAAGAAACTAAACTAGAATAATTACAAATTGTATGTTTTTCTGTCGAAAATACTATTGTTGTAGTTAGTCAATGCTTATGTAATTCCCATTCAATTGATCCTATTACGGTGTACATTTTCTTATTTCTCGAGTTCACAGTAAAAGCGAACACCAAAATTAAAATATATATCACATCATTATGCAACTAGAAGCACAGATAACTAAGCATCACATTCGTCGGCGAATTGAGAAGCGCGAACGGTACAAAAAGGGTGAGTAAGTTGAACAAGGTGTACATATACACAGAAGACAAGCGTATTGTATGTGAAATGCCGGTTTAACAGGACAGAACGCAAGGTAGGAGAAGGAACATATGCGGTAGTATATATAGGAAAACAGCAATCGACGGGCCGAGTAGTTGCAATCAAGCGGATCAAAGTCGGTCAGTTCAAAGACGGATTGGACATGTCTGCGATTCGAGAAGTCAAGTTCTTATCTGAAGTTCGGCATGCAAATGTGATTGAATTAATCGATGTCTTTGTTTCAGCAGGTACTGCGCGGACGCTGAATTTAGTGCTGGAGTATTTGTCTGCAGATCTAGAAATGATAATTAAAGATCGCTCGATCGTCTTCTCGGCAGCAGATATCAAATCGTGGATGGCCATGACTCTCGCTGGCCTGTATCATTGCCATCGACACAACATTCTACATCGTGATTTGAAACCTAACAATTTACTGATTTCACCGACGGGCCATTTAAAACTGGCTGATTTTGGTCTTGCTCGTCAACAGCCGGGTCCTTACGACGTTATGACTCCGACAGTAGTCACACGTTGGTATCGTGCGCCAGAACTCCTACTTGGGTCAAAAATTTATACACGGAAAATTGACATATGGGCAGTTGGAATCATCTTTGCCGAGCTTATGTTGCGAACTCCGTATCTTCCTGGCCAGACTGATCTCGAGCAGTTAGATTTAACATTCCGCGCATTTGGTACACCGAGCGAAGAAACTTGGCCTGGTGTATCAGAACTGCCGGATTACTTTTTCGATCCGAAGCTCATCGCAACTGCAGAACCTGGCAAAAAATCAGGTGTATATCCCTATCCAAGTCGTGATGAAATGCGCATGAGGTTTTCAGCGGCTTCGGAAAGCGCCCTCACTTTTTTTATTCGGCTAACCATGCTCGACCCGTCGAATAGAATCGACACGGTGGATTGTCTATCAGACATGTATTTCAAAGAGGCGCCTCGAGCGACCAAACCTGAGCAGCTTCCGAAGCTAGGTAAAAAAACTACGGAAAATTAATATAATTGTTATATTTATTTTATTAATCGTAGAGATTAAGTTAGATAGCACCAGCTTCTTTGAGCTTTGAGATCAAAGAGTCGACACTATCGACCTTTGCGCCGCCTACACGTTTAGGAGGATCAGCCAGCGATACAATTTTCAACCGGGATGTGATATCCACTCCGAGATCTGCAGGAGTCACTTTCTCTGTTTTCTTCTTCTTGGCCTTCATGATATCCTGGAGTTTAGTATATCGGGGTACGTTAAGTCGTAGATCGGTCGTGACAATCATGGGTAACGGTGCTGAGATGGTTTCAGAGCCTCCATCAACTTCGCGAGTTACAGTAACAATACCAGTAGCATCATCGACAACAACTTCGCTAGCATTCGTAGCCTGTGGCCAATTCAGTAATCCAGCAAGCATCTGGCCGGTCTGGTTGCTGTCGTCGTCAATCGACTGCTTGCCCATAATGATTAGATTATTACTGTTCTTCTCCGCATAAGCCTTGAGCAACTTTGCTACCGCCAGTGGCTCAAGCGATAACGAGCTTGCATCCTCCACTTCGGGGGTGTCGATGTGAACCGCCTTATCGGCGCCCATAGCCAAAGCGGATCGTAACACATCAGGAGTTTTCGCATTGCCCGCCGATATAACTGTAATAGACTCTACAAGCCCTTTATTCCCTTCACGTAGACGAACAGCTTCCTCTACCTATTCCATTTAATATCTAGCATCAATACACGTCTGTCTTCTGCTACATACCGCAATCTCGCAGAACGGATTCAAACTAAATTTGACTCCATTTGTTTCGATGGTCGCTTTGGTCGTGTTCACTCGCGGCTTGATTGCATAATCAATGGCACGTTTCACAGGTACAAGAATATTCAGACGAGCCATTCTAATTATTTTAGTTTCCTGCTATTCTTTTTATGAGCCGATTTGTGCTAATCTTTGAAGAGTCAGAAAATGTGTTTTGTCCGGGGAAGTTTTGAGCTGCCAGTGGCTATTAGGATCTCGGTCCGAGGTTAAACTAAGCCGCGGGAACAACCACTGCTCATGTCATGTGATAAATGACACGTGATACATACTTACTAATGACATCACCTGCACGTGAGTTAAAGAACCTTGATTTTGTCCTTAATATCAATATCAGTGGAACTTGTCCAAATCTTATCTTTTGTTATTACAAGTTTGACGATCCGAAGGGCAATGGACTCGGTCAAAAGACCTTCAGAAGATGAGATAGTGTCCGTAGTAAATTCAATTCGAGTCTCAGCTCCAGATCTCGGTGTGGCCAAGCTGCATGCGAAGATTCGGACAGACTTTCCTAGCTGGTCTCTATCAGTGAATCGACTACGAGCTGTTTTAAAAGCCCATGACTTGTCGCTAGTAAGTGGTCATAAGGAATTGAATTTTGAAGCTCAAATACCGGAGGAGGTCAAGAGGCGCATGTATGTTGAAGAAACGAATTCTAGTGTTGTCCAGGGTTTACATGTCCCTGCGACTGTGCACGTCAGCCAGCTGGCAGGGAAGGGAAAAGGATTGGTAGCAACTGAAGCTATACCGAAAGATTCTACGATCTGGACTGAGCAGGCTTTGGTTTTCGTTCCACCGCCATCTATGTGTAAGGCTATCTTGCTTGGCAAGGCATGCTCGTATTGCGCGAAACCTTTGGCCTCGTCAGTGCTGATCACGCCCTGTCCGACCTGTAGTGGGCGGTGGTGCAACAACCTTTGTCGGCGCTCCGATAGAATTCATAAGCATATTCGCCATGGTACTTATTCCTCCGAATGGGCTGAAATTGAGAATTTTGCGACCGAAAGTCAATGGAATGCTCCCTATCAGTATGCACATGTATTGGCTGCCTGTACGTTTGAAAACCAGCACCATATTCAAGCCGGTGTTGAAGGTCTGGCGAAGATACGACAAGATATACGACAGCAACGTGGTGATCCAGAATATTTGTCCAGTATTCTTTCTGGAGAGCAATTTGAAATCATGTGGCAGGAAGGATACGTAGTTCTATGCAAGTTTTTTAACCATTTCTCACCGCCTTCGTACGAAGACTTTCTCTTGGGTCTGGGGATGGTCAATATTAATAGTTTCGAAGGCAGTATATTTCTACTTCAGTCACATCTCAACCATAGTTGCGATCCTTCTGTCGATGTAAAATTTGTCGGCAGATCTGGTATCAAAGTAACTGCTCGTAGGCATCTCAGCGCTGGTGAGGAGTTAACTACAAGTTACATAGATACTAATTTGGATATCGACACTCGCCGTGCCAAATTACTTCAAAATTATGGATTTTGGTGTATCTGCGCTCGATGCATTCATGAAGCAGATTTGGCTCTCCAAACCACATCACAGCCTGGTGACGTCAAGAAAAAGCCGAAATCTAAGTCAAAATCAAAATCAAAATCAAAATCAAAATCTGGACGGTCTAAACAGGAACCGGAAAGAGCAAGAAAAAAGTCGGTCACCTTTGACGATCAGGTTATTGAAATTAAATACTAGTCATATTGTACATATTCATTTTTTCCCTGTGATTATCTCCGTAGTTTACTTAATCGTGCTTGAACCAGATCTCGAGGTGCTTCAGAGTAATAAATTCGCGGTCGAGCGTTTGTTTGCTTACGGTTTGATTCACTCTCTCCACTCGCACCCACAATTCTGAAATCAGAACTTCTACCTTTTGATTTGTTCGCATTTGCATCTGCATCGAATTCTCTAATATCTCTCGCCAGTCCTAATGGATTCGGCATCGATGCAATCCGACTTGTTAGTGCATTCGGAATTTGACGGCCCGATCGGCCAGGTCTCCCTGACAATCCAGCCTCCACAAGAAGGACTCCGTCAGCCGTCTCACCGGTTATATCAACGACCCATCTCTTTCCACGGCCATCAGCAGATTCTTCTAGCTCGATGAATTCTGTGACTTTCTCGTCCGGTATAAACTCAGTGATAAGTGGGTTCCGACCTTTTTCATCAACTGGGAATGTGCTATTGTATACTAATTCCTGTACTTTAGTAGCTCCAGCAATTGATTCGAACACTGCAAAACAATGTGTTCGAATGGAGTCAATCCAGAAGAAAGCCAAGGATTCACCGGCAGCCGCTTCTAAGTATTTCTTGAGTGACGGAATATTAAGCGGTCTTGAAAAGTTCTGAATATAGATTGATTTTGTTGCATGGAATTTCGCTGAACTAGAGAGGGGTTCCGCTGTGACTTCTGTAATAACTCCATCCGCAGGTGGGGATTGATCTTTGGAGCGTTTAAATGTTTCGCCTATTTCTTCTTCAGCTCTTCGTTTGTTGACCTGAGAAGTAACAGTATCTGAAATAGTTGCAGTATTTGACGGCTCTGTAGCAATATGAGAGAGGTCTACAATATCTTCCGGATTCATTCCTGTTGTTGATTCTTGCTTTGTTGAATGCTGAAGAACAGCCGCCTGATCGTTCAGATTTCCATTCTCACCTTCTGTATTTTGAAGATCTGAACTTCCAGTCTTAGATTCAATTTTGTGCTTGTCGTCCTTCAAATTAACGGGCTCGCTAATAGCATCTGCATCTGCATCTCTCACCAAAACTGGCACGTCGACCTCACCAGCAGCATCATTTTTTAATACAGCTTTAGTCGGAATTTCAGTTCCATCTTCAAATCCATTTCCATCTCTCTCATCTTTTGTTTCATTGTCTTCCTCCGCAGCTGCACTTGATTCGTGAATCACTTCGCTCCTATCGGCTCCCTCAAGACGTTCAACCAGATCCTTCTTGACGCCAGAGCTGGGTAATCCACGCGTCTTGAGAAGCTCTTTAAGTTCGACGACTTTTAGCGATGCGTAATTCATAATACTGATTGATTCAATAATTTGATTTATTACGTTATCATGTAATATCGATTGATTGGTCTTCCACTATTTGGATTCTCCCGAAGATCATCAACATTAGTGTGTGGAGATGCTTCAACGAAACCCCTAACATGAAGAGCAAATGGGACAATAAACATTATTGCAAAGCAGTATGGGAATTTTGGCAATTTCTATAATACATTTAGGCTGCAATCAGTGAAAATCTTTAAACGTCTAAATGATGCGATGGGCTTTGTTCAATGGTCGACCGTATACTGGACAATCGAAGAGATTGTGCTTTTATTGTAATTCGACGTCCAAAGAACGGTTGAGATATGATCCCAAGACAGACATTTACAGCTGGACATGTTCACTTTGCGAAGCAACGAGCAATCTTGACAAAGTGTGTGAGTACAAATCAGGTCATTGGCTTAAATACTTATTTTTAGAGCGGACAATTAGTCGATATCGTCCCCGAGACAATGCCTGGAACATCCATAACATTCGCAAAGTCGGATATTCAATCATTCAATGATGTGTCCCCATTCTGTAGACAGTGTCTGCTCAATCATCGTATTGTCGCAGAGTCATTGGCGAATTATCTACCATCAGAATCAGATCATCGATACCGCGAATTTGAGCGCAGATTGCCCGCATACAAAGCGGAGCTAGAGCTCCGTTATCCACCATATTGCGGCCGCTGTTTCCAAAATGTCCGAGATAGAATGGTCCATAATAATTATAGGGCCCGCGCCCAGATTCTTGGTGGATTTTTAAAGAAGCCGGAACTTCTGAAGCAGAAGAATTCAAAATCATCGGCTCGGCTGGCGAGGCCAGTT
Organism: [Lipomyces] oligophaga; assembly: GCF_038497815.1. Taxonomy (NCBI): domain Eukaryota; kingdom Fungi; phylum Ascomycota; class Lipomycetes; order Lipomycetales; family Lipomycetaceae; genus Lipomyces; species [Lipomyces] oligophaga. Next base: position 1,534,151 of record NW_027117786.1, on the reverse strand, counting down.
GAGATCAAAGACAGAAAGTCTGGAATTTTGATCCTCAAGCTGTTGATTTGGTCTGTACGAGGGGTGTTTCTGGCTCTTCATACTCTTTGCATGTGTTTGATTTTGGTAACCGGTAAGTTTTGCTGAACTGGACTGTATCGCGTGTCTTATTCTATAGGTGTCTTACAAACTCGAGAAGTCTTGGAAATCCAGCATGAGTTCAGCGAAACAATAATCACAGATCTAGTCCAGATCGAACGACTCTTAAAGTCAATATCGAGTTTCGATTCTTTTCGTTCGCTAGATCCAGAATTAGCTTTACGTTTAAGCTCTTTCTTATGGAGGATCAAATATTTTTGGCCTCTGTACTTCTTTTGGAATTATAAAGCTTTAGCGGTACTAAGATCTTGCTACAAACTCAAACTCAAAGGATATAGACAATATAGAGTATGTTACATTTTGCAGAGCTTATTCTGAGCTAACAATTCAGGCATGTCAAGGCTTGCTAATACTGGAACATGGGTTTGCGCTTTTCATTTTTACTAATTTTTCTCACTGGAATTACTCTGATCATTTATTTTCGTTGGTAAATTTATTTTTCATTGCGACAATATTTTTTGCTCAGACACGATCATTTTCATGTCTGGTGCTAGTTCCGGTCGAAAGAGACTTCAAGCCATCGGAGGATCTTTTAAAAGTTCCTGCAGATTTCAAGCTAAATACTGACATTAATGTGCTCGATTCAGTTCCTCAGCAAGAAATAGCCAGGGATCAAAACGAAATGGATTGGAAACCCTCAACTCCTAGAGAATCTCTTTTGCGACCACAAACTAATGAAATGCCGAAATTAACGCAGCCGATTCCAACATTCTCTAGTGGATTCCAATCTGGATTATTACTCGGTGAATCTAAAACCTCTTCGACCAAGTCTGAAATCCAACTCGCTCCGCAGCGTTTCTTCCCAAAAGAAGAACCAACTGGTTTGGAAGAAATTTTTGATCCAGCTCTAAGGTTATCCGATCCCAGAGACATTCGAGTAAGGAATCCAAAATTTGCTAGAGCAGATGGGCTTCCCAGAGTTAGTACAGAGGAGGAGGGACGGTCGTTTCTAGCGATTTATATTATGTGTTCGATCCTATTCTGTGTTGTTGCAGTTAGCCTGTATGTTTATGTGCCAAAGCTTGACGTATTATTCGCTACGAATCATCTGAATTGAGCATATCCCGAGTTTCTCCAGCTGATCTGTGTATGATCTATGCAGGAAAAAGAACACTCAAGGATGCCGACTACCACAGTCCTTAAGCTTTGACTGTACTGGAATTGTCCATTTAACGAAAAGTAAAGTCTCATAATTAGTCTGAAGTAGCTTTTGTTAGCAAAATTCGTCTGCATAAGAATTTCTGGTCGAAATTGTTCGGCTATCTCGTTCAAACAAATTGAGTTCATTTCTAAGACTTCCGATTTGGAGAAATATTTGGCTTTCTTGCTATGTAAATTTTTGAGTGTCATTATATATTACTACAGTAATAATTCTTTCGTTTGGTATTGTTAAGATTCTTGCTACAACCATGATTATAGGATGAACCAAGATATGAGCAAGTGACCTTCTCTCCTGGCAAATGTATATGTATATATATATTCCGAGCTCAAAGTATATATCTTTGAAATGAAATAAACTTCCTATAGTTTTCTACTATCTATTCTTACAGGAGTAAGAACATTTTACAAGGGCATTTTGTAGTCAAAGATTTGGTTTGATACATCATAATCAGGCGATATGCAGACTTGCACAAGACAACAAATTTCAGAAGGATTCATTAGGCGAATTGGTTTTTTATTTGTGTAGTTTTGTCCTATGACTATCTTTCATACAGAATGTCTTAGATCCGAATACATAATAAAAACTGTTCTGCTGTCTGAAACTATTTAAAGTTTGATAGAGTATTTCTTAGAAGGGCAGCCCAAATGGCAGATCAACAAGCTCCAGACTGAAATCTTACGAATGTATAAGTAATTGACAAATAGCGAAGTGTATGCCGCTGATGAATATAATATGTAGACGCCTCTTAATGATCAAAAGATCTAATACAGCTGTATGCAAATATAAGAAACTAGTTCATTCCTTGGTTTTGATCTAGAAATTCTTTGGTTGTCCAATATCATTGCCAGCTGTATGTTCAGCAGTCTATTTTAGCAGATCTCGATATCTGAGCCCTTGTTAATGCGAGTGAAGAATTTCTACATACATCGTTTCTGTCAATCATAGAAAAATACTTTAAGCAATAAAACTCGTCCCGGTGAATCGCCAGAACCAAAACTCATTCATATATGGGGAATGCACAGGATTAAATTTGTTAACAGTCTTCAAAACTGCTGGCAGGTACGGTTTCCCCAAATTTGTAAAAAATCAATTCAAAACTGAAGCCTCTCTATATCACACTGCTCAAAGAGCATAAGGTGCTCCAGACTTGAATAAAACGTGTCAATTAATACGTACTAGCCTTCGGCTATCCGACAGCAAGATCGAAATGGTGGACTGCGATTCAAGCAGCGCTAATTCCCTAGAACTCCTTTAATGCTGAAGAACTGAAAAGAATTAAAATCAGAACAGTATCTATCTGCTGAAGATTGATTCGTCTCGTGCTTCAAATTGAAGACTTCCATTTCTCCGAATATTGTCCAAGAAGAAGCAACTCATCGTCCCTAAGTGTTTGTACAAATATATTCGGGAAGAAAGAGAAATTTTGAGACTTTGGCTAAAATGCCTAGTAGTCAGTCAAAGTCAGAAGCACAATAATTTGGCTCTATTCATGCATAATAATAAGGATTAAGCTTGGTTCGCTGTTTATTATAATTAGCGCAAAGAGAAGGCAAGGCCAAACGACTATAGTAAGCGTTAACATTCTAAAATTTGGTTTGACTATAGACTAGTCAATAAGAGCGCTGAGAGGAAGAATAACAGAATCCATAAGTTTCTTATCAGCCAGTAATAAATGAGACCCGATTTCAAAACTTCAGAGAGTCAAGCTGCCGTGACAGAAATAGAAGCTGTTCCACTACATTAGAGAAAAGCATGCTTTTTCAAATTATTTCTGAGACACAGATATTAAACCATATGCTGGGTAACGAACTAGACAGGAAGCACAGCCATTCTCCAGAGAACACGACGAAAAGAACACTTGCTTCATTCAAATTCTAGCTCTGTTGGTATATTGCAATTGCTTGCTAAGAACCATATCTCTTCCTATCTGCAATTGATGAACGGCAGTAATAGCTCAAGATGCCACTAGTATCTGGCTGAAACGTTCGCCGCGCTAGGATTGCACAGCATTTATTAGCGAACATCATAGTTACATTAGAAACTGATTTGATTTAATTCTGAACAATTTTTCTCTTGCTAGAACATCAAAATAATACCTTCGCAAGAGTTTAGTGATACTATCTATACATATTCCTTCAGAGATAATATTCTAGTACCTCCTTCCAGAAAGAGCAATTTCTAGTCATTGAATAACATATCCCATCTTGCAGAATAAAGAAATCGAATAGTTCAAACTAAACACAGTTCACATATAATCACGTGATCATATGTGATTCGTGACTTCGTGGTGTGACACTAATGGGTAAGGGATACTGAATGCGCCTGTGCTGATTGGCCAGGCTGTTTCTGGGATTGTCGGAATAGCAGAAAGACTCGAGGCAAAAAGCTAAGGAGAAGACGTACTCGAGTTGTTTTTGGTATTACTGGAGCTTCTCTCTTTTCGCAGAATAAATTCGAATAGTTTCTGTTTTTCTGTTCGTCCGAGAGCGGAAGTACAAGACAAATAAATTTGTTATAAAAAATGGCTGTTCCTCAAGTTAGCGGCATGCTTCGCCGTAAAGTCATGCGTGACTTGGCTTTGAGTAAGTAGATTACTAGATTTAGAGATGATATTTGGAGAATAATCTGAAGTGCTGACTTTTAATTAGCTGTTGGTAAGTGATTTTACTGAATATCGGAGGTGGACTTGCAGCCAGAGACATTGCGGACCGAAGACTAATTTCAAATCAGGCGTTTCTTCCGTTTTCACCGCCTATTATTGGTAAGTGTCAAAGTTTGATTGTACAGAAATTTAGAATTACTAACAATAAATAATATAGGTACTAGTAAGTTCTAGATAATTAGGATTTCCCTTCAGCTCCATGTCTAACTAGAATAGCATGAACGAGCCTTACGTCGCCTACCGAGTCAAAGGTCTTGAGCAACTTCACAAGATTTCGACCTCGCCCAACCCGAACAAGTACTTCACTGAGGAGCAGCTCGAAGCTCGCGCCCGTCGTCGTTTTATTTTTGCGTAATTTATGGATTGTGCATAGGACTTACGAGTATGACAGATTATGCCGCAATGTATCATTGTATAAAGCGTCTGCTCTAGATTCCTGGATGTCTTGGATGCAATCGTTTAATACATATTTCGCATTGTTATATTTTGTAATCTATCTTTCACATCTACATTTGACGCTTTTAAACACCAGAATGTACCATTATGCAATGCAATTCGGAAGCTTGACTGGAACTATGTCCGTTGCCTCTTCAAAAGCTAATGTTTCTGTCAAAGGTTAGAATCCCAATTGAAACTTATTATTGAAAGGATTGAATTCACCTTCCGCTTTGCATTTATCACATGGCCTGTTGAACCACGCCGACCGACGAACCAGACCGGCAAGACCACCGACAGACTTGGACTTGCCACTTCCGCCCAAAATCTTGCCCAATGAAGCAGTAAGTCGATGATGCTTTTTACAGAGATTGCTCGAACTGTCCTCCAGCAGACATGGGTCATCAAGATCGTGAGCATCGTAAATCAACCCTTTCTTTGTTTCCTCTGATTCAGTCTCACAATCGTCATCGTACTCTAACTGATCGTCGCCATCCGAGTCTGTCAGATTGTCAACTTCTTGAGAAGATACATATACAGAATTCCACTTGACTTCGTAGTAATCATTAAACGTGTCAATGTCGTAATACGTAACTGGCTTTTCCACGCATTTCTTGACTTCCACATCTTGCGCCAAAGTGGTCTCAAAATTTCGAACTCGTTGAGATTTCTTTCTCCGTCCAAATCGACGCAGACGGCCAAAAAACTTCTTGGATACTGACAGATCAGGAGATTTGACTGTGAGTTTAGAATTGCTGAATTTTTTGGAACTCGTGCATTTTGGAGAAATTGACTGCAAAAGCTTCAGTCCAGCCATTTTGTTTGACACAGAATCAGAACAAGGATATATTAATCAACTCAGATGATTTACTCAGAATCAGAATCAGAATTAAAATCAAATTTAAAATCAAATTGAAATTGAGCAACGGAAACTTCATTATAATAAAATTTTTTTTCTCGCGATTCATAGATTTTCTGTCCTGTGTCCTATGTGCCAACCCCGCGTCAGTCGCGTCTGCATGGCGGAGACGGAATAGGATTGAAATCTTCACGAGAGACTTCGCCACATTCACGACTTATCACCCACCAAAAAACTTTTACAAAAAATTTGTATCACATTTAGTTCGCTGATTTCTTTCCAGCTCTATTACCAAATTTGAAAATCCAGTACTAACGTGACGTCTATTTTTTCATCTTCGCTTCAATTTGTTCCTCCTCTCATGACTTGAGCATAATAACACAGTTGTTGCTCATTTATGCAGGGAGTTGCCGTGGCAATAACAGACTTTGAATACTGCCTATTTGGGAACATCCTTTTGTTTACTGTTTCTGTAAACGTTCACTTGATCTCTGTATCTTTGCGCTCGAATTCATTTTTATCTATTATTGAGTTTTGGATCTCAATTTTTATTGATTAGTTTCAAATGTTTTTGCTCGACTTTTAGAAGATTGCAGTAATCTTGTTCTCTTTTGTTATTATTGCCATTCATTTCACTACATCATTTATTTGATTGTTTATATCGGCCCATCGAGCTCTTCTACAATACTTTTACATCATACTTTTTAGATCGATTTTATACTCTCAATAAGCATGCCAAATCCAAGATCACCTCGAAAGCATCCTCTTCGAATTCCGACCATTGAATTTTTAAAAGGTATTTTAGTCCTCTTGTCATCGACCACTTTTGCTCACCCTGCTATCTAGACCGACTATATCTTGCAGCAAGTGATTCTATCCCTCAAGATACTGATACAGCTGCATACTTCACAGTCGATGATAGTCTTCCTTATAATGCTTTTCATCATGATTTCGGCCCTTTGCATGTGGGTCATTTATACAGATTTGCGGTAGTTCTGCATGAGATTCTCGCGGTAGGTAGTTCATATTTTGAAGGACCGGTAATCTCTAACGAAATCTAGGAGGAATATAACCAAGAAAAATCTATTGTCTTTTACTCAGGCACCAATTCTCGCGCAAGGGCTAATGCCGCTTGTTTACTCTGTTGCTATATGGTATGCTGTTTCAACCGGTCTCGTTGAGCTGACCTGACAATTTCTAGGTACTAATCCAATCGTGGCCACCACATTTGGCCCTAGCTCCTATAGCTGGTGCAGAGCCACCTATGATGCCGTTTCGAGACGCTGGATATTCAGTAGCTGATTTCACTCTTGCTATTCAAGATATAGTCTACGGAGTGTGGAAAGCCAAAGAAAAAGGTCTCTTAGATCTACGAGATTTCAATTTGGAAGAGTGAGTAAACTTTCATCTGCTGGATGAATTCAACTAATCTTAGTTAGATATGAGAAGTATGAGAGAGTGGAGATGGGCGACTTTAATACAATTCCTCCTCATTTTGTAGCCTTTGCGTCTCCACAGTATCTACCTATACCTGGGGAACCAGTGCCAAAGATGACTACAAGTTTACACAACGTGATCGATTTCTTCGTTGAGAATCATGTGGACGTTGTAGTTCGTCTGAATTCGCCATTATATGACAAGAGTATTTTTGAAGCCAATGATATCAACCATATCGACATGATATTCGAAGACGGGACGTGTCCAGAAATGGAGATTGTTCGCCAATTTGTAGGCGTGTGTGCAGAGGTCGTGGCGAGCAAAAAAATGATTGCAGTTCATTGTAAGGCCGGATTAGGTCGAACTGGATGCTTGATTGGCGCCTATTTGATATACGAGTATGGTTTCACTGCAAATGAGGTTATTGGATACATGCGTTTTATGCGACCCGGGATGGTTGTCGGACCACAGCAACACTGGCTCTACTTACACCAGCAGGATTTTCGGGAATGGAAATATACTATGGGCTTCGGCGCTCCATCAGCAGGATTAGCAGGACATAGACCTCTGGTCTCTATTTCATACTTGCGAGATCTGAAAAGCAGTCCACGAACGCCAATCCGAAGGATTCTAAGTGATGTCGAGACTAACGCAGCGTCGCTTCCGGCACCTACACCTGGACAACCGCGAAAGTCACCTATGTTGGATACCTCTGGAGATGAGAATAGAATGGGTCCCAATGTAGTAGGAGTCGCCGAATCAGGTTCTACACAGAGCGAGACGGACGCGACGCAGGATATTGTTGTCCGTAAAACACGGTCAGCGTCTGCTAATAGTCCTTCTGCACGACGGGCAATGAGTTTCTCGGCTGTGACGATGACCACTACGACTACCACCACGACAACAATTGCCAGTCCTACCGGTTGGTCTGCGGGGAATAGCGCTAATGTTGGCCGACCTCAGAGAAGAGTAGTCTCAAATACATTGGGTGATAAAATGAAGGGACCTGCAGGAGGAGTGCGCAAAGTGAGTGCGCGAACCAAGAGGCTGTAAATTTATTTGAAGTTTTCACAGGAATTTGTTAGAAAGGTTTGCGTTTATAATATGTTCAGTTTTCATGTGTTAAGAAGTTATATAAAGTTATCGAGTTATCAAGATAAGCTTTCTGACCCAATTAGATATTGAAGTGGGTCCGCAGCTAATTCATTGTCTTCTCTGAGCTGGGTCGAGAATTAACTGGGTCAGTCCTTGGCGGCTAGCCAGCTCAGGAAAGTTTTGCCATCCAGTTGGACTTTACTACCGGGTATTTAGTTGCAATAGTTAACCAGTTCATTCTATAAGCCTTAGAAGTCATTTGATTTTTATCTTTATTTTAGAGAGATTTGCTTTAGAGACTGAATATCTGAATGGAGAGTGGATCGGACCATCTTTTGGTGCTGATACACGGGTAAGCTAGCCTGCATTGTTTTATTTCATTGTTGCTGAATGATGCCGCTTTTGGCGATTTACAAGTTTCAGCAAGAAATCAGTGATGTTAACTAACAAACCAGACTTTGGGGGAATGCATCGCATTTTGATTATATTCTGCGTGCTATCGATCAGTTCTATGTATTCGACGATTTGGAGTGCGAGGTAGACGTATCCCGTGGTAAGGAGAACCGCCTCGGAAAACTTGAGTATGACCCCGCCTGCTCTGAGAAGAGTGCAAGCGAGCGAACTTCTAATGCCGGAAAAGTTCGTGCTCGTCGTATCCAAGAATTGCGCGATGCCGGATTACTGGCTCACAACAGCAAATATCGCAAACCGTATGTACTGGTCACGCGATCTAATGAAGGATACATGACTTATGATGGAATCGACATGTGTGGTGAGAAAGTCGTGTATGAAGTAAGTGATTATGTATTGATATTTGCAAGCCAATCAGGCGCTGATTATATTAGGTCGAGCAGGCTCTCGATAGCTATGAACAGCAAGGGATTCCGATCAACAAGATTTCAGTCGTCGGATACTCGCTTGGGGGACTTATGGCCCGGTATGCTATTGGAATATTATATCAAAAGGGTTATTTCAAGAAAATTTCTCCAGTTGTATGTCGCTATCATGTTTTGCCGAGTTCAACAGTAAGCTAATCTTGGTAGAACTTCGCCACGTTTTGCTCTCCACACATAGGTGTGCGAGATCCAGGCAAGAACGTGCCTGCCGCACTGTTTAATACTTTGATCCCACGAACTTTCTCTGCAACTGGTCGTCAACTATTTATGATTGACAAGTTTGCTACGTCGCAGACTCCTCTATTGTGTTTATTGGCAGACAAATCGTCTGTTTTTTTCCATGCTTTAACGCTTTTTTCGAATCATGCACTGTATGCCAATATTACAAACGATCGACGCACCTCCTGGTTTACAGCAGGAATATCAATTACAGACCCGTTTGTTGATCTGCACCAGTTGGATACACACTGCATCAAGGGCTATGAGCCTACGATTTTGGACATTGCGGACCCGGTGTCCCGCAAGCCTATGGAGGAGCCTTCATCCAGTTTCGATGTCTCGAGCGCTCTAGTATACAAGTCGACTAATCCAGCTTTTTCAGTGCTTCCGCGATTTCTAAAGATGATGTTTGAGCTACTCGTTACGACGCCAATTTGGGTATTAGCTTTTTTTATGTCCGCAGCGATCCAGACTTTTTATTCGTCTCGCAGACTGCGAGAATTTCACTCTATGCGCAAAGGAAGATATGGGTTAGATGAGTTCCGACTATTACAGCTGGGCGAACAGGCGGAAGATGTGGTAGACAGTGTTTTAGAAGGTTTTGCACCTTATAACATGTCACATCACTCGATAACAGTCGAAGATCTGGTGGATGATGAAGAAAAGGAAGATGATTTGACCGTTCGCGTAAAGCCACTAGAAGTGAGTTCGGAGCAAGCTGAGATGATTGAGAACCTAAATACGATCAGATGGAAGAAATTCCCAGTTCATATTACAAAGACTAAAGCAGCGCATGCAGCAGTGATAGTACGTCACATGGATTGGAAGGGAATGGAGGAGGGCGAGGTGGTTATCCAGCATTGGTTGACCGAGATTTTGGAGGTATAATTTCTACAGAGCATGTGGCCCAAAATCCCAAGTAGTGGTGCTAATTTTTATTTCCTGTTCAACTGCCAGTTGATCATATGCGCCACTCGTTTGCAGGAATCAAATGTTCTACAACTTCTGGAACCGGTGTGGGCCATTCATCCAATGAACCAGCCAATTATAGTCCATTTTCTGCAGTCTCGGACCAAGGTATCGTGTCGCTTTCAGCACTATAAACATTAACTTCGCAGCAACCTCTTAATCAGTATACATAGCAACTTCAGCAAGATGATGAAAGTATGTAACTAATAATTATTGAATAAAATTCTATGAATCAATATAAACGATACCTAGCACCAAGAAGCTGACTAATTGGCCAACTTTGGACGATAAGATTGTCGCCGTCGGCATTCCGAAGGTCAGCCTTATCGATGGCACGTGCCCTGCACGTGCAATGCAGTAGTTGTTATCGCACATTATTTGAATAATACTTCAAATTAAAATATTATTAAATCATTAAGAACATAGATGAACCTTGGAAATAGCTGGATATATGGAGTATAGACTGAAATAGTGATATATAAACTTTTGCAAGATATCATACTTTTGAGTAACTGCGAGTCACAACCACTCTAGTGCACTTGTAACTCAAGCAAGATATTGTATCAAGCAGCATCAAACTGAACAAAAATTATTGAATAAAAAACCGACCGCAGATATAATGTTTCAAGGCGTTACACCAAGACTGGTGTATCATGTTGCGATCGTATGTCTGGGCGCATTGCAATTTGGATATCATTTGTCAGAGCTGAATGCACCGGAAGCGTATATATCATGTCAGATCCGGGACCGGATGGATTATTTTTCTACGGATGCTCTAGTGGACTGCATTCCGATGGACGCGAATAAGATTGGGTTAGTGAATTCGATATTCTCTGTTGGTGGATTTATAGGCGCGTCATTTGGTGGGCGCGGAGCAGACAGGTTTGGCCGTCGTGGGTTGACGATGATAAACTGCATTTCGTTCATCATAGGGCCGGCCGTGATGGCTGTATCAACGAACTTCGGACTGCTGATGCTTGGCCGGTTTATCTCTGGACTAGGAGCCGGTGCCTCGTTAATTGTCACGCCCATGTATTTGAATGAGATCTCTCCGCCGTCAATCGCAGGTATGGTCGGTGCTATGTGCCAGGAGTTTGTCAACATTGGTATCTTGTCCGCACAAGTTGCTGGAATTTTTCTGTCTTCATTCCGAGGGTGGCGTGTGATTCTCTCGATTGGAGGAATGATAGGCCTGTTGAATTTACTCACAATTCCGACCTGTGTTGAATCTCCACGTTGGCTGACTTTACGGAACAGAACGCACGACGCTCGAGTTGCGCTTGTTCATCTTCGCGGGTTATCTGAAGGCGAAGATATGAATGAGGAGCTGCTGGAAATAGAAATGTTGATTGAATCTTGGAAAGAGCAGCCTACTCAAGACGAGATCATTAAGCCGTTGTCGTCGATATCGGCCCAGTCTTTAGGTACCGTCTCACAAGACAGTGGCTCTTCGTCGGACTCGACGCTCTCAGAAATTGAAGAAGAAGCTCCTTTGATAAACGCGACCATTACGCAAACACCATCTATTACCCCGGCTGTCGACTCGGAAAGTATCTCACTGGTACTTTCCTCAGAAGAAGGAACACTTCAGCCAACAGACTCAAACGTTCCTCACGATTTCCACAAAATCACTTACAAAGAGTTCATCACTTCGCCAGTGTTCCGGCGACCGCTGATTTGTGTAATTGGTGTATTGACTGCACAACAGCTCTGTGGAATTAATACTATGATTTTCTACGGAGTTACGATTTTGTCGACATTGTTTCCGACTGCTGCCGTTCTGGTCAACGTATTGATTTCACTATTAAATTGTTTTGTCAACCTCATTATTGCACCCTTTGTTGATCGTGTTGGTCGTCGGCCTCTGCTTATGTGGTCCGAAGGAGGCATGTGTTTGTCAGCGTTTTGTCTGGCGTTTGGTATTCTCTACAATATCACTGTTCTATCTGGAATTGCGGCTACAGTTTTTGTTGCTTTTTTCTCCGTTGGTCTGGGTCCGATTCCATTCCTTATTGTACCAGAGTTAACCGAAGCTTCTTCAGTCGGCGTCGCGCAAAGCACTGGCTTCGTTTGCAACTGGGTTTCCTTTTTCCTCATAGGTTATCTCTTCCCAATCTTGAACCAGGCCATCGGTGGATTTGTCTTTTTTATTCTATCAGGTATTTCCTTGTTTTATTTCTTGCTCACTTGGAAGTTTGTTCCAGAGACCAAAGGAAAGAAGACTTTCGAGGAAGTTTGGGGCTATCCTGTCCGATAAAACTCTTCATGCTTGTCCCATACCTCTGAAAGCAGGTAATGGATGATAACTTCACAGCCGTTTCATGACATCTCATTTCATTCGTTGCCCTTTAGTTTTCTAAGGTTAATAAAATATTACCAATGATGATTATTTAATATACAACACAATCCGTCGAACGGACCACTGACACATTCGTGCATAATGGAGTCATGAAAATTGGCTCACAGACAACAAACTCATTAAGCGACAATGTCAGTGAATTTGAGTAACAAATTAATTCTGTCCAACACGGCATAGCTCAATGCAGACAAATATGTGGGCCCCGCTAAAAACACTAGTAGACAAATTTTTTTCCATGAAAGCGTTGGCTAGTCAAAGCGTGGACGTCTCATAGACAGACCACAGGTAGAGTGGATGTTGGCAAAAGTTCGGGAAATTCAGTGACGGTGATGGCAAATTGCAGTGATAGATCATCAAAAAAGTCGGCAAACTGAATCCAAAACGATTTCTATTTTAGTTCATCCAGTCTTATTCATGAGTTTCAGATCTCAATTCCCAATCAAATTCGAAATGAAATTCAAATTTAAGCCCAAATCCAAAATTCGCAAGAGTCATATATTTGGTAATTAAACGTTGAAAATCGCGTTGCTTCAGAATCACTTAGATACAATCTGCCTCAAATTTTATCTTCTGCAAAGATAAAAGTTCCTCAAGCCGCGAGCAGCCCTATAACTTTCATCATACCTTTTCAGGAAAGTGACGTAAGATCACTTCAATAGATCTGCAGGTTTGATATCATTAGGTAGCATAAATCCCGTTTTCAACCAATCGAAACCCTCATCCCAACTATCCCATAGAGTATTCAGCGTATTATCATTCCCTGAATCTGTAGTATGGTTTCCTGTTGAAACGGGGCTTTCCACATGCTGTTGGTCCGAATTGGAGGGCTGGTATAGCGCTTGTGAAGAATGGGTGTCCGCATCTAGTGGGACCGAGAAATGAAGTGAATTGCTAGGATAATCTGGAGGAACTGTGTCGACAATATCTGAAATGACTTGCTCAAATAAATCAATATTCGTTCTATGTTGTTAGAACCATCAAAATCAACTTCAAAACTGCAGACGCACCCATCGGGAGGATTATGAACAGCCGGTTCGGATTCATTATCTGGATTCTGACTTCGCGCAGAATTTTCCGTATGCTGATTTCTCTCGAGATTGGCAGCTTCAAATGCTTCCTTAGCACGCGTCTGGACTTGTTCAATCATTGCGAGCCCACTTTCAACGCTCACATCGGCTTTCATTAGTCGATAGCATTCCAGAGCAATGTTTATGATTTCGAAATTTGTCATGACTTCGTGCCGTTGTGTGGGATCGCGGAGTACGTCAAATAACAGAATCGCACAGGCCGTTTGAAGAAATATTGAGTTGAACCTCATTTTCTAAAATTTGATGGGTTAGAAGCTAACATCTTCTACGAAAATTATATATAAAAACTCACTGCAAGCATGGGATCAGAAGAATAAGCTCTAGCAAGTAGAAGCAATAGCGAGCGACCGGCTTCTACTGCACGATGGCAAGCTTCGGGTAAAAACGACTTGCTTTCAAAGGATGTCGATGCTGATGCGGATGTAGACGTTGAGCTACATGATTGACGCTCATGTTTTCGAATCAGACCATCTATCAACAAAAACGGTCGATATGTCAGAGTTTTAAAAAGGAAAAAATCTATTCGTCATTAATATCTTACTGCCTTCCAAAATATGGGGACAGAGAACTCACGGCATCCAATGACAAATGCATCAGCATGTAGGACGACACCCGCTTTGCCAAAATCCTCAAACTGTAAAGTTGAAGGTAGTTCTTTCTGATACTGCATCAATTCCGCGTCAATGATACAAGCGCTCTCCCAGACTGCCGGAACGGATTTGTTCCGTGGGCTGTATATAAGATTCGACGACTTTGTGCTGATTTGACCTAGAGGTGCCATATACCGTAAAAAATCCTGGTCAGGTAGAGAGATATCGACTTCCGAGTCAACAAATGCAGATGGCCTACCAAGGAGAATAGCTAGTAGTCGCTCGAACGAATAGAGAGCCCAGAATGTTGTCTTCCGGTCCTGGCTACTGACCGACGCATGTTCATATGTCGATAAAGAAGGAAATTCGCGATGGAGACCACATGCATATGCTAATCTTACTGCTTGACCGGATAACGTATATGCGGTGTTCATTTTGCCCGACATGGCTTGGAGATGACTTAGAATTAGCAGTACTTTCACACGGTCGGTGGAGATGATTTCGCTCGTCGCCTGTACTATTCCTAATGCTCGTTCGTAAAGCAAACTACTCCATTCTGAATCACCTTCTAAACTAGCTCCAGTAGCCAATACGCTCAGTAACGCTGACTCTCCACGATGAGGTGGCGACTTTGCAGAATAAAGCGCTTCTAGCCGACTATCTATGTACGGTCGAGTGTAGACGGGCATGATATATGCCAGTGTCCGGAAGAAGTTCTCAATATATTTTGCTGCCAGTGCCGGATCCAGAAATCGGATTTGGCCTGGCCCATCGCGCTTGTCGGAACCACGGTCGACATTCCAGCCTAGAAACAAGTCGCGGAACCCATATGTGCGAATACCTTCAGGCACGTCACCGATACCGGACATCTCAATGGTGCCAGCATTAATCTCCTGATGGATGTGTTGAATAAACGAAAACGTTGAGGCCGGTCCGTAGTAAATGAAACTTTCCACGCCTGGATTTGTCGCTGTGATGCCGCTGTAAATCGTACTGTGGAAAGGACTCTGCGAGTCGTTGACCGGTGTGGACGACTTTGCTGACTCCAAACGCGATCTTTTCTGTTCTGTTCCGTCTGCCACTTTTGATGCGCTCCCATTGATAGATTCGGCGACAGAACCTGTTCGTTTAAGAGTTGTATTGCTTGCTGTTGCTGTTGTCGTTGTTACTGTCGATACCGCCGTCGTGCTCTCATCGTCACGATAAACACACAATGCACCTCTCTGGCTGCATTGTCCACAACTTGGTATTACGCCATCGCATTTCACTTTTCGACGTCGACAGATCCGACAAGCTCGTCGAGTTCGAAGACGAGGGTACTCTGGAATTGGAGATACTAAAAAAAGTCAACACATTTAATCCTCATATAGAGTGAGGGAAAGAGTAGACGCACTTTCTCTATTTGCCATTTCATAAAATAGCTTCTGCAACCAGGAAAATCGCGCGCTAGACCAAGGCAATTAACTGGTAACTATGCAAATCCCTGTAAAAATGATTGGAGTTATCCCTTTTGGGTTACTTAATCGTTATCCCCGGGAAATTGCAAAGCCGCCTTGGGACTAATTTTCCCAAATATTTTACCGATATAAAAATTTGGTTCCAAACTTCAACAATAAGGAACCAATAATTAGAAATAATGACTGAAAAACGGAAACGGACACAGGAATTTGATGAAATCGAAGTTGACGTTGACAAATCAGAACCTTTATCAAGAAAAGAAACGCGGAGGCGTAAGAAACTTGGACTGCCACTAGATGGAGCTCTAGAAGTACAGCCAGACAAAAAAATCGAAGTTAACAAGGAGTCCAACCATGAAAAAGATAGTCACAATAAACCGAAATCGGAATTTGGTATTTGGATTGGTAATCTGGCCTTTAAGCTCGACAAAGATGATGTTCGAAAGTTATTTACTGAGCAGTCAAACGGAACTATAAAGGATGCCGATATTCTGCGGATCCACATGCGGAAAAGTCCAGGTGGCTTCAACAAAGGCTTTGCCTACGTTGATTTCGCGACACAGCAACAGATGAATAGCGCGATATCGATTAGTGAGACCTTGTTTTCGGGAAGAAAAGTGCTCATCAAATCTGCAAAGTCGTTTGAAGGTCGGCCAGAACAGCAGAGATCTTCTCTCCAAAACTCAGAGTCAGACAAACCAAGGTCGGCTTACACTTCTTCTACTCGGCCTCCGCATTATGTCTTGTTTATTGGAAATCTTCCTTTTGAAACCACTGAGCAGGATCTAACTGATTTGTTCACTGTCGACCTCTCGGGCCAAGACTTGGATCGCACCCAAGAAGAAACAATTACTCCAAACCGTGTTCGAATGGCAACCTTTCAAGATTCAGGAAAATGTAAGGGTTTTGCTTTTATAGATTATTCTTCTATTGAACTAGCAACAAAAGTTCTGCAGACTCTCGGCTCTTCAATCAGATTCAAGGGACGCACAAACGTCTCTATTACTTACGGCCAAGATCGTTCAAAGCGATTTCATAACTCAGATCATCTTCCAGATCCACACAGCTCTTCCAATAATTCAGATTCTCCTCGTCAACAAAGGCGTATTGCCCCTGGTCTAGCTTTGGCAAATACCCAACGTGGAAAGTCCAGCATTGTCCCCTCACTAGGTAAAAAAGTCAAGTTTGATGATTAAGTATGCATATAAGTTGTATAATTAATCTGTCTCTTTATGTATTCAATTCATTCAATCAATTCAAGTTAATAACGCATGTAGCACTATAAATATACAATATCATCAGATACATTTCAGAATTTCAATGCCAATCTCATGCACATCCAACATCCAAACTATATACTAGCTCGCCTCAACTTGACCAGCTTAAGAAGACAGTCAAGTATATCGTCGAGTCACTCAATTACACAGCTGTGGCCCCAGCCGCAGAATTCGCCATGGCCGCCATCCGCTCCCGAACCGCTGGATATCGCTCCAACAATTTCATTTGCGCAACCAACGCCTCCAAATACGACGCAGCCTGCAGAATCTCACTTTCTGTTCGCGCTAAATCAAGCTGCTTTTCATAATACTTGATTGCCTCCTCTACTCTGTTCTGCGTCAGCATCAGCTGCGCCATCGTTCCAACCGCCATATCGCTTTGTGGATCCATCACCAACGCCTCGCGCAGAAGTTCTTCCGCCTCTTGGGGTGTTCCTAGACCAAATGATAAGATGACAAAGGCTTTGTTAATCAATGGTAACACATTTATCCCATTCTTCTTATTAGACTTTTCAAGCTGATACGCCCGGTCGAACTGCTCAACAGCTTCTGGAAACCGTTGCAAGTCCATCAAAATCTCCCCGTAATAATTAAACACATCAGGTGACTTGCTAAAATTCTGAATGCATTTTTTGAATCCAGCGAGTGCTACATCCAGTGAGCCTAACTTATATTGCGTCACCGCAAGCTGAATATGCGATGACGCAAAATTCTTATCCAGATCAATTGCCTTTTGATAATCACGAGCGGCTTCATTGTAATCCGTCATCAAGAAATGCACTTGGCCCTGATGATAGTAAATGTCCGGATCATTGGCATCCAAAGCAACTGCAGATGTAAAATCTGCAGCTGCTTTATTAGGTTCGCTCAATTCGATAAAGAGCATTGCGCGTTTAACCAACGCCTTGACTGAAGGCGAAATGCTGATACTCTCCGTTAAATCCACTAGCGACTGTGTGTTATCTGCCATTAAAAACTCCAAAGTTCCACGCAATTCGTATGCAAGCGATAGTTCCGTGGTCTTTTTCTCAATAGCCTTAGTGAGTAGTTCAAAAGCTTGTTCATGGCCTGCCAAAGATTTCAATTCAGAGGCTTCGATTGCGAGCCTCAAGTAATCATCTCCTGATTCTGGCTCGGCGGTTTTACAAGCCTCTGGCATTTCACGCGGATGGAACGAATCAATGTACGCCGTCACAAATGAAATCGATGGAAGCACCTTTTTTCTATCCGCGACAATTGGATCTGCGCGCTCCTTCGCGCATTTTAACATCACCGAATCAATAGACTTTCCTAAGCTTTCACTCTGAGTCGGAGACAAAAGAGCAGCAGCGGTATAATCTACCAAAGAATCCTGGAATCGCTCCAGCTTCTCATACGCAAGCGCACGTCGGGACAAAGCTTTGACATAAGTAGGATCGAGAGCAAGGGCGGCATCACAGTCATCCACGCCATCCTGCCAATTTTCGAGGGCATTTGCGCACGCTGCACGATTAGAATAATAAACTGCATCCTTATATAATCCAATAGCCGTCGTATAATGCTCAATTGCCTTTTGGTAATTCTTAGCTTTAAACTCTGTATTTCCTGCATTCTTGTATTCCAACGAATAATCTTTCAAAGTACTCTCGGGAAGAATCGAGAGATCTCCCGAAATATCGGGAAGCTTTCCAGATCCAGCGGAAATAGACGTCGATGAACCGGTCGAAATTGATTTATCTTCCGAAGAAATACTGGCGTCTGGTTGTTTCTTCCTGTTTTTCTTCTTGTTTCTCGCCTTACGCTTTTCGGCTGCTGACTTCACCTTTGGCGAATCGGAAGATGGCGGAGCAGACTTATCTTTGTATGTAATGTAATACGCTGAAGCTCCAGCAATGACAAGAATTGTCGCTGCACTAACTCCATAGACCAAAGTCTTGTTGTCTGCAATAAATTTTGAAAGTCGCTCCACAGCAGTTGCAGGTGCCGCTGTGACAGCTACGGGAGTGACCGGAGCCATAGTATGTCGTGTCGGAGACTACGATCTCAGTTAGTGTATGCTCCTTTAACCACAATTTCATTTCACTCTGTCAATTTGCGAACATATTACTAAACTCGATTTTCAATGAATTCGATCGTACTATTGACATATACCCGGTGGTACTTTTGAGGTGGTACTTTTGACATAAAGGGCAGTACAATCGACCAAATATGAAGATTTGAGTGAAATATAATCAGAATTACCTTTTTTTGCAAAACCTGGAAATAAAGCCAAAAGAAAGCGAATCAATATCGCATGGATACCGAAAACAGATAGAATATTCTATGATGAGGACGAAAACCGGTTGCAGTTTTTCTCCAGAGAATCATAGTTCATTATGCGATATATTTGAGGCATAAGTGCCTAGGTACATCACAGCTACATCTAATATGATTCCTATTTGATATAATGTACAAGCTAATGCTACAAGATCTAATTATGCCTTTCCCTTCTTGCCAATGTGAAGAATAATCGGATGAATCGCTTTCTTCTTGCGAGTCTGTGCGAGAGCAACGATGTCGAATCGTTTTTTGTTATTTAGCCGACGCGCTTCGGCAGCCAGCTGTTGCTCAGCGTCATTCAGCAGAGCTTGATATTTGCTATTATCAGAGACATTTCCAAGACCGCCTAATCTTCGCAGTGCCTCTTCGACGACTCTACCTTCCTCGAGAATGCGTTCGCGAACTGCACGCGGACTAGTCTCGCGTTTAGTGTAGTTTGGTGTTGCTCTGTAAGTGTGATCTGCCGGTAGAGGCGGCAGCCAAGAGGGAATATATTGCAGCTCTGTAGCACTGCGAGCTGTGGGCGTGACGAGTGTCAGATGCTTTTGTTGGTTATTCCACTCTTCGAACTGTTCTGCTGACGAAGGCTCGTCGATCCCCGACTGAGACGTGAAAACGACAGGCATAGACCGAAGCCCTGCCCTCTTTGATCTCTCGATTTCCAATTCAAGTTCGCCTGTATGAATGCCTTCCTCTGTAAATAAAAATGCAATGTCATGTAAATTTGGTTTTGTGCGTCGCTGAATAGCCGCTATTCGATGTAACTCCTCAATCAAATGCGCCATATCTGTTCGGTCAGTATGCACGTCGGATTTAAATTCATAATGACAGCCTACATTGCTCCGCCAGCAGTCCAATCATATTAAGAGCACCATTCGTACAACTGACATCTAAACTTTCGAGAAGCTGGGCAGTCGGCCTTAAAATCAAAGCGTCCGCTACCTGAGCTGCCGGCGACGACGTTGGTATTGGCCTTTTCTTCGCAAGCTGTCTTTGGCTGTAACTCGTCAGATCAGACCATTCTTTTACGAGAGTAGGATCAATTTTTGTTTTTTCTCTGGTAAGCTTCGTATTTGGTCCAGAAGTAGCAGCCATTTTGTTTGAGCCGGTACTGTCGTTGATCAATATAATGGACTAACTTGACAAGGTAGATATGCCATGCCTGTGTTTAATTTGTCGCCGCATGGGCTCAGACTTCTGTTTACATAATACCGGATTCTCTTGCAATATAAATGTGATTTCTGAAACTACATTAATCCACTCTGATCGACCTTAAACACTACAGTTCGTGAACACGAAAGAAATGTTCGAATCTGCTGCATCGGTCAGTAATCTGGATCAAGATATGGCCGAAGTCCGACGATCGAAATATGACTCGAAATCAGTCCAGGAAGTGAGTTTTAGCGTGTGA
Organism: [Lipomyces] oligophaga; assembly: GCF_038497815.1. Classification (NCBI taxonomy): domain Eukaryota; kingdom Fungi; phylum Ascomycota; class Lipomycetes; order Lipomycetales; family Lipomycetaceae; genus Lipomyces; species [Lipomyces] oligophaga. The sequence goes on along the minus strand of NW_027117786.1, from coordinate 1,513,799 downwards.
TGAATATTCTGATCAAAACTGATATCCATTAGGCTAAACAATGGCTAGGATTGGTTCTAGAAGCTGATTTAGGGCCAGAAGATTTAATGGATATTCTCAAGGACGGTACAGTTCTCTGCTCGTACGTGTATTCTGCGAGACGCTGAATTCAACACTGACAGTGTCCAGATTGGTCAACAAGGTCAATCCGTCAATAAACTTACGGCCTAAAGCTTCGCGAATGCCATTCGTGCAGATGGAAAATATTTCGATGTTTTTAAAAGCTGCCTCAAACATGGGTCTTCCACAATATGACCTTTTCCAGACTGTGGATCTATATGAAGGGAAAGATCCTGCCCAAGTTCTACAGACATTGTACTCGTTTTCAAGACAAGCTAATCAAATGAATTCAGAGATTCCTACTCTAGGGCCGAAATTGGGCCAGAAACGACAGACACCAGTCCGACCAACGAAGCCAGGCGTCGGCATTCCTGCTTGGAATACAGCTCAGTATGGATATATGGGTGGTGCTTCTCAAGGAACTGAGAAGGTTGTCTTTTCAAAGCGTCGTGATATAATAAACAAACCTTGAAATTTTTGGTTTTGGTTTTGGTTAGTTACTTTTTGCTTGTGTGATATCTGTCGATTCTGCTATTTTTTTGTTTGTTATGGTGGTTTTAATAACATTTGTGTATGACGTACTCTCCAATACGAGCTACTTATGTACAACGGGGACTGCCTGACAATCCACAAGTTTAGTTATAGTTTGTCATAATTCTCGCAGGCTTTTCGCACCCGCTTATACATCCAATCTGTAAACATACATACCCCGTCGGGTGACAGCAGTCTATAGAAATTATTCGCTTCATATGACTTTGGAACTATATTTCCCTGTTTGACAAGCACCAGTCCAAATGTATCTGATACCTCTGGTACCCGTCCGTATGTAGGGGGTGCTCGCATATCATAAATTGCCATATATCCTTCTCCATACGAGGCAGCCAGCGAATTGAAATATTTATCGTCATGCACCTGCTCCCGCAGAGTTTCGTGCATTAACTGTAAGAATCCGTTCTGCGCTTTAAATTCAGTTTCCACAAGCCGGCCCACGTCTTGCAATTGTCCTATTGAAAGTGCAGCCGTCGAAGGTGAAAGCGAGAGTACATTATTTTCATGAATATACTAACATGATCAATACTTGATCTCCTCGACATCTCGCTGGAATACTTACAACTTGCGGATTCGTACTCAGCGTGGATATTAACCTGATTCCAATAACTTGCCGTAATGGCTTTCTTATAATTTGAATCATCGTTAAAATGAAATTCTATATAGAATTTTTGTTTAAAAGAATATTGATATATATATGTGCGTAGATATGTATACCTTTCCACGTGACGTCGCAATTACATACACCAGCGGATTTAACTTTTAAATATTAATAAATAACAAATACAAAACGAATACATAAACTCCACTACTCGTTCTTTTGCTCCTCCGATATATTTTGCCTAGTGGTATCTATAATGGAGCTAGTGGATGAGGTGGCTCGTCGTCGGGTATGTTTGTCTGAAGGCATGACGAGATCTAATGCCTGTAAAATCAAACTAGTTTCGTCGAGCGCAACTACGAAAACAAATAGGATTGCTTCCGCAGATAAAATCGCAAACTTCTGCAAGCTGTTTATGGGTCCGAGAACAAACACTCCCACAACAATACAACCGGAGACTATCGCAACTCTTAAGCTAGGATAAGCGTCCCGTCGAGCCAATGGAAATAAAGAGGCTCGTTGACGACCTGACGCAGCAGCAGCTCGCTTCTCGTCTACCACATCTGGTAAATTAGCCTGCTCCATCGAATAGTAGTCAGAAACCCAATATATGCAAGCTACAATGCGGATAGTAAGGTTCACCATGTTAGCATAGACAAGTCCGGCAGCACCCAAATTAAAGATGCGAATGAAAATATAACCAGCAATAGCAAACACGAGAGACAATACCAACATCAATATACTCTGCTCCCGAACTATGCGTGGCGTTGAGATCGATTGCACAAAAGCTTCTAAAATACCATTGAATGCCAATAAGGGGATATAGTACGAAAACCCAGATATGACCGATGACGACGAAGAGGAGGCTTCCAACCACTGCGATCCTATGATCAGAGGTAATAGGAACTGAGCAAATTTGGGCCCAAAAATGACAGCAAGCATGCTAATATAGACGTAAATACGTGTAATTGTGGTGAACGTGTCTGAAGAAAGATGAAAGTTCTTAGCTGTTAATGGAGGAGCCAGCAATTTCGAAAATAGTGTACGAATAGTTTCTTCAATCGGTGAAAATACTAGTCGAGCGATTAATGAACCATAATTAGCCACCAGTGCATATAGCCCTTGTTCAGATATGGTGATATAATATCCCGATAGTAACTTGTCGCCTTCGGTCAGAATGTGTTTAAATACTGTTTGTAGCCACATCGTTGAGGCCAGATGCAAAGTCATCCGATGAAAATAAAACCAAGGAGACTGCGAAATTTCTTCTTTCCATATCCGTTTCGGGAAAACGGAGTTTTCCTTACCCCGAGTGGTTTCCCAAACAAGTAATGCATATAATCCAGATAACACAACTGCGTAGGCCAGCTGGCCAAGAGCAAACGCAAGGGCTCCAGTATCTTCTCTAGCAGATACTGTGAGCATGAATGTAACGATACATCGAGCAACCAGCGCACCTGATTCGCAGATTGCACGCAGTTTGTATTGCAATTTGTATTGGGCCAACGCAAACATCGGTTCAGAAAGTAATTCAACGATTGCAGAGATTCCATAAATCACAACGACAGACTTAAAATATGGCAATTGAGCAACTTCAGCAGATGCACCGTGATAAAAATACCAGCCACAGGTAATTCCTGCTAACGGTATTCCGAAGAGAAACGGAAGATACGCCAAATTGACAACACTTTGTGCGATTCCCGAGACAGTATCTTCAACCACACCACCTTCGATTCTAAACGGATCTGGTTTTGGATGTATAGTCTGTCTCTGGAGCGCTAATCGAATGGACTCGCGCGCGAAAAACAAAGTAGATGATACTAATAAATCCAACTGTGAAGCGACACCCAACCTGGCAGGTGGAATAAATCGTAGCAAAGCTTGGTTAAGAATGAATGTGACAAGTTTTGAAAACACCTGTAATAAAATCAGAAATGATGCGCCGACCGCTGTCTCATGGACGAGGAAAGAGGGCATGTCATTTGTATCTACTTTCGAAGACTGAAGCCCAGCTGGCGGTGGAACCACTATCGTTGAATGCCGACGCGTATGCCTTCTCGAAACACCAGAGACGGAGCCCCGATTGACTGAGGAAGATCTTGATTGATTCATTATGAAACTTGGTGATCGATTTGAGGAACCTTGCCGTGACAGAACGGTGAATAGCAAACCACTTCGCTAACCAATTCCTACAAAGATCGGGGGCCGCGGAGACGACAGACACAGACGCTCAACGCGGCCGCCGAGAACGAATGAATGATAAGTAGATAACTCTAGCCTGGTATGACTAGTGTAAGACTTTTTGGTTTATCAAACCGATCTGAGTCAACCTTAATTTGAACTCGAACTGCTCTCGGCGAACACTGCTCTTTTAGCCAACGATGATCAGCCAACTCAGCCAGAACAGCAATAAAATGCACAAAAGAGTATATTTTGCAGAAGTATTGCACTTTTCAATATCGCGTTATCTCTTTACCCAATTCACAATATTTGAATGTTCTAATATAACCGAATACTGTATATGCTACAGTAATGTGTCTTCTCTATAAATGTACTAATTGCCAGAACAGGTAATGCACAATTGCGCCAGGCACTCGCCCTTCTGATCCCGTGACATGGATATTACTCAGGGGCTCAGAGGCTCGGTCGTCGCGCAGTGGGTGCCGGGGGAGCCGCTCTAGGTCGAAATAACGAATCTTGATCTGGTAAATTACTTGAATGCGCAATTAAGCAATAATAGTAATAAGAGGAAGAATTAGAATAGCTGGCATTTTCTTGAGCAGGATTTGTCACTGAGGTTTTCCGCTGTTACATTTGTTTATGTCTTACGCGTGAAACGCAGATGTCGTTCTTACCACGACGGCCTTCGCGCAATCCATATGTCGACCATATTCCGCTTGATGATACGAATGACACAATATTTCTCGCGGATTCCGATGATGACGACGACGACTTTTTTTTCGAAGAAACGACTTCGTCAAGTGGGCGCGGGGTCTCTCGGTGTGAGTTATACTCCGGCGGACGCGCGAGCAGTTCTAGATCAGAGCTAACGATAGATGACGTGTTTCTAGCGCGGACATTTGTGTACGAACCGGCCGGAGAATTCAGAAGTCTACCGGATTCTCAGGAGAGAATTTATGTCTCAAAGCCATGGAAAAAGGGACAGCAGCAGTCTAGCTCAGAGGAGTCATTCACTGGTGCAAGTACGCCGGATCATGACGGTCTTGTTCTCTTGATCGTACTGACTAATGGACTTGGAATCGACAGTGTCAACAACCAACTACTTGCGGACGCTTTTGCTAAAGAGGGTATTTGATTCCCCAGGGGCTATATCGCCTATTATAATCTGACTTACTTTAGGATTTTTTGTGGTCATGCCTGATCTGTTTTACTCAGATCCAAATGCTCCGATAACGTCTGCTGCTCCTCGGTACGGATCACCGGGGATTCTGACGCGTGTGAAATCACTTGCTGTGTCCTCTACAGTCGGGTTTAAGACCGACATGTGGATAGCTCGACATACAGAAGAAAGGACCTGGCCCTTGTTGGTTCATATGATCGATGAAATCGTCGATATATATCGACCAAGGGATATATGTGTGGTCGGTTATTCGTTCGGCGGGAAATATGCTTTGAAGCTTCTTCAGTTGCCGAAGCCGGGCTCGACAAATTCTCCCTCTAGAAAAGGTTCGGAATTTTATAGTCCATTATCCAGCGGCCGAAGATCTACTAGAATCTCGACCGAATCTGCAGTTGCTATTCTCGACTCTACACCCACGCGATCTTCAAAAGTTGCTTTGACCCCTACACCTGACGACAACTCTTCGAACATGTCAGCTCCTACTTTCTCGAAATCAATCTCAAATTCTATATCAGCCCCACCGCAGGCTTCTATTCCAGAAACACCTCCGTCTCCCTCCAATTCCCCATCTCCCTCTCTATCATTCCCCTCCATTGCATCTCCCTCTTCCGCTTCGACAGACCAAAAACCACAACTTTCTCTCGACACAGACGCTCAAAAAACTCCCTTGGTAATTCCATCTACACCTACCAAAGTACAATCTACAGCTCCTGGCTTTAGCAATAAGCTATCTGCTGACCTCTCTGTCTCTCCCCTCCCGCTTGATCCAATCCGCCAAGTCAACCTCACAAACCCGTTCTGGTCACATTTAATCCGAACAGGAGTGTGCTGTCATCCTTCATTTGCAGATCCTAAGGATTTTCGAAATATCCAGAAACCTCTTCTAGTTCTTGCCGTTAGTAAAGATCCATTATTTCCAGCGGACGTCATCACTTCGGCTGTTAAATCTCTCGAAGCGGATACAATTTTTCATGATGTGAAAATGTACGATAGTAGATTACCTCATGGTTTTGCTGTTAAAGGCGATTATCCCTTGGACAACCGACTAATCACTGAAAATCAAGCTGCTGCTCAACGAGACATAGTAAGCTGGATCCGCTCTTTTGTCGCTTAGCCAGCGTGTTGCCTTGGTTCTAGTGCAAAATTTTAATTTAAATATGTATTAACAAACATTATAAAACAATATAACAATATAACAACATAACAATATAACAACATAACAATATAACAACATAACAATATAACAATGTAACAATGACAATTATAGTTCGATGTCCATAGCAATCCAAGCATCCGACAACTGGCCTCCATTAATATTTGGGGGACATTTTACCAGTTCGAACCCGACCCAATAGAAGGTAGAAACAATATTCTGAAGTTTCAAAATCTGACGGTCGATGCAAAGAACAACCCGTTGACAATGAAGCAACTCGGAGGCAAGATCCATAACCGCAACTAGACCTGATCTAAGATCTACATGGCTATTGAGCATTTCCTTGTCAAAATAGATGAGCATGGTGTCATCGACAACCGCGCCCATCCAGACGTTTTCTTCAACATCAACAAGAGAAAAAAACTCAGTCTCATCATTGCTACTACAAAGTGCTAAGCCTCTGCGGCCTGCAGCAACCCCATCGGCAAGAGAGCGAGACGGATACGCCACTCGAACGAGCGACTTGACAGCAGAAGATCCAGAAGCACGAACTTTAGATAACTCGCGCTCCAGCTCAGGGATCCCGGCTCTAATCACCGTACCATTAGCAAAAAGTCTCTCACACTGTAATGCCATGTCCAGTGATGCCTTCCGCGGGGAGGCGGAAGGTCTTTTACCATTGGGGACCTCAGGGCCGCCACTCTGCTACTCCACCCAACGTAGTGCGATAATGGAATGCTGAAGCTCCGGTAGCTACAGCATAGGTATAGCAAGACGCAAGCGTCGAGCCAACCGCAAGCTCCGTTCCATCGTAGAAATACGACTCTCCTTCGTGGGTGTAGTTGTGGGCCGTTTCAGCAGCAGGCGTATTACCACTGCTGGAACGACCACTACTACTACTGCTCGGTTTAGAATCACTTAAAAGGTTCGCCATGAATGTCTGCTCCTCTGCGGGTTATTATCACGTCCGGGAAAAGATAAAGTAAAAAAGTTCCTAATGGAGGTGGGGCAATTAAATGGCCTAGAAGTCGATAAAAGACGAAAAATGTGCGAAAAAAAAACTGGTCAAAGTAGAGTCCAATGAAAACACAAAATTTGAGTCGAAATAAATCAAAAATTAGTCGAAAAAAGTATTCTTTTCCAATTAATTTTGCGATGGATTGCAAGAAATTTGTGTGAATCGGAAAACGGAAGATCGGGGATGCTTCGATTAGGCGCATTTACCTCCCACGCGGTCCGCGTGATATGATCTCGTGTTTCCGTACTGAGAAATACGCAATGTAATCACGTGGAGCTTAGTAGTCAATTTTGTTGCAGATGCAATCCTATTATGTAACTTTATATGTAATATCCCAACTGGGAGTGATGCTCGTCATAAGGACTCTATTAGTATCTAATCATATATATTATTATAGGTGCCAATAAATATAGAAGTTCCAAGTCAGGATACGATCATAATCTTACAATGTTTCTAGCTCCGAAAAAATCGGCATCCGACTGGAATTATTCTGAAGAATTGGCGGATCATTCAGAACTGGAGGAATCACAAGATATTGAAACCGAGCAGATCACACAGCACAGATCATTTGCTAAATGCTTCACAAACCAGCAATATCATCCGCATGCAATATATATCTGTAAGAACTGCAACACACATATAGGATCTTATTCTCAGATCGTATCGAAGCAGTTCATCGGTCGCTATGGAGAGGCTTTGCTCTTAAGCGATCTAGTTAATATAAGCTGTGGAGCTGCAGAAACTAGAAAGCTCAGCACCGGAGAATTTATAATTTGCAAGATCAATTGCCGATCGTGTGATGATTACCTGGGATGGAAATATCTTGCTGCCGAGTCGAAATCGCAATATTATAAAAATGGGATGTATGCCCTTGAGCTGAGCAAGGTTGTCAAACGCACGATTCCTATTGCTCCGAATGACAATGACAGCGAAAACATCAATTCTCCTCTTGTCGGTCAAACTATGTTTCGACCGCCCGGACGCAACTATTTTGCACCACCAGGCCAACCAAAGTCAAGTAAACTTCGGGATTTGTTGGATCAAGATAGTGGAATATTAGACTGAGAATCGGCATTTAGCAATACTGGACTGAATATGCATGAACTATCACAGCTGTCGCAGTTTGGATGTTCATGCTACGAACAACTCCTACTTGCTTAATTTCGATGGCACAGTCCAATTCTCGAAGTATATGCGGAGGTATTCCTTCTTTTTCTTTCCCGAGAATCATCACGACTTTCTCAGGAAACTGCAGTTTGTCTGTTAGGAGAACTGAATTATCTGTCTGCTCTAATCCCCAGATCTTATATCCTTTTTTCCTACATTCACTTATGTATTCGACAATTTGAGATTCGCATACTTCTGCCATCGGCATCCATTTATCAGCTGTGACGGCCACACTCTGGAATTCCTTAGATTTTAACACAGTCATATCTGGAACACACAGCAATTCCGCTCCCAGAACGTCGGATAGGCGGCAGATGCCTCCTAAATTTGGTGCTTTTTCTACCAGCGATGCAAGAACAATCATGTGTCCTTTCGTGGCTCGAGCCGGTTGAGCCGTTCGAATTCTTGTGTTTGATTTTGTTTGCAAAGTTGTTGCTTCAACGGATTTGATTGCACTGAGAGAAGGTTTGATTTCGAGATTTGTTTGGTTTTTGATCGTTGGTCTTTTAGTCTTTCCGGAAGTGCCGAATATAGGAATTGAATCAAAATTCTTAATATCATCGAACAGATCAACTTTCATCGAACGTTTCGAAGCCGAAGCCGTGTCTTCATTCACCCATCTTGCTATCTGACCACATATGCCGAACACATTAAAATCATGTTGCGCATCCCAAAGAATGTCCTGTCCGTATTTAAATGCACCAAAAGTAGGACTTGACAAAACATGACTTTTTAGAATTTTCATTGTCCGTACAGCGACTGGATCCTGCAGATCTAAAACGTAGGATTCGAGACCCATTAGTAAAGACGTAGCAGTATGGCGCAGAACAGCGCGATTAGTTGTCGCAAATGCAATCAACATAGGTATTAATTTTTCCAAGATGAGTTTTGTTTGATCAGAATAACTCGTTGCAATCACGGAAGCCACGACTAGCAAGCTCGCCAGAAATCGTGGTTTGTCTTCCGGAATATCAAGATTATTCCAAATAAACTTTTGTTGCAATTCGGGCGATGTCAGATTGAGAGCCAGATACCATTCTAGGTACGTCCTTACGAGCGGACTGAACTCGTTACGCAGAGTTTCATGAGCTTGCTGCAGGCATTTCTCAGGCGCAAATCTATTCAATAATACAAACAGTTCAGCTAATGCAATTCGATAGACCTCTGAAGCAGCATCAGTAGATTGATTTGAGAATAGACTTGGCGTTGCTTCAAATACGGCACTTATAGCAGCAGATCCAAATCCTCGGCTGACAGTTGCTCCAAGAATATTTGCACATCTGATTCGTGCTACACCTTCCGGCTCAATCTGAGGAACATTTTCAATTCCTTCAACAAGTGATATTTGGACCACCGAGTCTTCCACAAGAAATACATTGTCATGGTTTTGTTCAAGACAATATATATCCACAAGAATCTTAGCCAGCCATTCAGAACCCTCAAAATCAGCGGTGCAGGTGCATCGAAATATCTCTATCTCTCTAGTAAGCACTGGCAAGATTGATCGCCGTGCGTATCCAAGGGGAACAAGTTCTTGCGCTATGTGAGAAAGTAAATCAATCTCATGTCTCATCCTATAAGCGTATTTAAGAACATTATGGTTGAACAAAATTCGAATCACATCTAAACTCGCCGAATGCTTAGATACAGATAAGTTATATTCGATAATGTATCTCCAAATTTTGACTCCAAGTGAAAGCACTCTTCCAGCTTGTTCGGGATCAGATTCAATCAAAATCAAGCACACTTTGCAATATATAGACAATTGTTCTGCAGAGTGCATTCTTTGAATACTAATCTCAGCTAATTCTAACAAATCCGTGAACTTTCCAGAAATGGAGCAGAGATCCGCAGATATCTGTATTAGTTTTGTGAACTCTTTCGATACTTGCCGACTATGATAGTTAGTAGCTGCCAAACTAAAAATGACGACATATTACATACATTTCGTGAATATTTCGAGATGCAGCCATATAGTTAACCAAATAGCGAAATATACGATCTAAAATCATCTCATCTGCAACTCCCTTCAAAATAAATAATGCGCGAACGGTACGGAAAAAGTCAACAGGATCAGCGACAGAAATAATGATATCAAAATCTGAACCAATAATGTTCTCTATTGTCGCCAATAAAGGATCATAAGCCGAACTGGACTTTGAAAGCTGACACAAACCTAAATACTTGAAGGCTTGTCGATATGCGCAATTCTTAAGATCGATTTCAGCTTGTTGAAAAATACTCAGAGCAACCAGATTATGTAAATCAGTTGGTAAATAATTGACCATACAAATTTGAATTAGCAAAGGAAGTTTGCAAAAGTCAAGTTGAGGTAGTTCTATGTCTGCACACTTGGCGACTTTCATGATGAACCGGAACTGTTTGAACTCAAGTGGCTCGGGATCCATAATTGATAAGGAATCAATTCGACCGCGAATTTCTTCCAAAAATTCTGATTTCAATCCACATTTAGATATCCATTCAGCTACTTGCAACGCCAGTTCATCTCTATTTTCAAACATAAACGTCAAATCAAAGAATTCATGTAAACTGATCTGGTCTGATCTAAATGAAAACCAGATCTTGCATATATAATTAGAGATACACGTCTTGATTCTTTGATTCTCGTAGGACTGCTGTGAAATCTTATAAAGTAGCCTACTAATGACATATGCATTTGCTACTTGCGAATTTGCAAAAGATTTCGAAATTCCATGAATCATGTAGAATACACAAGCTTCAAACCACTTCCTTTTCCCGTATGCAAACTCAGTTAATAAATCCTCTAGAAACTGCTGAGCTTTGTCAATATTTTCCATTAAACAAGAAATAAATTTCGAGAGTGATTCGCCATGAGCACATCGTTGATTTACGTCGGATACGTTAAAAAATGACGCCTGGCCAACAAACGGCAAGAAATCGTAAATCAGCACCTCATGTCCTATTGTTTCGAAGAGTCGTAGTTGATCTGAGGAGAACGCCAAGATATAATTTGCAATCTCAACACGCACTGATGGTAATGAGGCTTTAAGACCAATTTTTAGTAATGCCATCAGCCAGATATGTGGAACTGCAACAGCATTCCGGGTTGTCGATAGTTTTATCAAGGCGGTCAACTCGGGAAGTGTTGCTTTAGTCTGATGTGCTGAAGTGTCAATGGCGATGATATGAGCAATTGTGAGATATTTGTTCCATATCGAAATGTATTGCTTTTCACGCTCAACTTGGAATTTGAAAACACTAAGAACTTAGTATTATGTGTTACAGAAAAATGAGTTTACTTACCCTGGGAGCTCAATATTGGTGGAAACCAGTGACACGCTCACCTCAACTATATACAGGCACAGTTTTTTTTGTTCGGACGATCCATTCACGAGAAGCTCTTGCAAAGATCTCCAAAAGTCTTCATCTCTGAACAGATCTAAGAGATCAGCACAAGCAGACGCGGAATGAGATTCAAGAATTCCGGAAAGCCAGTATAGTGCATATGTGGGATGGATCTGGAGATAGAAACGAAAGCCGTACAAATATTTAACTCCAAAATCAGCAAGTAGAGCAGTAATTATCTGCGGTTGTATTGATAAAAGGTTTGCTGCGCGAGCAAGTTTGGGATCAGCTATGAATTGTGAAAAATACGCAGCTCGAGCCAGTTGCTGCATTGCCTCTTGATCCAAGTACTTCAGTCCTGATTGATAAGTGCAGGTAGTCAGAAATTCCAAATTTCGAAGCATATTAGCATTCATCGGCTTTAATGTCGCCTCTGCTTCATTATATTGACTTATGAACTCATAGGCTACCGCGGGAAACGAGTAGTCGTCTGTTGAAAATGCTTTCAAAGCTGTTCTGAGGAATTGATTTAAGTTCTTGACGCAGTAGCTGATCAATCTTTCTCCAACCAATTCCGGTATTCTTTCCACTACTTCTTTTGAAATTTCAAAGCTATCTCCGTTTTCCACATTGTTCCGCGCGTGCTCGTAGATCAGAGGGATATATAGGCTTCCATCCTCTATGACCTTCACAACAGCAACCAGTAACATCAGGTCTTCCAGTTTGAACCCATTGTTTAATTTTAAAGAGTCCGCCAAAGAGCTTGCAATAGAATTCAAAGTTTTATTATCCAATTTCAGGATTAGCTCATGATTTAGGTCCATATTTACATAAGCAGCAGCTCTAAACTAAAATTGTGAATCGTCGTCAACTCTCCCGAGCTGGGACGAGATAAAAATTTCGAGATGACCGACCCCTGAAACAGCCTCTCGTATCCGCAGAATGTATTTCTTGGATACAGAGCTCAATCTGATCAAATATACTTTAAATATACTCTATATATCTAGAAATACAATACGATTCAGAAATAATACAAACTAGCCGCTCTTCGAAACATATTGCCAAGTACATTCAGTCGGTTGCGACGCCTGAGGAACCATTATGATGCCGGTATGGGGTTCATAAATACCTCTTGCGTTCCATACACGTCGACGTTCTTGAGCAAGAAAACTGTTGTAATTGCGAGCAGAGCGTGCGTGTTCTAGCATCCAATTTTGGTCATTCAATAAAACATTTTTCTTTTTAAATGAATCCCGTAATGAACTGACTGCATCAATAATTGGCTGACCAAGCCCTGACTGTGCATGGTATACAGAGCTTGCGCCATGCCATGCAACATATTGATTACGATTGTAGTCCATTCCGTTCGGCGGTATACGGTCTTCTGGATCAGCCAGATCACCTTCAACTGCACCTTCTGCCTTTGCCCGATCTTCATAGTAATCGTCTGTGACTTTCTTGCCACCTACAACAATCCGAGAGCCAAACTCTCGAAACACAGAGCGAGCAGTAACAACACCTATTGCGCGCCCCTTGTACGAATGAGGAATAACATTGCGCTCGATCAGATCGAACTTCTGTGGTTCGCTAATAATTACTTTGAGAAGTTGTCGATGGCGCTGGAAAAAAAGGTACGAATCGCGAAATCCAATGCAGCGCGCTGGCTCTGTTGAAAGCATATAGAGTCGGTCGCCTTTTCCCGAGATCTTGAATGTACGGCAACGATACTCTCTCGACCCGGCCAAAACACCATTAGCGTCAACTTTGGTATCTCCAATAGGATCCGATGGTACGACAATCTCGTCATCTTCTACCTTTTGTGGGTTCCCGTCCAGGTCCAAAGGCGTTACTGTCTGCTGGTTCTGGATTGACCGGTTCTGGAGGTTCCGCATGCGAGCTGCTCGAGCTTTTCGAGCTGCTGCCACACGAGGATCCTCACGCACAACACTCGGAGTCGCTTCACTTCCTACCTCTTCCTCTTCCTCATCTTCATCTTCTCTGTTTGTATATTCCTGTTTAGCAGCGGCTCGCCGGCGTCGTTTGGTCCTTTTCTCCCGTTCATCTTCGTCTTCATCCTCATCTTCATCCTCCTCCTCATCTTCATCGTCAAGACGCACATCCTCCGCCTTGATCACATCCTCGTCATCATCTTCCTCTCGATAACGTCGCGGACGTCCTCGTCCACCATATCCTGGAGGAGCCGTCCGCGGAACTTTATTTCTGCTCCCTGGTGGCCGACCTCGCGGTCTTCCCCTTGGACGAGGCGTTGTATACGGTGATCCTCCTACCATTATCGCTCTTCTATTGCTCAAATATTTAGATGTCTGTGTCTAATAGTTGTAATTAAATTTCTCTTCTAGACTCCTTTTCCTTTATGTCTGTTTATTCCAATTACAGTCATTCATCGAACTGACTAGACTTAATTTAAGGTCCTAATTCCTCGCGACTTGTTACTCCTAGATCAGGAGCCTACCCTATATCTTACATATTAAAGGCCTTTGTACTATATAGTATCATCGTAAGTTCATGCTTAATTCTGTTAAGATTTATGATGATAAAATAATATTAATAACAATAATGTATATAAGTATGAACACACTCCCGTAGTTTCTCCCAAAAATAAACAAATATGAAATAGATGTAATGCAAACCAAGCTGAATAATAATATCAAGCATCCAAAGACTAAAAACGCATTATTATAGAGGCATAAAGAATTCCTCAATATCTTCTCGACCACCTTTGGTCTCAATCATTAAAAATATATCCACCGAATGTAAGTAAAAAAATAAGTGAAAACAACAATAACAATCCGGTGCACAACGAATTAAAAATATGACTATCGTAATAATAAATAAACCAAACAAACTTTTTTTGTGTGAGAGAAACTCGGAATGAAACCAGACCAATAAAATAAACCATCGATGAATACCAAAGAAACTGAAACTTAATTTCGCAAAGAAGTCACCAAAAGAGCAACAAAAATTTCATGTATAAAAAAACTTAAAAGAAACCTTGACAAAGTCAGCATGCCGCAGTAGCAGGGCCTGCCCATGCAACAATTGGATGCTCAAAGAGACAGTAATTGCAATTACAATGAGCAGAGTACACATGCATCAGTCCATCCATATGCGACACATGTTGAGTGCCCATATTATCGAACATTTGAAGCTGCATATTTGAAAGTTGCTGAGGAGGCGGTGAAATATAAAGCCTTTGCTGCATAGGAATTTCACCATATTGGGGGTATGAAACCTGCTGCTGCTGCTGCTGTTGTGGCAACGCTCCGAATGAACCGAAAGAATTAACAAATCCAGAACGATGGCGGCTCATGTTATCCTGAGGGCCACGGATGTCATACCATGAATCTGAAGGGTGCGGAGCACCATTTGACAATCTAGCAGGAGAAATACCGCGGGAAGCAGACTTCTTCATTGAACGAATCACGAAATCCAGCCAATGATTATACCACTTTGACCAGATCATCATCTCTGAGTCTGACAAATTAAGCTTCCAGTCGATCATTTGAAGCCAGGAAGATTCAAATTTGGTAAGATCACTAATAGGCAATCCGGTGACCTCACTCCAAGACTTGTTGGTAAATGTATTATCATCGTTGAACTTATTTGCCAAAACAAGAGAGACTATCAGCAAAAAATACTGAGTCGCATGATCCATCGAAGTAGATGACTGACGAAGCTGACACCTCTTGCCAAGATAAACTAATGACAACATAATAGTCGAGCAAGGCAGACGAGTAGACGACAAAAGCTGATGAGTGAACTTGACGAATGCCTGCGAAGGATGATTTGGCAGGCCCATTATCTTTGTAGACATGTTGCAAAGGAACTCGGCCATAACATCGATTGAGTAATCCAACTTGACAGACACGCCTCCCTTCGGCTCTGAATCGTAGCGAGTGCTATTCTGCGGTTCCAAATCGATCGCCTGAGAATGCTGCTGCTGGAGGTGCTGCAGTTGAAGCTGCTGACTCGGATGCATGCCATTTGATGACTGATCGTAGACAAAAGAAGTAGGAGCGAGCATCTTCTTTTGAGCAGTTGATAGCTGACGTGGATGCGCAGCACTCATAGCCCAAAGATTTTGGTCTTGCTTAGAGGGCATATGCTGCTGCTGCTGCTGCGATTGAGGAAGAGATCCCCATGCAACAGGCTGAAATGAAGCCGGATTCATCTGCGACTTTCTGAAAGAGTTGACGGCAGGCCAGGCAGAGCTGTACTGAGGAGCCGATGACTGGACTTTGGAAACGTAATGGGAGCCGACAGAACCGATCTGAGAGATCATGCAGGAAGGAGGGATAGGAAAAGAAGAAGGAAGAAGGACGGCAGGATGAGAAGGAGGCGGCGGTGGTGGAGGAACAGGGAGAGACACAAATGAAAGTGGGTGCTGAGGAGGGAGAGAGAGAGCGTAGAAGTCAGCAGGCGAGGGCTTCAAAGGATCCGAAGGGAAGAAGGAAGGGACCTGAACAGCAGCAGAGAAGACTGCGGCCATGATGACGCTGGAAGGACAGAGCTGTGACGTGTCAGTGGCAAGAAAGGCAGAAATCGACAAGACGAAATCGAAGAAACGGTCTAGGCGAGCAGTCTTCAAATAGGGTTTGCTACTGACTTTCTAGGGAACAAAGAGGTTTGACGGGAGATGGAGAGATGGGAAGTAGGAGGCCAGGCCTAAAACAAGCAGGGAAGACCGACTAGATAGCAAGAAGAAAGGCTCCGCGATGTAAAGTTTGCATCTAGGAAGGACTGAAACTTCTTTTTAGAGAAAGACGGTAAAAGGAGGAGAGATCGTAGTAGCAGTAGTGGTAGTAGTCAAACTCGAAGTCGATCGATGTGCGTGCAAGGGAAGAAGCCGAGAGAGGTGCGGAGCGCTGGACGAATGTGACGGACTCAGAGTCGGCGGACCTGAAGCGACACAGAATAGACTTGCGAAGGAATGCGAAACAGAACTACACAAGTGAATGAGTAGAGCTGTTTATTGGACGCAGGGACTGCTTTGAAAGCGACGACGGGATTTGCGATGGTGATGAAGATGATGGTGGTGGTGGTGATGGCGGTGAGAGTCAGGACCGGGCGAACGAATATGAGAAATTCAGTACTCCATGAACTGACAAACGGAAGCTGCAGTAGTTCAACACACAAACAACCGGGGAGGGGAGGAAAACGAGTACTCTATGCCAATGCTGACGCTTCTGAGAGCGAATAGCTAAAGGCGAAGTTAAGTTGAAAGACGACCTGACGTGGGTGAGGAGAAAAGAGAAGAAAAAAGAGGAAGAAGGAGAGACGAGAGGAAGGAGAAACTTTTGTTAGTTGTTGGGTTCACACTGGGTACTGGCTGGGACCGGTCAGCTGTCTTCTGCGTACTAAGTAGACTAGACGAGGCAGCCCAGGCGGCAGCATAGCTGCACAGCTACAATAAGCTCCGCTCTGCCCACTATGTATTTGGCACGCTACATACTGGCTTACTATTACTACTACTACTACTATTACTACGGCCATTGACTTGTGCTACTCGCTAGTTAGTGCACCTGGCTCGCTCTGCCCTGTCTGCCCTGCATTACCCGACCAAGCACATGCTGACATAGCAAGGGGTAAGTGACTCAGTGGCGAGTGACCACGGCCAGCCAATCTCTCTTTCAAAGTGGGCCAGCAGAGACGCCCTTAACCTGATACAGTCATTAGCGGCGGCGGCGGCAGCAGCGATCCACTCTGTCCGAGACCGCGACTGCTGAGGAAGCTAAAGATTCCAGGGCGCAGGGTCTGAGACTGGGGCGAGGGCTGGTCGAAATAGGAAAGGACTGTCTGTAAGCTGCGGTTGTGTGACTCTAAAGTTCTCTGTTAGTAGAGCAGCTCGTGTAACTCGTGTAACCAATGTAGCCCGTGTAACTATGCGTTTCGCTGGGCTGCTCTTCCCTGTGCAACACCACGTCGCCGCAGCAGACACACAATGCGAAAAAATGTGCGCCGCCGAATACGAAGCCACCGGCACGTGATATGCTGATACGGGCGACGGCCAAGCTCGCCGGTGAGACAATCTGTTTACTAGATGCTGCAGATGGAAATGTTAGTTGTCAGGGCAACCGGGGGTTGAGGATTGCGCGGTTGTGTGGAATTGCATGTGGTCTGTAGACGGGTAGTAAAAGGGAGAGATCAAAAATCCTAGCAGACAAGACAGACAAGAGAGACAGAGAATACAGAGCAGAAGAACGTTCAAGAAAGTTCTTCGTCCACACATCCAAATCCTGAATCCTCAGAAATCAAATTTTTTCCCATCCATCCAACCACACACATCCAATAAACCAAGCAAGAATTCTCTCCCCAGAATCACCTTCCGTATGGCAAAAATTGAGCGTTACATAAACATACTGTGTAGACTTATGTCATCATTCTGTCGTGCGGCCAAATAGAGCAGGTAGACAGACTTTCTTTCAACGGTAAACAGACAACACTGGACAGCTAACTAACTAACTAGACAGACAGAGAGAAAGGACAAATCCGCACATATACTGGCAAAATGCATTTTGGCGGGGGCATGCGACCATCCCCCAACCGCCGCAGAGAAATGGAAGTTTTTTGCACACAAGCAGCAAATCTCTGCCTTCGCTGTTGCAAATTGATGGTCTCCCCAATCGCCGTTGACCTTGTTCATTCTCACAGTCACCAGGAAGTAGACAGCAAGCTTGAGGCATTTCCTTTCATCTCCACTGTCCAGGTCTCTGCTGCGAGACTTTGGTCACGATTGCGAACTTTTGGGCATCACCGGCCAAACCGGCCATGCCGGGGCTGTGCTGGCCCTTGTTCCCAGACGTCGAAAGTCGATCTCAGCTCAACGCTGGCAGCTGGCCGAAGTCGATCGGCTGGCTCTTACCCCTTGCCCCTGCGCAGTCGAGCTTCAGGCACAATACTTCTCGTCGTCTCTAAATGAATATTTTGGGACGAAATACAAGCCCAATACCTAAGTCCTGTTCGTCGGCAGCCTAGCAGGCCCTGGTATTCCTTCTGTTTTCCTTTCTGTGTTGTTGATACCCCTTCTCCGGTGAATATGCATTTTCACCGCTGTCTGTAGTCTGAAGCTCCCTTACCCGTCCGGCTATTTTGTCCACATTGTTTAGCGACCTCTGTCGTCACTGCCTGCCCCGTCCCTCACGGCTCTTAACACTGCCTGTCGTCTCTGCCAGATACCACTGAATTCCCATACAACTGTGCAATGTCTTCGTAGTATCGCAGCCTACTGTTGCCATTGTTCTGTTGATTATAATGGACTATTCTGTACACAGGCCGCCGGTCTAGTTCCTGTTTAGCACCTTGGTCCTGGTTGTAATTTCCGACATCTTTTGCCAATGGCCTTTCCGCTTGCGTCCACTATATCCTACGCTTCGGCGAATTCGCAAGAAAAAAGTCGCTCGCTAGTTTTCGCATGAGAATGCGTTTTTGTATCTGCTCGCTGCTCTACATAAATAGACCTCATCTCTCGTTCTAATCTTGTTCTTCTCCCTCCTTGTTCTGTAGCTTGTGCATCTGTTCTCTGTCTGCCCTATAATCTCACCTGTCCTCTCCCTGTCCTACAAATTTAGCCCATCCTCTCGGTGATATGGCATCCACCAGCGAAAAAGAGACCGCTCCGGATCTCGCCTTTGCCTGTCGGACTTCTTCCTCTCAGGGAGTCGAGCAACAGGAGTCAAATTCGGCGGAAGAGCAGGGCATCTCCTTGGACCAGCAGCACGCTGAAAGCTCTTCCTCTGACCAGGTACCGTTGAGAATAGTTCTCAAACATGCATTTGAAAGTCTCGGTGCCATTTATGGCGATATCGGAACCAGTCCGCTCTATACAATCTCGACCATCTTCTCGGATAGGACGCCTACCGAGGAGGAAGTCATGGGGGCCATGTCTGCAATCTTCTGGACCTTCTCTATTGTGGTGATTCTCAAGTATCTGCTCATTGTTCTAACTCTTGGTCCAAACAACGGCGAAGGCGGTCAAGTTGCTATTTATGCGAAACTTGCTCGTACTCTGCACGTAGGACCTCGAGGAGTCGTGATTCCTGGAGATGAACAGCCAGACTTGTTTTTGAAACTCAGCAAAAGCATGACGCGCGACTCGGAAATTAGTCGTATGCAGGTCAGACTCAAAGGCTGGTATCATCAGACTTTTTTGCCAAAGTTTCTTCTCATGCTCTGCTTCCTCGGTTGCAGTCTCGTCATGTCGGACGGTCTATTAACACCTACTACATCTGGTACGCATTGCTTTCATAGTCAAAACTGACGTAGTTTCACTTACACATAGAGTAGTTTTATCTGCAGTTTCAGGAATTCAAATTGCCGTACCTTCGATTGAGGACAAGGTGATGCCGATTTCAGTGGCTATTCTTGTTGTCCTGTTCTTGATCCAGGAACTAGGTACTGCACGTCTATCGTATGCTTTCGCGCCAATCTGTGTCATCTGGTTTGCTTTAATTGCTGTCTGTGGTGTTATCAACATTGTTAAGCATCCAGCTGTTCTTCGAGCTTTCAATCCCGCTCTTGCGGTTAAGTTCTTTCACTCGAGAAGTAATGTATCGGTGTTTGGGTCCGTCATGCTATCTGTGACCGGTGTCGAAGCAATGTTTGCTGATATCGGTCACTTTGGCCGAAAGTCTGTTCAGCTGGCCCTCTTCTGTGTTGTCTATCCGTCTTTGATGCTCGCATACTTGGGCCAAACAGCTTACATTGTTCGTTATCCAGATAGTATTGCTAATGCATTCTATTATTCTATCCCAGGAGGAGTCAATTCAGGGCTGTACTGGGTCATATTTGTGGTGGCTATTGTTGCAACAATCATTGCTTCGCAGGCTTTGATTCTCGGAGTGTTCAGTATTTTTGCTCAATTGATTCGGATCGACTGTTTCCCTGCATTCCACATCCGACACACTTCTAAAACCGTTCGCGGCCAGGTCTACATTCCTGTATTGAACTATTTATTGATGATTGGTGTCATCCTCACTACTGTAGGATTCAAAACCAGCAATGCGGTTACCGCCGCTTACGGTCTTGGAATCTCACTTGACTTTATTGTTACGACGACCTTGATCACGTTCTGTATGATATATGTGTTTCATTTTGGCTGGTACATCTGGGTACCATTTTTCCTGCTATTCGCAGCATTAGATATGTGTTTTATCATTGCAGGATTTGAGAAAGTCCCACACGGAGCGTGGTTCCCTCTTGCAGTCTCTGTGCTGGTGTGTTGTTTTATTACGTTCTGGCGCTGGGCTCGATCCTTGAAAGTCGATGTTGAATACGGCAGTAGAATTCGGATCAACGACTTATTTGGGAACGGCCGTCGCTCGCGCAAATCTCCAGAAGTATTCGCTCTTTCGACTTCGCAGACAAATCAACAGCTTGGAGAAGGTCAAGAGGACCTCGACGCTGTTTGTGAGAAAACCGAAACTGGACGGCCGGATGATTTCGAGAACGAGGATAGTAATGCGAACTTACGTCTGCGACTTCCAGAACAGGTTATAGCCCGACTTTCAAATACGGCGGTGTTTATCCATGTTGATTCAAGTTTATCGATTAACCATCCGAATTCAATACCATCAGTCTTTTCAAAGATTCTGCACGTTTTTCCAGGTCTACCAGAACATGTGGTGTTTCTAGGTGTGCAAACAACAGATACCCCTTACATCGACGAGCAGTACCGTATAGCGTTTCGTCCTCTGCTACCCGCTCAAGGGCTGTATCGCTGTATCGTCCGGTTCGGATTCATGGAAACTGTGGATGTCGATGACAAGATTGTCGGTCAGATTTTCAATTTAATTGGAACGAGGCCTGAAATCTTGACCAGAGTCCACCATGTGATGGAGAATGACACGATCTTGGCAAAACGACATCATTCGGCAAAGTCAGTGAAAGGATTACTAGAAATTATGCGTGCAGTTCCTCTGGAATGGATTTTCGGGCCTCTAGAAAGATTGATTGGGCGGCAACGATATATCAAGGTACCGTACGGTACTAATTTGGGCGCCAACATCGAGAGAATGAGAGCGGAAGATGTTCAAGGAGGGTTTCAGGTTTTGTACATTGGAACTGTGCTACGGATTTAGGGATTAGATAGGCCAGTGAGATACAAATTTTAGAATTTAGACGAATTTATTATAGGTTGAGGCGCACGATTAGTAAATTTCGGCCGCCTTGAAAAAGTAGCAAAGTAATCCTGATCCTGTTGAGCAATCCATTCAGTCCGTAGCTGGTAATATTTCGTATTAAGCCAGCTGTCCACGACCATTCCATGTTTGAGTGCAGAATAAACTGTCAGAAAAGGACGGCTGACTGAACGGCCGTTGCTGATTCGGTTCATGCCTTCCACTATCGCTGTATGAAGCTCCTCCTGTGTTGGAGTCCGATCAAGAAAGTGCCGGTTCTTCTCGAGAAATTCATGCAATTTTTTACAATCTTGTGCTTTCCTCCTCATTTCTAGTGACGGCTTGGATGGGACAAACTTTCTCGCTGCCAAATTACCGAGCTTATCGTGGATCTGCTTTGAATAATGATTCCATTGCTCAAGTGCTAATACCGCACTGTCGACGTCGACATGTGTAAGAACTTGTGTCGGCACTCGGGCAGTTTGTATTAGAGATCGAGCATCTTTTGATCTGGATATAGAATTTGACAGTAACTTTAGTCCCTCTGAAAATTTAGTTTTCATGCGAGGAATACGGCGGATTATCTGCGGTTCTGTCATCGGGGATGACTATATTCTAACTAAAATTGAGGATACTTTTACTTGGGAGATTCTTTTGGTTTAACCATATTCTCCCACTCATCTCCTATCTCGCTTTCATTTACTCCGATTTATTCTCCATTGAATAAAATGGATAATCGAGAATTAGAAGAATATAAATTTCAACTAGCTTCCGTGATAGAATCGTTAGAATCTGATCCGGAAAATGAATCGCTTTTAACGCTGAAAAGAGAACTTTCCGATCTAGTTTCTTTGCTTGAACAAGCATCTACAATTACACCGGTACCGAGCGAGCAAACATATCCTAAGAAATCAGCTATAAGACCGATAGCTAAACAGGCACCACTAAGCACAAATCATATAAATATATCTGGATCTTCTCCCTTGCCTCCGGAATTAAATGCACCAACTTTGCCGCGGTCGCCACCACCACCACCACCACCACCACCACCGCCGCCGCCGATATCGTCATCATCGTCCAGGGATAAATCGAGTTTCAAGACCGGATCAATAGTTTTAGCGCGCTGGATTTCAGGAGACAAGCAATACTACAAATCAAAGATAACAGGCATTACAGGCTCCGCCGATAAGCCAATGTACACTGTCAAGTTCATTGACAAACAAGCAACAGATACTGTTCCACTAAGTTGTCTGCGTGTGTACGAAGAGACCCCGCCACCACCGCCTCCACCTCCTCCGAGTTCAATGAAACGAAAAGCAGATTTGTCGGAAATATCTAATGAAAACAATACCGCATCTAACAATGACTCAAATAAGGTACAACATACAAAGCGCGAACCGAAGTCCGCTCGGAACGAGCAAGCAAAATTGAAGTGGCAAGCTTTTTCCAGTAAAGGTGAGTTAATATATTTATTCTCTATTACAGACTATTAGCATGAATGCTAATTCTATAGGAATCAAAACTGGAAAATTTGCGAAACCAAAGCTACCTGGCCAAAATTCAATGTTTAAATCCCCCGATGATCCAGGTGCTCGAGGTAAATTAAAATATTTTACGGTCTTGGTCCAATACTAACCTCTCTCATAAGTTGGAGTTGTTCGATCCGGAAAGCCAATGTCCAAAGATTACAAACGAGCTAAACATGTTTACGAACATTACGAGCAGTAATAAACATACATGAGTTCATAATTCTTCTATCTTCGCTGGCGTGGTTTTATTAACCTAACTTTCAGGGCAAAATCTACAAACAATAGCATATCATGAATCATAGACCAGTTTGCGGTTTCTTTTGATCAGCTTCACTAACTTCTTCTCCAGTTGTTCTGCTTCTTTTCTGGTCTTGTGATATTCTTGCTCTAGTTTCTCCATGTCTTGCTCTTCATGACCTAATTCAAGCGCTCCTACTTCATACTTGCTATCTAACATCATTAACCTCTCGTAATCGTCCATCTCTTCTTTTGTAAAACTGGGTCGACCAGTATTCAGGCCCGCGGAAATAACTTGTTGGAAAAATGTTATTTTGTTGTCTTTCTCAAGTTCCATCACCACGTCCTTCAAAAGCTCTGTTGTAAACCCATTTTGTTGTTTCTCCGCTTCCGAAAAGCTTTCTTTTCCTTCAGGTCTGATTGATTTAGGCGGTACAGAATTGTTTGACTTTACCTCCGACTCTTTCATTTTGGGAATTTCAACGATTTCCCAATTCTCGACAGCTTGAGGTGCATCTAAAAACGAATGTTAACATCAATATTAGTGTAAAATAAACTTATAAATGTATATATTTAAACATCATACAATTTTACTAAAAATATAATAGAAACATAATGCTATACGCCAAACTTCCTCAAACTCATAATAGAAATATAGGCAGTCAAAATTTAATAAGTACCTTTTGCTTGCTGGGCTCCTGCATTAGCATTTAGTCCAGAACTGGATCCTAGCATGGACAAAATTTCTTGTCCCTCTTGCTGGTTATTGCCGAACAATCCCGGAGGCGGTGTCGCAACTCCTCGAACATTACCCGCACTGCTAGAGTACGGAACACCTTGCATCATTTGCTGTTGATCCAAAAAATGATCATTTACTTTGGCGCCGTCAAGAAATGTGTATCTAGACCGTGAGTTAGGCTCGACAGTCGTATTGTTGTCGGCCTCCGACACAGCCACAGTTCCATTCATATCAGTTGAACTCTTGAAATTCTCGGAAAACGCAAACAAAGGAGGCATTGACTGCGCATTTACCATTTCTTCTTTGGCAAGAATTTGCGCAGAGAACGAAAATTTGATAGGCGCAGATGTTGACAGAACTTTAAGAGCATTTTCAAACACAGCCAGCGTATGATTTACCTCCGTAGGTCTTTCTAACTGTAAATGAATGACTTGCGGTGGGGCTGTCCCCGCCGATGTTGCAGACGATGGTGCATCAGCGGAATGAGCTGAACTTGTAGAACTGTTCACCGAGTTACTACCGGAACTAATTCCTTGCGCCATAGATGTAGTACGACTACCAAGTTGAACAATGCCAGGGCGAGTCAGCTTCGAGTTGGTGATTGGTGGCGAAGCTTTGCTCGCCCAAGAAACAGTGGGTGGAAGAGCAGACACTTCTGGTACAAGTTCGGCATGATCTTCTACCTTGGGTGTAGGTGCTGTTGGGGTAGGCTTAGAACTGTTTGAGCGAACAGACATACCCTTCTCGCCCTGTCTAGCTGCATGCTGGATCGTAGACAGATCCTGCCGAGTGTAGGAATCAGCCTCTTCGCCAGGCTCATGCAAAAACATGCAATTCGGATTAGGACATGGCTGGTTCCGTAAATATGACGAGCAATATTTGGTGGTTCCATATGCCGCTCTCAAAAGCTTTCCATCATTCGACGAACCGTCCACTGCAGCGATACATCGAGCAGCATCTTCCTTTTTATAGTAGGTCACGTAAACACCAATCCCTCCGTTTCCTAAACCCCCATTCCTACGGTTAACAACAATCTTCTGGATCTTTCCATACTGCCCAAAGAATTGGTCACCGCGTAGCGTGTTGTGCAATTCCTCGTACGGTATATGCGGATTAAGACCAACCACATAAACCAAGTTCTTTTGAATCACTCTCATGCCAGATAAATGCTTGCGGGATGCCTGCTCGATCTCCTTGCGCTCTTTCTCCTTCATCTTCTTTTCCTTCTCACGACGAGTCTGTTTCTGATGGTCTTGTCGCCATCTGTGAGTGTTAAAAAACCGATGCACCTCGTAATATAAACAAATACTTACTCCTCTGCAGTGACAACTCGATATTCAACGGACTCATCATCATATGGGCGCCGACATCCAGGGCAACGGCCGTTAAGCTGTGGATTCTGACGTATATTGTTGTAACAGAATTGACAGACCTGGCTGCAGTTAGTTCCACAAGATCGCCACCACGGAAAACACAAACGCACCTGATAGCCACAGGGACACGGTTTGAAGCCTTTATCAGAAATATCAAACTCCTCAACACATAGAGGACTGAATAGACGTTACAATTTTATTCCGAGCCGAACCAGATCTGTGAATTCTTACCAAACTTCTTCCTCGTCGTCCGAAATAAACGAATCTTGAAATAGTCGTGACATGTTTGAATGTTAAACAAGCAATTTGCAACTTTATAGAAACAATTAAAAAAACTTGAAGAGAAACCCACAAAGAGTACTATACAGTTTAACCTTTTTCTGAACAACTTATATCAAAATTCAATATTTTGATCCGTTTCGTGATCCATGTTAATCCAAGGAGCTTACACCTGCAATTTTGCGATCTCGTGATAGAGATCTCGTGACTAGAGTTTGTAATCACAATTTACCAATAAGCGTCACCGAGCAATGTACGTGACAAACACCTGATGTTCACGTGATTTGCCTTGCTTAGTTGTTCGGATTGTGATTGGCTGGAATCAGATTTATCGTATAGGCTGGTTCAAGAGCAGGACAAGCGGATTCTCTTTTCAATATACTAAAGAAAACGAGACTAATTTCGCCTTGGACAACGGCAGAAAACAAAAGCGTGGCAAGATTAGACTGTCGCGGAAATCGGCTTAAATAACGATTACAACTTTCTCCATGTTCAAGTCCTCCGGCGTTGCGCGTTCGTTGGCTGGTGTGCGGGTTTCTCGTCCAGTCTCCATAGTGAGAGCTGTAGGAGCTCACAAACGCGGAGTTTCTTCTTTTGTGGATAATATTAAAGAAGCATTAAAAGATGACGATGGTCCTCTTTATCCGCCTGCACCGAAGGATTTTCCAAGAGAAGGTGGGTTCTGGTACAAAAATGAAGTCAAATGTGCGGAAGAAGCTAACCGTAGATTGATTCAGAAATCGGAGTCCTCAAGGCGCCCATTGTCAATCCGGCTGATAAATATGCCGAGACAATTGAAGATCTTCACGAATACGGTCGTTATTTGATTACAGCCATGCCAAAATTCATCCAGAAATTCACTGTCTGGAAGGACGAACTCACACTTCTCGTTGCTCCTAGTGCAGTTATTCCAGTGCTCTCCTTTCTTCGCGATCATACTGCTGCTCAGTTCAAAGCTGTTATGGATATCACTGCAGCTGACTATCCGACTCGTTCGCACCGTTTTGATGTCGTCTATAACCTTCTTTCGACTCGTTTCAGCTCACGAATCCGTGTTAAGACATACGCTTCTGAAACTACGCCTGTACCTAGCGCGACTGCTCTTTTCGAGGGTGCAAACTGGTACGAGCGAGAGACTTACGATATGTTTGGTGTATGTATTGTTAAGAATTGTTATCTCGTTCTTGTCTGATTTTTTCCAGATTTTCTTTGTTGGACATCCTGATCTTCGACGAATCATGACCGATTACGGATTTGAAGGACATCCTCTTCGCAAAGATTTTCCACTCACTGGATATACTGAGGTATGAGATACAGTATGCTTTCGTTGTTTTGCATTTTAACCCAATTAGGTTCGGTACGACGAAGAAAAGAAGCGAATCGTCTACGAGCCTTTGGAACTTACTCAGGCTTTCCGGAACTTTTCAGTTGGTTCCACAGTATGGGAACCAGTTGGGCCTGGAAAAGATGAGCGACCACAGACAGTGAGTATACAATTTTTTAACATGCATTACGACTGATCTACTAACGCCTGAAAGTTCATTCTTCCTTCTCTAGAACCAGAGCCTGAAGAGCCCGAGAAGAAGAAATAGATAATATAAGAATTGGATTTTGAAATGTGGGATTTTGAAATGTTGCATTTTCATATCGTTTATACAGTTACTTTGATTTAATATTCTAGAATTTCGATTTATGTAGTCTTTGAATTCCCTAGTAATAATCTGGAAGGACTGATCTGGGGTCCAATATCACATGACCATATATTGTGATGCTGAACCAGAATTGTCCATCGTAGACGAGCGAGTATTTGAGTTGGCAAAGTGCGAAAGAAGACAGTCAACAGACTGAGCGATGCGTTGTATAGTCGGAATCAGAGCGAATCGCATATTTTTGCTATTTTGAATTGAGTGTCCTGCGGTAGTCGTGGAGGTCTAGATATGGTCAACTCTCTGGACCAGAACTTTTCTAATGTGTTCAATGTGGTAAGTGTTGACTGATGCAATGATTAAAGGCGGTTGAGAAGAATCGTCAAGAACTAATAGATTACTTTAGGGTGTATTTGAACAGATTCGGTATTGCGTCTATGCGGATATTCTGTCTAGGCCCATGAATCTGTTACTGGCCGAATGGGATCTCCGCTGCAACTCGAAATCGGGTCTGGTATCTAGCTATGCTAAAGAACTGTGGACGTTTTCTCTAGATGAGCGAGTCATTCCACCGGACCCAAAACACATATATGGATTGAAAGGTACATAATATTTCTTAACTGAATTTGGACCCATCAATGCAGTTGCTCTTTCTAATTCGTTTAGCTACTACATCTGGATCTTTCCTACCGTCTGCTCTCTCAATGACAGAAACTACAGCACCGCAGCAATTACCGGCGCCGTATATTCCTCTCATGCTAGCTTTTGCTCGTCGGATAATGCGTAACCTCACTTCAGATTTTGAATATATTTCAATAGGGCCGATGCTACTTTCGCCTACTCAGACTTTGCTCCATTTCACAATCCGCATGATCTCTACTGGAGCGTTACTGCTCACCCCGCAATCGCAATCTACACGTGTCGCAAAATTGTCTGACGCTGAGTCTATACCTCCAATTGATACAAAATTAATTATTGCTCCAAGTGGATTACACGCAGCTTTTGTGTCCTTTGCCGACGGCCCTTCTAAGGATGCCAAGGCGATTGTGCAAAACATATTTACTGCATTTGGATATCGCGTCTTGAGAGAAGAAAAATGGTGCAACATAATTGTGGAAGGTGCACCGTCAGCTTGTACGTGGCCAGCAGAATTGTGTTTATACTTTCCTGTCAACAAATCTACGGACGATACTCAGGAATTGGAATGGTTTCGGGTTGACGATCCGCTTGACGATGTTGAGGAATTTGTCTCAGCATTTGCTAGAACTTCAGCTATATCTTCTCCAAGCGCCACTCCTGGTCAAGGAGCGATATCCACAGTTTCGGAAGCATCGAAGAGAACTGGAGCTAATGTTTACCCTACCCCACCTGATCCTCAGAATCGTCAGCCGGGGGGTCCAACCAGCTCAACAAGATGGGCAGCAATGGCGGGTGAATCAATCGGCGGTGAATATCCAATTTCAGCGACTCAGTGGACAGATGAAAATAGAAATCATGGGGTCACTTCTGGCTCCGGTGACGAAGATGACATTCTGATGATTGGTGACACAGGAGAAGTGACTGAAGCAGATTTCAATTTTTTTGATGATGACGATAAAACAGACACACATATGCTGTTCGGGGGAACTCCTGAGCATGATATCACCAATGCTCATGCCGAGCAAGAATTTACAAACGATGACCTACAGAGCTTCAGTTTGGACCCGAAAACACAACCCTACGAAGCACAACTACATGATGAAGCACAGCTACATGATGAAACACAATTGCATGATGCTTCACATGAAGAACTTTCAAATTCGATAGAAATTGAAGTCCCACTGACAGAAGTAAGTAATACGCCGATAAATGTTGACGAACAAAAGGTCACTACTCCTCGTCCATCTTTGAAAGTGATTGAAAGCACCAGCAATCGAATTAATAATAAAGCAAAGAGCATGTTTACCTCACTATCATTTTATCCTAAACTGGAAGATACCTTGGACATGAAGTATCTTGAGGGAGGAAGATTTTACGTACCCGAAGATCTAAGTGATAAATCGGACAGCGATATCGATATGGATGATGAAGACAGCGAGGATATTGCTTCCAATACTCGTAATGCGAATAACGACCGAAGTAGTAGAAACTCACTTGCAGAATGGAATAACTCGGAGGACAAATCTTCAGAAATGTATCTGGAGCGCCAACTGTGGTGGACTCTTTTGACCAGCGTATCTACGTCTCGCGATAATTATTTACTGTCATCTCATAACTCATTTCAGTCTCCATTGGCGGAAGCATTTTTTCATACTTATTCTTCAGCTACTTCGAGTCCAGATGTCCAGTATATTCTACAAATTCTCTGTGAAGCTGTTGTCTGGGATACTTCTTTATTAGAAGGCTTTCTTTCTAGCAAGCCGGACGTGGTTGTGTACGATCAGAATTTTTTAAGTGTTCTACGAACTGTGTTCGGGGGGGCGCAGCCATTGTCATTAAGAGAATTTGCAGTTCTCTCGGATTCTGCTGCAGGCAGTAATTATCCATTGATTACGGACAAGGTGGAAGACCAGGACACAATTAATAGCGATGCACAAAGTTTGAGAAGTTTTCTTGTGTCTGATATGTTTAATGTCGACCAATCTTTACCAGAACAAAACGTGGTCACTGAACTACGGACTTCTGATAGTGCGAGATCTGAGGATCCTTTATTTTACATTGAACCTCCACATTTCACCTTTATGCGGATGGGGTCTGCGCTGGAGGTGCTACCTCCTGCTCTGAGATTTTGGCACATCTTTGGCTTTGCGCCTCTGAATGGACGAAAAAATTTGTCTGGATTTGTGGTTTATCCGGGAAGTCCCGGAATGACTTCTGCAGCTGGAGCATTATTAGATCGACTGAAGCAAGCATACGAAGGATCGAATTTAGGTAATTTTGAAGCCGGCGAGGTTGCCAATTATAAAAATGGACTTGTGCCTGTGATCTCCGGTGCGGAGTCGGTGATAAAATCTTTGGATGACTATTGCAAGACTTGCATTTCTTTAGGTAAGCTATGACAAGGGTCCTAACTTGGTATAGTGATTAACAAAATTAGGTCGATTGCTGTCGAAAAGTATCGATCCTTCAGCGAGTTTTGTGATTATCCTAGCTACTGCATTTGACGATCCTTCGTCTTTATTGCATCTTGGACAAAGCATATATCAGTTGAAGCAAGAATACGTTTCAAGACAAGAGGAATCACTGGATACAGCGGGTGCCAATTTAATATTTCAAATCATTCCACTTTCCTTCTTTGCTGCAAAAGATACTTTGGTTGTTCCTTGTCAAGCAAATGTAGTTAAGCTGGCACTGGCAATTTATGATAAATGCATTCCAATCGGCGAACCCTACGGCGACGATTCAATAACGCGAAAACATTTTCCGGCATATACACTTGCTCACCAACGGCCGACCAAGATTGAATTCAAGCTAACATCGGACCCTGTGACGTTCTTGCAGGCGGAGAATACATACGTGCATGTTGCGTATTCTTGGTCGAGCGATAAGCAATATGTATCTGCAGCTTGGACGGACCAGTACGGAGAACTAGCACGAATTGTTCTTTTCCCGGTACCGAAGCGAGAAAACACGAGACAGTACGAAATTGTGTGTAAAGAAATTTGGACTCGGACGCTGGCATTACTGCCTAAGTTGGCAGTCCATTGGAGACTAGTTATTGCGAAAGTTGGACTAATGACTGTCGAGGAATTAAATGGTGAGTTTACGAACGTCCTGTTATATATCAGTAAACTGACAAAGATTAGTGTGGAATGGGCTCTCGTTATCGGGAGTTCAAAACATATCGACTGCTTTCCTGAGCGTTGAATGTGATCCGTGTATTTCCGTGTTGGAGACATCAGATCATGCTGTAGCGGGACTATCCGTGAATTTTGAGTCAAGTCTGGACGGAAGAAGTGTTCGTCCATCAGAATCACCCATGGACTTATATGGTGCTGCATCTACCACGCCTGGCTTGAGCGGAGACAATGGTACACCATTATCTGCGTCGACACCATCCTCCGTTCCGGGTCAAGGATTCACATCAAACCTACCTGGGGGTGGCCTCAACGGTGGAACGACGCCAACGAACTCAAGCACCATAAAGCAACAAACGACTGACCATGGCTCGGTTCTCGTCGACAGCAACGATGAAACGTATGGTGTGGTCCTGAATCATCGACTGGAACTAGATGAATATAACATTACAGCGCTCAGGTTTGGTCTAGTTTCAGGCTTTCTAGTTAAACCTGGCACGAACGGATTAGTAATGTCGACTGTACAAATATCATTACTCTGTTCGCCGAAAAACTGGAACGAAAGTTCAGACTCGTTGGTGGTCCAAGATATCTTGAAACAGTATCGAAACCTAGCTATTTATGGCTCTATGAGTGGGATCTCCGACGGTAGAAACGGAGTCCTACCGTGGCACGTTAACGCTGTGGCTAAGATACAGAGTTTCCTGTCTTCAGTTGATCTTTAGATGTAATTATATAATCATGTAAGTTGATGTACGAAATGGATTTTGGAGGGTGTTGTAGAGTTGGGACTGCAAGTGGATATATGGATTATGGTTGATTTATAATTGCTAAATAATAAGATTTATATCAATCGTTGTTGGTTGATTGTTGAATAATAATTGAATAATCTCAATGTCTTTACGATCAAGTGAGTATTAATCTAATAATCTTCATTTAAATATCTTCTCATAAGGATCAGTTCGAACCGCAGGCAAACGCAGCCGAGCCACGTTTGAAGCCGACGACGTAGACGATGGTCGACTGTCAGACGAGTATGTTATGAGCGATGACGAAGATGATTCCGCTGCAACAGAGGATGAGGATGATGAGGAATTTGGCACAGTGAAGAGAAGTAAGTAAGATGCTGGTTTCAGTCGTCGTAGTGGTTTACTGATGAACTCAGATCGGAATACAAAGTTAAAGGTTAAACCTCCTACAAGCGTGAAACCAATGACTGTGAAGCTAGCAGATCCAAATAATCAGCAGATTATAGGTCGACAGGGAATTGATCGAATGTTTGGTCGAGCAGACTTTTCGTACTTAACATTGAAGCCAGATCATGTATCGCGGCCACTATGGATCAACCCTCTGGATGGCCGGATCATTCTTGAGAGCTACTCGCCACTTGCCGAACAAGCACAAGATTTTCTTGTCACAATCGCCGAGCCTGTGTCTAGGCCGTCGCACGTCCATGAATATAAACTAACGCCGTATTCACTATATGCTGCTGTCTCAGTCGGTCTGGAAACGAACGATATAATTAGTGTGCTCAACCGTTTGTCGAAGGTCAGTGTGCCGGCAAACATCGTTAATTTTATAAATAGTTGCACGGTATCCTACGGTAAAGTGAAACTTGTTTTAAAACACAATCGTTATTTTGTAGAGAGTGCGCAAGCAGACACATTACAAATGTTACTGAAAGATCAAGAAATCGGCCCTCTGCGGATCGAAGGCGACGATTTTGGTAACGAGTCTACGACGATTGTCGAAGGGCTCGTGAAGGAAAAAGCACCGACTATGGGAGAGCTGCAAATTCCAGGGACTAAACGTGATGATGGAAAGAAAAAGGATGATGGGATTGCACTAGAACAAGGTGACGAGACAGTGGAAGATATCTTTAAACGAGTGGTTGGCCAAGAGGAAGGCGAGGATGATGATGACGATATGGATGCTGTACATTCGTTTGAGGTTGCTGCGAGTTCAGTGGAAAAAGTTAAGAAACGTTGTCAAGACATTGATTATCCGGTATTAGAGGAATATGATTTCAGGAATGACACGCGCAATGCAAATCTAGACATTGATCTCAAGCCGTCGACCCAGATTCGGCCTTATCAGGAAAAGTCGCTGAGTAAAATGTTTGGAAACGGACGTGCACGATCAGGTATCATTGTGCTACCATGTGGAGCTGGCAAGACATTAGTTGGCATTACGGCAGCATGTACGATCAAAAAGGGCGTAATTGTCCTGTGCACGTCAAGTGTGAGCGTTATGCAATGGCGATCTGAATTTTTGCGGTGGAGTACGATACAGCCGGAAAACATAGCTGTCTTCACTAGTGAGAATAAAGAAAAGTTTCGAGACGAAGCAGGATTGGTTGTGTCAACGTATTCGATGGTGGCAAACACGCGGAATCGGTCGTATGAATCGCAGAAAATGATGGATTTCCTGACGAGTCGCGAATGGGGATTCATTATTTTGGACGAGGTCCATGTTGTTCCGGCTGCGATGTTCCGTCGGGTTGTGACTACGATTGCCGCGCATGCGAAGTTAGGACTGACGGCGACGCTTGTTCGAGAAGACGACAAGATCGATGATCTGAACTTTCTGATTGGGCCAAAACTGTATGAGGCCAATTGGATGGATCTAGCGAGTAAGGGTCATATTGCCAACGTGCAGTGTGCGGAGGTGTGGTGCCCGATGACAAGTGAGTTCTATGCAGAGTATCTGAAGGAGACGCCGAGGCGTCGACGGCTGCTGTACATCATGAATCCACGCAAATTCCAGGCCTGCCAGTTCTTGATCAATTATCACGAACGACGCGGAGATAAGATCATCGTGTTTTCAGACAACGTGTACGCGCTCCAGGCGTACGCGCAGAAACTCAAGAAGTTTTTCATCTATGGAAGCACGCCGCAAGCGGAACGCATGAGTATCTTGCAGAACTTCCAGCTGAACCCTGAGGTGAACACGATATTTCTGAGCAAGGTCGGGGACACATCAATCGATCTGCCCGAGGCGACGTGCTTGATCCAGATCAGTTCGCACTACGGCTCAAGAAGACAGGAGGCGCAGCGATTAGGCCGGATTCTGCGGGCGAAGCGCCGGAACGACGAGGGATTCAATGCGTTTTTCTACAGTCTCGTATCGAAGGACACACAGGAGATGTACTATTCGACCAAACGGCAAGCATTTCTGGTCGACCAGGGCTATGCATTCAAGGTGATTACGCACTTGCAAGGACTCGAGAAGCTTCCTGATCTGGCATATGCGACCGCGGCCGAGCGCAGAGAGCTGCTTCAGAGTGTTCTACTACAGAACGAAGATGCGGCCGGTCTTGAGGCTGGTGACGATGCAGATAATTTTGTCGGCCGAGGTAGTAGCTACGTGAAGCGGAACAACAGTGCTGGCGCTGGGGCCAAACGGGCCACGGGCACGCTGAGCAGTCTAGCGGGAGGCGAAGATATGGCGTACGTTGAGTACAACCGGAGTCGGAACAAGAGCGCCAAGGATAGAACGAAAAGCGCTGCAATTATACGCAAGTTGTACGGACGGAAATAGGACATTATGCAATTACGTAATCATACGGTGCCCGATCCGGGAAACAACGTGTATCTGTGCGACAGAACATACAGATGACAGAGCAATGTATGGAAGATTACATAATAGATGACGCCCCCTTACATAAGCTCGGCCCTACTAATATAATAGATTGATTCAAACTAGTCAGGGACATGAGGCTCTAGGCCATATACGGTAGGTCCAACACGTGATGGCTGTTCCAGGGGGCCACAGCTGGGATTTCCCCTTTTTCATATATTCCTTAGCGAGGGCTGGACGGAGGCGAGTGCTGGTAGAAGGCAAGGATTAGACAGAGCAAAAAGGGGAGGCAAAACGGGCGGCAAAATGGACAGATAGAGCCATGCAGTGCTAGGGCGTATTTTTGTCGAAAACAACGTTGAATTTGGCCGGGAATTGGGCGAACTGGCTCTGTTGGGCGGTGCTCTGACATTGCGTATGCAGTGTATATATAGTCTTCCACCAGTGCAATCAGCGCGAATTAGCTGCGACCACGACAGCGCCTATGGACTGCAGCAACAGTGTGAGTCGGGCGAGAGCTGTTTTTATATAAACACGCATTTCTTTGTTTTGCTGTGATGCGCCTTGTGAGCAATGTTGGTGATGGTAACTGTTCTGGGCTGTTATTGAGAGTCTGTTAGATACCATGTTGAGACCAAAGATTAAGGAGACTATGGACACTAAGGGCACTAAGGACACTAAGGACACTAAGGACACCGAGGACACCAAGGACACCAAGGACACCAAGGACACTGCGGAAATGGACCCAAATACTGACTTAAATCTCAGCGCGAACTTGGACTTGCCTACAAAATCTCAGGACGCGTCTCTACAAATGTGTTTCTCGGACAGATTTCAGCTTATCGAGACCGTCGGAGCGGGCAACTTTGGCATTGTTTCCAAAGCCCTTGTCCGGCCGTCGCCCGTCACTGGCTCGCATCTGACCCCGAACGCGGTCGTCGCAATCAAATCCATCCGACAACCTTTCATGTCCAGTGATCCAAATAAACTAATGTTGCTGGCGGAGGTCCGATTTTTGCGATCCATCATCCCGCATCTCAACATAGTCCGCGCTCATGAGATCTTTCTCGACCTACTTTCCCACAAGATTCACATCGTCATGGAGTATCTTCCAATCACTCTTCTAGATCTTATCAAACTGCAGCAAAAATCCTCTAGACGGCTGCCGCCCACTCTTGTCCAAGGCATTCTCACTCAGGTCGCTCGAGGTCTGCAGCATATGCATAACAACAATTTTATCCATCGCGACATCAAGCCGGAAAATATCCTTCTTTCGACGTCGCGAGCTGATTTCGACCCATCATCTATGTGCTCTATCCTCGACGATGCATATTCCGCCGTCCCAGTCGTCAAGATTTCCGATTTTGGAGAGGTGCGAGACTCACGGTCTAAAGCGCCCTTTACGTCTTACATATCCACCCGCTGGTATAGAGCGCCTGAGCTACTTCTAAAAACCGGTCACTACGACACTGCTATAGATATCTGGGCGTTAGGTACGCTTGCCATTGAGCTAGCTTGCTTATATCCGCTTTTGCCTGGCCGACAGGAGCTTGAGCAACTAATGCTGATTTGCAATTTACTTGGCTCTCCCGATTCGACATCTTCTCCCGGTTCAGTTTGGCCCATGGCCGCAGTCTATGCACGTCGACTGGGTTTCTTTTTTGCAAGCAATAGCCCTGGCGGCGATCTATATCAGGTATTACTTTCCTCACCGTCTAAGCAAGCTTCCGAGAGAGCTGGACGCGAAATGTCGTTCACAAACCTGGAACTTGCTT
The DNA here is from genome assembly GCF_038497815.1 of [Lipomyces] oligophaga. NCBI lineage: Eukaryota > Fungi > Ascomycota > Lipomycetes > Lipomycetales > Lipomycetaceae > Lipomyces > [Lipomyces] oligophaga. Next base: position 1,477,455 of record NW_027117786.1, on the reverse strand, counting down.
CATATAGGGCGCTTGCAAACTGGGTCTCAACCTGTTTATTATGGGATCCTGCATGTCGAGCGACCGCATCAGAAGCCCTCGCCCATTACTACTTTTCGCTTGATCTAAGTCCAGCGACGTCCTCTTTATCTCTACCATATTCTCCCTACTCCTCGGCTCCGCAGGCTGCGAACAAAAGCCATATCCTCCTTCTTGCCGGGGCGAACACAGTTCCTCTCCCTGACGCTGCCGTCCCGAGAACATATCCCTCTCAGGCAGAGTCGATGCTTGAATTCGAAAAGTCAAAATCAAGGAGTCTAGTTTCGTCGTCGATCGAGTCAATTGAATCCGAATCTACGGTTGATTTACACTCGCAGCCGCTCCGAACTTCCAAGATCCAGAAATTTAAGTTCATGATACCTTTTCGAAAGCGTCTACCTGCGGGACATTCCGTATCTCCCTCATCTACCGCAGCCTAATTGTCATTGTTGTCACTTTTATTTATATTCGGTCGCATTGTTGCTTATTTGGTGTTTGGTGTCTGGATTAAATATGTATAGAACATTTCGATATAAACTGGCGTAATAATATGATATAATATAATAATATATGCTGTGTTGAATGGTTACATAATCTGCTGGGAGGAAATGTCTGGTTCCATAGAATAGGCTATAAACGAAACAAGCGGTATTCCCCCAAGTTTATAATGTCGGATCAGTATCCAATATCACTCCAAAGTATCGAGGAAATGATTACTTAACATGCCCGGTTTCTTCTCGCTTCCGTTTCGAGCTCCATCGCCTCGGCAAGAGGTTGAAGCTGCGCAGCCGGTTGAGCAGGAAATTCTGTCTGCAGTCGAGCAGGAGCACGTTCAATATGGATTGGATCAACTTACCATAACAAGCAAAGATAGTTCTGAGCAATTAGTGGATTCCACAGATGTTTCTTCAACTACAGTACCCGATGAGTCTTCTGCAATCAACTTTCTCCGAGCGCTCCCACGAGAACTTCATACGCAAGTTCTCCAGCATCTTGATCTGAAGAGTCTACTTTCTTTTGGGCTGGTTTCGCGCGAGTGCCATGACATCGTCGTCGGTGGATCTATATGGAGGAATCAAATACTAGTTCGACGAAACCGTTGGCCATTACGGCGGGACCTGCCAGTGGATCTGGACTGGTTCGGACTGTTCAAAGCGCGATTTGCATTAGACCGTCGCTGGCAGAACGGCCAGTTTACGACGCGATATCTGACAGGCCATGCAGACACGATATATTGTATTCAGGTTGATTCTGATCGAATTGTCACTGGATCCCGAGATAAAACAATTATTGTCTGGGATGCAGTCACTGCTCAGCAGCTGCACAAGCTGGAACGCTGGGCTGCCGCGCCTGTTTCTAGCGAGTCAAATGTGCTCGAAGAATACGACAGGTCCGGCCACGAGGCGTCCGTTATTTGCTTGCAGTTTGATACCAAACATCTGATTTCGGGCTCCTCGGACTCTACCCTCATTGTCTGGGACAGTAATACCTACACGTCCAGTCACCGTCTACGAGGACATACCGCGGAGGTGATTGACTTATCGTTTGATACGAAATACATCGCCTCGTGCTCCAAAGACCGCACAATTATCATACGCTCTCGCAACCAAGCAGAAAACTTTCCAATTCTTCATCGCATATCTTCGGATTCTGGAACGGTCAACTCGCTTCATCTCCGCCGCGGAATCCTCGCCGCTGGGGGAATATCGTGCTCCATCCATATTTGGAAGGCATCCACGGGCCGTCTCCTGCGCCGTTTCCGTGGCCATGACCGCAGTATTGCGTCCGTGAAGTTTTCTAGCGATTGCAGTTACGTTTTCTCGGGTTCTAACGACGATAATATTCGTGTGTTTGATGTCCAAAAAGGATCTTGCATTCGCACACTTGTGGGCCATTCCTCCCTCGTCCGCTCCCTTTGCATCACTTACCCTCGCGTTATCTCTGCTTCCTATGACCGATCTATTAAAGTCTGGGATATGTACTCTTTACAGCTCCTACTCGACTTGGATGACTTTCATCCTAAGTGGATTCTTGCCGTCGACGCCGACGCAAGAATGATCATCTCCTCGTGTCTCGACGGTTGCCCTCTCGTCATGGACTTTGCCTCTGATTTAGACCGCGATTTATTGTCCTGCTTTAAAGACTGCTGATAGCTCATCCTAGCCTTTTTAATTTATTTCAACTAAAATACAAACATCTCCTCCTCATGAACACACGATACACAATACATCAAAATACAATACATCAATACTAATTTCAATCCTTCCCCGGCTTTATCACGCTCCGTAATGTAGACTCATGAGACTGCCAATAAATGTCAAAATCAACCGGCTTCGTACTTCACAAATATCCTCAGGCACAAGCCAAATGAGTGCGCCTAGCTTACGCGCAATAGAAATCGCAAGCTTTGCATTTAAATATTTATCCTCATCTGTCTGGCCAGCAGTAACAAGATCATAGTCCACATAGCCAGGTTTAATTCCGTGCAACACGTCAAGTAAGAACACACCGGTCGACAACGAAGGATCCTTGAACGAACGAACACTAGAAGTTTTTCCTCCCTTGCGGACCGTCTCCTGCGCCCATCGCAAAATATCTGTGTCAGAAAGATCCTTTCCGCCTTTAGAAAGACTCTTCAACGTGTCGACAATGTTTCGTCGCATAAGCTGCCAGACAAGGCCCAAGGTTAATGTACGCTGACCGTCAGTAATATCAGCACCCTGGATCCCTACAAGGGAAAACCTATTCTGCTTGCCCAGTTCGACTGCGTAATTCGTATTTTCAACTGCCTTAAACCGCGACATCTCTGATCCAGATGCCGGCGGCTTATTCACATGGCGCATGTTCACAGAACCAGGAATAACCTTGTTGTATGCCTGCAAAAGAACAAACCCATCCTTAAGATCCTCAAACAAACTGTTCACCGCGGGTTCCACATCCAAAGAATTAAGCCAGAGGGTAAAAACTCGCGCCTCCCGTTCACCCTCAGCATCGAAATCTTCAATTTCAGGCTTGTCTTCCTCTGTAAGTGGCTCAAGACCAGGATGTGTGTTGAACAAGTGCGCAACGAAAGCAAGATTAAGCTTAGGATTACCTGAGACTAGCGACGTCGCAGTCAAATACTTTCGACAATCAATCTTCTCCGCATTCGTCAAAACTTGTTCCGCTCGTGTAAGTAAATCGCGTGTCTGCAAAGGCGCAAGCGAGCAAATCTCAGGTTTCAACTGATTCAGCAAAACAGTGTAGTTCTCTCCATCAGAAACATCCTTCGAAAAATTGGCTACTCGACGGGGCCAGTTAGCAGCTTTCAAATGATAATTGAACCATCGAAGCAAAATTTGCTCCGGAGGCAATCGCAAAAATTGCTCAAGTGTCTCATCTTCCTCCAGCAAGCGGTACAATTCGGGATGAAGTTTAATATCAATTTTTGAAAGAAGTCCACGACGAATGATCTGCCAGATCAATCCCAAAATGAGATGCTCGCGTCCGTCAATAATATCTTCTGCATGCACGTTTACAACCACACAACCTATAGCCTTTGCAGAATTTATTACAATATTAGCGTTTTCCGTCATAGTGAAGGCGTTGAGTGATTTTCCCGGCTTCGCTTTGTTAAGCACACGTTCATCAATAGTGTCAGGAACAGAATCATTGATCAGCTTGGACAAAATTAACCCATCCTTGCATTCATCGAAAATCTGAAAGGTGTCTGTGGGAACTGGCAATCGTTTGCCAATATCTCTATCACCCATCAACACTGAATTTATGTGCCGAGTGAACTCAGTCCTCTCCTCTTCGTTAATTGTATGCGTCACATTGGATGAAGTTCCATGGACAATGATCTTGTCTTTGTCCTTGCCAACGCCCACCATCGACTTGGCTGCGCCAGAACGTAATTTCGATATCAACTAGTAGTGTCAGATCGGCTCACCAGTCATAAAGTCAACATAAAATCACATACCTCAACATAATCATCAAGTTCGACACGGCCACTAGCATCCACGTCTACGTCTTTTAGAGTCTCTCTAATCTGATCATAGCTTGCGTTCTCGCCCGACTCCTGTACAGCCTTTACAATAGTAGTTTTATCAACATATCCCTTATCATCAATATCAATTTTCCTGTTTCTATTAGCATAGTGCAAGCGTATCGCGCTCTCTGCTTTTCTGCATCTCATAGTCAATGAAGAGCTCTGGAAGTCGAACAACCAGCCTCCTTTGGGGCGGCGCCAGTCCGAGCCAGATATTCGTAGACGTAATCAGAGAGACGATCCCCAAGGTGATTTGGTCACGCAGAACGAGCAAATGAGGAACGAATCAGATCAACGGATTTAAAATCATCGTCACTTACTGAAAATTGCTGATGAGCTGGAAGATTTCTTCTTGCTTAAGATCAGGAAACTTGCGCTATAATACAACTTGTTAGTAAGTCATGATCATATCTTGGTTCCATCATTTGCTCCGAGAAAGGATATTTTTTAGCATATATCGCAGAAAGGCAGAATTATGCAGCCGAAAAAGTTCCGCACACGCAATCACATCTGACCATGTATTCACTTGTACATGAATGCGAAGGCGGAACTATTCGCAATTCATTCGAATCTATCCGTCTTCTATCCTGGCGATTGCGGAAGAACCTCGTAGCAAACTGAAAGTTGTCTATGCTGCCGCAAGTCCGCCACAGCATTAGCCCATCACTGCACTCAAAAGACATACCTGTAATTTAATTGCATTCATTTTGAAATATCGCGATTCAATTCGGCTAACACCAATTGATTTCCCACAAAACCTGATCCGATAGGTTTACCTCTGTCCTCCCGTACAAATTAATCTGGTCAGAATCCAAAACTCAGACAGAGTAAGCTGGCGAGGCTGCGTAACCCAGCCACGCTCTACACGTGATCACTGCAACTGGATTAGGAAATTTGTTTTGCTAGCAGGATTACTTGCAACATAGATGACCAGAGCTTGAATTGCTCGGTTACTGAGGTATGAATAAAGAACAAAAAAAATTCAAATGATACTTATTGTTTATGCAAATCTATCTATTTGAGATTATCAGGAACAGAAAAGTTAGTTACAATCTTCTTTGGATATATTGCGATTCTTGGATTCTCTGATTCTTGACCAAATCTATAATACGAAGTGAGCCTTAGTAGCAAAAATACCCTATTACATTTGCTGAACTATCTCCATCGTGAATTATTGCAAGATTGCTCGGCATACTTTACTGACTGACCTCGAAATGATTTCTTGGCTTCTGCCTGCCTTCTGCATGTGTTCAGTTTCTACCCATTTTCTCAGTTCAGTCTCCTCTTCAATTTGGGCGCCATAACTGGCAAAGCCTTTCTACACATGCTTTACTGAAATATGAGCGTTGCTGCTATCAATTTTTGATGATGCAAATAATTTTATCTATTTCGAAACTTAATCAATCATACGGCCTGCAAAAAGCTGACTACGATGATTTCATTAAGTTCGAGGAAGAAAGGAATAAGTATGAAGCCTAAAATTATTTTATCTGCCAAATCCCCGCCAGGATATTTTGTGTACCTTTATGACTTCTGCCATTCGTTGTCAAATCGATCTTGTGATCATCTTGATCTTATTGTTCAATGTTGTTATCATTTGTTCTCAAAATTGCCTAGCTGGTATGATATCAAAGAATAGAATAATCTGTCTATCACTGCAGCACTCTTGTGGAAGTTTATTCATATAGTCTTTCCTCTTGCTGACTTTGTGAGAGTCATATTATTTTCAGAGTGAATGAAGCTGTTTTCGTGCTGTCTGAACATGTTTTTGATTGTGAGTTTTCAGAATTGGTAAAACATCAGTTACTAATGAAGTCTGCCGTAGTCAGGATAAAAAATACAGCTACCATTCCTATTCTAGTGGTATGAAGCGAGATCACAACCCTGTAACTGCTGTCAGAAAGTCTCGATCCTTCAGAAACTTCATTAACCTTTGCGGTGACGATGGTTCTGATAATTCTTTCAGCGATGGCTTCTGCTTCAGTGAAACAATCCTTCCGCATATGAAGATACTCACTGCGGTAATCATTTTATTGTCCGTATTCACTTTTGTTCGACGATGGAAGTCATTCTGCAGAACAAATTTATTATCACAATTTTTGAATATATTCTGTTTATTTTTGAGTTTTTGTTACGATTTTGCCTAATGATCCTATGATGCTAGACAGTCATCAGGCGAATAGTCAACAACTCTTTCCATGGAGACTCTGAAACGAGGAGTCATGTTCTGCATTCACAAAAATCTCATCTACATTAAAGGCCGCTCGTCGACGTTTATTTCAAATATTGAATATTTCACGGCTAAAAATTCGGTAAAGACTGTTAGTAGGGTCACAGTATAGGATGCCATTGAGCGAGAACTTCATTCCCAAACTTTTCGTAAATTTCTTAATTTTTGAAAAAGTTTTAATTTTCAACAAAGGACTTTCTTTATATTCTCTCTCCTATTTCGAAGAAAGCTCCTGTTGTATGATTTTGCGATAGCCTCTGGACTTCTTGAATCAAGGATCTACTTAAGCTGGTTTCTCATTCTATCGATTAGAGTGATTTCATGACAAAAGAAAGCGAGACTAATAGGAATTAAGATTGAGTAATTTGTTTTCCGAGTCATCCGTTCGCTCGTGGTTACCAGAATGTATGACAATGCCATAGAAAGATTACTTAGTATCAGCTCTCATTCTACTTCTCTGTCTCGTTAAGATTTCAATTTGTTGAAAGAGACCTCGGACCCGAATGTTAAGTTTGCAAAAATCACGATTTTTAGTAATTTGTGCGAAAAATCTTTTTAAATGTGTCATTATCTCAAATTCTTGAACGCGAAGTAACTTTGCTATAGAAAGAAGCACTAAGCACCCCTTTGTAGCAGTGGTAACAAATGTGTCAGGAAAGTGCAATTAGAGTGGTTTAGGCGATGTATTAGAATAACAACAAAAAACAGATAAGGCACAGTTTGTTACTATTTGTGAAATCGGATTCAGCATTCCAGATATATCTAATAATAATGGGCTTCCTAGTTTCAAGTGTTTGGAAATACAGGCTATAGAGCTTCTAATTGCTGCGTCGTGTTATATCAAGATTATTGCTCAAGTCAATTGGAATCTGACGGAATATAAATTGATTTTGTTATTGCTATAAATATTAATTTTAGAAAAGTGAATTTATTGATCGTTTTCTTATTATTACCAAACTCCAAGACTAGATATCCAAAGACAGGGATTGCACAAGACCGGTCAACCAACGAACACACAGATAATACAAAACGAAATCGGAACTAAAATCGAAAGTACTAGAAAAAAATATAACTTTGGAAGCTATAATCGAGTGGAATGCAAGACCATGAATGTCGGTTGCTGGGTATTAACAGAATTGCGACTTTCAAGAGCTTGAGCACGGATTTTTGAACGCATGCTTTCAAGGAACTTTCGATTATACTCAAATGTGTATCCGTTACTTGCATTGCAAAATGTCCAAGGCAAAACCCAATCCCACGGATAAGTGCCCATAACCGATTTCCAGTTATGCCAGACGGAGACGTTCCATAGCGGAGCACCAGGGCCAGTCGTAGCGACTGCACGGACGTTAGGTTTCTCGGGAACAACACCGGCAATACTGAGGGTGTATACACGGTACTTGCGATTCAGATACTCTATGGTTGTCTTGTTGCTGCAGATGTAAAAGAGATGGGTGCTGAAAAAGGGGATGATGACAGATGCAAAAAGAGCAGAAACGACGTCAACGATGACGAACTGGGCGACTAGATGGTGACGTTCATGAGAGTAAATCACCGTAAAGATGATCGTGGTGACCGCAATAAACAGAGAGTAAAACCCCGCGGTTCCGATAAGCAGGAAAAAGCACTTGTAGTTTGCGAATCCAATGATGGAACCAACCCAGGGACAAAAATGGTCCATTTTAAGCACGCATCTCCCAAGTTCATTGGAATGATGTGCTCGGTCGGGCTTCATAGCTTGGCATTGGCTACACCACTGTGGATATCCGTCGGCTTCGCATATGAATGCTTCCGGTAGTGATTCAGCAGCACTATAGACCGCACTCCTTGGGTGTAGAATGGTATGAAGTAGATCTTGATACATTCCTTGCTCAAGGTCAGCAGTTAAGGTCCCTTCGCTGGGCCTGCTATCCTCCAAGACAGGCTCGGCGTTCGATACAGTATTGAGGCTTTCATGTCGAGACGTATATACTTCCAACTGCGGACCGATCTGTTTTCCCCACCCCTTGGGAACCAACCCAGGGCCGAGAGCATGCAGAGAAATCATGTAGACTAGACAAAGCAAGATAGAAAAGCAAGCAATTACCATCAATGCAATTCCGGCACTTCTCCGATAGCCATTCTCGCTCTGGATTAAATATCGATAGGACAAAACATAAGAATGTACATAAAGCGCGTATCCTGCTACAGCGAACAGAATGAAAGGATATATCTTGGTCAATTGATAGCGTCGATGTTTGCGTCTCAACCATTCATTATCTGTCAAATCGTCTGATGGCTTCCTTATTCGTCGGTATATTCTCAGATACCATACTTCTGGCTCACTCTTTGAGATCTTTTCAGGTCTCTCTTGATACGGTTTGCTCTGCGTCAGCGACATGGATCTGTAGCTGATAGAACTCAGTAAGACAGTTTGTGTTTGTTGTTTGATACGTGAGACCGGTTTATATCTCTATATAGAACATCATGCAGTAATTTGAAATAAAATTCTCTCAGCTGCGAAATTTTGTAGATTTGAGTGTAATTTGAGTAATGAGATATTACAATAGTGATTTAGATGTTTGAGTTGGTGATTACCACCAAAAGCCAACTTGCGATAATTGAAAGCTTGTCCCAAAACTGGCGATTACTTACTTGCTACATTATCCCAAAACAACATCGCGCAATATTAGCACTGCGATAGTTTGTTTCAATAGGAAATTGAAACCTCTGCTTTATATTGACTATGATCCAGAAAAATGATTTATTATTTAAGAGATCAAAGTTGTACGTAGCAGTTGTGACTCATAGGCATTTTGATTGGATGTAGATTATTATATACCCCACCTTTACTCATTACTTTTACGGTGTAGAACAGAATTGCAGGCTATACCTACTGAGAATGCTCAACAAATGTAAAAATATAAAAAGTCATTTTGAAAAATGATAAAACTACGGAATTGTATGAGAGAGTCGTTAATATACAACGGAGAAGCAATTAAGTCCTGGATTGGAAACGGTTTTAACTAAATCCTTATAACAGGCAACATCAGTTCAGTCAATTGTCAATATGCTCAGATTCTCAGATGTTTTATCACATAGGCAGAATTTGCGATTGATATCTAATAGTAAATCACTAACTCGGCTCGCCGGTTCATGGCTGATCTCGGTTTCACATTTCATGATCACGACAAAACAATATAAGTGGATCACATTGCATTTTTAAATGCAGAACAATATAATCATGACCTTCTGAAAATATATCAGTACTGGTAAGTCTATTCTGTTGCATTTTCTAGTGCTAAAATAGTTTGGCCAGAGTTATCCTCTCAATCGAGAATTTTGGGAGCCTGCGCAGTTTCAGCCCTTTCGCTTAGCAATCTTTCTTGCCAACTTTGTGGCCATGGAAAAATCTCATCACCCCCTGAACCTTAACGTGCGTCCAAGGTGGCCTCTCTGTATAAACATAAGCTCTAGAGGTTGACTTCGTCAATAGCAGAAGGGGGAAATTTACTACTTTTATCTATCATCCCTGCTTCATAAACAACGATAACATGTAACTAGTCTGAAGATGGGCTCAGTTATTACAGCATAAGCAATAGAAACTGATTCATTCAATATCCGTTAGCTGCCGCCAAGTGGCAGGTGGATTGCTATAGAAATATCTCTCTGAATAAAAGGGTGATAGTCACATCATGGCAAAATCTGCTCTAACTGCGCTGGAAATGCAATTACATAACGCAGAAAAGTTTTTCCTGTGTCTAAATGAAGAAAAGATACCGTCGATATCAAATTCTGTCCTCGATAAGTCAATCTAATGCTCATGACATCAGATCCTTCGAGCCAATCCTATTCTCGAAGTTACGCGTCTAGTTTGTAGCTTCAATTGCCTCCTTTGTACTCTCGGTGCTGAGCGTAATTTTCAAGTGATCTGTAGTAGATTCGACTTCGGAAAACGACAGACTTTTTACATATGATCTGAAAGTGTAGCTCGCTCATAGATTGCATATACAAAGCAAATGTTGAATGCGCTGACTTGTTTCCACCTAGATTATGAGACTAAACCCGTCGCGGTTAAGAAGTTTACAGAACCTGATATCTATATTTCTCATGATTGCAGCATCCATTTAATAGAAACTGTGAATATTTATACTGCCAGATCCAGTGCCGTCGATCCATCGAAGTCTTCAAGTCGTGCAACGATCAGAAGCTCGGCTGTTATTGATTTAGTAACCTCCAGTGGACCAGAATATCATTGCGTAGGAATGACTTAATCGAAAGAATTGTATGAGTATCGAAATACGAAGTTCTAGGTGCTATAGCATAGACAAACTACAAATCTTATTGAATTTCATAGATTTAGCTAATATTTAGAGTAGTCATACTATAAGAGACAAATTTATGATTAGCTCGCGACGGCGATCTAGTTTTGCCACCAATTATTAGTACTGAATAATATATTTGACGCAAGTAAATGCTCTCCATAAATTCTTCAAAATTATATATTTGATGCTGGCTTTTCACAACTTATTGTACTTCAGAACAGATATGATGGAGAGCGAGAGCAGTATTTTCATATTCTATCGCTTCGCCTCGCCAAAGCTAATAAAATTCTCAGAAATTCACCATTCGCACCTTATTATGGTGGATATAATAAAAAAGTTTCAACACGAAATTAACAATAAAAATACAAACTCCGGCACTCCTTCTAATTATAGTTCCGACGCAAGCTCGTTGCTGCGGCAACCTCTAAAAGTGCAATATCCAGCCTCGCGGCCAGCCACTCTGGGAACAAAGTAAACATGGAACTTTAATTGTGTTTGGATGTCGCTAAAGTGCAGCCTCCTCAGAGTATGATTTAGAGGAGACCGAGTTCTGGGTTATCAGTCTTAATAGTCGCTTTTCCCCTTCTTTCCCTGTCTGATTCTTGACAATTGCGGATCGGGCTCAGCGTGGACTACTTTCTACCAATTGATCTAGGATCAGAAGAACTTAACACAAAGTGTACAATCATTTGGCATCACTCTAGCAATATCCAAATTTTTATAGGCTTGGCCAGTAATTTAGTCATTATGGCACAATATTCCGGCTATCCTCAAGAAATTGGAACACTTATTGCGGTTTTAATCAAGGCAGTAAGTACACTAGATTTACCATGATTCGAAGGACCAACAACCCCATTTTATAGCGTAATCTGCCGAATCGACGAACACTCGGCAAGCAAGATCCCTATTGTACTCTCCGAGTCGGCCAGAATGCCCAATCTACGAAGGTCGATGTTCGAGGTGGTCAAAGACCGTCCTGGAACCACGAGCTGCGCTATAAGTTGGTTGACTCCGACGAAAGTATGAAACTGACCGTGTTTGATGATAACGATTCGAAACCTGACCTAATTGGCGATACAATCATCGACTTAAAAACTATCGTCGAAACATGCCAAAAGAAGGAACAAGATCAGTGGCATACCATTCAATTTCGAACGAAATTTGCTGGTGAAGTATATATTGAAATGACATTTTATCCAAATGTACCAACTCACAATAACGGAATGGCTCGATTGCAATGCTAACTATTTTACAGAGAGATTATGTTCGGCATTCATTGATTCAGCGTGCTCATGCAAAGCAAAATCTGAAGAAGTCTGTCTCTACACCGAGCACACCCAGCACTTCTGGATCTCCATTTTCCGGTAGTGTTCGTCCACTGCCCGTTACGCCTACGGCATCTGCTCAGATTATCGAAGATGCAAGTTACCAAACTCCATCATCACAGTACTTGAGTCCTAAGTCGTCTTTGTCCTCATCTCCTGCTCCTACTCCAGTCTCGACTCGTCCGGCCATTGTTTCAGAATCAGATCCTATAATCCAGTTTCTCGACCGATCAGTCTCCCAAGTAGTCCGTGGAAATCGGTCAGTCTCGCCGTTGATGCCTGCGCGAGCGAACTCACAAATAATTGTCGGTTCTGGTCGATCATTGACCCCTACGAAGGGCCAACATGTGTTTTACGGATCTGAAAACACGGTTCCAATTTATCCGTCTCCGCGAACATATTCTTATGATGACACAGTGTTGGCCAACGTGCCGGATCAATTGCGATATCCCTCTTCTGGACAATTACGTGCTATGTCAGTGCATCCTAGTTTACCGAACTTGAGCTACCAATTAGATAGCATGTCTCTTGCTCACGAATGCTGCGATAATAATTTCTACCAATATTCCTCCAGGAGATCGCCTAGTCAATTTCTAAGGCCCTATCCTGACTCACCTCAAATTCCTCTGCCAGGTGGATTTGACGCTCGGTCAGATTATTACACCGACTCGCCGCATTTGCCCAGCGATGACGATATCAATTATAGTACATACTACGGCACCTCAAATTCTATGTCTCCGCTAAGGTCGTCTTCGTCGACTTCACTTTCGCAGCATAAAATCCGAAAAGATAGCATGAATAGCACATCTCGTCGACCGTTACCTGCCTGTCCGGATGAAACCAGGCTAGATAATTAATACGTATAACCAGGCCTTCCTACATTTCGCATTGTACATTCATATTTATATATATTTCGTTTTATCATCTCAGGTTTATAGGGTTTAATTATGTGACTTGCTATGTATTTTTGGATTAGACTTGATTATAGAGTAATCTGCATTCAATAATATATTAATATGATATTTTATAGACTGCTGGTTGCTGCCGGCACATTCACATATTCCGCTTTGAATCCTTTCACATACCTAAGCTCCAATCATTTCGCTTTGTACGGATCTGCAAGCAAAATATGCCAAAGAAAACGCTCCTCGTCTCGAAGCATAATCATTTGCGATATACCCAAAACGATAGAATAGAGTTGAGAGCCAAGTGGAACAAAATATAATCATTAAGAGCAGTCTGGGTGAATATCATGCGCAAATAATAATAAAGAGAAAAGCTGGATATAACCTAATAAAAAAGACAGAGAAAATACAAATCAATGAAATAAAATAAAAAGCAGACTAAGGTTACCAAGTAATAATTGGAAAAATAGAATATTTAAGGGGAGAAATTGTGTAAGAGTAAAGAAAACCAGCTGGGCAATGTAACAAAAAGATTGGAAAATACTTTTAACAACATTTAGACGAACTGCTCTTATCCTCCTCAGGTGGTCGCGAAAAGTTGATTGTCGTACCCTCACCTGGCCGTGGTGCAGACTCCGTGGCCTGTTCTAGCTGCCTGGCAGAAACAATGCGGTAGATCTCGGTCAAAATGCTCTGAAAAGCAGATTCTACGTTGGATGCATTAAGGGCAGATGTTTCAATGAAAGAGAGATTGTTCTCAGCTGCAACAGCAAACAGCGTTAGATCTTAATACGTTATACATCTGGATAGGCAATACTTACCAGCAAAAGTCTTAGCCTCGTCAGTGGAAACACCGCGTTGAGGCTCGAGATCGCTCTTGTTTCCAACAAGCATGATTACAATATTGCTGTCTGCGTGGTCACGGAGCTCTTTTAACCATCTCGACGAGTTTTCGTACGTCTGGCTCTTAGTTATGTCGTACACAAGAAGGGCTCCAACAGCGCCACGGTAATAGGCATTTGTAATTGCACGGTAGCGTTCCTGGCCAGCGGTATCCCATATTTGTGCCTTAATAGTCTTGCCGTCAACAGCAATGGAACGAGTAGCAAATTCAACGCCAATAGTTGACTTTGAGTCTGGATTAAACTCGTCACGAGTGAATCGGCTCAGCAAGTTAGATTTGCCAACACCAGAATCTCCAATAAGAACAACTAAAAGAAAAACAGTTAGCAAATGTTCGTGAAACAGAACACTGAAAAAATTCGGCAAAAGTAGTCGAGATAACTGTCATAATCACAATGAGGAGCTGATTCAGGGGAGAGCAGCCTTGCCCGTCACGTATGTAATCCAGGGTGCAGTATCAAGTAAGTACACCATCAAATCGATAAAAATCGGCCAATCCTGAGAAACGCACGAAGACGAGATACGGATTCAACTTGAAAAATCCATTCGCCAGCTGAATCACAGGCAAGTAGAAGTATACTTGCAGAACATCAAACGGAGTGTTCCAAAGAAGCTCTGAGGTCTCCCCGAACATAGACAACAGACATATCATCCAACCGGGCCAATCGACGAGCAGTATAACTTACCTTTAAACAGATAATCGTATTCGTCCTGAGCCATTGCTATTATTATATTTTATTCGACGTTTTAACAACGAATTCGACGCAAGTAAACGACAACAGAGTTCGCGATTGTTGGTTAGTTGGCGGAATTGGGTGGCCTGGAAGGAGGCAAGTGCCGCTTCAAACAGCGTGGGCGGCGAAGTGAGAGACATGAAGAAAGAGACAGTATTTGTCGTGTTTGTGGCATTTATGATTAGCAGTTGTTGGCATGTAGGCATAAACGTTACATCTATAGTCATATACTCCGCAATCGCGAACAACCGCGTTGCTTACGCCTCATCAATCCGGGCACGCGTGCGACGCGCTCTTAGGTTCCTTCTTGCTTGTCTTCAATACGGAATCGATCTGGCAAACTCCGCCTAAGTACACCGATAGTTTCGGTTAACTGTAGCTCATTTTTTCTGCAGAAATGGCAGATCGCAAGGTGAAGTCTCGTCTTCGGCAAGAGACTAAAGTGGTAAGTTGCGCAGTCTCCTACTAGTTGACTAGACGGGGAATAGATCAGAGAAATCTTACAGAATCTATCTAGGTCAACGAAGCAGCAGAACTTAAACGCCGAGAACATCAAAAAGAGCTCCATCGTAAAAGGCAGGATGAAGGACGTGCTCGATTTGCAAGTGAACTTAAAACTGAGGATGATGAGAAAAAAGTTGTCTTCCGAAGATTTGAAGCTTATAAGCGTGAATCTCAATTTCCTGTCGGTGTCAAGGATCTACGGATCCTGGTTGATCCTAAAAATCAAGTCGTAATCGTTCCTATCAGTGGTCGACCCATGCCCTTGCACATCAATACTTTGAAGAATGTCAGCAAAAACGATGATGGCGAGTTTGTGTATATTCGGCTCAATTTAGTTACACCCAATCAGTTAGTCTCCAAGAAGGAGGACCAGGTAGGCTGTTGAATTAGCCACTTCAATAAATTATCTAACTCTTAGTGTTTAGCCATTTGAAGATCCTAATGCACAGTTTCTACAAAGCTTGACATATCGCAGTCGAGACATAAGTCGCGTTTCCGAGATTTTCAAAAGTATCCAAGAACTGAAAAAAAATGCCGTCAAGCGAGACTTTGAGCGAAAGGAGCTCGAAGATGTTGTCGAGCAAAACAATCTGATTGAAATCAAAAATCGCCGTCCTATTCGACTAGAGAATCTTTTTGTGCGACCAGCACCTGACGGAAAACGCGTTCCTGGTGCGCTAGAGATCCATCAGAACGGTTTGCGCTATCAGTCGCCAGTGCGGCCTGATCATCGAATTGATTTGTTATTCAGTAATGTTAAGCATCTTTTTTTTCAGCCTTGTGATCATGAACTGATCGTTTTGATCCATGTTCATCTGAAAAGTCCAATCATGATTGGCAAGCGGAAAACAAAGGACGTCCAGTTTTATCGAGAAGCTACGGATATCCAATTCGATGAGACTGGTAACCGCAAACGAAAATATCGGTTTGGGGATGATGACGAACTAGAGGCTGAGCAAGAAGAGCAGCGAAGAAGGCATGCGTTGAACCGTGAGTTCAAGGCATTCAGCGAGAAAATCTCAGAGGCTGGCAAATCAATCGACGTCGACATGCCTTTTCGCGAACTCGGATTCAACGGTGTCCCATTTCGGGCTAATGTACTCTGTCAGCCTACGACTGAGTGTTTGGTCCAACTCATCGATCCACCATTTCTGGTGGTTACGTTATCAGAAATTGAGATTGCTCACTTGGAACGTGTTCAGTTTGGTTTGAAAAATTTCGACCTGGTCTTTGTTTATAAGGATTTCAGTAGACCTGTCACTCATATCAATTCTATTCCTATGGATCAATTGGATAATGTTAAGGATTGGCTGGACGAAGTCGAAATTCCATTTTCGGAAGGCCCGTTAAATCTCAATTGGACTACGATCATGAAGACGGTTACGGCAGATCCTCATTCGTTTTTCGAGGAAGGAGGTTGGAGCTTTTTGGATAATGATTCTGATAACGACGACAGCGCGAGTTCTGAACCCGAATCAGAATTTGAAGCCTCGGATCTGGATCCAGAGGACGAATCTGAAGACGCATCTGATTATGACGAGAGCGCATCTGATGATGGAGAGGAGGATCCCGATGACGATGATGATGAAGATGAAGGAGATGGAGACGAGGAAGACGAAGAGGATGATTAAGTGCGCTGCTTATCTGATAAGTAAAAATATCGAAATTGAAATTAGGTATGCAAGTATATTATTGCTTAGTCAATAAAGGATTTAGCAGTAACAGATCGGCCATCGATGATACCGACCGAGTCGGAATAACCTTTGAATTAGTTCTATGGAGACTGCTAGCTATATATGCGGCGACAACATGCGGACACTCTCCGGTCAAAAGAAATAATATATCTGGCTCGGCAGAAAGGTCGGATTCCAGAATAGAAGCTAGTGAAGATACATAGGGAGCCGCGTCGTATGTGCTGCTGAAGAAATCTTCACAAGAACAGGTCCAAGATCTTTGTCGAACCAGCACGTAATCCGAAGAGGTTGAATTATCTGACGAGTTTGCAACTCTGTAGAATATTGAAGGACTGTAGTCTGGGGAGTTGTTAATTTCAGGAATAATTAGCTCGACGGCCTTAGCATCCAGCAGCGCCAAAGCAGGCAGAAATGAGCGTGGCAAGATCTGATGTAGTCCAACCACAACGGCAATAACCTCCACCGAACCTGTCTGATTCAGTGAAAGATTCACAAAATTTTGAGCTAGCTCATCTTGCGATTGCGTAGATTTTATTGCGGAGACAAAACTCTTGACGAGCTCACATACAATCGCCCGTCGAGCGCAAACTGTATCGGGAATACGGTTGGTTCCGGGTGTGTTTGAGACGCCGAATTCATCTATTTGACTCATTTTTTGCAATATGGGTCCATTTTCAAAAATTAACTCCGCTGAAAGCCAGCGCAATTGTTAGAAAGTCTTGCAAGAAACTGATATTTAGTACTTAAGTGGACGCAAGATATAGCGGGCAGTAAACCTGTTCACGCCTCGGCCAGCTTTCCCAGTGGATTTTCCTTTTTTCTCTCCCATTTCTATCTTTCTCCCTCGTGTCCCCCGCTCCAACCTCACCAACTTCCTAGTATAGAGTGTCCAATTCGACCGCATTTTTGCTACATTGGTCGAAATATATTTAATCGCCGCTAAAAATTGTCTAAGCGCCAATCTTTGTGACTTCAGCGACCCATCGCATGTCCATATCCTCTACCACGCACGGTGAAGAAGGGCTCGACAGTAGCACTCTTGCTTCCTCGATATCGCCCGATACAAAAAATTCCTTTGCTTTTCCCCCGAATAGTCAGCATATTGCATCTGTCGAATCCTCGGCACCGTCCGCATTGCCCGGGCAGGTGCTCGTAGACAGCCAGCAGACAAACGCCTCTGCTGCTTCTCCTCATCCGACCCATTCATACTATTCCTCAATAGCCCACTCGGGGCAGCATTACAGCCAGCAGAGACAGAATATTTACAGCGGCGGCTACCAGATTTATCACGGCGGAACTGCACAAGAGAATAATTACGTCCAGCACCACGATCTGCAACTACGGAGCCTGAATCACCCGGGCTCGAATCCAGCCGGCCCTGGTTCATACCAAAATCGCGATTATCATAATAATTCCCACCAGCACTACTCTCAACATCATCAGCATCATCAGCACCTTTCGCATCATCAAAATCATCATTCAAACAAATATCCTCCGCAGTCGCATCGAAATCTGCAGAAAAGTATCAACTCTCAGTCTCAAGGTTCATCAATCTATCCGTCTCCGAATACTTCTGGTCCACAAGCCTACAACCTCCCTCAGCCATCTCTTCCATTTCAGCAGCTGCCTCCTCCTCTTCCCGGAGCTGGAGCTGGGCCTGCCTCGGCTACAGTTGTCCCTGTACCCGTTGCAGTTCCTTCTCCGGGCCGGCCTGCAATTATGAACACCGTTTCAAATAATGCTTCAAATGGTGTTCCATCGCTTTCTGCCAATGCTCCGATATTCGGCACGCCGGATCAGATGGCCATGGGCCCTCACTCATCCTATCCATTGCCTTATCCTCCTCAGCCCATGACACCTTTTTCTAATCAGCCACAACAATACTATTTTGGGCATTTCCCATATGCCCAGAATCCTACTTCTTCTGGTCCCACCATGTATATGAATTCCCACGGGAATGTTTCTCAAATGCAATATTCACAGCAATCTATGTCACCTCCAGATTCCCATTACTCAACCTTCACTAGTCCCGATCCCTCTCTTTACTCCTTACATTCTGTTCCTGGTCCTGCTCCTCCAATGGTTATGGTTCCAAATAATCAGATGCAAGTTACTCTTCAACCTGCGATGATGAATCGTGCTCCTCCGGTATCGCCCGTCCAGCCTATTAGCCCGATCGTCTCTTCGAATGAATATCAAGGTTCCGCAGTACCGGCACTCGTCAGCTCTCATTCCAATCGTCCTCTAATATCGGGTGAAAGTTCGCTTGTCGTCCCAAAATCAGCCAAATCGATTTTGAACCCAGCAGCACCGCAATTCACGGCTTCTGGTCTATATAATGTTTCTCAGAAAATTGCACATTCTGTGGCTACACCAGCCATTGCGCTACCGAATATTGATCGACAGTCTACCGATGGGTCTTCAGATTCAGATGAAATTCAAACAGATACTAGTAATGCTGATTCCACAACCAAGTCTCCAACTACCGATTCCTGTATAATATTACTAGAGGGCAATGATCTTTCAATTTCGTCTGAAGATTCGATAATTACTTTGGAAAGAGTGGCCAGTAATGCGTCTTCTGCTGCTTCCTCTGTATCTTCAGTACAACCTGTAGCTGTCCAAGCTCCAAATAGGGTATGTGCTCGCGTGCTTAGACTGCAAAATCTACTAACAGTTTCTACTTTAAAGATGCCATGGTTTTCTGATCCTTCGGCTCCATTCCCCTCAAGATATGGTAAAGATAATCGCAGGCTACTTCGAGCGCGGATTCGCCAATTATCTGAAATGAATGGAATTAGTATTGACGAAGTACTGGCCAACAGTGAAAAATATCAGATCAATCGAAATGTGTTGGATTTGACCAAAGCTCAGAGGAAGATTTTGGAAAATACCAATGTAAAACGAATAGGAAGTCGCAATAAAGGCAGAACGGCAGGATCCGAACAGCAAAGTATTTCTGAACCAGCTACTCCGCTGATTTCTGTTGAGAACGAAGGTAGCCGTGCAGAAGTAGGTCCTCATGTACGATCGCAAACGGCGCGATCCTGGGCTGATGTTGTGAATTCGCATTCAAATATTGCAGGTGACAAGAATATATCTACAGACATTCTCAAATCTTCGAGTGCACTTCAAAATCGCACTCAAACTCAGAAATCTGCACTTCCGCCTATTAATCGCGCAGGAGTTAGCCCTGTTGGTAGTTCTGGAGCGGTCGAGCCAGTGTCACCGTCCACGGCGTCATCCGTTTCAGGAAGTAGCGCGCAGACATCTGAAGCAACTGACATTGACGAGCAGCAATCATCTGTTTTTGAGCCCACACCGCCGACCTTGCTACCTCGAGGACTCGTTAATATGGGAAATATGTGTTTTATGAACTCCATTCTTCAGATTTTACTCTACTGCGTACCATTCTACTCATTTATTGAGTCAATGTCAAAAAAATTATCTCATCAATTTAATTCACAGACGCCGATTCTGGATTCTTTGATTCTATTTATGGGCGAGTTCAATTCTGGATCTAGGAATCAGTTTTCAACTGATCCGGAGCTGGATAATCTGATCAGCTCGCCTCAAAAGCTATTCGGAGAGCCTTTCATCCCAGAGTTTGTATATGACGCTCTCCGAGGTAATGCGTTATTTGCCAATATGCGGAGGGGCCATCAAGAAGACGCTGAAGAGTTTCTTGGATTTCTGCTAGATGGATTGCATGAGGAGTTCATGGCAGTTGCCGAACAAATTCAGAAGAAACTGGATGCTAGTGGTTCGTCGTGGTCTACTGAGGACCTGCCTTTAGACTTTGTTGAATCTGCATTGGAGGAGCTTAACATTAGCCGGCAACGGACTAACAGCACAGGCCAAGACGAAAACGGCGCAACAAATGGCCCTGTCGATGGATGGCTTGAAGTTGGCCGGAAGCAGAAGGTAGCAGTTACACGGACGACGACTGTATCGAACTCGCCAGTTACACAGATTTTTGGAGGACAATTCCGGTCTGTGATTCGGGCAGCTCACCAAAAACCGTCCGTGACGATTGATCCATATCAACGGCTGCAACTTGATATATCAGATCACTCCATTCGAACAATTGAAGACGCACTGGCGAATATTGCCCAGCCGGAAGTGATTAGTCATTATAAGAGTAAACAAGGAGATATGGTAGAAGCGAATAAGCAAACTCTGTTAGAAAAATTACCTCGGGTTTTGATTTTGCATTTGAAAAGGTTTCAGTTCACGATGGAAGAAGGATCTGGATATGCGAGTGTGGAAAAGATCAGCAAGACGATTGGTTACAAGCGAGAACTTGAGATTCCTCGAGAATGTCTTTCGCCGCATCATGGAGAGACTGGAGTCAAGTATCAGTTATTTGGAGTCGTATATCATCACGGGAAATCTACAGAAGGAGGGCATTACACAGTTGATGCACGTTACCAAGCTGGTAACAAGTGGATTAATTTTGATGACGTAAATCTCAAGACGGTAGATGTGGAGGCTGTCGAAACCGAGTATGAAGAAGAACCTAAAAAGCAGCGATCTGAAGGCGAACGAACAGCATATCTCTTATTTTATGAACGGATTCACGAGGATAATGATCCAGCTTCCGATGCTACTGCTGGTGAAATGACTGCTTCGAGCGCTAGTCGTAATTTGAGCGGAAACTAATGGAGAAATGTTAGGAGGGACCTAAAAGGAAGGATATTGCATGTACGATGAAGATGGAGCGCGGAGGGAGGAAAATAGTATTTGCTTATGCTTCATTATTGATTTGATTTGATTTGATCTGATTTGTTATTGTTCGGAAGAGGTTTTGTTACAAAAGCAAGTCTATTGACTGTTTGCATATTGGTTTCGCGTATTTATTGTTTTATTTTTATTTTTATTTCATTGTTCTTGTTACTATCATCGCCGTTGTACTACTATTGCACGCCTAGTGTACCAAGTACTGCTTCTCCATTTCCTAATCCAACGATTACATAATTGCGCTTGCTGACGTAATTTACAGATGGTCGGTAAGGGATGCATCTCCCAGGCTGGTTTGATAGTCCCAGGGATAAAGTATCTGGAACCAGGCCGAGAAGCGGCGAAATTCATAAAACAGATCGAAATTGGATCGATGTGATTGGATATTTATTGCGAATAGGAAATTGAATTGAGCGACAATTGGAACTATTACTGGAAGAGAGTGAATTTTTGGTTTCCTTGCTTGAAGATACCCAGAGCCGTTGGATCTCTCTCCGAGCCAACTATTAGTTGTACTTTTGACCGAGGCGGTCGAAATTGATTCAGAATCGAGCAACACAAATATTAGTTTAGATCACAATGGAATTTCAGAATTCAAGTATGGGTGGTGTACGTGATCGTGTTCGTCGGAGGCCAGTACCAACCGGTGCTGGTGATGGTATTGTTAGTGTAGGTGCTGCTAGTAGCGGTTCTGCATTACCGGGCAGTTTACCTTCAGAGAGCATATCCACAGATCACGAATCCGAACCGGACCGAGAAGACGACCATGAGTCAATTTCCTATTCATCTGGTCTACTGGAAATATACTACTCATATTTTGAAAATCTGATTGCAAATGCCACGGCAAACCAACTTCTCGTTGCTGCCTGCGTTGGGCTACCTTTAGCTGTCTTGGTGTTTGGTCCTTTGCTTTTTTGTCTGCTGGCCGGTGGTCTTGGTGGTGCAGTGATGACCTTTCGTGCACTGAATCCATGGAGGAATCAGGATCTGACGCCGTTGCCGTGGAAGGAGGATAACCGGACAGCAGCTACCTATTTTAATGAGGTTCGCGATATCTCCGACTATTGATTAACCGAGATTGATTAACTTATTCTAGAAATCTATAAAATCAATCATGCACAGCCATTACTCACCTTCTCAGCCCGTTGAGGCCGCAATAGAACGCGGCGTCGATATCATCGTCCGAGATTATGTTGAATCTTGGTATCATGACATTTCTCCTGATGACACTACATTTACATCGTGAGTGAATTGGAGTATAAATCACTAAAAAAAAATTACTAATTGCATTAAGCTCTATTCGGCAGACTCTGATCAGCTCTGCACATGCATTTGCACATCAGCAGTCGTTCAAACGACCTGCAGATATTTTTCTAGTTCTAATTTTCTCGGCCTGCAATACTTTTGTTGTATTTCTTCGAGAGCTTCGAGCTGTTAGTTCTCGATATTCCAATAAAGCTGGTCGAATTCATGATTATATTGTTTCTTATAAAGATTCTGCGCTTGCTCAAATGGTCGATCCAGGAATCCAACAAGTTAAACTCCGGAACGCAGCGAATAATCTGATTCAGACATTTTTACCGACTCTCGATATTAAGCGCTCGCCTATTGCTTTGCTGTTGAGGGAAGTGGTCGCTCATCAAGTACTAGAAGCTGCAGTGGATTCTTTGTCAGATCCAGATTCAGTCAATAGCTGGATTATTTATTTTCTACAACGTGAAGAAAATATCAAAGAGTTAGCGGGAGAAATGTCGAATAATACTTCTAGTCCTGCTGAACTACCGAAAACTCCTGAACCTTCGTCATTATCGCGATTTCAGGATAATGAATACGACGCAGAGAAGACACCTACGCTAGCCTCAACAGAATCAACCTCCCTGACTGACGAAAACTCAAGTGGGTTAGCTTCTCACTCATCGTCTAATACTACGTCAGCTATACCGACAAAAAAGGATGATTTTGAAAAGCGTATGCAAGAAGTTATGGGCGATGGAGACTTTGATCGGCAGCCGGTCAGCACGCCAACGACGATGTTGAACAGAGCGCCTTCGGCTCCTTTACGGAGCAATTCAGCTTCCCATAGAATTCCTCGCCGTCCGATCAATTCTGAAATAGTAGACTCTGCAAGGCAAAGTTCAGACATGTCATATAGTTTAGACATTACAGAAGCTCTAGAAAGTGAGCCGTCGCGTGGTCCTCAGTCGGAAGATAAGTCGCAAAGAAATCCAGGACAACCAGTTGCTAGTAGGAGCGGAGTTATCTCAAATGCGCGCCGATCCATGCCGAATCTAAATGACGACGCATCAGTCGATCTGGACTCCACAGCATCATCGCGGCCTGCCTCAACATTCGACGAGATGTTTCAGAACCATTCGCTGGACGAGCAGTCTTCAGCAGCAGTCGCTCGGCGGTCTCATATCAGCACTCTCGAGCCTACAGTAACGTTCACTTTATACGAGTCTAGTATAACTGTGATCGACTCGTCAGCAGATAACAATCAATCAATGAAAGTAATGTCGTCACGTCCAATTGGCTTTTACACTCTTGTTATTGAGCCAGCTAGCTCTGTGTTTGCTGGATGGATGGCGATGAGGAATATCAGTGATTTTGAGAAATTACATTTAGTTTTGACGAAGCTGGCTTCTCTTGCCGGTTTGACTATGTTTCCGGAAGTATTTCCGCCGTGGATGGGTGTTTCTCGTGCTGATTATTGTCAAACACTGCAGTCATATCTTCAACTAGTGGTAAATACTCGAGAACTGGCTGACTGTGAGGCGATGAAGAAATTTGTGGATAAAAAGGAAACAACCTCGACGGGCGAAAAGAGATTGCTTAAGGCTCCTTTTTTTAAGCATACTGGCGAGGGTATGCTTGAAGCCATCTCTAAAGCGACTTCTGCTACATCTTCCACGAAAGAGTCGCGGAATGCGATTTTAGGGGTTTTAGCTGCAGCCAAAAAGCATTCTTCGGATACGTTTGGTAAGGTCAGAGACACAGCCTCCGTTGCGAGTGGAAATGGAAGCCAAGGAAGTGGAAATAGTACCAAGTCGAGACAGTCATTCTTGCCATCTGGTCCAGATTTCTCAGGTATTGCAGCAAGCATGCGAAATTTTGCCAATGGAGGAGGACCAACGCTACCCTCGTTGCCTTTCATGTCTCACAC
The DNA here is from genome assembly GCF_038497815.1 of [Lipomyces] oligophaga. NCBI lineage: Eukaryota > Fungi > Ascomycota > Lipomycetes > Lipomycetales > Lipomycetaceae > Lipomyces > [Lipomyces] oligophaga. The sequence continues at coordinate 1,452,905 of NW_027117786.1, read as the reverse complement.
AGACGGAGGAGCGGTCTTACCCGGTTATCAAGTGGATATGAATGAAAGTACAAATAGCCTGGCCAGCACGATTGACTCCACTACGCAACGGATATCCACAGAAGGGGGTTCAGACTCATATATCCCTGAGGTGCGAGTGAATAATAAAAGTATTGGAAATAATGCATTAGCATCGTCATCGACGCCTGTTTTGATCTCTGGTGGATCTGCACTGCGTAGTGTTGACTCTCGAACCTCATCAGAAGCAGATCTTTCGTCCGAGATTGGGTCACCGCGCCATTCGATGATGTTTGAGCATGACATGGACCGTACACTTCCACGGAGTGGCATGGAGGTTCATTCACTGGAACAGCGGCAGAGTTTGAATATAACGGCGCATACAGAATTGACACAAGGAGAAACAAACTCAATCATAGATACAATGTTTCTTGCGATTTCGGAGCTTTATCTGCTGTCTAATGCATGGAATGTGCGCCGCTCTTTATTGACGATGCTTCGAGGACTACTTTTACGTAATGGCTCGTCGTCTGTGGAAGGGATTCGACTAGCGTTACAGAAAGATGTAATTGACAAGTATTCATCTGACGCCGAGATTGCCCGAAAGCTAAATGACCTTATCAACTCCATCTGGCCATCTTCAGAACAAGTAAAGCCGAAGCTCAGTGAGTCCGAATCCACTGCATTGCGAGAAAAGGCTCGGCAGATGTTCGTTTCTCGAACAATTCCGGACGCCATTAAGAGCGTTATGGGGGCAGCAGCATCTACGCAGGCGTTGGAGTTTGTATTTGATGTATTACAGGATCGGAACATAGCGCGAGGAATGGTATTAGATCTTGTGATGGATTGTATTACTGCTTTGTTGATGTGATGTATATTATTATCATAATTATATTATTACTATTACTATTATTGTAGTAGTATTCGACTTCAAAAGTGCGATCTGCGCATTCGGTCCGAGTTCGAACACGACCTGACCCGGTTTCGGGACTTTCTCGGTTCCCAAGTGGAATGTCTGGGTCTTTGAGAGCCGAGAGGGGGGGCTCGGAGTCTGACTAGCGTTAATTTGTTGAGAAGGTTTCGTGTTGCCATTTAGATATTTTAACTCATAACTCTGGTCGCTCACAACTATTAGCCTCTTATAAAAAAAATTATAAATAGTCGGGCGAACTCGTCAGGCTGCGAAAACGTGTCCTAGAGAATGGTAACAACACGTTCAGGAGGAGTTAATACCGCCGAGATGTCCGAGATTCCTGCAACACCACGTCGACGCGCCGGCAAGACAACAACAGCGACAGAGAATGGAAATGCAAATGTGATGGGAAATGGTGAAGAAATGGAAAAGAAAGACGCGGCCACAATAGCGTCGGAAGTGTCATCGAAGGCAGCGGAGCTTTCGCATGTGGAGTTCGATTTTGGGGGGCCTATCGGAGTCTCTGCGATGATGATAGGATTCCCGTTGTTGATGTACTACCTGTGGATCTGTGCAACGTTCTACGATGGTCAATTGACAGGTCCAGGAAAAGACGAGACTTTGAAGGAGTTTGTGCTGCGTTTGTACGGGCATGTTGTCGCGGACGCCTTCCCGGACTTGAAAGCCTGGCTCACCGTGTGGACATTTCTTGTGTTTGAAGCTATTTTGTACGTAACTTTACCTGGCATCAGTACGCAGGGTTTGCCACTACCTTCGTTGAACGGTAAGCGACTACCTTACTACTGCAACGCAGTGTACGCCTTCTACACGACGATTATCGTTGCTGTTGTGCTACATCTCAGTGGTCTTTTCCCAATCACCACAGTGATCGAACGGTTTGGAAACATCATGTCTGTGTGTATTATTTCCGGACTTGTTTTGCCGTTTTTGCTCTATTTTTGGGCTATTGCGACGGGCAACCAGTATCGTATGTCGGGCGTCTTTATTTACGATGTGTTCATGGGCGCTGTGCTGAACCCGCGCATTGGAATTTTGGATTTAAAAATGTTTTTCGAGGTGCGGTTGCCCTGGTTTATTTTGTTCTTTATTTCAGTGTCGAATGCGGTCCGGCAGTACGAGACGTACGGTTATGTTTCTGCGCAGGCCTATTTCGTTATTCTCGCGCATTATTTGTACGTGAACGCGTGCTGCAAAGGTGAGGAACTGATTATTACAACTTGGGACATGTTTTATGAGAAGTTTGGCTTTATGTTGTTGTTTTGGAATATAGCTGGTGTGCCATTTACATACTGCCACTGCACGCTTTTCCTCGCAAACCATGCGCCCTCGGAGTACCACTGGTCTGTGTACTACAACATAGCCATCTATGCAATGCTGCTGACTGCTTACTATATTTTTGACACGGCAAATTCGCAGAAGAATAGGTTTAGACATGAGATGTATGGTACCTTACTTCTACGCAAGTCTTTCCCGCAGCTGCCCTGGCAAACTATCCGTAACCCAACTTACATCAAGTGTAAGAATGGAGGAACTCTGCTTACTTCCGGCTGGTACAAGTACGGTCGCAAAATTCACTATACGGCTGATTTCTTCCAGAGCTTATCATGGTCACTGATGACTGGCTTTAGTTCGCCGCTACCATATTTTTATCCTGCATTTTTCTTCTGTGTGCTTTCTCATCGCGCGTTCAGAGATATTCAACGATGTAAAGTCAAATATGGTGATGATTGGAAGGAATATGAGCGTCAATGTCCGTATTTATTTATTCCATTTGTGTTTTGAGTTTCATTCCACTTGGGATACCGCCTCCTGAATATATATATAGCGATGCAGGACACCTTTCTTTTCTTTCCTTGCCTATAATATATCTCTATTACTTCTTTTACTACTACTACTAAGTCTTTTGTAAATAATAATAATAACTATAGCGGTAATAAAAAAATACATGCTCAAATGGCCGGGGGGCCAACGGGGAATGCCTCTCGCAGACCTCGCCAATAACAGTTCAAATAGTGGACATAATATTCATAAATGCCTGCTCTCTCATTTGCAAAAATTTCGATCCATAGGGACATGATTCAAAATCAAGGCTGGAAGCAGGCATGATGAATAGACGAGAAAAAGAATCAACTGCGATTGTTTTGACTGCGAGAAACATAGTTAGAATCTTGCGTTGCAGTAGAGACCAGGTATTGTTGCTGCAGTCCAGCAAATGCGGATGCAGTGTAAAATAATTCCGTGATGCTGAATGATTGTCGAACTGAAGTTAATGGAACAAATAAATCAGCAATACTAGGTCATATTGAATGTTAGACGGATTGAATGCTTATGAGTCATCTGGATGTAGCCGAAGAATTGAAAGTATTTGTGACAAACTATTTGCACAACTGTTACAAAATCATCAAAGCTGCCCTCTACTTCTCTGTCTTAACAGCTTGCGAAATGATAATCTGCTTTAATACCTTCTCCATCGGATCAGCCAAATATACTCCACGTCGTGATGGCCTCAAAAGGGCTGCTGACTCCCATGGTTTAATCTAGTTATAATTAACATTGAAATTCAGTTCTAAAACACTTTATACTAAACTTACTGATAAAAACTGATCGAGACCTTTCGGTATGCAATATCCAAGTGGTTGGCCAATAACCGACTCAGGACCATGCCAGCCTTGTTCGACAACCATCTCCATGCCTGATTTCGTCGAAGCAATCAGCCCGAGCACAAAAAATGCAGTTCTATAAACCCAGTTAGCGAGTTGCCTTTGCACTCTTTCAGCATATTAACAACATGCAATCTAAACCCCAAAACTCACCCTCGTATACTCCAGATCTCACTCGTCGCGGCAAGCGTCGCAATCGTCGCGACAATCTCTGTGTCCTCCAGAAACGGGACTCCAAGCTCCATTGAGCCAATATTTCCAACTGCCCATAAGCATGCCTTTAGCTTAGTCAGACCATCACTGTCAAGTAGCGCGTGCTGAGTTGAAGGGTCACCGTAAGATTGTATGTACTGACAAAATGTCTTCATATGATTCTTCTGCGACAATAGTTTGCAACCATCCGTAGTTCGGACCAGTTCCCTGTAAAAATGCGGCGGCAAGTACGCATTCGTGCCAACCATGTCATTCTCGATTGCAACGCCCGACATTGCAATTGCTGCTGCTGCCGCTGCTGCAACCGTCGTTGGTGTCGCCACAGTCTTCGACTTAGATTTCCTTGGGTCTGCAAACATTGACTGTGCTAGCTGACGCTCCACAACAAAGACATATTCCTCATTCCCTCGTGTAAACCACTCTTCGATTTGGGGTTCAATATAGTTCAGTCCATGTAAATACTTGAGTCCGTTTGGAGCAGATAGAAATCGCAGGAGCAAAGGATAAATGGCATCAGTCAAATATTCAATGTCCGGCAAACAATGGACAACATGATCCAACGTTCGGCTGTCAGTACACGCTTCACATAAACACTTTACAGCAAGGTCACAAACATCTGGATCACAGTCGTATAATTGCTGGACCAATAACGAAACCGCCCAGTCATGAATACCTTGATCTTCAAAATCAACCAGCGTCGCGACATGAGAGGTAGCAAACAGACGGACATCTTTTTCGCCCGTAGTCAAAACCTTCTCGATCAAGATTCGTGGATGTCCTTCAATATGATAATCTAACGACGACAGTAAAATCGTGATCAAGTCGATTCTCGGGAGCTCGGTTAGATGATAAAACATATTAAACATTCGCCAGCGTTCTATCATGGCCACACCATTCAAATCTGAGCTTAACGTGCCTAGAATTGTAAAATATCCATAACTGAGCGTAGTTTGTAGACGGTGTTTGGAAAACAACGGTTCTGCAGATGTTATTCCACTCATCGGGTCCAACTGGGCCAGACACTCCGCAATCTGCCGTAACAGCTTGTTTTCGGTCAAATACTTTACTCCTTCTGCGTTCGCAAGTAAGGTCTTGATCAGTACGGCGCCCGCCCGAACGTATTTCTGATTAGCTGAGTTCCTTGGGATTTCTGAAAATCGATACTTAAATGGCCGATAGAAAGACATGAGTCGTTTGATGAACTTAGTCGCTCGAATAGCCTCGTCAAGTCGCTTCGGATTCATCAGAGGCCCTTGCATTAACTCAATTAGCATTTCCCAATTCCATTTTGTAAACTTCTTTGTGCTCAGTACATTTGTATCGAGCAGTAAGTTCCGGAAATGCGTATCGTCCAAATGAAGTCCGAGTTTCATTTTTTTCAGTTCCGAACGGGCTTTGTCCTTGTCTCTCAGTTCGGGATTAGCAGAGGAAGAAGTATTTGCCCCATTTGTACCGCCCGTAGATCCAGAATTGAAAGAGTACACTTTTTGTACTTTAAGCGACGAAAACCCCGAATGTGAGGTTTCATGGATATTTTTAAATATGCGATCAATTTCGAATATTGCAGAAGAGGCCGGAAACCGGTCGAGGGTACCAAAACGTGTGGCAGAGTTGAACAAAGATCCAAGGATCTGCGTTTTCTGCGCATAACATGGCGGAAGAAGTCTCGCAGATCTGCTGATTATTTCGCCCATAAGCAATGTCGCCTTGCGGGATATTGCTGAGTCTAGATCTTGTTCGATAATGCGAAGAAGTTGCGCTAATAAATCTGAATCTATGAAGACAGCAAGTAGAAGGGAAGCGTATTTATCTGATAATGAATGTTTCTGCATGTCTTTACGCTGGTGGCCATCAGATGTCATAATTGCTGCGGCCGTAACCCGACGACCAGCTAAAAAGGGCGTAGCCCAAAAAGGGATCTGAATGTTGAAGATATCGAAAAGTATGTCCAGCATGATATCTCGAAGCCCAGACAAGGGTAACTGCAGAGTCTGTACAAACGCTTTAATCTGGCGGAAACCAAACATAGATAGGTAAAAAAGACCTGACCAATTTTTTAACATGAGCGATAGCACTCGAGCGCTGTTGCGGATTTTGGCTTCGTCAATATGATCTTGTTCTTGAAGCTCCGTAAAAGGACTCAGAACAATGTCCAGATCATGGGCTGCCCAAAGAACGACCCGAGTATCGGGTTTATCAAGTAGATACATGAATGATAAAGTGATACTTTCAGCCAGTTCGTACGGACCAGCGGCCAGAGTGGACGCAAGGACTTTGATTCCTCCTGCCGCAGACACCTTGAACGGGTCGAAGAGGAGAAGCTCCGCAAGTGTCTCGATCGCAGTTGTGCTTAGTTTATCAGCCGTGTCTTCCGCGACAGCAACAAGGGCGCATACGACCCCTAGCGACATTTCGTCGACCCCATTAGTAATGTCAAAATAGCCTCTAATGAATTTTATGGCCTGTTCTCGTTCCACATTGAACCGGACATCTTTTGCCAGCGATCTTGATCTTTAGTCACAAATACTAGGAACCTAAAAATTGTAAACTCACCTAATGACAAAGGCGTCTGTTCGTAGGCCAATGATGGTTTTCAGTGAATCGAGATCCGAGATGGCATACCGTGCCGTTCGATATCCCGTCGCCACAACTTCTTTCGCTGGATGAGATAATAGTTTTTGTACCCTATACGAAATCAGTGTCACCATTCAGCGAACATATAAGCAAAAATATAAGCTTAAATCAATACAAAAAGACTTTATCCATACCGACGACCGAAAACTGGTAGTGCTAGCTCCCGCTTCAACTCGGGATGCCGCTGGAGTAATTGAACAAGCTCGTTAGTTTTCGAGACAAGAAACATAGCAGAACGATCCGGCTCTTCAAGCGACTGGAGAAGATCTCCAAGCGCCCATGTCGGACTGCTTGGACTATTTGATTCTAGATTGACAATTATCAGCTGCTTTGTGAACACAGCTATCGGATCAGAACGTACCGTCATCTTCCGAGTCAGTTGCGGTGCGATCGAAATCAGTGTTGATGGGATCTAGTTTGATCATTTGAATAGCATTATATGCTTCTATATAATATATAACTTATTTGATTGTCATATATCACAACTTGTTACAACTTATCTCCACGCTCGTATTGTTTCAGTAATTCTACACTATAATTATTGTCCCAATAATAATTCTAACTCGCTGCTTAACCAGTTTTATCATTATAGAAATGAACCAAAATGAGCAAAAAAAGAGGAATTGAATTTGAATTCGAAAAAAAGAAGAAGGCAGTATATCGACCAGTTTTGGATAATCCGGCTGTTCGATTGCAGTGGTATGTATTTATGTATATATACGTAAATGATACGACTAGGATGTATGGATCTGTTTAGTAACTCATCAAAAATAGGCCTACTGTCGGAGAAGAAGAGCGCGAATTGTTTGTGGATTTACTGATCAAGTAAGATAAATGCTATTATATAGGATGAATAACCGACAATACCAGGATGCTTGGAGATGTTAGATCATACACAACCAGCGAGAGTTCTAAACCGGACATATTGTCATATTTAACCCTTGGACTAAACAACACGACCAAAGAGCTGGAATTACAAGTTCCATTGATTTACACAGCTGATAATCCAAATAAGCATCAAACTCAGCGGCTGAAGTCCAAAATTATCGCCGTATTTGTTGCGCGTGCAGACATTCTTCCAGCTATTTTGTTCGCGCATCTTCCTATGTTGACTGTCTCTGCGTCGGGTCGAGGTCCCGCGGTCAAATTGGTTCAACTCCCAAAAGGCGCCATGCAGCGATTAGAAGAAGCTTCCGGTATTGCTCGGCTGGATGTCATTGGAATCAGAGAAGGATATAAGTCGGCTACGAGCGAACTAATGAAAAGCGCGTTGGAAAGAATCGAGCCTGTCAAGCCGACCTGGGGAAGGGCGCAGCCAAAATATCAAACACTGAAAATAAAACACATCAAAACAACAATGGCTACAAAATAATACGACAATATACTGTTACAATTATATTCATTTGAATGTATGAAGAGCAGCATTACTGAATAATACATTGCAGGCCTAGAGATCAATTTTGGGCCAATCTAAGCAATGGTGGCAGGGAACTCGAATTTCTCTGTTCCATCCTTGAACGGCACTCCGAGCTCAAGAAGTGCAGCATAAGCCTTTGAAAAGTCCTCAAAAAAAACTTCGTTGGATTTTGCGTACTTTTCCACAAACGGCTTAAATTTCTTGTCCTTGACGAGGGCCATATCAGTCGGAAGCATCATGAGCGAATGAGTAGTTTTGTCCTCGTACTGAGCGGGACCCTTCCACTTGCGCCATGACCAACTCTCGTCGATGAGAAGCTTGTAAAAGTCGTTTGTCATGTATGTCGGAGCAAAAGTCCAAGGTCCTTCAAAGCCCGATCTGTCAGTGTGGCAGCGGCCGAGAGCATGTGCGCCAATAAGGGCGACCATTTCTTGGTCATTAAATCCCATGCGACCGAAAATGGCACGGATATGGTCAGCGCCTTTGGAAGCGTCTGGGAGACGCCCGTCCGGAGTGCAAGCAGCTATGTTGTTAGTTTGCTATTCCATGACATGTTTATTATCGCCGCACTTTAGGCTGCGGCGATGGATGACAATAGCATGTGTCACAATAGATGACATGACCGCTCGAACATTATTTCAAACAAGAGCATCATCATCATCATCAAGGGTATGAATCACATATACAACAGGAAAACAATGAATAAACAGTAAACGGAAAAACTTACATGCATCTGCATCAGTGCGACCAGGACGCCAGGGGATAGTGGGACCACCGAGCTCTTGGACGGCAGCTACACCGCCTAGAGTCCACAGATCACCATACGAGATCCAAGGATACTTCGCGTGGATGGGCTCGAGACGGTCGCGCGCCTTAACGAGACCAGCATTAGCACCGTGGGAAGCTTCGGGATTGAATCGCATAGTGGCGCCATTGGAACCGCCGGTTTTAGAAGCAGCATCATAGGTACCCGATGCATGCCAGGCAAGACGCAACAGAACAGGTCCATACGAGCCATCATCATAGTCATCGCCCTCAAGGCACTCAGCGATGTCATTGTACACCTTCTTGTAGTCTTCATATGTAGGCACAAAAGGTTTCGCGACAGTTGCAGCAGAACCAGAGCTAGTATAGTAATAGTAGGCACCGCCTCCAAGTCCAGCTGCAACCAAAAGTGCAATGAGCGTGCTATTTGACGACTTTTCCTCGGGTCCAGTTGCATACGATCGCTTTGCCGCGAGCTTCATCGGCGATGCTCTTCGGCCGACGACAGCAGCGCCTGCGGAACCTGCTCGAAGAGCAGAGCGGACAGATTGACGAGCAAACAGAGAAGCCATTGATTTGGATGTAGTTCAAATGATTATGTATGGATATAAATATACAGCAAGAAAAATCTGTGTATACCGATCTTATAACAGAACCAACAGAATATATATAAGATTATCTACCGCTCTCTAACCTGAACCTTAGGATCCCCTCAGCTTTATATCCTCAATCTGATCAACCACACCACGACACCTCGTTCGAAGATCAATCCCGTCACATGATATTCAATCACGTGGCTGTAACCGGTAATCGGCGCACGCTGATTGGACAAAATCGCTACCATTGCGGGGATCTATCGGGTTAGGGCATTACTAAGTCAGGAGCTATGAACAGGTCATTTCTTGCGGTCTAGATCTTGATCGGTCAATTATGTAATTATGTCATGCTGGTTAGGTAATGCATATTATGTAAAGGTTCTATTTGAATTTTTGGGGACTTTTTCTGGTTCGTGCTGATGTAAGGATGTACAGGACTTTAATGCGTGTTTATGTTGAATCTATGCTTATGAAGCATTGACAATCTCTTGCTCAAAGACGGACTGCTTGAACATAACGGTATTGTTGGCTGCCAGAACAGGTGGTTGATCATCTGCGCAATATCATCTGCTATAATGTTATTAGAATCAATATTAGGCGATGTGTATGGCCATATTCTAAAGTCTGCAAAAATATTCCAAATCTCCATCTCGGAGGCTTGTAAGTCGTTGAATATCTGGTATTGAGAATCCCGCATATCTCCAAAATAAAGTGTCCTAAATATCTATCCGACAGAATACTCAGCCTAATAGCGGAGCTAGGGTCTATCCAGTCGGCAAAGCACGTATTTCCTTGCATCCAGATATCTGTCTCCGCATTATTTATGATAGATCAGTGGGTTTCTGCCGTCAAGTACGCTGTGCTTCGAGATATTCAACCGGATTTTACAGTACCGGCAGCACTTTACCCGGCACTAGAACCTGACCGGCCGAAAAGCTTACCGACCTGGCATTGAAGAGAGATGCAGACAGGCAATTGGATCGCCTGGTTCTCCTGTGAACCACAAGCTCCAACGAAGATCGGGCATCTGATCTGGTACTTCGTTGAAGTTGCAATAGAAACTTTTCAAACCGCTAGCAAAAATGTTCTCCAATCACTCTCTACTCTGGACGCTGAACGGCTGGATACCAACCCCATTGAAATCGTGGCAGTCTTAACGAAGACGTTCAAAGCTTCTTTCTAGTTACTAGCTGAAATTTAAATATTCTGAGAAGAGCATGGAACTGACAGCAACGTATTCCCTGAGAATTGGCAATTCATTATAAGTAGGTCTGAACGTGAAATATGAATAGCGGTTCGTTGAGTTTTATGGTCAGCTTGTAGATATGTTCTGGATATATAAGTAGCACCAATTAGTACCAGACAAGATTTCACTTGATCAGAGTAGTGAAGATTGATAACTATCATATGGATTGATTTTGTTCTCTCCTTTGTCTCTGTTAATTGTTTGACTGTCCTGGCTTTACACACATTTCTGCAGACCTGTGATATGCCAATTACACTGACTGTGCTCTACGATATTAGAAGGTCAGTTGCATAATCCTGTCTGCAGCATCATTTCTTTGATAATTCTTAATATCACAGTATATCAAGTAATTATATAGAACTGTTATTTAAGGAATTCAAATTCGTATTCATGTCTCAGTTCGAAGTTATCTCATCCATGGTAGTAAATTGCATATGGAATATCTAGTAATAACCCCCTGGTCACATGGTTTGTCTTGTCATGCATACAGAATTTGTATACAATAATACCCATACTCTGCCAAAAAGAATTGCATATAACCTGATCCAATTTATCCAAATCCGTGGAATAATCAGTCGGTCGATGAATTTCTTTAAGCCGTCATTACTGGTCTCATCTTTGAGCAAGTTTGCCAAAATCAGTCGGATTGGATCGAACAATGCCCTAGTTCGATTGAATAGCGCTTCACTTGGTCCGGCTCTACCTTCGACATCGGTTCGATTCAGATCTTGTCTAGCAGTCGGTCCGTCTGCAACTTCATCGGTTATCGCGAAGTCTATTTTAGGATGCTTAGCGGGCCCAATGAAGTGCAGCACTAGTTCTGAAGTTTCATATAATGCCGCCAGTCCTGCCCGATCCGGGTTCGCAATCAAGAATAGTTCGACGCGACGATTTTCTACGCGGTCCATTGTTTTTCAAGAATCAATTCCTAATTCTGCGCCAGCATCACAGGGCCAAGCTACTCTATCTTGGGATGAGTTTCTATCTTACCGCACGTATCGCCGTGTCATACAGTTATCGTCCATGGGCCTTGGCGCTGTTGCAGGGATATTTATCGGTTGGGGTGTGTTCGCTACAATCGAAATCGATCCGACTCAGATGATATTTGGATTTGATCCTTTACTAGTTTTGTCTGGAGGCCTGATCATTTGTGGTCTAGTCGGCGCTTTGCTGGGACCCTTGTTTGGAAACTTTGTCTTCCAGTTTTTCATTCTCCGGTCTAAACGTAGCCTATTCAGAGTCAAAGAAGATCTATTTCTACAGCATATCAAACGAAACAGAGTTGATCCCTCTTTTCAGTCTTTTGGCAATCCAGTCCCAGATTATTATGGCGAGAAGATCACCTCACTGCATGGATATCGGTCATGGCTTCGCAGTTGTGCTGCTTATCGAAAGAAGCATACTGAGTTTATTAAACTTTGAATCCGCTTTACTTCATATTTAGTATTTGATCATGAATGAAATTATGATTGTATATAACCGTTCGATAACTATATTATACTATATTGTAAAAGTTATCTTAAACATATTTCAATATTTTGTAGGCTAAGAATTGATAGTCTGAAAAGATTTTCATGTCCCAACTAGCTCCCAACTCTAACATAGTGTTGTTCCAGACCTTGCACTCTCATTTTTGATTTTTTTATTATGTTAGAGCAGTTGCAAAAGTACTATTCATATAGTATTGCGTCGTACTAATTTGGCTATTTTGTATTATATCATATTATCTCATTCCATTAACATCAATACTGAGAACAAAACCAATTCATGTTCTAGACATGCTGTCTGCCCGCGCATATTCCAACAAAACAACCTTAGTTTGCAATTATAACTGTTCATTTTCAGCATGCCGACATTATAAACTCGTTCACTATGGTCGCTCTCTTCACTCGTCATCAGGGGAGCAAGCAACCTCGACTACTACTCCAGTCGAAAGTCCTCCGGTATCTACCTCTGCGCCGAAACTGCGACTAGCCTCGTTTCTACGTGGGTCCGGACTGGACGATCGCTCTCTCGAAGTCGAGCAGAAGGGTAGACCGTCGTGGCCGTTCCCGATTGAGCAGCCGTTTGGACACACGCAGCTGTCCTCATCCTTGCCCTCAAAGTCGACAAAAGAATCTACTAGTCAGACCAATGACAGCAGTCACCACAATCCGAGACAACGAAGCAGCGCACAAGGACTGCTCGATATTCTACAGGAATACAAAAAATCAACTGACACTGACGATGTTCAGCATGTGTCCTCATCCCCATTCGACCACAATAACTCTCACTCAACGACACAACTTTCCGAGTACTTCGCATCGATAGAGGAGAGCATCCACTCCGTTGAACACAAATCCGGCATGCCTGACAATTCAAAATCTTCACTCAATGAAGCTGCTCCTTTTCAAGGCACGGCCAACATTGTTTCTTCTTTTCTACGCAAAGTTGATAATTCTGCTGACACAGCGGGTTTCTCTGATTCGGTGGTCGCCGACCAATCTCTATTAGATTCTCCGCAAACTTTCGACCCAACTATTTATGCTTCCGATCCACTTATGATCAACCAGATTTTCACTCCGTCGATTTTGAAACAGGTCGATTTTAATGTCATTCCGCAAGTTCTGCCTTCACAGTTCCAGCCTATCATCGTTCTCGACCAGAACGCACTTGACGACCTAGAATCTCGACGAAACGCCCCTCAAGCAGATGCGATACCGACCGACGCAGAAGTGTCATCATCTATTGTACAGCACTCTTCCTCCTCTATTAAACCTTTGGTATCAAGCTCATCGGAGACGACGGGCTTGGACATAAATAGTATTTCCACTGATCTTCTCGCTGATCTTGGCATGGAAGCTCCAATCTTTGACCAAATCGAGTCTGTCCGACCGAGTAAAGGGAACCTTATTTCGAAAGTCCGATACGTTAAGCTCAATAAGAAGCTATCATCAATGGTTTTGAAATCCCAGCTTATTTCCTATTGCCAAAGTAAACACAAGCTTCTGAACATAAAGTCCACTTCTAGCCTGCGTTCTATGAAGAAGTCAGAGCTGATCGAATATACCCTCAAGACGTTGTGGAATTTGAAAGTGTCAAACAAAGTTGATGAAGCAGTACTATTTCAGATTACATATCCCCTTGGAACAACGGAGCTTGCGTTGCTAGAGACTCGAGGTGGACTCATTCTACGTACACTGGAACGTAAAGGACTTTCCTTTTCGGTTAATACGGAGACACAAACATCAATTAGCATTGTTGGAGAGAAAACAGTGGTTGAATATGCTGTCGCGAGTCTGAATCATATATTGAGCGCTGTGCAAATGCTTAAACTCGAGTTGAACCTCGGACCAGACCTTGATAAGCTGCCATTAAAGCAGATTGGATATCTCTGTTCCTCGCATTTAGTCCCCGACACCAAGTCAAAGTCAGTAACTATATCTGCCCTCAGAATGAGTGATATCGACAGAACTATACGTCTTCTTATTAAAACGTCTGTGTCCAAGTCCAATTTCAACGGCACAAACTCTACACAGATCCTATATCCAGTTACACCGACAAACGATTCTTATTTTACACCTCTCTCGAGTGCCCAACTCGAGTCGTTGCCTTGGTATAAGTCAGAGACTGACTGGGTTCGTTGGCAAACCGTGTCGAAATCCTATACTGACCAAGGCGGGCCATTATTGATGTCTCCGCGAATGGTGTTTGATGGATATTTGGAGCAGGTGAATAGTTACGTTTCAGAGTTGCGTTTGAATAAGATGAAGACTCTTGACGCTGGTCAGGTTGGATATCTGAAAACATTGTTGGGCATGGGGTCTGTTCAAACGGGTGAACTGAGGTCTTCGGATGATGATGGTGGTGTAAAAGAGGCTAATAGTCAATATTTGACTTCTCTGGATGCAAATGTTGATCAATCAGTATCAACCATTGAGAAGCATATGCTTAATGCTAATTTATCTTTGAATATTTTTGACGGTCAACACGTCAACAATGATTCGAATGGAATTGTTTACTATGCAAGGTAATTTATGTTTATACGTCTTTGCATATATATTTGATAAATTAATCTAACAAGCCAGATTCGGGATAGGATTGCATGATAGAAGTTCTCAAGAGACCGACGTTGGTGAAATTCCCAGTCAGTTCATGTTTTTCGAACATGCGCCAGGTATAAAAATGTTAATTCAGAATTTTTTTACGTCGACAGCCTCAGCTTCGGCTGAACCAAGTTTTAGTAATTTGAACGGTGCTGGCATAGAAGAAACGGGTCTAGGTCTTAGTCAAAGATTGGAAAGTGAGATTTCTATTTCTAATCCACTTATACTATCGAAAACTGATAGCCATATTTCAAATTCAGTTAATAGTTTCGAAACCAAAGACAATAAAATTTCATTAGAGGAATTTCCTAGGGATTCAAATTCAATGTCTTTTGAAGTCGAAACTGAAAATTCTAGTGATTCAGATCATTCATTCGAAAGCCGACCGTCAATTATCTGGTCTAAGGACCAGGTCACTACACAAAGATTATATCGATTGAAATTGATAGCTTCGCCGAGCTTGAACCCGAAGACATTCAACAAACTTCCAATTCTCGAACTTGACGTAATCGCCAACGAGTCTTGGACTGCCGATGTCGCCTCCTGCGTTCTGCGGGCGCGTTCGGCAGAAGTTCAGAAACAGAGTTTGCTTCTTCCGAGTTCCGTGACAGACATTCAGTTTGTTCGCGAACAGCAGCAGCAGATTTCTGTTGAACAGCCCGGAATCAAGGAATTTGTCGAAAATCTGAAACTCGATCCAGCTGGCTCAAATAACGGTCTATGGGTGGACCGGGAAGTAAATATTCACCTAGGTGGGGGGGACGAGGATAAGCCCGTCACGTATATGTTTCTCAGTATTGAGCAGCGTACGAGCGCAGAATATCGATATCTTGATCGTTATATTCTCGAGTATAGCAGAGTTGACGCGGGAGCGTTGGATGGCCAGCGTGATGAAGTTACAATTAGATTGGCTGATAACGTAGAGAGAGTCGACGAATTAGTCGATGCTGCGGTGCAAGTCGCGTATGGATCTACACTTGTTCAAAAATCGCTGGCTGGATTTAAATCCAAGGATCAGGGTTTTAAACACTGATAAAATGTAATATACAATCCAAAGATATACATATATTCGCAAATAGCATGACTGATGCTGAAACCTAAATCATGACTTGCAAATCGAGCTGGTTATTCTGGTTTGTCTCATGGAGCTCTTGTCTGTATGCTATGCAGCTGACTCTTGTCTTAATTATCGGGAGGCTTGCGCTTGCAATATCTCTGGCTGCGCCAAATATATGCCATACTTGTTTGAGAATATCAATGGCTACAATGAAATATGCTAAATCTGAAGTTTCCGCTCATCTAAGTTGACGAAAAAGGTCTTTACTCCCATAATAGATCCATTCAGTACAGGCAATGGATTCAAATAAGTTAAAATAAAAAAAGTTAAAACATATTTTATCTCCAGATTAAACAATACAAGAGCATGCGACTTCGTGAAAGCAAAAGGAGGACGAGCTCGATTTCATGAACTGTCGCGCTCCCAAACCCTGTTGAACCGACGTTCCTTCAGTCTATTTCATCAGTCAACAGCTATTATTTTGGAATTTCCAAACTTTGATCATTTGATAGCCTCCATTATTAAAGTGGGGATTCGAGCAAATATCCACTAGCATAGCGTTTACTATTTAATATATACTAATTGTAGCTTTCTTTGACTTTTGTCAATTTAGCTTGTATTTGTGGCCCTTTTAAACGGCTGTATTTGGCACGTGCATTCCCACCTCCCTGAATTACAAGATGGGGAAGTTGATAATTTGAGAAGTTTGGTGTGACCATCTTTCATTGATAATTATTATTGCATTACTTTGTATTATATTGTATATAATATTGTGTTTCATATTGTTGCTAGCGACACTATAATACCTGACTGCAGGATACAGCACAGGATAATGGCGCGAAGAGACAGGAAAACCACATTCTACATCCTTTTTCTATCCCTTCTTCTATCGCTATTAATATTGTACAAAATATCACTACCGAAACGACTATCACCTAAGACTATTCCCATACCAAATGTGACGACACAGCTGAGATTTAATGAGCGACTTATCCAGGTCGACAACGCAGAGAGCACGACGGGCAAAAAGTCTTCTAGACTTTCGCGACTGGGTATGACCGGAAAATCACGGTCGAAAGCTGAACAGACAGGTGCCGATCCAAATCTGGAGTTCGTGGAGTTCATGATGACGTGCAGTACGCGCGGGTCGCCGAATGCAGAAATTTTTGATACGTTTGTATCGTTAAAGTACCAGATAATGGAAGTGCGAGTTGAGTATGACGCGAACTCGATCACATATAACCCTACAATTGTCGCTCTGCCATCTTCATCGCATTATCAATTCCTCATTGTCTCGCGAATTTATAGTGATGGTTATACTCAGCGCTCGGTCATATGTGAAGGTAAATACATGGACGAGACCAAGGACAACGCGTATGGTTTCCCAGTCACGACTCGGATCATAAGCTGTGCGACAGCCCCCAAAGAGTTGGTGCTACCACCGACTCCAGCACGCGATTGTCTGAGTAACAACTTTATGGCGCAGATCCCCGGGTTTCATGATCCTCGGGTCTTTTGGTCTAACGATGGTGCTCCACTCATGATCTTCAACCAGCAAAGCCGCTATGGGTGCTTTGGTCTTTGGCTAATTGATTTGCGGTCTGTTTACCCATCTCTGCGTTACAGAGTAAACCGTGGTCTGCTCAATCATTATCCCACAGTCATCGAAGTCACCCGCCGTGAGCGGCGCGCGGTCGAAAAAAACTATATTATCTTTTATGACTCTGAAACTTCCGAATCTTACGTCCAGTACGAGATCGGCTTCAACAACAGACACATATCCCGCTTAATTGGTAACGGTCTCTCCAGCTTCAATGTCACGAGTCCTAATGAGCATTCTTGTATTACTGAAGATGCAATGTGGCACCAGGCCACGAATGCAATTAAAATTGTCCTCTGTAATTACGGCGAATGTCAACCGACACCAGAAAACACTGCCTACCTTGCTTTTCTCCACAAGAAAGAAACGATGGCTTACAAAGTGCAGTACAAGCGCTATCTCGTTCTCTGGCGTACCAAGTACCCTTTCGAGGTTATAGCCATTAGTGATAAGTTTATTCGCTTCGATGATGAGGATGCCTGGGAGCAGAAATTTGACGTCGAAGGAAAATTTATGTATACGGTCAGCATTGCTTGGGAAACTAATTTAAATCGTCATGAGGGCTATCTAAGCGAGAAGGTCATCATCAGTCTTGGAGTTGGGGATCATGGTAATGCAGCAGTCATTTTGCCTGCTCGTGATCTCCTAGTTTGTATGCGTTCTTGTTTGTATTAATATTCGCTTCAACTGCCTTATTCAATTCTCCCACGATTCATTTCATTAAATCATTCAAATCCTAAAATTAATTTGTTTTATTTTATCAGCAGACTTCAGACTGCTTGTTCGATTTCGAGACTATCTTTTCCAGTCCACTCTCCATCCATCCAAAACCTGCACTTATTTTTCTCGGGACCGTTCTTATCCATTGTTCCCTGCACGATTTTTGTACTTTTAAAGATCAACATTGCACGCTCGGATTTGTCATTATCTGCGCGTGGAAACTCGATGCCACAGCTGCTGAGATAGTTCGGGTTCCCATATATTGCAAATGAAACTAAATACTCCTGGAACCATCGAGAGAGCTTATTCATCCATAGAAATTCCTCGTGGGATTTCACCAGCTTTCTGAATGGATTCTGGTTACCTTTTGAAAAAGGCCAGAAAGAAAACGCTAGATCAATCGAATGACTTCCAGGCCCAACAGCAAATTTGTAGATATAACTTCCCGGATATGCCTTATCCAAATACCGCGAGTGGCAATTAACAATCCAGTCGCTAATAATTGAGCTTATCCGCCGAAAAATTGGAATTTTTAGTGGATACAGTGCCTTTACCTGCTCGTGCGTCTCTTTTGTCGCATTCGGGAAGTGCTGTCTTAATAGTGCTTCAAACTGTGCTGGCGTCACTGCTGCTGGATTAGCAAAAATGTCTCCCTCGCGCGAATTGAATCCAGTCATAATCTCGACCTCGCCATTGAATTTTCCGGAATCAAGCCGGAACTGAGGAAGCTTTGGAACATACGTACGGTCGACGTAAGGACCGAACTGAAAAGTGCCAAATGGTGCTTGGAGCGATAGTTGCTGATTATACTTTGCCATGTCAGTCTCGGGAACCCTTCGAAGACACTTAAGCTGGCTGCCTCTGTCTTTCTTGCAACCAGATAACTCTGCTAAATTCGCGAACTGTGTATCTTGTACGTCCTTGTCATACATTGGGTAAAAAGCAGTCGACTGTAAAATAGCCCGCTTAAATAAAAGCTTCTCGGGAGAAGTGAGATGATGATATATCGACGATCCGCCTGCGCTCTCACCCATGACAGTCACCTGGTTCGGGTCTCCACCAAATTTCTCGATATGATTTTGGATCCATTCTAATGCGAACCGCTGATCATGTAGCCCGAGATTTGTCACGTCTTCGTGTTTCATAATTGAGCCCGCGAGAAAACCAAACGCGCCGAGCCTGTAATTGAGTGCGACGTAGATCATATTTCCCTCTGCAACCATCATCAACCCATGAGGATTATAAATGACGTCTTTAGAGCCGAACAGATATCCGCCCCCATGGATCCAGTTCAATATTGGGAGTTTTTTAGTTGAGTTCGTGAACACAGATACTGGGACGTAGACATCTAGAAACAAACAATCCTCGCTCTGCCATTCCTTTGGGACCCCGTAATTCATCAAAAAAAATTGAAAATTTCCAGATTGATGGCACATGTATCCTTTTTGGCCAGTGCTAATTCCAGTCGAGTTTAAGGGCGCACAGGGCTTTCGGAATCGTCGATCACCAGTTGGCGGAGCTGCATATGGAATATTTTGAAATTTGAAATATTTACCTTTGCGATTGTACAAAATTGCGCGATGTCTAGCATATCCGAGATCGATTACAGGAAACTTTATATTGAGCTCCGGGATTGGCTCGTCAGCCGAAGGGTCGAATTCGACATTATCAAGCGCATTATATGCCAAGTCGATATCCGGCATATTCGAATCGGAGAAGTTGTATGTATCGGATGTGCCAAGATCCTCCAAATTAAATAGATCTGTACCAAGATCTGAGATATCTACCTGCGATGATACCATATCTGGCAGACTTTGGCCAAATGGAGCTGCAAAACTTGCCGTCAGACTGGTAAACGCTGTGAGCAGAAGCAGTATATTATACAATAACATTTTAAATAATCGTCAGACTGTTTTCAGACAAAATTGGATATTGACTAGTTAATGTGTAAGCAGAGTTCGTTCGAGGTAAAGGGGCAAAATATAGCAAATCGCCATTTGATCTTATTACAAAAATCTGAATGCTATCCCTCCTCGACAAAGACTTGAAATATTTGGCACGTTCATATGATCTAGAAAAAAAATTTTCTCTCGATGGTAAAGAATTTTGCGGGGTATTTTGTTAATGTAGATGTAAGTTACTCATTTTGACTTTACCGTGGCAGGTCATGCTCAGGTCATGCTTGTATTAACATCCTGTGATGAGATTCCACTTGTAGTATTAGTAAACCAGGTGTATGCCAGGGTAGAGCGCAAAACCAGGAAAATATAGACTCAGAAACTTAAGATCAACCCCACGTGAGCTTGTGAACATGTGTACGTAAGTGCATCACAAAATCACAATGTCACTGGTTTTCATTGATATAAGCAACCTGTATATTACACAAATATGCATAATGTTATACAAGAACAGACTGATCGTATATTAAGCAAATGTATACTTTATAAGTATGACCAGTTGAATATATTTTGGGAATACAAATTGGACCGGTTTGTGCTTTGGGGCAAGCTGGGAGAAGACTGCGGCTCATGAAATTTTTATTTTCCCAGCTGTGGTAGAAAGTCGGTCCAGAGAAGGCACACTAACACATATAACTAAACAAATTTCAAGTTTGCGACGCAGATTTTGACCAAATAGACTTAATGGCTTTGTTTTCTAAACGCAAACCTAAAAGTATGCCACAGTCGAAGTCACCAAAGCAGACAAAGTCGAATGAGTCTACAAATCAATCTAAGAAACGGACTCGGACTGAAACCAGAACTGCAGACGAAAAAAATTATGAAGCAAAATCGAAATTAAAAAGAGACGACCCTGTATTAGATTTCCCGAGAGGCGGCTCTTCTGTTTTGACTCCACTGGAGTATAAGGAGGCTGCAAACGAGGCTGTTCGAGATGTGTTGTTTGAGGTGAGTTTTAAATTGTGTGCAGTTGAATTTAGAGAAATGAATCTGATGGATTGCTGATATTACGATTTTGTAGTCATCTCTATCGGAGTCTAGACCTACAAAAAAGTCAAAGATTCCGTCACTGGAAGTCAAGCATGGGAAACTGGGCCAGAGACTACGGAAAAAGTCCGAGAGTACTGAAGCTTCAAAACCACATGTCAAGATTGAAGGACTATCTTTTAAGAAACTCATTCCGGGGACACTAGTTCTGGGTCAGGTTAGCCAGATCAACGATTATGATATCACTCTCAGTTTGCCAAATATGATCAATGGATACATTCCAATCACGAGAATTTCAGATCAATTGTCTAACATTCTTGAGGAAATGGAACAGTCTGAGGCAGACAGTGACGACGACAACGACGACGAGGGAGACAAAAATCCTGAGAAAAAGCTAGATATCCCCACACTATCATCGCTTTTCAAAATCGGGCAATGGCTTCGTGCGATAGTCGTAGAAAAGGAGACTTCAGATCCCAGCAGATCAAAGAAACACATAACTTTATCTATCAAGCCTGAAGAAGTTAATTCCACACTGGACACGGCTGATCTGAACCTCAAAGGAGTCTCGATCCAGGCATCTGTGTCCAGTATTGAAGACCATGGTGTGATTTTGGATGTCGGTATTCCCGATAAGACTGGGTTTATTTCAAATAAAGAGCTGGCTTACGGAGGATATACAACCTCAGAGTTGGTAATCGGACAAACTATACTCTTGTCTGTTCTCAATAAATCTACAAACGGACGTACATTGACTCTGACAGCCACTGGCCAGGGTAAAAACGTGCAGCCTGTTCAGTCAGTTTCCAACGTGGACTCTCTTGTACCCGGTACTTTAGTGGACTTCATCCCCACATATCTAGCTCCGTCGGGACTAGCAGGTCAAGTTGCTGGATTAATCGACGCTACCGCCGATTTATTTCATTCAGGATTGTTTTCAGACTCAGTCAACTATAAGGAAAACCACAAAGTTAAGGCCAGAGTGATCGCCTGTCTTCCTACGTCAGACAGTAAATGTCTCCGGATGTCGTTGCTTCCTCAGACCTTGGAATTCGATAGAAGTCATCAAGATAAATCAGATCTATTGGACTCGCTTCCCATTGGACATGTAGTCGAGATGGCGAAAGTAACGCATGTTGAACCTGGCTTAGGTCTGTTTTTCGATCTTGGACTTCAGTCAGCTGGACTAATTGGTTCTGGCTTTGCGCACATTTCGCGACTAGCTGACAAACGTGTGGACGAAGTTTCTCCCTTAACGGGCTCATATAAACTCGGTACTATTCACACGGCTCGGATCACAGGTAAATCTACAATTGATGGGTTATATACAGTTTCCTTGCAGCCAAGCGTGATCTCGCAGAGATATCTCAGTCTCGAGGATATTTTGGACGGCGATGTGATCGACGGAGCAGAAGTTGTCAAAGTCGTCGCATCTGGAGGATTACTAGTGCAACTCTCGCCCGGACTTGTCGGGCATGTGAATGAGCTAAATTTGTCTGACGTCAAAATTTCTCAACCGGAACGGCGATTCAGACCGGGTATGAAGGTGAAAGTAAGAGTTTTGCAAGTTCAGCCGAGCAAGCGTCGAATCAGGTTAACGCTGAAAAAATCGCTCGTCAACTCTGACATCGCAATTGCAACTTCCTATGAGAATGTAGAAATTGGCCAACGGCTACAAGGTACTATCGTCCATTTCATCAAGGGTAAAGGTGCGATAATCGAGTTTTTCGGATCAGCAACCGCTTTCCTACCGGTTGTTGAAATGACGGACGGGAATGTCGAAAGTCCGGAGGAGTTGTTTAAGCTGGGCCAGACAGTCACAGTGCAAGTGATTTCGATTAATGCGGAGAATCGAAAAATGACTGTAAGCTGTCGCGAAAAGGCGAAGTTAATGAAACCGAAAAAGGACAAGAAAGTAGCTAAGAGCGAAACAACGAGTAAGGAGCTCGAGAATGCAGCTGAAATTTTTGAGTATGGTGAGGATGAAAGTGAAGGAGAGGATGAGATCGATGAAGACGCTGAGGACGAAATTTTGGTAAAAAATGATGAAGAGAGTGAGGAAGAAGAAGATCTCAATGAAATGGATATTGAAGATGACAACGACCTGCGTTCCGGATTGAAAGTTAGGGGGTTCGATTGGACAGCCTCCTTAGAGGAACCAATTCCCGCGGGGTCCGACTCGGATTCAGAATCAGATTCAGACTTGGATCGAGGACTTCGCACCAAACGCCGTCGGCCTACAAAGACGGCAGTTGATATCACAGGCGACCTCTCTACAAAAGCTCCTGAGTCAGTATCTGATTTTGAGAGGATGTTGATCGGCAATCCAAACTCTTCAAGCATCTGGATCCGGTATATGGCATTCCAGATCCAGTTAGGTGAGATAGAGAAGGGGAGAGAAATTGCAAAACGGGCGCTAAAGACGATTGCATTCAGAGAAGAGACACAGAAATTAAATATCTGGGTCGCTTTGCTGAACTTGGAAAATACGTTTGGCACAGAAGAGACGTTACAAGAAACGTTCAAGGAGTCATGTGTCTATATGGATCCTGATATTATGGCTGTTAAATTGAAAACCATTCAAAAGCAGCGTAACTAACTTTCATTACATTTATTAATAATTTTCGAATGGTGAAGTTTCTTTAGTGTGTTATGATGAACTGTCATTTTTTGAATGGGATAACAGTGCGGCAACTCAAATACGTACTCGATGTAATATTCTAGACAATACATATTTATTTATTATTTAGTTTCTATTTTTTTATTTGCCAATCAATATCATTCTATATTATATTATATTATATAGTATAGTATAGTATTGTTAAATGTCTGAAAAAGATATTGCCGGCCGTTCAGCGACGGTGTACAAGGCCGAGTCTGACAAGATTCCCGATGCTGTGAAGCGCAAGTAGAATCGAACCACCTATGAGGTCAACAACTAATCGAACTAGAAGATGACGAGGAACTTTATGAGATGTCTGCAGGAAGAGCAAAAATTTATCAAACAATGCTAACAAAGAAGTCACGGAAGCTGACTGAAGGGGGACCTATGATTTCTAGAGAAACGCGACTTGCGCTGGAAGCTGAGAAAGCGCAGCAACATCAAGCAGAGCGCCAGAAAAAGGGGATCGAAGTTCGGATAAGATTTCCAGATCAGACTCAGTTACTCGGGAAGTTTACGGGCCAGGAAACAGTCGGCGACGTCATGACGTTTGTCCGGTTCTCGCTCGTCGATCCTATGTTACCATTCTATTTGTTCATTACACCGCCGCGGAGGGAGCTGAGAGATGAATCCAAGAAACTCATCGCAGACTTAAAATTTGCCGCTCGAGAAATTGTCTATTTTGCCTGGGATCTTAAGTGTATAGAACGTGATTTCGGCAAGGACTATGTAGTTCCTAATCCTGCGCTGCGGCCCGAAGTGTTGAAAGAGGCGCAAGATATCGCGAATTTGGAGCTCAAGGCCGCAGAAGAACAAGCCAAACAAGAAGAGAAAGATGAAATCGAAAGGAAACAAAAGGGAAAAACTTCTGGTCATTTGCTTGGATCTAGCAGTAAATTGACTAAACCGCCTGCGTGGATGAGATTAGCAAAGAAGTAATGACAATAGACGAAGGGCACTTATAAATGAGTAAAATCTACGGACTGTCCAGCTATCTTTCAAACGGACCTAAGATATCTAATTAAACATAATGCCATTACTAATGTACAGTTATATAACGCAATGCTACAAGACAAACGACTTTAAAGATTAACCAGTAGCAGCCTTGAATTTCCTCTTCTCATACCACATGTCGCTCCTGCTCGAACCCAAATTAATAATCTTTGGACATCCGTCGCGATCTTTTTCCAACCGTGTGCATTCGAAGCAGTAAAAAGCGTCCGAGATTCCTTGACCTCCACAGATTATACATTTACCTGCAAAATTGCCAAATGAGCATTCGTCACAGATCCGCGCAAGTGTAGTCGGTCGGACTGGTTGTATTAGTCAGTATATTTATTCAGATCATAATTGTCAGGCACTGAACTCACCATATGAATCGCATACAGGGCACTTGCCGTCGCATTTCTCACATAAGCGCCCAACACTGATCCCGGCTGCTTTGCGGCATAGTACAAGATCAGGATGATGACGAGACATTTGTTGTGATTTGGTAAATTGCACTGTTTGGATAAAAGCTGTGTGAACATTCAGGTGGCAATCAGATTCTTATGGACACAGTCGGTCATGTGATGGAATTGACTCTACAATAGGACGCCAGTAATTCTGACGAGACATTATTCAAGCTATATTGCATTCTATGCAGATAGCTACACATTATAACTGCAATTATAAATATAAGAATTGATAGCTTATGTCGCTGAAACAAATCTGCAGCCGAGCTCTCCGGATCGGCCGGCCGAACTTCGACCCGTTCTCAAGGTCTTCTTCAGCAATGAGGATTACCTCTAAACTGAAATGCACAGCATCAAACCCTATTGAAACACGATATTTTCACGCCCAATCAGTTTCCAGACGACAGGCTAATTATCGCCGCTTTGGCGAGAACAATTCATTTAATAATAGCTCTTTTCGGGCAGGTTTCGGCGGATCGTTAGTCGCTGTCGTGCTCAATAATCCAAGACTCAGAAACCTTCTAATTTTTTTTCTCGGCGGCACAGCGGTCTTAGTTGTCACCCATATAGAACCTGCTCCCGTATCTGGCCGGCGAAGGTTGCTTCTATTTGGGCCTTGGCTCGAAAATAAGTTTGGTCAGCAGCAGTACGAACAGCTTCTCAGCCAGTATCGCGGTCGTATACTGCCAGAATCAGCGCCTGACGCGGTGCGTGTTTCCAGAGTCATGAAAAGGCTTATCAAGGTCGCAGGCATGTCTGACGACATTGACTGGAAAATTCACGTTATCGTCGATCCCAAGACCCCTCCTAACGCGTTCGTCCTACCAGGGGGGAAAGTGTTTGTTTTTAGCAGTATTCTCCCGCTCTGCGCAAACGATGACCAGCTGGCCACTGTGCTTTCTCATGAAACCGCACACCAGCTTGCTCGCCATTCCGGTGAAAACATGTCTCGTGCGCCTTTCGCCATGCTTGCTTCTATCGCCGCTTATCTTCTCACGGGTTCCTCCTCACTCACAGATATCATTGTTACTTTTGTGTTCCAGCGCCCAAGAAGTAGGCAGATGGAGTCGGAAGCTGACTACATAGGCTTGCTTATGATGAGCCAAGCCTGTTTCGACCCTCGTCAGGCAATTCCTTTTTGGAATCATATGGAAAATCTTGGTGGTATGAAGCCGGCGGAGTTTCTGTCCACGCACCCCTCGGATGAAACAAGAATTAGACAAATCCAGCAATGGATGCCAAAAGCCCTCCAGATCAGGAATGCATCAGAATGTCATTCGACCGAAGGCTTTATCAATGAACTGCACAACTCCTTTTCTTCCGCATTTTTCTACGATCCGAACCCTCCTCAATAGATATTTTCTAATACACTCCACTCAGTCTTAATTATATCCACCATAGTTGATCTTCTAATTATATATTACTTTCCTTATATCCTCCCACATCAACCCATGATTACTTCCGCTTAGGAACTTTAGACACCACCTTTGAAATAGCCGCCTTCACAACCGAACCACATTTCTCTACTTCTTTCTTCGTGAGACCATTCGTCATCTCGATCTTGAGACTAGGCAGTACCGGGAAGACTTCCTGGCTGTCTACATATTTCGCCCTGACGATTAAAACTCCGTTGGAAATACACTCATCCACAATATCCTGTAGCAAGTGGTCCTCGTCCTCAATCCGTCGCGTCTCCAGCACCTCAGATTTCAATCGAAGATGAATTAGCGCTGAATCAGGATCAGATGGCGAATAAATATACTTCGACTTGCCCACAATTGCCCGAAAGGCGATCACATTCTGCTGTAAACTCTGAAACATATCTTGTCCGTTCTCCATGAGATGTATCGCCTCAATCGAAATCCGCGCAAGATAGGCAGGCATCGAAGCTGAGAATACATAACTATTTGCCGTAATACGCTGGTGCGCAATAGCAAACTCTGATCCGGCACAGAAACCGCCACCCGCACACATCGTGTTGGCAAAGCTCCCAGTAATCATCTCGATCTCCACTGGATTCACATTAAAGTACTCGGTTAAGCCACGACCATGCTTGCCTAGTAAACCGATAGACCGGGACTCCTCAAGAATAACACGGTACTTGTACTGGTTCTTGAGAGCAACAATACGGGGTAAATCAGGGATATCTCCTGTATTTTCAAACAAACCCTCCGTAACAATAAAGCGACGAGTCAATCGTTTGCCTTTTGTGTCCTTTGCAACCCGCTGTAGAATACGCTCAAGGTCGTCCATGTCATTGTGCTCATACCAATAAACAGAAGCTCGCGAAATCAAAATTCCCTTTTGGATTGCAATGCAAGCGGCCTTGTCCGCAACAATAACATCGCCTCTTTTGGCAAACGCAGGAATTGTTGCCGAAATCGTATTGAATGCCTGAGCATACACAATCGCAGCTTGAGTTCCAATAAAAGCAGCGATCTCTTCTTCACATTTCACATGAACTTCCTGCATTCCATAGAAACCAGGAGGGCCACACGAACCAACACCGTACTCGCGCACCGTATCAATAGCTGCCTCCTTAATCACATCAAAGTTGAGCATGTTGAACATGTTAGACGACGCAAGATTCATGACCGTTTTGCCAGTACTGAGCCTGACACGAGGCCCAACAGGGCCCACGACGACTGGAGTTTTATCTAATTCGGTCTGCTTTGCATCGTCGAGCGGGGAAACAAGAGGCTCGGGAGTCCATTCTTCCACAAGCTCGTCAACTTCCTTCTCAGACAAGTGAATAAAATCTTTTTTTGCAACAGAATATTTAGAAGCCATGAAATAGCGAAGCGCAAACAAAAGTAAGCAGAGCTCCAAAAACGAGCGCATAGGGTCATTCTGATACGATGAGCGCACATAGCGCAGAACAATCGCAGAACCAGGGATTCGATTAAAATGAGAAGACATGGACTCAACCGTCGTATTGATATATACAAGAGTATCGTGAAGCGCCATCTCGGTAGTTTGAACAAATAATCTGTTGTTTAATGGTGATTAGCACCGTGATGAATGAAGCTAAGCACGCGCGTCTGGCAAACACAGCGATAAAAGCTCCGAACTGAATCTTTCAATTGCGACGAGTAACTACAAATGTGCGCAAAAGCAGTAAAATCTAGATATTCTCAAATAAAATAGATTCAGACAAAAACAACCTATCCCAATATTGATGGAAGCTGCTTGTCTATCTCATTTGAAAACAAACGCGGTTTATCCGTTTTCCCCAGGCATGAAGCAAGGCGCTCCCTAGCTTGACTTCCGGCATCCGCTTGTGCCTATTTTGGACTCGTAAGTTCCACTCCAATGCCCACTATGCCTATCGTCATTATTAATTTTGTGTGTGTCTGTGGTACGATAGCACCCAACTTTATTCTTCCGCTTGCGGAAATGGCTGTGGCAAACAAATTCACGTGAGTTACAGGTGACAATTATGGCCATAGTTAAGCTCAATCCTGGCTGCGCACCCAAACTAACGGCTGTCCCAAACCGAAATGTCCCAGCGAAGACAGGTCCCAAAGGGAAAACAAAGTGAAGGCTCTGCAGAGAGTTCAGAATCTCAAATGTTGAAACCAGGGTCTGATACAAGCGAAAGCAAAATAAATTCAAACTACGAGCCTCTTCCAACAAGTCTTCTCACGCGGGCACAGCAAGCCTGGCTGGACATAAAACATTATAAGCGTCGGTTCAGATTAAGATTGTAAGCTATTTGCTCTTCTCAGAGGTGTGCTTGCATTCCCACAAAACCCGTTTGAACAACTCCATAGTGTTGAGCCGCACAGATTTCTTGAAAGTAAAACTGACTAGTACTAGCTACTACAACAACACCGAGGGAAGAACGCGTAGGACCGTACGGATATTATAGTTTAAATCAACAAAATACATTCGTCTAGCTCCTTCTATTTTTTATTTCATCTCAAATCATCGGGATTCCAAAATTTTAGTATATAATAGGTAGAAGTAAGTTAAAAAAATCTGATTAAATAATAATGGTAGTAATCGTGATCGTGGGTCAATGCTTCTAAGCAAGGTAAGTAGACGCAGAAACATTTCCTCCTCTACCAGTCCAGTTGATGTGAATATCTTGGCCCTCAGGAAGAGTTTTAGAAGCACACTCCGGAAGAACGTGGAAAGTGTGAGCACCAAAGTAGTCACGCTGAGCCTGCAGAAGATTGGCAGGAAGACGAGCTGAACGGTATCCGTCAAAGAAAGAAAGAGCAGTCGAGAACGCTGGAGTAGGAATACCCCACAAGACGCTCTTGGATACAATCTGACGCCACGAGTCCTGTGCCTTCTCGATAGCATCATGGAAGAAATCGTCAAACAGAAGGTTCTCGAGATCAGGGTTCTTACGGTAAGCACGAGTAATCTCTCCTAAAAAGACTGATCGGATAATGCAACCTCCACGCCACATAAGAGCAATGGCAGGATTGTTGAGCTTCCAGCCGTAGTCGCGGCCAGCTTCTCTGATCAGCATAAAGCCTTGCGCGTAGGAAATGATCTTGGAAGCATAAAGAGCCTGCTCAAGCTGGTCGACAAACTCTTCCTTGTTACCAGAGAATTTAGGGGTAGGTCCGCTCAAAATCTTAGATGCGCGGACACGCTCGTCCTTGATAGCTGAAAGGCATCGCGAGAAAACAGCTTCACCGATGAGGGTGACAGGCATACCAAGGTCAAGCGCATTGATAGCAGTCCACTTACCAGTACCCTTCTGACCAGCGGTATCAAGGATCTTTTCAACTAGAGGGGTTCCATCTTCATCGTTGTAATAGAGAATATCACGAGTAATCTCAATAAGGAACGAGTCAAGAACTCCTTTGTTCCACTTGGCCAAAACATCACCAATCTCTTTGTCAGTGAAACCAGCACCGCGCTTTAAGAGATCATAAGCCTCGCAAATAAGCTGCATATCACCATACTCAATACCGTTATGGACCATCTTGACGTAATGGCCAGCACCAGAGTCTCCAACCCAGTCACAGCATGGTTCGCCATCAGACTTCGCAGCGATATCCTGGAAGATAGCCTTGATATGGGGCCAAGCAGCCTCGTTACCACCAGGCATGAGAGATGGTCCGTAACGGGCACCCTCTTCACCACCAGAAACACCAGAGCCGACGAAGAGATAACCCTTCTTGGCAAGGTACTCACAACGACGGTTGGAGTCGGGGAAATGGGAGTTACCACCATCGATAATGATGTCACCAGGTTCCATGTGAGGGAGAAGAAGCTCAATGAAGTCGTCAACAGCCTGACCAGCCTTGACAAGAAGGATCACACGACGTGGTCTTTTGAGCTTGGCACAGAGCTCTTCAATAGAGTGTGCACCGACGATGCTCTTGCCTACACAGCTGTTAGGAACCGAGATCAATCAAAAACCCCTCAAAAACTTCGGCATACCTTTGGCTTCGTTTTCAAGGAAGTGATCAACCTTAGAGACGGTACGGTTGAAAGCAACAACAGTATAGCCATGGTCAGCAGCATTAAGAATCAAGTTCTAGAGTATGTTAGTAAACTATCCGAAATAAGATCTAGTAATCAAAGAATTGATGGAGCAAAGTTAGACAGTCAAGCCGCGCGAGCAATGATCAAATTAATAACCTTAATCAGCTTAGCGCGGGGCTTGCATAGCAGAGGCTCATTGGCACTTAATAGCAAATAGCACACAAATAGTGTGTATGGCCGAACGAAGTCCAGTTCCATCATAAATAGTGATTTAGAAAAAAGTCGAAAAAAGCAATACTGACCTGACCCATGACAGCCAAACCAATGAGGCCGATATCTACAAAAGAAATTGTAAGTAAAAAGTTCATATCCGTGCAGATTAAGAACGAGAGAAGTCATTATATCGTAATTATCGCAAGATCTGGCCAGCAAAAAAAACAGCATCACACCAAGTAGGCCGATCCGAGCAGATCCAGGAGAAACGTTGCACAATATTATCAAGTCACAAGTACGAAACATAGTCAAAAAAAATATAAAAAGCGAAACGAAATTCGAGGATCATGCCGATTCGGTCCGGAAAGGAATAACTTAGCACGCATAGGCCGCAGAAGCCGATCGATGGCCACCAGATGGGGGATAAAGCCGCGAACAGACAGAACCGCGACAACAAAAGAAAAACATACCTCCACTAGAAAAAAAAAGATTAGCAAATTACAAGCAGAAGCAATTGAGTTGTTCTAAGGGGAATTGCAGGTGCAGACGAGGGTAACAGATTTCTGTTTGTGAAGCAGAATCTGGCAAGACGGCGATGCGGGGCCATCTAGAAGTTGAAGGTTGCCTGATTCGGACCTGGGAACAGCAAGGAAAAGAAAGCGGACGCACTTACACAGGCTCAGACATTGCAGAAGAATATGAATGTAGTTAAAGCGACAAAAGGGATTAGGAACGAAAAAGACGAAGAACTAACAGCGCGGATGTTCAGTTAAAGAAAACAAGAACAAGTCAGGACAAAGAGCGAAAGTAGAGAGAGAAAAGGAACGACGATGGTCCCAGAATGGCTGCGGGCGGGGGGCACTCACTAAAGGACAAATCTGGGCCGGAGCGGGCGGCAGAGCACCGTAACACGCCAATATCACTAAGAGTCTGGGTCTGGTGCTGTGAGTAGAAGAGGGTTTCGTACTTTGGAGCTACTTTTGGCGGGCGGTTGTGCTCCGCCGGGATGCGATTACTAGTCGGGCAAAGGGTACACAGGGAGTAGGAGGTTACGGTTGTCAGGGCAACTTGGCAGAGGCAGCAGTCTGGGAGGAGGACCAACGGGCATGCTTCTGAGAATGGATGGATGGATGGATGGATGGATCAAGACAGGTTCACCAGTTGGGTTAGTATGGAAGACTTTGTTTCTTCGGCTAACGAGTCAGCATAGAGTGAATGGATTCCCAAACAGGAATCCTTGCTTCCGCCGACAATTGGATTTCCGTTGCTCAATGAGGGCATTGTGCAACGTGGGCGAAACAGAAAAACAAAAAAGCTAAAATTTACAATAAAAATTACAAAACAAATTGTAATGCAAACTGTAGACAAACTATTCATAATCCACGAACGCATTTTCATGAAATAACACCATGCCCTCTCCTGTTTACCTCCCGCTCTTGGGAACCTCTGTGTATGGGAAATAGGTACAAGTTATCCTACTCCCCTTCTTTCTCTCGCTCTCTCACCTACATAATCATTATGGCTGGTTGGAGCTGGCGTGAACATTTTCTATTAGTTCCTTCCGCCTGCAGTCGCCGCAACTTCTCGACTCGACTCGTGCTCAACTTCATCTTTCGACAGCTGGACCATCAATCAGAATGGCATCGTCTTCATCGCGATAAGGGCCCCTGCTCGTCATGTCTGAGGATGTATCCGAACAATCGTCTCGGACTGGTATCACTAGCACCTCTTCGCCTCCGACGACTACTAAGCCAGGCTTATAACCATGTGACTTGATAATAGAGTCGACAAGATAATACTGAATCATATTCATTCTGGGATTGTTAATATTGTCCTCTAATCCATAATTTCAAAATATATCAAACTTACATTAACGGAAAGACCTATTGAGTAGATATATGGTTAGTATTAGTTGGATATGAGCCTTGATGGGCCGATATATTCAGAACGGAAAATGCGACATACCAGCATGACGAATGAGACCTCAATTCTTGCATGGCCGTCAGTCCAAGATAGCAAGAAGCTTGCGCAGCCATCCCAAAATGGCATCGTAGTTAGCATTACGTAGACAACAAATTTCATGCAGCTCAAACTGATAAAGTACATCGCTGCTTGTCGTAGAAACCAGCTGAATCTAGGAGGAAGTCCGTACTCGCCAGATCTCATGCCTACTATCTGTAGTCGAAATGCTAAACGGCCGAACATCCATAGAAATCCCCATAAAATTGGTACGCCAATTGTAGTATCTAGTAAAATATTTAAAAAATACCTTAAATCAGGTCAAAATCGGCGAAATTAGACAGGTGTAAATACTGACCAGTTGCATGGATCTGTAGGAAGCTGTTCGTCTCGATTACTTGATAAGATGGCCAGAAATAAATTCATCGCATGTATTCCACTAGCACCAAGTACCTGTTTGGAAACATCGAAGGCCCTAATGCGCTTTTAGTCAGAAGCTTCTATTCCATCAGCTCGGCTTACCACACTAGAACAGGTCGACGAGGACTTTCATGAAACCTCTTGTACACCAGCGACATGACTGCCAATCCTCCCATTGCACCCTGCACAATTAGCGCAAACGGACCGAGGAGCTGGCATCGATCATCCATTATAATATTCAAGGTAAAAGTGAGCTTTCGTTATATCAATATCTATCGATCCGTCTTGTAATCTCTTGTCAAATCCACCGATAGATAGCTATTTTACACCACAAGCAAATGAATCGACTAAACTCAACTTATATACTCTTATGTCCTCTTGCTTCCTCTTATATTCTCTTACCCAGCATAGACAGTTCCTTTTGTATCTAACCACTATCGTTTCGAGTTGACTCTTATGCAAGCTATCGTCAAATACTTCTTTTGGCGGGTTCTACGGAGACGACTGGAAGTCGACGTTCGGAATCCCCGTGCGCCACATTTAGTCTTAGCCACCGTCAAGCCTCACGGGGCTCATTGTATATTGTTTAAGGATTTCAACTTGATTTCAAAAGATGAATACCAGCTTACTGATTGATTAGATACAAACTCTTGACAATATTGGTGGCGAAATGGAAGCATATAATATTAAGAATGCTCTTCCTGGATGTTTTTATTACGTAAAGGCTTGTTTAATCTTTGCAAGTGGACTACTCGATGTCGCAGTTGGACTTGCTACATTTCGGTTCTTCAGATTTGTGTCGAGATGGTTTCCCCAGCTTTCAGCAACTGGAACCGTCATGGCTGCGTCTTCCTTGTGGGGTTATCTACTTTTTCTTGTTCAGGTGCTTTCCATGTATCTAGGACCACTGTACGCATTGATCTGACTTTCGTAGACTGTGAAGGGATGCCAGATATCATTCAGTGGCGACGCGCTTGATCCGCGAACATCTGCGATTCTGATCTGTAAATACCCACGATAAATACATACTCAAAAAGTACTGGCTTTATTGACTCTGGATTAGGCAATCATCGCTCCATGGCTGACTATTTTCTACTTGCTGCATTATCGACGTTTTATCGCGTCAATGGATATCTTGTGATTGTAAACTGGCGATCTGTTTTCACAGTTCCGTCGCTGAAATGGCTGTTTCTCAGTTTATGGGTCCGTCAGGACTGGACTCTGGCACCTGAAGAGATGCAGAAGCTGTTTTCCTTGTTTCATTCTGGCCCTTATTGTGGGTATATACCCGTGTATATGAGAATTGTCGACTCACAAATTAGGGATGACGATATTTCCAGAAGTGATTTGTTTTGATTCTGATGTTGCTTTCGAGGTTTGCTTCTATCGATTGTCCACTCTATCTCTGGCTGACCTGTCTTAGCACCGACGATATTGTAGTCTGAATGGTCTGACAGAGTTACACTACTGTTTATACCCACGTTTTGAAGGTTGTTGGCACTAGATATGTTAGTTCCGAAGTATTACTGACCGAACTAGCTTCTGTTCCTATTCTCAGTTATCTTATGGAGCAAGCAACGGTTGATTATGTCTATGACATAACGTTCTTTTACGAAAAAAATAGCTCGCTTGGGACTGATCCTAAATTTGTATCTTCATCTGCACTGGAACCGTCCTCTAGCAGCTTGAAATCGTCTGACCCCAAACGTACTTGCACCATCACAACACCCACTCTGCGAGACATTTTATTTGATAAAGCGCAAACTTGGCATCTGCACGTTCATGTTGACCGTCTCCCAGTTGCTGCTATTCCCAGGGATGAGATCGCGTTGGAAAGATGGCTTGAACGAGTTTGGATCAAAAAGGATAGGCTGCTGGCATCTGTTCAGAAAAAGGGTCTTTCATACCGAGGACTGGGATTTGTTTATTATCCTGGAGATCAGCTGGAGAGTGATTCGGCTTGAATTTCACAGTGAAATTACATGAGTGGAAGCGAATAGTATCGATGCAGGTAATTCGTTATATTATTAGATTAGTAGTACTGTACAGATTTATATACTTAGAGTGCCTATCTTTGCAGCAATTGCATCATCAGATTCTAGATCTTCCGCCTCTGGAGATTCTTCCGCAAATTCGTCATCGCGTGTCAAACTCTTGCGTTCCTCATCATGTTCTTCCTCATCACCACTAGAATCTGCATCCTCATCCTCATCAGAATCTTCTTCCATATCTGACAAATCATCTAGCTCTCCAAACCCTCTATCTTCAAATATATCATTAATTTTAGCGATAAGAGGATGTTCTTCCGAAAACTTATTCCCGTTTAGCTCTAACTTTTGAATCGCCGAAAGGCTGATTTCTAAGGCCGTAGTGATCAATTCAATGCCTTTAATATCAATTTCGTTATACTGCAGCCGCAAAATTCTCAAGTGAGGAAAATTACCCGAATCGAGCAGCGCCTGGCCCAAGATTTCGCCGCCTCGTGCAGAAAGTAAACAATCTCCGACACCCAATTCGACTAGTTCATTTTTCCAGTTTGGTAAAACTTTTGCAAGGGCGAGTGCACCTTTAGCAGTAAACGTGTTATCTTGTAGATCTAATTTGCGCAGACTTTTACAGTTGGCTAAGCCCTGAGTGAGTAATACCTCAATTCCTTCTTGGCGAATACCGTTCTGATAGAGCTGAATCTCTTCGACCAATTTGTTAGCAGCAAAACACGCGCTCCAGGCTTCCATGCTGCCATTTTCTAGCCGATTTCGACCGCAAATCACGGTCTTTAAAGGGCACTCTATGCCAGATTCCTGTTTGGCCCGAGCAAGGTCTCTCAGCGCCAGAGCGACTCTCGATCCGGCAATTGGTCCAAAGCCGTTATTTGCAAGGATAAGGTGCTGCAACGGCACATGCTTCGCCAGAAAATCGGACAGCGGATCAATCGCAGAAAGCCCAAGCGCATTATCAGATAAATTGATCGTGTTCAATTTCGGCAGTTCTAATAAAGCTGAAAGAATGTGTTGTAGACTCGCGGGAATCTCGTCTTTCAGTCGACCCGTAAACATGTCTGCCAAATTAGCTTCCTATAAGTCTGTTAAAAAGTAGCCTAGAGTGAAAGCTCATTTCGAATCACCTTCAAAGACTTTTTCGAATTTAAGCATTCTGCTAGTGCTGCTGATGCTTCGACTCCAAACGTGTTTCCTGAGAAATCCACGACTTCAACTCCTTCGATTTTGTCCAGTTCGGCCAAGTACGGCTCAACGTCATCTTTTGTATCTAGTTTCAGCGATTTGCCCTCAAGTGAGTATGTTTTAACTGTCATTGTTGTAAATCAGTTTTGATACTAATTTCTGGAATATTTGTTGACTGGTAACTTGTTAACATTTTGTCTACTCCCCAAAGAATTTTGTAAATATTAACTGAGTGTTTGTTCCGCCTTTTATGCCTTAAAACTCCACCCATTGTGCATTTAATTCAATATATGCTCATCAAGTCCCAATGCCGGAATTTATAATGCTTGCCATATGCTTATATTTTAGTTCTATGATACTGTTTCCACGCTTTATAAACATACGAATTATTTGATTACGAAATATGGCATTCGATTTGTCACAAGAGGTATCGCAAAACATGCCAAAAGACGTCAAAGGTAAGTCTTAATCTATGACTAAACAGCCATACTAACATTTACAGTTTCCGAAGTCCAGCAGAGTAAGTCGGTTTCGCAGGATTCAGACTAATGTTCATTAAAAATTACAAATTCTTAACGTTTTCTAGCTTCGAAGCCAAAACCATGCTGTGTTTGTTTAGACGAGAAGACCGCTCGAGATGAGTGCATGCTAGTCAGTGAAGATGGGCGAAAACAATGTGCTGATCTTATTTCCAGCTATAAGAGCTGCATGAAAGAATATGGATTTAACGTCTAATATCATTACAATTGTTCTT
Organism: [Lipomyces] oligophaga; assembly: GCF_038497815.1. Taxonomy (NCBI): domain Eukaryota; kingdom Fungi; phylum Ascomycota; class Lipomycetes; order Lipomycetales; family Lipomycetaceae; genus Lipomyces; species [Lipomyces] oligophaga. The sequence continues at coordinate 1,415,941 of NW_027117786.1, read as the reverse complement.
TGCGACCTCAATATCTGGTCTATATTGTATATAACGAACTAATTATAACTCTCCTCAGCCGAATTGCATCGTTCGGGCCTTGTGCCCTAGCTCATACAAGTCTTGTAAACCATCCAATTATTCCAGATTGCAAAAATGAAGAAGCATGAAAAACATAATTCTACGTTCGCTACAATCCAGAGATCAGGATATCGAGATGGCGGTTCGATGACAAACTCGAGAATATGAAGAACCGTAATACTCAGATATGAAGACTAACTGTTAATTCTAACAACTCTACTTTCATCGACATTAACTCACAACTATTATAAACTTCGCTAAATAAGACGAGGGCAATCGACTGTACGAATGCATAAGCCAATTCCATAAAAACCCGATTAAAAAATACTGCATAACCAGGCCGTCCTTTTTTACCAATGGCCAAAGACTGTTCATTAGCTTAAATTATTTCAACTCTGTTCGAACTCACCTAAAATATGCTACGTTGTTGATCCAATATATGTAGCATTGGATGTCGATGTCTAGTTCACCCACTAATTGAAGAGTGATTGGTAATAGAGGTAGTAAAATGCTCTTTTCGTGGACCTGAAACGAAAACAGATAAAACCCAAATGCAGAAGCCGACACAGCCCACACAAGCGCGTTCTTTCTTGGATGCCGGAGAAGAAGAATGAAGCTGGGCAGTACGGAAATCAACGTCGCCGCAAAGCTGAAATAAAGTTAGGCTGTGATAATCCATGGATCATCTAATCTCACCTCAGTCGCTGTAGCTGGAGTTCGCTAAATATATATTTGTATTTGAATATAATATTTGTCGCACACCAAAAGTTAGCAACTTTGTCTTCCCATAAACCTCGAGCAAAAGGGAAAACTCGGATCATTATTTGCGTCAATTGTATTTTAATGTTTGCAGCGGAATAACCTGAACTAACCCCTATAGGCAGAACAAGAACGCCAAACGTCAAGATTGTCGCGATAGCTAGAGATATGAACCGAGCAATGTTAAGCCGAGGATATAAACAGATGCCAAGAAGATAGGCGAAAACTGGTATCGCGTAATATAAAGCCATTTGCTTGAAAGTAAGAGCCATAACGAAGAAAACTGATCCAACAACAATTCTGTCTTCCAGAATATACGCGATTGCCGCTATGGCAAAACCAAGCATGACAGAATTATATCTATCCGATTTGAAAAACAGAAACCTACTAAAAGGAATTTAAAGTACTCACTGGAAATGACCATGGTCTATGAGAATCAGAGAAGGCTGAAGCAGTACCATGGCTGTCGAAATGGTATGGAAGTAGGGCGAAAGCTTCGTGTGGTTGATTTTCCATCGAATAAACATAGTGACTGCAGGAATATAAATCAATACATCACTAATGACTACAGTTGACCGCATATAACTTTTAAGATCTAGCTGTTCGCATCCTCGAGAACTGTTGAGTGCAAACCAGACTGGATTGAATAAAGTGCCTCTGCTTAGATGTCAGTCAGTGCGTTGGAGTATATGCTGTTCTGCTTACACCCATCCCATTATCCAGGAATGATATGCTGTCAACGGTGGATAGTCCAGACCCCAGTAAGGCAAGTCATACCAATACCATTGGCTCATGGGCAATTGGTACGTAATTTCCATCCAATGTCGCTGAGCCTCAAAATCTCCGTGAAGTGGTGGAACATTTTCCCCTGAAATCAGTTAGATATCTGTCCTTGAACGTTTTTCAAGAGGCATCGGACCCGAAAATGATCCAAGTCCGACAGCTAGGCGGAAAAGCAGAGAAATCATTATTATCGCCTGTCGGGCAACCCATTGAGTTCTCGCTGCCTTAAATGATACTAGAAACACGCTTAAAGGCGAATTATCCGATATCGAACTCTCCGACATCTCCACCCCGTCTCCCTTCTCGACTGATCTGGTCGATTTGCCCTCCAATTGAACCGGTTTTGACTCAATTTGCAATTTTCTGAGTTTGTCTGTTAATATTAAATCATTTTCTGCCATTTTTTTCACCCCTTCCTGGCATTATAGTTATCCGGGATGTAATTATGCACACTGTAGAAAGCAAGCTCCACAATTTAAATAGTCAAGTACAAGAACAACGGAGACGTAAGCGGGGCGGTGGGAGATCTCTAATGAACTCATTATATTACTTTTGGCAGTTTTAATACGTGCTATGATATTTAGCATATATTCTTTATAAGTGATCATAGAATAAGAATAAATTCTAGCTATATTGACTGACTAGGTGATCTTAGATCTCAGCGAATGTGAAAGAAGCGTCTACCGAGTTCAGTGGGTCATAGATTGAATACAAGATCATCAGATTACGGCAGATCGATACTAGATCGAAACAAGACATAACAAACCATGTCGCCGATATATCGAAAGCGCAAAATTCGGGACCAATATTGCATTCGAGCCGACAGCAACAGTGTTAGACAGCAGAGTATAACATCGAGTGGTCATGGAGACGGCGTTCGCAACGAAAATGGGCAACGATCGACGAGACCAATGATTAGTCCTAAGCGGATAAAGAAGGAGCTCATCGCCTTAGAAAATGACTTGTGAGTTTGTCTTATTATTGTTCTAGCTTTATGAAATATTTTTTGGGCTAATAATCTAACTGGAACAGTGTTATGAATGATAATACGATCAAGCGTGATCCAAACTTGCGCTGCCACATCTGCAGGCGTAGGAATCCATCGATGCTTTCTGCAGAAAATAGAGAATGCGATATTTGTCACGGAGTCACCTGTATAATCTGTATGCGGCAGTGTTCGGCGTGCCGCTCTTTGTGCTGCAGCGAGTGTTCGCATGAAATGTGAGATGTTTACTGTAAATGGAGATTACCTACTAATGAGCTAGATTACCTGCTGAAGAGGTTTTTTGCGATAAATGTTATAAGCCGATCTAGGCTTTAAATGTTATTTATTCATTGCATAATCAGCACTTCCCTTTTTATGTATCTGCTGCATAGTATTTTGTTGGCGTTGGATGGCATTATATTTGCATTTGGACTCCTCAGATTTCTGCTTTCTAGTGATATTGGTTATGATGTTTCCTTGGCGCTTAGCATCTTTGATTGTCATGTGAAATCATGTAGTAGTTGTGGTGGTCAAATATACTGATGTATCGCTGTAAGAATACAAAGATGTTTAATATTCTGCGATCAATTGCATGTAAAATTTGATCAAATTATCAAATTTCATTATTACTTTATTATGTTGTAAATATCAATATTGATGCTCTTAGTTACTTTAATTATCAAGTCAAGAAAATTAAACATAAGTCAAGATTATACTGAGACAAAGAAATCTATGAAAGTCGTGCGGTTATTTCTCGATATTTCCACTTGTGTATTTTTCTACTTCGTAGGTAAAAATATTTATGAACTCAGTGCTTTACAGCATATAATTGTATTACCAAAGTACAATACAAAAATTAACACTGCAGAGACGATATATGAGAAACAATATTACTTACGACAATTCGCAAGCATAGTCAGAGCATCTGAATGTCAGATACCACTCACTACCGAGATCTTGGTCTCTTAGAGACGTATTTCGTGAGTCGAAATGAAATCGGGTTCTATTCACCCGTTGTTGTCTGGACAGAATATGAAGCTCCGATAAATCGGACTGTGCTTATCAGCGGTGTCGTAAAGTTGCTTGAAAAATGGTCGCATTTGTCTGCATGCGTTTTTCGACACTTGAAGCCAATGCAGTTCCGTCTGCTAACCACGATAGATCTCCATAATTTGATTGAGTTTGAAGACGGGCAAGGGTCTTTTGTTGAGACTTATTTACCGAGTCTTCATAAGCACACTTTTGATTATGACGAGAAGGTGCCATTGTGGAAGATCACTGTGTATCAAAGCAAGATTATCGCTCTCACCTTCGACCATGCGCTATTAGACGGCACTGCAGCTGCAATATTCCAAGTGGACCTCAACAAGGCTATGCAAGATGTTGTACCAGATACAGAAATACCAACTTTCTTTTACGGAAATTCAGGAACTAACAAAGGATTTGCAATTGATCAAATGAGGAAACTGACTCCGCCATTTACTGTCGCTGTGGCCGCTTTTGCCAAAGAGTTTTTTCCTTCTTTTTTGAAGCCAAAGTCCAATATCGAACGTACGACGAGCTTATATCCTCCAATCGCCCATCCTGCTACAAATGTTCAGTATCGGCAGCGGGTACTGTCAACTTCAGACATGGCCAAACTGATTAGCATGTGTCACCAACACGCTTCGACTTTTACGTTCTTTCTGCATACAATCTTATGCGTTGCCGTAGCTAACACACTGGTGTTGTCGAAAGATTTGATTTGCGATGTTCCAGTCAATGCTCGTCGATTTCTGCCAGGTCCAGGATACGAGAAATTGGCCAAACCGCGATACGGCAATTACGTCTGTAGATATCGAGTTATTTCCAAACGTCTTGAAAAATTTGATTGGGCTGAGGCGATGTCTCAAACTGAAACGGCAAAACTAAAACTCGCACCTGATTTGCTGTACAGTATTGGGATTCTTTGGTACTTATTTGGCAAGTACACAGATTATATCAAGAGCCAAGTAGGCAAGCCAGACCGCGACTCGGATATGGAGATTTCGAATCTTGGAGCTCACTATTTTACTGGATACGGTAAGGTGGTCAACATGGGATTTTCGCAGCCTCAAGCTACCAACAATGCGCCATTTGAGCTGAACGTTGCCGGAGTCAAGGGCGAATGCACGACAATTATGACACGATGGAGTGACAGTGTTACTGGAGAAGGTATTGGAAACAGATTTTGGGTAGAGCTGAATTTGTTGCTTGATGGAATTCTGGATATTACATCATCGCCCGCACAGTCACCACCGTTATAGCTGACAGGACTGTCAGCATGATAACCGTAGGTTGAAAAACTACAAGAATCAATACTAGTATCTATGAAATATATGAATCAATCGATTTTCAGTTTAGTGACAACATAAAGATCAAAAGCATTTTTGCTCACATTTGCTGTGAAAAGTCCAAGCCAGTTGGAAAATATAGTAACCGCCGCAGGGCCTTAAATCCCATAACCACTACTTATTGCGGCGACGGTACAGCATCCATTTTATTTCTTATATGAATTTTCTATAGCGTGTTCATGTTATTAACCAAATAATATAAATATACTATCCATCTATATTAAATCATCACCAATTGATGATCCATCGCATTCGCACGTCCTTGCTATCAAGACAGTGCTATTATTGGGCTACCACTGCTACTGTTGCCTCGTCCATTTCATACTTTGTCTACGGCACCGTTCAGCCTAGTTTAGGATCCTCAATTACCTCTTCCAGATTCTACAGCGTCTTCACAAACATTTCTTATATATCTTCTGCAGCTATGTTGCGAAACATTGCTGATCCGTTAGTTTCGGATCCATCCGCTACTGGTGGTGCGCTTGACGGTAGTACTGTGACGGTTCTTGCCTCTGCCTTGGAACATCCAGAACTTGATGACCGTTCATACAGAGTCATCAGACTCCAGAACGATCTTGAGGCACTACTTATCCATGATCCGGACACAGATAAATCTTCGGCCGCACTGGACGTCCGCGTCGGTAGCTTCAGCGATCCGCGCGATTTGCAAGGTCTTGCTCATTTTTGCGAGCATCTCCTGTTCATGGGTACCGTGAAATATCCGAAGGAAAATGATTATAGCGAGTATCTATCTTCTCATTCTGGTAGGTCAAATGCCTACACAGATTCCTGCGACACGAATTACTTTTTTGAAGTCAACCATGAATTTCTGGAAGGGGCGCTCGACAGGTTTGCCCAGTTTTTTATATCTCCGTTGTTCTCGATCGAGTGTAAGGACCGTGAAATTAGGGCCGTTGATTCTGGTGTGTACTATTCCTTTAATTTTGTTATCTAGATCTAATATCTATTAGAAAATAAGAAAAACCTGCAATCAGATCTTTGGCGGTTATATCAGCTGGATAAATCGCTGTCAAATCCTGATCATCCTTACTCCAGCTTCAGCACTGGAAATCTCGAGACACTCGATGCCATTCCAAGCAGTAAAGGCATTGATGTCCGTGAAGAGCTACTTAAGTTTCATGAAATGTACTATTCCGCCAATCTCATGAAACTCGTAGTACTGGGTCGTGAACCATTAGATAAACTCGAACAATGGACTGTCGAAAAGTTTTCCGCTGTTCGTAACAACAAAGCGGAGGCTCCTAAATTCAAAGGGAGTGCAATCTCGCAAGAGCAGATGCAGATTGAAATATTTGCAAAACCCGTCATGGATGACCGCAGTCTTGAGATTTCATTCATGTTTCCAGACCAGAAACCTTTATTTGCCAGTCATCCGGCGCAATATTTTTCGCATTTGATTGGCCATGAAGGTCCTGGATCTATATTGCAGTATTTAAAGTCGAAATCGTGGGCAAACTCGCTCTCTGCGGGGTCTCATAATATTTGTGATGGATCCGAGATCTTTTCAGTATCTGTTGATCTAACAAACGAAGGCTTGAAAGTTTACGAGGACGTTATAGTCACTATATTTCAATACCTGAAACTTCTTCAGCAAACTCCTCCTCAAGAATGGATTTATGAAGAGCTTAGAGATATCGCCGCCTCAAACTTCCGTTTCAGACAGAAAGCTCCTGCTTCCTCCACAACCTCAAAACTTGCTGCAGTCATGCAGCGATCTCTTCCTAGAGAATGGCTTCTCAGCGGTCCTGCACTTTATCGTAAATTCGATTCAGAGGCGCTCATGGACTCTGTTAAGTATTTTACTCCGGATTCGTTTAGATTTAGCTTGACCAGCCAGATCTTCCCCGGAGACTGGGATCAAACTGAAAAATGGTACGGAACTGAGTATAAAGTCACGTCATTATCCGATGATCTTTTGAAAAAAATCAAAGATGCTCCGCTCAATCCTGCTCTTCATCTTCCAACTCGAAATGAGTTTATAGCCACAGACTTTGAGGTCGAACGCAAAGAAGCAGCTGTCTCTACCAAGCAGCCTATTCTCATCCGTGATCAAGGCGGGTCAAGACTCTGGTTCAAAAAGGATGACACATTTTGGGTTCCAAAAGCCAGTGTTCACATTCAATTCCGTAATCCGATTGTCACGTCTACGCCTGAGAATCTAGTTAAATCGCGTTTATTCACTGAGCTTGTCAGCGACGCACTAAATGCATATGGATATGCTGCAAGCATTGCCGGACTTTCGTATCAAGTTGAACTGGGTGCATCAGGGATCTTTATATCAGCCCAAGGATTTAATCATAAGCTTTCGGTATTGCTACAGAAGATCCTGGAGAAAATTAGTACTTATCAAGTTGACCCGGATCGGTTTGAAGTCATCCGGGAGAAAATCCATCAAGAGTACCGAAATTCTTTATATGGGACACCATATTACCAAGTTGGATCATATACCTCGTATTTGCTTTCCGAATTCTCGTTTTTGACTGAGGAGAAGCTGACAGAGTTGGAAGCCGTCTCGGCGGAAGATGTGCAGCATTTTATTCATCAGGTACTAAAGCAGTTCAATACCGAGATTCTGGTTCACGGAAACTTAAGTAAAGAGGAAGCTTTAAAAATTTCTGATGCCGTTGACGACCAAATTCAGCATAGACCGTTACCTAAATCTCTAGACATTCGTCCGAGATCGCTTGTGCTGACCGAAGGGGCCCAGTATGCATATAAACGTCTTTTAGAAGATAAAAGGAACATCAACTCATGTATCGAGTATTATATACAAGTTTGTGGAGATACTGATCGAGAGAATCGTGCTATTCTCGGTATCATTTCTCAGATCGGAAGCGAGCCCGCATTTAATCAGCTGCGAACTAAAGAGCAACTGGGATACGTGGTATTCTCCGGAATCAGGGTATCTCGGACCATGGATGGATATAGAGTTTTGATCCAATCTGAACGGACGACCGAGTTCTTGGAGACACGAATTGACTACTTCTTAGACCAATTTGGGAATATCATCAAAGAGTTGACCGATGAAGAATATCAGAAACATGTCCAAAGTCTGATTGCAAAAAAATTGGAAAAGCCAAAAAATCTGGGCGAAGAAACAGGACGATATTGGGGAAGAATTTTAAGTGGATTCTACGATTTCGACCGAAGTAAGCATTGTGATTTTCTCTTTTGAACTGTGACCACTAACTCAAAATCAGATGAACGGGATGTTGAAGTTTTATCGAATATAACGAAAGCCCAGGTAGTAGATTTGTATTACAAGTACATTCATCCGTCGTCGCCTTCGCAGTCCACGATTGTCGTGCAACTTCAATCGCAATGTGCACCTGCGCCGCCAGATTTACAGACCATCTTAAAGGCCCAGTTGCCAGAATTTTGGAAGGAGTCTGAGTTACCTGCAGAAAAGCAGATTTCAACCGACGAATTGGAGGGGATTGCTCGGTCTGACGATCCTGTGGCAAGCATGAAGAAATATTTTATCGATACAGGATTGGAAGAATCTTGGGAAAATGAGGGGAAGTCATTTATAATGGGTGCAATCAAGTTTTCTGCGGCACCCCTTGAAAAGGTAAACCAAACGTTGATAGAAGATGTCGGCTTGTTTAAGTCATCACTGCCTGTCTCTACGGCGCCAGTGCCGACCAAAAATTTGTTGGAGTATAGGGAGATAGATCCCAAGCTGTGAATGTAGAATTGAGTAATATGTGAAAGATTGCAAAGATAATAATATAATAAGAACCGTATATCATAACCAAAATTAAATAACTAAGCAAGATAGACCATGTTTGTAATCATAATCAAATAATGTGAAATACTTCTCGCTGCAATAAACTACTCGGTGAAGTGCTTAATGATGGTGTTCCTGCTGGTATCTTAATCCACCTATAGAGTCAATAGTGAATCTACTATTGAGACGGGGAAAGTAATAACCTACAATAAGTGCATGAATTTGGACCGTCTTGATCGAGATTAATGTATACTTTCGGATGGCCTTGGACACCACGACCTAAAGAATGTCAATATCAGTCATTATCAGTTTCACGCAATTCCACAACCCCGGAACAAAGTTTCATACCTCCATCACAGACAGCAATGCGGTCAGCTACAAATTTAATCGGTTGCTGGTTAATAAGCTCTATACCGGCATACGGTCTGGGCTAGTTTATGTTAGTTTGAGAGACATCCTGATCACAAGATATTAATATATATATATCAAAGATATACCTGCTTCGTCAAATCACTCTGCACAAATCTTGGCCCAGTCAGCGCCTCCGAACGTGGTCTCTGGCTCTTTGCCCACGTAGATATACGGTTCGGAGCTTGCTGAGCCAGAGCTTTCTCTTGCTCAGTTAAAGCAGTGTTCTCCTCGGTTTTTGTGACGACTTTGGTCGAATATCGCAGCGCGGCAAGTCTTACCGAATACGTGCAAATCGACGGGCAAACCTTAGACGGTCCTGAGAACCTCTGCAACATCATCATTAACGCTATAATACCGTCAAAGATACGTAAAATTCTGTACGAATCAACTAAGTTTCAGTGTGCAGTTCTGAAATTAGAGTATTAATTGAAGCCGAGTTCGGGGCAACTACAATTTATTCCAAGAAAGGCGATTGGCTACAAGAAAACTAATACTGGGGACAAAAACTCGAAATTACGTTGCCCTGACAACCTGACTATCCCACACGTAAATAACAGACTTGTTTACCGACGCGCTCTATTTCAGCAACCAGGGCTCCTGACGTTTATCAAAAATTGCTTCAAATTGTCTGAGAAGTCAGATTTTTTTAGAATTTTTACATAGCTCTGGATCAAAAGCACAATGGAATTAGATTCAATGTTGGTCAAGCAACCGATGAACTTGCAGAAGCCAATCTCGAGTGGACTCGCTCTTTCAGCACAAATAGCCCAAATCTTTCAAGATTGTCAATATTCAATATCAACACATAAGAAACTATCAGTCAAGCTTTGGAATATTCATAAACAGTCTTGTGTTGCTGATAGGCAAACAGAGTTTCAAAAAACTTTTCTTGCTATGGTCAATCGTGTGCTTCCAGTCAAGAAGACCGAACCTGCTAGCGAACGAGTAGCAAAATACGTGCTTACCTATATTGAATATATATACAATCAAGGTGAACATCGATTTTATTCTTGATTTTGTGCTTTGTTAACAGTCAATTTTCAGGGGGAAGAAATGAAGATGGCGATGGCGACTTGGACATGGACATGGACATGGACATGGACAAGGAACAGAATGCAGAACATGCTATTGCCATGGATCTCGTGGAAGCTCTCGTGAGAAATTTGATCCGTGGGCTCGTAACAAAATCCAAGGCAGTTAGATATCGTTCGTGCCAATTATTATCTAGTCTAATTTTATCTCTCGGAGAAATTGAGTATGCTCATCTTCATAGCTCAGATCTAGATCTAACAGATGCAGTGATGAATTATTCCAAGAAATCCGAAGCGGCTTTTACCACAGATTGCATGACAAGGAAAGTTCGGTTCGAGTACAGGCTGTAATTGGTCTAGCTAGATTGCAAGGCTCGGATGAAGAAGACGAAGAAGAACCCGTGGAGGAACAGCTGATTCGTTTAATCCAGCATGATCCAAAAGCGTGAGTAATTTATCTGGCTACTTTATAATATGTTAATAATTTTTAGGGAAGTCCGACGAACTGTATTATTGAATCTGGAAAAAAATAATGCCACAATACCTTACATTCTGGAACGAGCAAGAGATGTAGATGCAATCACTCGAAGAAGCATCTTCAACCGCACGCTCCCAGATATTGGTGATTTTCGACTTTTAAGTATAGGTATGCGTGAAAAACTACTTTCATGGGGATTGAATGATCGCGATGAGATCGTGAGATCTGCGACCTCGAAACTCTTTTCCTACCAGTGGCTTGAACATACAGGAGGTGATCTTTTGGAACTACTTGAGCGTTTAGACATCATGAACTCAGAGATTGCAGATAAAGCCTTAATGGCTTTGTTTAATAGTAGATGGGATATCATCGAGTCATTGAATTTTCCTCCCGAATTTTGGAATAATCTGACTACGGAGACAATATTTTTGGCTCGTATTTTTGCTGCCTACTGCGTTGAAGAGCGAAAATCTGAACTTTTGGAGGATAAATTTCCAGAAGTGTCAAAACTTGCGACTTATATTCAGCAGTATAGTGAATTTTTAAATTCTGAACCTGCAGATGAAATTTATGATGAACAGGAGTTCATTCTAGAACAGCTCATGCTGACTTGCACTTTTCTTGACTTCTCCGATGAAATTGGACGGAGGCAAATGTTTGAAAAGACAAGTAAGTCAAATGAGTGTTGCCAGCTGATCAGTTTTAACCTATCTAGGAGCGCTATTGTCTAAGGAGAATCTACCCGAGTCGATTAGTAAACATGCAGTCGACGTGTTTCGAATGGTATCAATTCGTGAGAAGGATTTTTGTGAAGTCATAAACGAGATTATTATTGATTTATATGACAATGGAGATGAGGAGGCTAGTAGAGACGATTCATTTCATTCTGCAGTGTCGTCAGTATCCGAGGAAGAACGTCACACAGACTCTTCGAGCGTTTCTATGAATTCTGAAGAAACTAAAAAGACTTTGCACGATATCAAAATTAATCTAAAGTGTTTACATTTGACACAGTGTGCACTTGAAAATGTTGAGGGAACACTGAAAGATAGTATCACGCTGAGTTCGATGCTTGATACTTTAGTTCGCCCTGCTGTGAGAAGTCATGAAGCCCCAATTCGTGAACGAGGACTGCACTGCTTGGGTCTCTTTTGCCTATTGGACAAAGATCTCGCGCGAGATAACATATTTGTCTTTTTACATTGCTACAATAAAGGTCATGAATCTCTTAAGACTGAAGCTCTACATGTCATTACAGATATCTTGTTATCACATGGCGAGGAGATTCTCGAGGCCGAAAACGGGATTGGTTTACCAATGATGATGAAATTGCTCGAACGAGGACTGACAGTAGATGGCGCTAGTTTGCTTCAAATAGCTGCTGTCCAAAGCACAACTAAATTACTCCTAGCAGACATATTGCATGACGACGAAGTATGCTTAATTTATGAAAAAAACAACATGTACTAACTAGCTATTTTAGGGAGTACTCCTTACGATTATGAGTGAACTGTACGAACAGGAGATAGATTCTGCGGTCAAGCAGACCCTGAGCTACTGTATTCCTTTGTTGACTGAGTGGGCAAATGAAGCAAGAAGACAGGAGCATAAGGATGGGATTAATAATGCTGAATTTCGAACGAAAATAAATGAGCAAGAAGGAGATCAACACTCAGAATAAAATAGTGCCATATTAGCTAGCAGATATAGAATGTTTGTCTACTAGGTAAAATTGAATTATGCTATCAAATAAAATACGTAATGATTCTCAATTTGTAGGAGCAGACTGCTTCGTCAACCTCATCTCTGTAGATGCATTGCGGCTTAAGAGGCTGAAAATCCCAGCCAAGGGTTGCTGGGGCAACAAGTGGCCCGAAGAGGCAAAGTGACGCCCGACATAAATTTGAGATTACGAGGAATCTTATCGAGATTATTTGGTTTGAAGCAAGCAAAATTGAAATTCCCGTAAGATAATAAGTAGGTAACAAATTTGCATTAAGACTACAAGTTTTATCGATATGTCAAAATTAGTTCCGAAACGATATCGATCTTTGCGGCGACAAGCCGTGGAGCGTCCTCGGCATCAGGAACGGCCTATCGAGGTAGACGAAGATAAGATCTCTACGAAATTACTGAATCAGTCTCCACCAGTTCCTGAGATTCCCTCTATATCAGTTACAGGAAAAGGGATTTCTCCTCGGCTTTCGTCCAGTGCTCAGTCTAGTTCTCAAAAGCGACATCCGGAAATTATAACGAAAGGGGCAGAGATAGCAGGGCAATCGCAGAACCGGATTACAGTGGAGATATTCGACAGTCGCCACCAGATATCAGTTCTTACTCCACCAACAACTACGGCGACTGCATTTATTCAATTGGCATTGGCGAGTGCAAAAAAGGAGAAGCTAGATAATCTTGCCGCATTTGCTGCCGAACTGAGCTTGGTTGAGATCTCTCAACCTGATTCGATTCAAAGAACACTATATCCATACGAACTAGTTTCTTGGCCAGTTTCTTGCTGGAACAGCAACTATAGTATGCTAAGAATTGTTCCAGAATCATCCACATATTCAGCACATCTAGACCTGCTTTTAATTAATTCAGATCCTGCATCCGCAGAGGGACTGATGTTCATCAAGGATGGCCTAGGAAAGTGGAATGAGCGCATGGCCACTATCAAAGACGGATATCTCTGTGTATCGAAGATATCCAAATTACGATCGAAATCATTTAAGCCGTTATTAAAACTTTCTCAGTTCAACCCGTACAATGCCTCATTCACAGGATCGAGCTTTACGGATGCTCCGACTTCGAATAATATTCTTTTGCGACATGAACATAATCCCGAAAAAGTATACTACATTGCTTTGAATCATCCAGTAGATATTGGCTTGTGGTTTCTTAGTTTTTACTCCGTTCGGGGGAAAGAGGTACTGGCTGCTACGAAGAGAGCACAAGTGAAATACTCAAAGCTCATAGCTGAGCCTGTTCGAGTTCAGCAAGGCCCATTGATTTCACGCAACAATTCGCACGCTACTCCGATAATAGCCAAAATTGATATTCCTGCAATAGAAAAGGTGAGGCTTTATTGGTTGATTGCTGAATTTGTATCTTATGCTAACTTATTTTGAAGTCATCTGTAAATCTACAGAATCCCATCAAACGATCCGTCTCTACAAGAACAAAACCTTATCTTCACGCCGACACCAAAATCGGACCAAATCCAGGTTTAAATCAAAGAATTGAAAACCAGATTTCACTTACAAAAGACTCCTTATTGGATCGTTTAGTTCATGGAGAGAGCTTTGCAAATAAATCTATTGTCAATGACTCGGGCAAAATCGAACGAAATAGTGACCGGTCCTCCGATGATCCATACACATCATTACAACCTGCTACCATTTCGCTCGGTAGACAGGCATCTAGGTATCGATCGAAATCAGTTTCGCGCTCAAAGTCTATTGTCCATAAGCTTTCACATACTTCACTATCTCAGCCATCACAGCCTGTGCAAAATCCTCAACTATCGTATCTTCCAACAAAATTTGGGCAGCCATCTAAATCGAGCTCTGCTGGTTTTAAGAACCCATGGAAAGCACAAGGTTCTACCCAGAGGGAAGAAGATGACGATGACGTACCATTATATCGCAAAATGCAGCAACTTGATTTTCAGTCGGCTTCGAACAACCCATTCAGGGAAAATGCTGATCAAGCAACTTCGAACCGAAAAATCCGCCGAAGTACCAGCCATCTTGACTTTCACTCAATCAATGGTTCGATTGATAATAACCCATTCAATGATAAAAACATACTTTATTCTTCTCCTTTTGCGAATGGGAGGACCACATGTGATATTGTGGATACTGCTCTCAACGCGGTGCTGTATCCCAATGATCAGTATGATCGTTCAAAGGCTGCTTCACAGAGCAAACCTAGCATGATTGATGGTGTTTGAAATTCAACGTAATAAGAAATGTGGCAAATCTATAGTCATCTATATATTGAAAATCCACTAAACGTGAGGCAGTTCATCTTCATCCGAAAGTTAAGCCAATTTCTTATTTTAATACAGTATTTAACAATACAAGCACAGTAAGGACAATAACCCACACAACTAAACATGAAAAAGCTAACTAGACACATGTACAAAAACACAGAAAAATCAAAATAGTGAGACAAAGATTTCGGAAACAAAAAAACATAAACACGAACCAACCCCCCAAATCCCCACAAGTCACAAAATTGTAATTCGAACAAATTAGAGTACATACAAATGCAGAGAACTGATCCACTTTAAAACCCCAACTTTTAATTTTTGCCTTTCCAATTACTGCACCATTAACTCAGACCTCGATTCATAAGTTCTTGCTCATAAAGCGAAGTTATACTATTTTTTCAATTCATCATAGCACTTCCAATCGCAGACGGATCAACCATTCCTATGCCACCATTTATTAAAGTCGGATCAGCAACCACAGCAGCCCCGGCGCGCGAAGCTCCGCAGCGAAGACATGAAACATTTTTTGCAAAATTATGATATCCACATCCTTCTGTGCCGCACTTCCAATCGCCCGCTCGGAAAGGCACCATGCCAAACGAGTTGTTATTCCCCCGGCTATTATTCCATCCCATCGAAGCCATACCTCCGCCGTTACTAGGAGTCATCATCATGTTGCTTTGAAAATTATTATACATATACATAGAATCCTGGGAAGGCGCATTGGAAGACGCCGGGAAGGAGCAGCGGAAACATGCAGTCCTTCGCTGGAAATTTGAAAATCCGCAAGAAGGACAAGTCCAATCACCAGGTCTGGGGCGATTTTTGCTCGGAGGGAAGGGAGTGAGTATTTCTTGAGCTCGATCCAACACTCGACTACTGGACGGAGAAACTTCTATGGCCTTTTCATTGAGAGCCCGACCATTCATGGCCAAACTCTCAGCAGCCTCCTCATGTGAAGAAAATACGGCAAAACCAGTTCCAGTCGGTTTGTGTTGATCCGGAGTACGTAATGTCCAAAACGCAATTGGTCTTCCACCATATTGTGTGAACCAACTCTCTAGCTCACTTTGGGTAGTGTCATGAGGCAAATTAGATAAATGCAGGACTTTTGACCGCTCTGAAAGAAATGCTCGAACATCAGCCCGCGCATCTAAAGGTCTCACCAAAACGTTAGCATGCTGTTCTGGAGGTTGAGACTTTTTGATCAGTCCCTGCAGAACGCGCGCTAACGTGATGGCCTCTTCCATTGCTCTCCTTGGAGTTGCGGGAGCAAGTGCCTGTAAATGAAACGGTAAGTTATGCTTTATTGGTGCTGAGCTCTGCACAGATTCTACCTCTAACGCAACGCAAATATTTGATAACGAAGAAGAAGAATATGGAAGCGATTCCGGATGATAACCTTGCCAACGTGTGTATTCTGTACGGAGATCAAAACAGCGAGAATGTTGAAGATAGGCGGGTAATATGACTGCTTTGTCTCTTGCTTCCCGGGGAAGTTGAACACGCAAATCCCAGGCATTCAAAGTGACAAAGGTAAAATCAAGATTTTTTGAAATTAGATATTCTTGTGCGAAATTATCAAACCTAGTAATAGCGTCACGGAAAGTTCCAGCGTTTCGCACATGCTCCCAAGTCAAAGTAGTAAGACTCGCTACGGAATGGTAAGAATCAGATGTAAGAGTATAGAAAAGAAATGATAACTTACTACATAGTGCAGTGATGGGAGTGTTAATCGGCCGGACCAGTACACTGTCGTGGTGAACCTGGGACAGAATGTGTTAACTAGTTATCTCAACCAGGAGCCACATTTAAGATAAGAGCATACCTCTTCTAAAGTTTTTGCATTCAGCATAATCCAAGCAATCTCAATCACCTCCGCCGAATCTTTAGTCACGTAAACTCCATGCTCGTCGCAGGTTGTGGCGACGTGAATAATGATATAAGCGTCGGCCATTTTTGCCTTTACCGCGCGACCCTAGTAGCTTGTGTGATGTACCTTAAGGAATCGGAGAGCTAAAAACGGGCAGAAGCAACAAGCGAATAAACTGGATGTCCTTTAAAATCAAAAAAATTTTCAAATTCAAACTACTTTCAAATACGGTCGGTTAACAATTTGTAACTAAGCTGTCTTCGTTACGGAAACAAACAAAAATTTTTTTGGCTGCTGTAAGGGTGGCCAATATTTAAAGGTTACTAAACCCGTGAGTTTACATTTCTGCTGCAGGGACCTTCTGTACGAAAGACCTACCAGACTAATATTTGTCTTTTTGGACGGTACCGAAGGTCTTTGGTATAGGTAGAAATATACGGACTTAATTTTGACTGAAAGAATACCCGAGGGTTTTTTTATTTAATTGTTTTGCAATTGAGGTGTTAAGCTTCACTGATGCCGCTTCCGCAGACCTGCCGAATACATAGCTTCCCATTACCGGACGGATTTCATTCTGTTGACAGATATCTTGAATCTTTAATTAGCTTGTATAATGAGCCACTTGTGCAGAAGCTTGCTGGAGAAATTCACATTTTGGATTTTTTTTTAACCGAGCCTGACCTTTTGGAATCATGCGTGCCAACTGAATGGCTCGAATTTTTTGACAATGAGGACCCTGAAGCGGTAATAGACTTCTTAATCTCTCATGATAAATCTGAAGGTGTGCTAATATTTGAGGACAAGATAGTGTGATATATGCATCTAATGGTAATAGATATCAATCCTCCGGATTCTCTTGTTCAGTTTTTGTCCAGAATTCGGAGTTTATCCATTAATCGGTCAGGACCCTCTGATGTAGGCACTCTGTCTAGCTGTCGCACGTCAGCTATATCTCTGGGCATGTCCCCTAAAAAAGTTTACGAATGTGAGCTGCTGTCAGATGCAGTTGCAGCGGTTTGCAGGACTACCTCAGCCACACACGTTATTGATCTGGGCAGCGGGAAGGGATATCTTTCAAGGATGCTTGCTTTTCTGTACAATTATCGAGTAGTCGCTATTGAATCGAAGGAGTCTAGGGCTCAGGAAGCTGATAAGCTAGATTCGCTTTATATGCGGCGGGGCGGTGAAGCCTTTCTGAAAAGGCAGAATACCAAGTCAGGGTCGTTGGTTCATATCGCTCTTGAAGTCAAGGATGGTGATCTAAACCCAGTAGTATCCAAAGTACGGCTTGAAAATGAAAGGGTGGTCCTTGTTGGATTACATACATGTGGGAATTTGGCTCACCATGCACTGAGTAGTTTGAATATGACTAAGTGCATCACTGGGGTAGCTGTAGTAGGTTGTTGTTTCAACCAAATGACTGAGAAATGTGTTGGTAAGTAATTTGCTCTTAAGGCATTACCAAAATTTAATAAATATAGATCACGATGACATCGGATTCCCCATGAGCAGAACTCTTGAACATTTTGCAGTGGCTCTTCCAACATCTGCTAGAATGCTAGCTTGTCAAGGTATTCATTGCTTGGACAGTTTGTTAATTGCTTAATTAATTTTAATAACTTTCAAGCTCCCGGAACTTGGACGAAAGAGACGCGCGGAGATTTCTTTGTTCGCCATTTTTATCGCGCTCTTTTACAACGAATTTTTATGGATCGTGGCATCCTAGCTGACGGCCGCGCCAAACTTTTCATTGGAAGTATGAGGAAGCAGTGGTATAAGTCATTTCATACGTACTGCATGGGTGCCTGTGCTAAGGCATCAGAGAATTATAGAGTGCAAGTCTCGTCGATATCGACCGATCTTTTCTTGATAGATAGACAAACTGCTGACACATATTTCAATACTTATAAGCACAAGCAGCACAGACTCAGTATATTATGGACTTTAATGTCATGTGTCGTTGCGCCTCTTACCGAAACTCTGATTCATTTAGACAGATTTTACTATTTAGCGGAAATCGGGGCGAGTGAAGTTCACGTTTCTGTAATCTTTGATCAAAGCATCTCGGCCAGAAATTTATTGGTAGTAGGAATAAAGTAGTAAACTTCCCTAAGATATAACTATGTACAGATAATGTTTCGATAGCTCAGCGTATTAGAAAAGGTCTATGAGCGTTGGAGTGCTCTTCCAGAGCTCGTCGCAGTAAGTCCCAAGCAATGGGATCATTCGGTGCTAAACTGAGCGCCTAGACCATAGATGTAAGTATGTTTTTTCCATCATTGCAAAAGCTCACGCTTACCTCCTGAAAATTCAAAACCGCTTTTCCAGTTTGTCCAACAAGAAGATTAACTAATCCCAAAGCTGAATACACTTCAGGCTCATGCTTGGATATTCGAATTACCTCCTCAAAGCTTTGAATTGCTTCAGGATACCTTCTACAGAACAAGTTGTCAGTTGACGCTTGAGAGAAAATAAAATGCTTTTAACTTACTTTAATCCCCGAAAAGCATGTCCAAGATTCACTTTAATAGGAACCCATGCTTTGGCGTCGCTGTCTAAGCTTTCAGCAACCTCAAGCGCCCGAAAGAAATATTGCAAAGCTTCTGCAAGCTGATTCTTATGATATAAAACTACTCCCATTTCATTTAATAACAAAGGATCTGTCTTGCAAATACTATATGAAGTATCTAGATACTCTTCCGCTAGAGTGAAATTGTGGAGTTGAAGATGCTGCATGCCCAGAAATAGAGAAGGCAAATGAGTCCTATAGGTAGAGGTTAATATCAGATTTCTTATAAACCATCAAATGCGGATGTTCACATGCCCTTGAAATAATCGTGCTGCAGTGGAATAGGCAGAAACGGCTTGCTCATGTTCTCCTTCAACAGCAAATGAATGAGCAAATCCAATCCAAGCAGCTCCGAAATGAGGATTCATCATGCTTGCTTTACTGAAAAATCGTCGAGCTTCGGATATTTTATGAACAGCAAGATAATAAACACCGACGGTAAGCCAGGTTACCGGCTCTTCAGGGTGATTTTCTGCCATTTCGTGCGCAAGCAAAAATAACTTGTTTTTCTGCTCTAAGTCATGTAGACAGGCTAGATATAAAGGTATTATTGAAAATTTGAAATTGTCTTTCTTCAGGACTCTAAGGGATGTTAATCAAAAATTGGTTTGATAGCATGGAGGTTCGTACGTTTCGCAAAGTTGAAGGCACTGTTTAAATCGACATTGCACAAACAATAGTTCCGCCCGACTTTGCATCAAGTCTGAGTTGTCATCTAGATGATATTTAGTCTGTAGTTGCTTTTCGGCTTCGAAGAATCTATCTGTGTTGTAATATTTGTTGAGTTTGGTGGAATATAAATCCTTTATGAGGTCGCCTTCGGTTATTGACTTGAAATCAAGAGAGTCTAAAAATTCCCATTCTGTCAAAAAATATAAATTAGAAAGCTGAAAAAGAAGAAAAGCGGGTTGGCTGATTACTACAAACCTTCGGAAGGGCTCATGAGACTGTTCGAGGTTAATTCATCAAACGCCTCAAAGCACTTAAGGTCAACTCTGAGGGCTTCTTTGAAGCTCTCTTTGGCTCGCTCAAAGTTGTTCTGGTTAGAATATATTATACCTCTTAGGTAACACATTGATGCTTCTAATTTTATTCCGCCATCCAGAGAAGGTTCTAATTGAATGTTATGAGTACACAGGTTCGTAAACCATACCAGAAAATAATAGAACATACCAGAAACTCCAGGAAATGGATTCGTATCTCCCAGAACGGAAAGAGCTTCCTCCCATTTTGACAATCTAGTCTGTCATTATTAGTTTAAGCGTAGTTAACTCCAGAGAAAACCAACCAAACATAGGGCAGCCAAATATCGACAACTTGAACTATTTTCTAAATCTTGTCTTAAAAGCAGCTGCCGAGCACGTGCATAATGACCTGTATTGTAGTGGACTTGAGCTAACCAGAACGCATCATCTGGGTCGTTCGTCAGCGAAAGAACTGTGTCTCCCACGAAGACAGCGGTCTGGTATTGATGTTGCATGAGTGCGTCATGACGCCATAATCTGAGGTTTTCTGTCCGTGAGCCTTTTTCGATACCTCCAAAACTTAATTTTGCAGATGAATTAGATTTAGCATGGTCCTGAGGTGTCTCAAGCAGAGCGGTAGCGAGTCTAGGCGTGGAACTGAGATTCTGTGCAACAGGTGTTGAAATCAACGGAGAAGATGTTTGAATGTTGCGAGCAATTGGAGATATAGAAAGCAAAGATGAATTGTAGCTTGTATTTGATGCTACTGACAATGATAACACACCTTCTCGAAAATTTGCGGGATCGGCCGATTCTGAACGAACTGATGGCGTGAAAGGAGATGATGTTGAGATGGCAGTTGAAAATGTAGCTGAGGTCCTTCGTGGATTGTTGCTGCGACGAGGCGGCATTTGGAAGTATTTATCGTAGGACAAAAATGAATCTCGACATAAAAACTTGCTGTGATCGATCTTCCAGATGAAAAATGAAATAAAAGTTCAAGATCTACAAGGGATATTATCAACGAAACTATCGCCGACTTGTTTATAAACACAGCTGGGTGAATACCCCCAGTTGTACTTGAAGTTTAAAGTTGGGTCTTAAACTTTAACTGTTTCTACCAGATGATCGGATGTAGACTTCTCAACTCTGCGATTTGGACACAACTTAGATATAAGTAAATTAAATACGACTCCAGTGATTTTCAATATACCTTATTTTTAAAAAATCATAATTCCCTCCATAATGGGCTCTGAAATAGCAGACTATATTCGCTTCGTATTGTCACGTGATACATTTGACTGGCTTCTGCCTTTCACTAGTTTTTTTAGACGAGGAAGAGCAGAATATTATTTGAATTCATACTCCAACCAACTGATTGTTGAACAATCGCTTGATAATACGCAAAAATGACTGACAAGGATGCTGCTAAGACTAAGTTTGTAAAATTTTTTGATGTTATTGCTGAGGAGCTTCTTGGAGAACTAAAGAATTATCATATTTCTGAAGAAGCAGTCGAATGGTATAAAAAGGTAGTTAGATTCATCAGTGACTAAAGCATGATGAAGTGTTGATCAATCAACTAGAATTTATACTACAACTCAGTTGGAGGAAAACTTAATCGCGGATTGTCTGTTCTTGACACCTATAGGATTCTTTCTGGAAAGGAGGAGTTGTCCGACGAAGAGTACAGTAAGGCCGCTGTGTTGGGTTGGTGTATTGAGCTCGTAAGTAAGAAATAAACATTATAGGTTAAATCTAACATCTAACTTTTATTATTTAGCTTCAAGCATATTTCTTGGTTGCGGACGATATTATGGATGCGTCTAAAACTCGTCGCGGTCAGCCCTGCTGGTATTTAGCTGTAAGTAGACACCAAATCAGGCATTGTATAAACTACATATATATGTGAAGTTCACTAGTTAAATTCTATATACAGTCCAAAGTTGGAATGGTCGCAATTAATGATGCCTTTATGCTGGAAGCCTCGATTTATTTGCTTCTGAAGAAACACTTTCGTGGGGAATCGTACTATATCGACTTGTTTGAGCTTTTTCAAACGGTACGTTACAGATATTGAAGTTATGCGCAATTACTTCCTTTTCAACTAATTCTTTGGCCAGGTTACTTTTCAAACTGAGCTAGGCCAGCTGCTTGATTTGATCACTGCGCCTGAAGACGAAGTTGACTTAGCGAAGTTCTCGTTGGAAAAGCATTCGTTCATTGTTATTTTCAAGACGGCTTATTATAGTTTTTATCTTCCTGTTGCTCTAGCCATGCATATGGCAGGAGTTGACACGGAGGTAGACTTGAAGCAGGCGCACGATGTCTTAATTCCTCTTGGGGAATATTTTCAAATTCAAGTATGTTTCTTTGTTCTTGAATGAACTTTTCAATCTGACTAGTTATACTAGGATGATTATCTTGACTGCTATGGCGATCCTACTTTTATCGGAAAGATTGGTACCGACATCATGGATAATAAGTGCAGTTGGGTAGTCAATACGGCATTGAAAAAAGCTTCTTCCGATCAGCGCAAGTTACTCGATGTAAGTTAAAAAGCATGAACTAGAAAGAAGAGTGTTAGCCAGACTAATGAATATATCAGGAAAACTATGGGCGAAAAGATAAAGAATGTGAAGCCAAGGTCAAAAAGTTATTTAAAGAACTGGATATTGAAAAGGATTATTTTGCCTATGAGGAAGAGGTAGTCGCTAAGATAAAGACTTTGATCGATCAAGTCGACGAATCCCGAGGCTTCAAAAAAGAAGTATTGACTTCATTTCTTGCAAAGATCTACAAGCGATCTAAATGAGTATTGAGTCAAAATTTTAAACCTGACTGTTCAAGTAAGTTCGCAGCTGAAGTGCTGCCATATATTGCAAGAAAATTGTTGAGAACATAAATTTGAATGTAAAGATATTTCGCAGATTTATAGATAGCTAAGAAAAATAAATATCAAGTCAAGCTAGCCTGTGGATGCAAGGATTAAAACTGAGTGGGACTGATAGAATGGCTGCTCAAAGTTAAGCACATCAGGCATACCAACCACAAACAAGAAAAAAAAAACTAGAAAAAACTAGATATTAACTGTACAAAATTGGAAAAATTATAGTCTGCCCAACTGTAGATAACATTTCCGACATATAAATTCGCATGAACGGCGTCGTAAATTTGAGCGAGAAGAACTGTATGTCAATTTTATTTTCACAAAAATCTCTATACAAGCGAGAACAACAGAAGTGCAGGGAGTTCGCGTAGATGACGCATGTGGCTACTTACAGTTTGCTAGAGAGCACCGAAGCGGATAAGTGCGAAATCTTGCTAGGTTATAGAGTTTGTGCATTGGGCCTGCTGTCTGTGACGATGCTATTGTATATGGATGTAGGCTTTGCGCTCGGAGCCTTCAACAAAATAGTAGGATCTTCTCTCGTACGAGTAAAAACGACAATGAAGAGCGACCTGAGCAACAGTATCTGCAGATAGAGCAGAAACTTTCATTTGGGATAGATTTGCAGCAACAAGAATAGTTCCTGAAATTTCAATAAATGAATGTATCGGAAAGACAAGCAATTTAAAGGATCCGTGGCATTACTGGTGATATAAAATATACGAATCCATCATACGTAACTGTTTAGGCAGGTCTGCTTAGAAGGACTAGCCAGACGTACTGCTTGCCGCGAAGTAAATGCATTCGTTCGAAAGCCCCTGATAGAGGAATCGGAGGATTAAATTTGTCTTAGTTCACGGATGTCTGGCAGTATCTGGACTTGGATTTAGTTTGTTTTCTCTGAAATGGCGTCACGTCGTCTGGTATTCTGCGAAGTACCTATAATGTTGAGTAGGAGTTGAATACAGTCAACGATACACGGTAACACATGCTGAATTAGTTAAACTTTTCCCTTCCCATATGTAGACAATTTTTACGAAGTTATCCCCAGGTTTCTCTTTCAACTGTCGGAGAAAGTAGCGAATGGACTATCCGGAAAATAGGAGGAAAGCTCGGGAAATACGCGAACAGCCAGTTAATGGGCTGACATAGTGAAATTAATGAATTTGAAGTCGGACATCCTGGCGTTTACAAGACAAGTTCAAACTCGAAATTAATACAGCTCATACCAGTCAATCATTGCGATGTAGGATTCTAGATCTTGATTGTTGCCAAAATCTCTGGCACGGTTAATGTCGGATAGGCGACCTGACCGCTTGCACCTTCCCAGCTAATTAGAGATAAAGAAGCAAAGACGTAAAAGTAAAGTCAACGTGCTCTATGAGTACACGTACCCAAATTACAAAAACCAATAGGGAAGGCAGGTCAGACAGTTCAATTATTAGCCCCAGTCTAATTCTTCACATAAACAAAGACAGTCGTGGTTTCGTGGCTAACGAGCCATTAGGTGGAAATTTTCCTCAAATTAGAACGACGATGAGATAAAATAAAGGGATAAGGGTCAGTTTGTTACCATGCTCATGAAATTTTCGGCTCTACTGGCCGGTCAGCTTAGTCTTATATAACAGCTCTGATAGAGACTGAATCGGACTCTCAATATCAGTCGATATTACCCGTAGGATGATGCTATATTCCAAAAAGATTGGTTTTAATGTTGTAGATGCACCTTGGAAACACAGCATCCGGGTGATTATTTACGTATTCACATGAATCAATAGTTTGGCTAAAGTCCGGGATAAAACACTTGGGCATCCAGGCGACGCATGTTGACGGCATGGCAAACCGAGATATTCGCCTCGGATAGAGGCAGTAGAAACAGTGCAGCGGGTGAGCCAGAAGATGCAGGGCGCGCGGCGGTGATCTTAGAGAACCCAAAGTGAGGGCCACCAACCCGCTGGACGGTAGACGGTGGACGGTGGACGGGTCTCATCAGCTTTAGATGGTCCAAACGGGTTTAAAGCTATCTTGAATATATGCGGTTCGACTGCCCTATCCGACCGTAAAATCTACTGATTCTGCTGATCCAAAATTGGCAGTTCACTAGCTTCTCTGCGCTCTACGCGGGAGCAAACAACTTGTGAGGGACATGCCAATCTGGCAAGGGCGAAATTCTTTTATACCGGTATCCGAACTTTGATCTCGACTGTAAGGAGTAATCTACGATGTATACTGAAGTTCACATCGCGCAAGACGACAGAAGTTAACAGGAGTTCGGACAGGATGCTGAGCTTTTGCGAGATTGCCGAAGAGTTGTGAGCTCTCTGACACCAGTTTGCTAAGCTGGCGGCTGGACTATTTCAAGTTCTGGGCAGGAAACGAACCGGCTGATTAGGAAAACAGCAATTCCAACCAGGCACGGTATTGTGTTCGATTGCGCAGCGGGCGCTAGGACCTTCCTATATGCTGTTACTGCTGAGGTCTAAGCGGTCTGTCTGGGTTGGGTTTGTGCCGGACGGCGGATTCGGTCCATCGCCGTCAGAGAATCCACAGGCAAGAGATTCACGCCACGCTATGGCACAAATCAGATGGCTGCACAAAAGATATAATCCACGAAATCAGTAACTCTAAAACTTGAGAACACTGGTTAGCTATGCATAGAGGTGGATTGAATGAATTAATTAAGAAAGAGAGAAGTAAACAAGAGCCGGGCCAGGCAAAAGTGAGTAGGCAAACGAAGAAGATATCGGTACTGAAACACACGTATACGGTGGCGGAATATTATAATAAAACCATAACGTCTTGAAACGGGTAACCTGAACAAGTCAAATACTGAACGATTAATTGAGAGGAATAAAAGTGAAGCTGAGATAAAGAGGAAATAGAAGCACAATTCAACAATCCACAGCTAGCAAAAAAATATTTGGAAGTTCTCATGTTTAAAGATTTGTTCAGTAATCCTCTTCTAATGATTGAATTTCTATTCAAAATTGCCTTGTCGGCTTCTGCTTTTCAACTCACTCAAGTTTGATATGATTTGAGCAGTTTTTCAAATCAGTTTTAGCTGTGCTCTAGTTATTTCCATCCTGGTCCTGATATTACAAGATGCACATTCTGTCAGGTTTACTAAGCAGCTAGCATTGTACGGTGAATCCCTCTAACATGCTTTCGCAGATCCTCGTCCTCCTGCTTAGGGCCGAAAGTAGTAGATGGGGATAAGGGTGTTTTCACCGAACACGACACCGAACAGGGTTTGAACTAGGCAACGGCTTTTAATTTACCTCTGTGATTTGCGCTGTTCAGAATTAAGGGCTTAGTAAATCCTCTCATCCTCGAGCACTGCTCGTAAGAATTCGACCTGGCATGAGATTTCTTTTAACATCGAAATTCTCCAGAACTGCTGTACCAAATGTTTTTTTAATCTCATAGGCACCTAAGTTAAATCCAGATCTGCCTAATGCACATGCGTATTATTAAGAATATGACACTGTTCTCTGGCATTTGGAATTAAAGTACCATGCAAAGGAGTAGATCACAGGCAGCTGTCGGTCGAAAACACGGTCTACTCGGAAAATAATGGCGATCATTTAACGACGTATGAGGTTGGGCCAGAATAGCGCTATATTCCAACGGATGAGTAGTTTGTGAAATGTTGGTATTTTGGCTGGCTTGTAGGGATTAAGTTTAGCTAGATGAAGTTCTATACATAAGGTGCTACTTAACAGACACCGATCGCCGTGGTGGTGAGTAACCAAATCTCTCCTTTGATTAGTTGGTCCGTTGGATTCACTATGACTAGAACTTGTCACTGGAGCTGTGCAAACCTCAGTAGCCTGCCATCCAGGTAACTAAACGGGCCGATAATTTCGCGCAGTGCAAGTACAGTAGCTGATGGTCAGTGCTGACTGAGGCGTCCAGACGCTACCTTCTGTGTCGATTGATTGTCTGAGAACGAACGGATGGCTCGTAGCTATGCAAACCAAGAGGCTTTCAAAGATATGAAGTAGGCAAGAAATTTAATGAGATCCAACCAGTTAGCAAAATGCTCATCAGTTCTGAAATTTTGTAACTTCGAAATAATGTCGATGCAATATTAGCAAGTGCGATTGCTTAGTCCGTAATGAAGTCTATACTTCTGTTGCTGGAACAGGCTGCTTAACAGAGCAGAGCTTGGTTACCGAAAGGCTATAGCGGTTCCCTACATAGCGTTTCTCAGTGTGCAGTTTGCGTGCAGTTCTTTGGGTAAAATGGTCCAAACGTATGCTTCTTTTCTATACCTACTCTAGAGCTCACGGGGCAATCGATCCGTGGGTCCGAGCCCACTTCCTGAATCTCATCAAGTTCGCGCCCGTCATCGGCATCACTATCGTCGCTGAGTACTGCACCAAAGTTGTTTCAGTTGTTTAATCATACTCTCAGCCTCGCAGCATCACCTTCACGACTCACAGAGGTTCGTCCGGTAGATCTACCTTGTAGGCTTTAAGTCGCCATGCAATATTTTTATGCAAAACTTCACAAATTCATAGTACCCCGTCTAGTTCCATCTTCCCCGATGCGCAACCTCAACCGACCAATCCTTTCCTTCAATTTAAGCGTTCGGAGTGAGCCGATGTACTCTACTGGCTGCAAAGTTTAGATTACAAACTCCCGAATGTACCTCTAAATTCTCCTTTCTCACGTGCGCCCAAGCCAGGTACCTGCCTGCTACCACTTGGCTGGCTGCTTACTCTCCCTTAGCGGGCTAGCTGGAGAGTTACTTCGACTACTAGTCTGTCAATCGGTGCTTTCTCGCTATTTCCCTTGCTACAACAGCTCTCTTATTATGATCGTATTTCATATCCCTCCCTCCCTGCTTCTCTCTTCCTTGTTTCTCTCCATTTCGCAGTTTTTTCCGACAACAATTAAAATAGCGACGCTCTTTATCAGACTCAACGAATAGTTACTGTTGCTGCTATTGCTGCTTTTGGAGTTACTTCACATTTTTCTTCGTCTGTCGTTTCGACCTTTTCAGCAGCTGGCAGAATGATTTTGCCGAGAGTGAACTCTGGTGATTAAGTCTACGCGTCTAGGTTCTGTCGTGCTTATCGCTTACTCTCTCTGATCCGTCTTGTATTTCGCGGCATCCTGTTTCTTTATTTCTGCTTACCTTTGGTTTTGGTCTCTCTTTTACTTCTCGTTTTGCTGTCGTGTTTTTCTTAGGCACTGTTGCTTGCTTTCTCTTTCATCCTGGTTTTCTTAATAGATATTCTCCCTCTTGGTCATTTGCTTCACGATCTGATTGAATTGAGCTCTAGTATGCCTAGAGGAGGCCACTCGACGGGCAAAAAAGATGTGCCGGTTCTTGGTTTGCATACTCCACCTTTGTCCTCTTCCTCGTCTACGCCCTCATCTTCGGGCACTCGTCAAAGAAGTGCAATTGCCTGCAGATATTGTCGTCGCAGAAAGGTACTTTGCTATGTTCTGGAGTTGCATTTTTTTCGAGTGCCTATTGCTAACTCAGCGTTTTCGATCTTAGATAAGATGTTTTGGATTTGATTCTAATGTCTCGAATTCTCGCTGTTCGAATTGTATTAAGTTTAATCAACAATGCATTTTCACTCCAGTATCAGCAACTGTTGGAATTCCTCAAGAAAATTATGTTTTAATCTCTAATCGCCAAACACGTCCAGATGCTTCGCAGGCGCTCTATCTTTCTCAAGGTTCTCAGTCTTCTGGCCAGTTTTATTCTCCGCAAAATCTATCAATCCCTTCCGATCAAATGCTTCGTATAATTTCGTCCTCATTTGATTATACTTCTCAAAATATGCCTTATACATCACCCTCAACTCTTCAATATGCATCTAATCAAGTCTCTCTACCGACCAACGTCTTTCTTCCTCGCATGCCGTATCCCTCAGCTGATTCTAATACTCCTAGATCTCATTATTTGACTTCTGATCCAACTCAGTACCAGCATTCGCGATCTGGTCAATCTTCTGCACAGCAATGGCAGTCTGCTCTACCTCCACCTCATCAGCAATTATATCACCCAAGCTTGATTGCATCCGATCCCAATTCAATATTTGTTCAGCAGCAACAGCCAGAGCAGCAAATTCAGCAATATTCTTCTCCATCCGTTGCAGTTCCAACTTCCATGCTGGCGCGTCCCGTCCCTGGTCCAGTAATGATGTCCTATGGAACTGCGAGTCATTCTCAGCCTGGTTACAACATTAATCCTCAATTTCCAACCAGTATGGATACTCCTATTCCCAAGCCGACATCTTCTGTAGGCCTAACGGATGCTTCTCTGCATGAATCCTCTAATGAGGGTCGGAGATATCAATCATATTCACAGTATCAGCCCAATGCGAATATGATGTATCACCAATCATATCATATCCAAAAGTCAGGACCTGGACCCTCTCCCTCTCCGCTTAAAGTTTCTTCTCCCATTATGGTAAACAGAAGAGGTAATCCGACGTATAGCTATTCCTCTACAGAGGAAAGGAGAATTCAAGGAATGCAAGCGCAAGTAGAAACTCCTAATTCCATCTCAGCTCATTCAGCATTTCCTCAAGAAATGGATAATTCCATTCAGACGGGTTCTAGTATCCGGCGAACATATTCGTCGTCACGCCCAGGAATTTCAATTTCTAATCTTCTTGATTCATCGGAAAGCGATTCAGCGTCTGAGCCAAAGCGATGACTGCAAGTGTGCCTTGACCTTTGACACTGTATAATAAATAAAGGATAATTAGGTTCAAAAATGACTTAATAGTGATTTTCTGTAATCTCAATTGAAATCTAATCAATTTAAAGAGATATTTAAATTTTACTGTTAAACTTAATTCAATCTATCATGCGTACCAAAATTGCTTTGAAGTGAAGACAGTCAATTCACTCTTGTTGCTGACTGAGAAAAGCGCCGAACTGAGTTCGCTGATCTGGTAGTACCGGACTGGAGGTACTGGGGAGTGTAGTGTGAGCTCCACTGTGGACTCGATCAACTACAAAAGATTACGGTTGTTTCAACAAGCAGATAAAGAGATTCCAGAGCATTCTTTTTAATTACATCTTCATAAATTATCTGGAACTACTAAAATGTGGTTTGAGCAAAATCTGCCAGCTGTTAATAATGCCTATTCCATGTCGATTCAGAGTGCTCACTGAAACCTTAAATGAAACTTGCTTATACTCAGCAAATTGTAATATTACAAAAATCAAAAAATTCGTAGCACTCTTATACAACCAAGCTCACTATAGTTTCAGCTCTTGTTCATGGTTTGCCTTCGCTGTTATAAGTATAATTTTTCTGACTAAAGATGCATAAATAAATACCTACCTACTCTGCACTATGAGCAGTCGTTCTCAGCCCTAAGCGAGATCTCAAATTGAGGCTTTTGTATCATACAAAATTACCCTGTTCTACAACAGCCCATGAGGTTCCAAAACTTTAGTCTGACTACTTGTTCACTTCATTCCGTGAGGTGCTGATCTACTAACTCTTCGCTTTCATTTTTGCCGTTTACGTTTATTAATTCAGTATGTCTTCCAAGAAAGATCTTATTTTAGGTGTCATTGATTTTTTGCAATCGTCCCTTGAGGATGGTACTGTATCTGATGAAGACAAGGACTCCATTGAAGTTGCAGTGCAGTGTTTGACTGATGTCTTTGACGTTGATCTCACTCAGAAGAATAAAGTGTTCCCTAAACAGACGCTACTTTCCATATTTCAAGCCTATGAGAAAGTTCGAGATGCTAAAGCTTCGAAGGCGACTAGCGCTTTCCCTGCAGCCGCCACCTCTTCTGTACCTGAAGAGCAGAAGGCCCAGGCTGAATTGTTTAAAGCAGAGGGAAATAAATTTGTCGCAAGTAAGCAGTATAGCTCTGCGGTTCATTCGTACACAAAAGCTATTGAGCTTGACCCGACGAACAAAATATATTATTCAAATAGAGCAGCTGCTCACTCAGCATCGCAGGATCATGCATCTGCTATTATAGATGCTGAAAGAGCCTTGGAAATAGATCCTAATTATGCGAAGGCCTATTCCCGCCTGGGTCTTGCAAAATATGCAAGTGGTGATGCGGAGGGGGCGATGAAAGCTTACGAGCTGGGGATCAAGGCGGAGGGAAACGGAGGCTCAGAAGGTATGCGTAAAGGTTATGACACTGCCAAAGCCAGAGTAGAGGAAGATCTCCAATCGGCTGTTCCTCAAGATTCTAGTCTTGATCGATCGACACCTTCATTTCCTGACATGTCTGCTTTGGGGAATATGTTTGGAGGCGGTAGCGGTGCTGGAGGTATGGATTTCTCTTCGCTTATGAACAACCCTCAAATCGCTCAAATGGCCCAGCAGTTCATGTCGAATCCTTCAGCGCTGCAGGGCTTGATGAGCAATCCGTCAGTTAGAAATATGGCGGAAAGAATGAGAAATGGCAATATGCCCAGTATGCAAGAGATGGCTAACGACCCGACCATTGCTGATCTGTATGTAAAAGTATTGTGAAGTTTGATGTAATAGGGCAGCGACTAACCAATTTTTAGTGCCAAATCTTTTCTAGGAAACGGTAACGAAGGTAATTAATTATAATTCTTGCCTATATCGAAAAAGCTATTATGAGGCTTGGCAATCTACATATCCTAGTCTATGATGATTCCAAATCTGCAATACAGAATTGAGGACAGTTTCGACTGTCTTGATGTTGAAGCACTATCACAATTCACAAAGCATATCTGAGACAGTTTCTGGGGATATTATAATCGATTATTTTTTGGTCCATTACTAGTAGAAATTCGATAAAGGCGTCTATAGCATTCACTCATCTGTAAAATAATACGAGTTTATGTGGTTTGGTTCTTATTTCCGATTGATTTGACTGTAGTATAGATTTGTGCTATTCCTACAATCCAAGTTATACTGGTTATGATTCTTTTATAAGGCGCTGAAATAAAGAAGCTAAAGCTTCAGACTGCACAGTTTCGTCATGGGAACCCCCATTAATTGTATGAAATTCGCAATCACATCCTCCGGATTGCAAGATCTCTTTCATGAGAAGCACCTGTCGCATACTAAGTAATTCGTCTTGTAACGACTGGACCAGAAAAATCTATTAAAGGAGAAGTTAGAGAACAGTCGAATAAAATTTGTGATCTTACTTTTGCTTGTGAAAACTGTCTTATTTTGTCCCAATCAAAATGGCAAGGTGACGCTCTTCTCCAGTCTTCATGGCAGTCTCCAAATGCTTTTTCGATAAAATAGAGATAATTTGGATATTCACTGTACAGTTCTACCAAGTCGTATATACCTTCAACGCAAACAATGGCAGAAATTTCAGGAATTTGCAGATTAGTGTCATAACTCTGAGAAAACTCAGAAATCTTTTTCAAAAATTGCAAAGCAAGGCATGCACCAGCAGAATGGCCTACGATCAAAAAATTTGACACATTATAAAGTCTTGAAATCATGGCAATAGCATCGAAGATATCTTGCAAATGAGTGGGATGTTGCACTGATGGCGATAATCTGTAGTTTATCGACGCTGCTCCCCATTCGTTTGGCACTGTGTTCTGAATGAGTGAGTATCCCATTGTTTTGTCTTGGTTAGGATCCACCCATGCCCCACCGTGAATATATATAAACCATGGTAATCGTTTTGAGCTACTGAAGGGTGGGAACACGGTCACAGACTGGAATACATCGTCTCCATACTTCAAAATTTCTCCCTCACATCCATGCATGTTCGGTCAGCAAGTTGCGATCCTTCTGTCGAAACACAAGACCTTAAAACAATAAAATTAATATGCTCTGCTGCAATCCAGGAGTTATTTGCCTGTTTTGATAATATATTTGTAAATGCAGTACGACTGAAATTCAATTTTCTATTTTGTCCGCTGATAACTTGCAATCGGCTAAACTATTAAGTGTTCCACCTCCCAAAGCAGCATATTGATAAAAACATATATTACGGTAGAAGCATATGGAAACCAAAATACCTCTAATTTAACTTATTCAGTAATATCCCCAAAAGAACGAATACTCAGCAATAAAGGTCCTACCCGGATTCGAACCGGGGTTAGCGGAATCAGAATCCGCTGTGATAACCAGCTACACTATAGAACCAAAACGTAGTTGCGATTACTTTACTTTGATACAAGACTCGATATTCAGAGTATTCGACGTCATTTTGCCGAATTTGAATGGGCTTTGACTTTGTAGCGTTCACTTCGGAGATATTACTTTACTGTCTAGTTATGCAAATTTCGTTCCAGAAACAAGCGCAAAACATGACCTGTCTGCTTTTACACTATTCCGGAGCTGGAACAAAAGTCATAAATCATGTTCCTTAGAAAATTTCTCAGCAAGATCCACTTGCATAAACAACCAGATAAGCTCGTTCTTTCCTTGACGAATTATATATGAAATTGAAGCTACTAAATCTTAAATTAACAATCAAGTATACCATTCCATATTTAGAGGTGTTATTGGCTCCGTTTCTAGTTCGAAAAAGCTTATTCAATTATTTTCATGACTATAATCTCAATAATAATATTCTTGAAATCTCCAAGTTCTCTGATAATCGTTGAGATTTAGCACATACTTACTATATAGACTTGCTCTCTCAAGGAAAGATAGCGAAGAATGTCAAGTAGGGTAATTTATGCTGGACGTTCTAGTTTTGGGATTCGTATGAGTAAACAAAAGGTACAGCATGTCAGCTGTCTAACAGAGGCAAGCGCGCCATTTTTCTTGTCGAGATTCAGAAACCGTGGCCAAATTCAGCTTATTTATTACATTTTTTTTGGAAATAGCATCTATATTTCATACATTAATTTGATATCTGTACTTAGTCACTCATAGTCTTGGAAAAGTTATTAACTTAGTGATCAATACTTATAGCACAATTGGATTCTTATAGATATAGCTTATTTATTCACTTGGAGGTCCTCTTATATTACTTAATAATCTCAAAGTACAATATAATAGTTTATATTCTAAATAATTGTTAAATAGGAAAATCCTAAG
This sequence comes from [Lipomyces] oligophaga, assembly GCF_038497815.1. Classification (NCBI taxonomy): domain Eukaryota; kingdom Fungi; phylum Ascomycota; class Lipomycetes; order Lipomycetales; family Lipomycetaceae; genus Lipomyces; species [Lipomyces] oligophaga. The sequence goes on along the minus strand of NW_027117786.1, from coordinate 1,382,020 downwards.
CTGTGCCAACTAAGAACTCCAAATCAAATATTTCTGCAAGCGAATTAGACTTTAAATAATATAGAATTTCAAAATTTGAATGCTCTATATTCAAAATTGTTTGCACTTTTCCCAGGATTGCTGAAATATTTTAAATGTTACAATAGCTGGTAAAACTCCTTTCATGAGGAACTTGATCTTGGGATTCAAGTTACATATATCTATTCATCCTGGATACTAGTTATTACAGATCCGCAGAACGAAAGATGGAATTATTCGAAGTGCAAGCCTGCAAATTCAAGTAGAATAACTTTTGTCGCGATCAATTAAAATAGTAAAGAAGTTGGAACATTATATAGGATTATATTAACAAAAACTTGATATTTAATTTAACATTTTTATATCTGATCTTTTGCGCAATTAGAGAAGGCTCCAGGTGAATTTATGCACAAGAATTTTAAAAAGATCTAAATTCTGTGAGCATTTTTGACTTAACTCTGTATTTAAACTCTGTATTTAACAAATGAACCAAGATTTGAAACATAAGAAATTTGTAGTTCTACTGCTTCAGAGTTTACGTTTGCTTCAGCCTGAATCTTTAAAGGCTGCAAATCATATTTTGCTCATTGTGAGATTCTTCCTCGATTTCCTAATTATTTCATTTAACTGCGATTTTGAAATGATATGAAATATTGAGCGTTAGTGGCAAACAGGTAAGTTAACTAATAACATAGTATAAGAAGATAAAATCGAGCTTTTGACAATGAAGCAGAAATTTGAGCGTCATACTTTGTTTCTAGTTGTGCTACTTAAACAAACTCTTATCAAATTCTTCCAGAGCATTCAAACTTGAAAACAATTAGACATGGATTTTATTTATTTACTTTTGTTCGCAAAAAATCATAATGATTGTTGACGTTTGAATTCCTATCGGAAATCTAGGAAACTAAGTTTTAGACCTATAACGAAATTTTTAATAATAAATTATTTTTCATTTAACTTTTGCCTTTACCTTTCAAGCTGTCAACATATTTTTTATTAGTAGACAAAATTAAGAAAATTTTATTCTCTGTAAAATAAAATTTATTCTAAGTTTCTATCATTTTTAAAACTTTTTTATTATAGAGTATCAGTATCTTCAATGTCAGAGACAGATTAGGTGTAACCGGGAAATACATTTAAATAGAAATTCTCGGATTTGCAGGGGGGCACAATTTGAGATCTGCCGCACTAGGCTTCTTATTCAGATCGCGAGAAATTCAGGATTAATCTACTTATAATTCGATTCCAATTATGGACTGACTGAGAAAAATCATTATTCGGTAACTTAGAAACAGGCTAATTGATTTGCTTTTACGCGCGGATGGCAGAGCCTTCTAAAACTTATTCTATCCAATGTTGATGTGATTAGTTAAGTAGCTAGAATTTTAAATGCATATATCCTTCAATTAAAGTAGTTAATTCATATTATTTTTTCTGTTTTATTATCGCTCTCTATAGCAAATCAATACTTATTCGTTTGAGCAAGTGTCGCCTATAGACAAGTTGACTAAATAGTCCTCGATAAGGATTCTAAGACATTAAAACCTAAATAATATTGATGCAAAATTATGTTGGTGATTCGGGGATCTCACTCTAAACTTACTTCTCGATAGAGTCCAGACAGGGATTTTAACGGTGAAACTATGAGTGAAACTCGATAATCATCGGGTGTATATTAAATTCGTTGATTTTCTGTTGCTGATCCATCCACTATTTTAAAATAATGTTCTAATATTCTCTCAGATTCAATAACAAATTTTTTTTTGATCAACCTATGCAATCTTTCTGATAAAATAATTTACTCCTTAGAACTGACTGCTTAATTTTATAGTGACTCAGTAAGAAATTCTCCAACCTGATGAGTGTCGATACAGTTAGTGCATCATAATAAATTAAAAACTGGAATGAGGATGAAATTGAATGCACTCCTGGTTACCTGGATCTTAAGCTATTTTGGACGATAATAGAAAAATTGCCCGCTACACATTACTAGTATTCAGTGCGGTCACTAATTTATGAACTCTAAGCAAAGAGCTTTCCCAAAATTTATTTGTTTCTTGTGGTAGTCAATTTTCAAGCTTTTATTTTGCCTAGTGCAGCTTGCAGAATAGGCAAATTGCATTTTTGTTTTGTAAAAGTAGATATTTTTTGGAAAGATTTTTATCATTTTAATATGATGGCAACCGGATCGGTTAGTCATTGCTAAAGCGGCATCTCATATAATCAATGGAGAGAAATGAAAGGTATAGTTTTAATTATATTCTTCATATTCTATTTCGAAGTTAGAGCCGATTATTTTATTAGTTCTATTCAATTGAATAACTTAGAACTAAGAACAAAAAAAGAATGAACTAACAGTAAAACGTAAAGCTTTTTAGTTCATTGAAATTTAATCCAAATTAATATTTACCTAGCTACTTTATGTAAAATCCATGTCATCTAATTTTGCGTTTTTCTTTCAGTTTATATGAAACTTTAGCAGCATTGCTTGTGTAACTAGATTGTTATTAGAAGACAATTGTGGATTGACATCGAATAGATTTATAGTTTATCATGCTTAAACTAACTGATCCTATCTGGTCAGCACCGAAGAAATATCAAACTTCAAATTGGACTAGCTTTTATGTACTGAAAACGCCGTCTTGTGTGTTTTGATAATTTGAAGGCTCAGAAATATTTCTCGTAAATGAATATAAGATCTAAAAGCTATTTCCAGTTACTGGAAAGTGAGTACGAAACTGGCAGGTCTATGTTCCAGTGAGTAGAAATTTATTTTCTGATTAGACTTTTCCCGAGATTTTTTTGAGGATGAGGAGTAGGATTCTTATATTCAATGAAAAATCTCCTAAAGAGAACGGGTATGAAATGAAAATAAACTTATAAAACGTTCTAATGAGCAGTTGCAACTTTAAAATTCAAATTTCCCTAGCAAGTCAAATTAACTGTAATATGGAGCTCGACTTTAGTATATTCAGATAGATACGATTCTGCCAATTTTACTACTCTTGAATTGCTTTTTCTAATTAAACTGATCCACGAAAACTTGGATTTACATATCCACAGCAAGCATACCGTTTCCGCCCAGTCCTCTATTGTACAGCTTTGAAACGATATCGGATGAACCAGTTATAAAAATTAACTAAAGCGCATATTATACTCTAGTGTTCATTGTCTTCTGTACCTTTATTTAATATTCACTAAAGTAATTTTCTTAGTATAGAACCTATTATTTTTGAGTAGTTAAATTTTCTGAGTCTGCCATCAAAAAAAACCAATCTAGCATTGGAGACGTATATAACCATGGGATAATCTTTATATCGTCTAAAAAAAATACATATATTCTATCCGATGTTATTCAGTTAATTTTACGGTACAACAATAAAACAATTGAGGACAATTTCTAGAGATGATATTTTATTAGCTTGTTTCATCTCTTTGAGAGTAGCAGTATATATTTAATAACTTAAACCTTTCAATAAATAATTGTTCTTGCATCTTAACTTTCTTCCAATAATCAGGATTCAAAGTCGTCCACGGCTATGTAAGTTTATCGCTCAAGCTGTTCTTGCGATATTTACGCTTATCAAGCAAATAAAATTAACAGCAACAATTATTGAAATATAAGATTTTTGTTTAACTTCTATCTCTGAGTATCCTCTGTGAGACCATTTGGCTGCGACTTTGAGGCCTCGGATTCGCATTATTCTTGATACATCTATCCGGTTCCTCCAACCAAATTAATCTTTACCTTGAATCCTCTATTAAAGTCCTTATTTCCCTATTTAGCCTTCAAATGTATTTATAAAGTCCAATCATTAGCTTTGAGTGCGGACTGCGATGCTGTCTTATTTAATTCATCATAAAAAAGAGTTACTTTTGTACAGCCAGGAAAAAAAACCACAGTTTTAGAACAAAAAATAAAATTATTAGGTAGGCACCATCTAATTATAAAGCCAAATAGAATTTTTCAAATTGATCGGTGATGGCTCAAGGATGTAATTTTCTAATCTATGTTCACTGTCAAGTAATAGGAACATGGTCTAAAACTTCAATCCATTTGCTGTCTAGTTCAGAGATTTCAGAAAACCAGTTCTAATTAAATAGAAAATTAGGAGGCAGGAAAGTGCTTAGTTCACTATCTTTAATTTTGCAGACAAACTAAGTTCGGAACTTTTAAGTTGCGCGGAACTCTTTAAAATCATATTTGCTCATTCAGAATCCAAGTCATATTGAATTGATTCAACAAAATTTCATAATCTCAATACTGAATCCTAGAGATTTAAAGAGATAAAATTTAGCATGAGGATACCATGATATTAATTTTATATTTCCGAATTTAAAGGTTTCAACGTATTCTCATATTTTCATATCAAAATATTTGAAAAGTAGAGATTTTCTGGCAAGCTAATTTTAATTTTATTATCCAGAAACTGTGATATAAAGAGCAAATGGAGAATTATCGATCCTTATTTCAACTAGGCATTAATTTCACTTTCGAGTGCAAAGCTATTACTTGCACATATTCTCCTATTTTCGAACAAAGCTATCTCTGATAAAAAAAATATTAAATAGTATTATTTGAGGTAATGAACATTCGATCTTCAATTTATGATGCATCTGGATATAGCTTTATGCTCGACTAATTTTTTTTTTAATTTTGAGCTCAGGGCTCGGAATTGCAAAATATTTATATTTATATTTGCAATTCGTTTGAAAAACCCTTTTAACGAATAGATCATCTATAAAACCCTCAACAAAAATAGGAATGCTGCTACTTCATTATCCAAAATGAGTTTTTGTGAGCTTAATCTGGTCAAGGAAACTTTTTTTAATTGGCCAGATTTTGAATCCGAACTAGAAAGCAAATTCAAATATAAATTTTACATAGTCTTTTCTTCACTAAAATCGATTATAGTACGGCAAGCTTAAACAAAACTTATTGATTGAAACTAAGCTAAATAATATATATGAATGGAACAGTAGACTGACTTCAAATGAATAAAATTGTTAAAAACATTAAAAAAAAAATCTGGTAAAGACTATGTATCTTAAATCTATTTGCATTGTCATTCAAGATATAAAAAATACTCGTCAACAACATTTATTTTTATATATCCCATTCCAATAATATTTATGAACGTTAGAATGCTAGATGGTAATTTGCGTTGGGCTTTTCTAACGCATTAATCCATCAACATTTTATTTATGCGGTAAGAGGATTTCCTCTTACGTGAAAACATTGCATATTCCACAAAATATAACGCATTTACTTGAAAGTATCGGTTTATGCCATTAAAAAAACTTTTAGATTTATACATTAGTTTAATGAGGCAAAAAAAATATTGTGATCCTGGCTTGTGTAAACTCAAAATTTTCTCGTTCGCGACTTGTCGACTTCGTTTACGCTAATATGAACTTTTTTTAAAGCAACTTTAGCTGATATTGGCATCTTCATCTGATGGCCCTGATAGCAAAATCTTTTGGTATAATTAATATACTGCTATTTGGTTACCTTTATTCAAAGGAAGAAATTTTGTTATTAGATAATCACTATTTAGACATTCAATTTTAGTTATTAATTGAGTTAGTAAACCTCACCCAAATTATCATGCTTTCCTCATAAAACCTGCAAGTCAGGCATCATAAAGCGTTGAATTCTAGAAGAAAAATTCGTTTGAAAGCGATATTAACAAGATTTTTGAGCTCTAAAATGCACGCTATTAGATTCGTTTACTTAGACAAAATATGCATTTCGGAATTATTCTGTGGTTTTTTTAACTTTTTTTTTCAATCGTAGGTTATCAGTTTATCTTCGGCATAAACAATGCTGTTAGATATATAAACCTGTGAACGCGTTACGCAGAATATAGCAAAACTTTTCCGTATTAATTAGGGCAAGAAATTCAAGTCGATCGAGACACTATGCACGGTAGATATAATCTGCCTTCTGTGATCATCCCACTAATTAGAAGTTTAACAGGCAAAAACCTTAAATAAAATGTTGAATCTAACTCTGATAAATTATGATCCTAATGATACTCTGCATCCACGAATTTATATGCAAACATCTCCCATCCTTGCTTCATCAGCCTAATTTTTTTTATTTCCTTAGGGTAACAATTTCTTTCCTTCTTATTTATCAGTCAACGATATCATGAAATTGAGATAGACACGCAGTTATAATAATTATTATTCTTTGTCAACCATCCTACTCCATTAAAAACTCGGAAAGTACTATGTCAGAAAGTACTGGATAAGCTGAAAAATTATATAAACAAAAGATCAATAAAGTATACTTCTTCAGTCTAGAAGCCTCATAGAGTCAAAAAGAAACAAGATGATAGTACTATAAGAGATTCAATCAGTAGTTTGCAGGCTTTGGATATATGCAGAACGAATAAACTCATATAGCGTGACTCATAAATTTGTTCATAGTATTCTTGGAATTTAACCCAAGTTCCTTCACTAGAAGCTTCTCATGATGAACAAGAGCTTTCATGACTAAGGTATCGAACTTTCCTTTTACATCTTTGTTTAACTTAAGAGTGCTGTTCCAGTAAAATATATTTCTTGTATTGAAAATAATTGCTAACGCTAGCATAGTTATTGCACACATTGAACTCGTCAGTTTTACAATGAAACTCAATCAGGAAAGAATACAAATATGCAAGGCAAGATCTCTTTCTGAAAATATATTTTTAACTTGAATATTAGAAAACAAAGCAGAATAAAAGTTTTTAATTCATAATGTTTTTGCAAAACAACATTCAAGTCAGGTTAGAAGCATCTGGAACAAGCACATGCTAGAAGGAGATACTTACTCTCTTAGTTCATTTGTATCACATAAATCGATCAGTGCCGACATGGCTATAATAGTAGTCACCTTATCACAGTTCCGAAGCTATTTCAATCGTTAACATGGAAGTTTTCGATAGAATTCATATCAAATATCAAGTTCTATGAAAAATATTTCTATTCATGGATACTAACTGTCCATATGCGTGAACTTTGGAATATTACTTCAATTATGACAAATATTTGAGAGCGTTATAACGATATAATAATATATGCTGAAGAACTCTAAGAGTTGTTTTATTTCCAAAAAATCTTGTCTTAAAACATTCGTTAGGTCCATTGATAGCATATATCAGATTGCTAATATTTGGAGCCATAAATTTCAATAATAAGGAGTCCACTTATAATAACTTTCTGGCTTGGGAACTGTCCAAAAAACCTTGAATAGCTGAATTGATCTTCAGGATGATAAATTTACTAGAAATTGCTGCTTCCAAGCAAGAGTAAAAAAAGTCGCATCTAATTAACTGAATATTAATCAGCCTTATCACGATGATAGTTTTTCATAAGATGGAAGGTTCTTCCTCTGAAAGAAGCAAAGATGACATGCAAATGTTACTGATAGATAAGATTTGGGGGTCCAAATGGAGTAGTCTTACAATAAGATAAAAGAAGTTGGTACAAGGACGGAGTACAGAAATTCCTTTCTAACTATTATTGCACCTTGATCAATTGGAGATTGACTTTTCCACTCAGTGCTTAGAGATAAATAAACAAAACAATATTTCTGTATTTGATTACAGCGAGATCCTATCTTCCGATACGCCATCACTAATCAATCTACAAAGGTTTTCTAGTTATTGAATTACCGAAAGGAGTCTAGATCAAATGAAACTGAATAAGGCAGATAACATTGATAAATCTGGTCTGAATTGGGGACCTATTACAATTAGTATTGATTTCTACGGATCAAAACTTTTCTTTTTGATACATTGCACTAGAACTGAAAGAAATTAGCTGCACGATTAAGTGATTTTTGTCGACTCCGTATATAATATAATAATATTAATGGAATCAAATTTTTCAAATATTCATAAATCTAAACACAAAATTTTGGAAGCATTCAAAAATAATTGTGCGCTTACTTTTAAATTCGAAGCTTGAATTCTAAATCAGCATTTGATCTACACCCAAACAATTTAACGTTGTAACAATTCAAAGTTGTCAGATAGTGCTCAGCTCACGTAAGTTTTCGATCTTCCAATATCCAATGGGTCTATCATTTAAAAGCTACTAGTTCTAATACCATTTTTATTTTGGTTTTGGGTAGAATCGCTTGAGTTAACATAAATTGAAATTCTCAATCACAGTTATAGCATTGAGGCACTTGAGTACTAAAGGTAGCAATTCCAAATATAATTTTCATTACCCAGGAAGTCAAATAATGTATTGGGAGATTATGTAGAGCTCTAAGAAACTGCTAGACTAATAGTTTGGACAAGAATAATTATCGCGGATTCTTATTTTATTTGAAATTATGTATAGATTAACTTTTTCACCTCCAACCGTTAGGTCTCTCTTTCTGAAATAGTTGATATAATAGAAAGTGCAGCGCATTTCGAGTTATGGTCTAAGCCAAATTTAACTCAAGGAGATGCAAGCCAAAGCAAACTGAGTTTATAGGGATAATTGTATATAAAAACGTTTGGTATAATATTTTTCTTGCTTTTCCAAATTCTTTAACGAAAGCTTCAATCATGTTCCGAATATTTATTGAATGGTAGTACAAATCTTAGCTGCAGTTGATCATATTGATTCTAAATGCGCTCATTTTGCCCCATGTATTTTCTGATACTCTCTGTGTTTGCTTTTTAATTGCGTTAATAATTGTTTACATGCTAAGTTTATTAGATAAGTTCAAAATGACTTTTCATCCAGTAATCTGTCGGCACTATTTTTGAAGCGACTCTGATGATTCTTTTCACGCTCTTTCAAGAAATGATTCCTGAATCCTCAAGGTATTTCTTATTTACTAAATATCTATCTTTTCTTTTCTGTCTATAAGTTCGTATTCGGACTATACCTCTTAACGAAATATTTTGTTGAATTTGCTTGAACTTGAAATCATTTCAAGAGCGACGATTTGGATTTGAAGTGCAAGATTGCTAATGGATAATTAACATGTTTTACTAATGATAGAATAAACTAATTGCCTAAAAAAGTCACAGAGAATATATGCTTATTGAATCTTAGTTCTTTGAAGAAATTCCTCATACCAATCCAGTATTGAAAGCAAATCATAAAATAAATAGGTAATAAAGTACAACAAAATTATAATTTTCAGAACTTGCTTGCGGCTCTAGATTTTGTGAACGTAGTAAACAAGAAATATCCACCGCCATGTAGTAAGTAAACAATCAAAAATTGATTCCAGACCATAATCAGTTTTACCCTTCTTTTACCAGCCCCATACCTTTTGAAGGCCTTTGTAGAAATTGGATTTGGAATATAATCAATAATATCTCCATTTGATTCCCTGGTCTAGCATATTTTCTCAACCATATGAAATTGTTGAGTAAATGAAAAGTTAATCCTTAATTAGAAATGGTTAGTTTATCAGTGTGCGGATTGTAAGAACTATCGACAATAAATTTTTACTAGGTTGCTATCACGTGAATCTTGAAAATGGTGCTCTTCCCTATTGTGTGCGAATCGATTGCTATTATTTTCATAGTTGGTTTAATTTCGTTCATAGTACGTTGTTAAAAATGGATTCACCTTGTAGTATTGCAGTTCTATTATACAGATATTCACATACGAAGTAAGTAGTAATAGTCTAGAAGCCAAAATATTTGACTATTTATCCATGTTGTGCGTGCCTGAGCTTGATAATAAAGGGACTTGAATTGGGATATCCGCAACTCTATCCCAGCATGGTTTGTTTGTACTGTTGTTCTCTTCCCACGTGAATTGGATTGGGACACTAATTGCTACGGTGAGCTAAGCAAATAGCCTCTTCCCTATTCTAGATGGTTCATACATATTCATTCATAATCTAGACACTATTATTTTTTGTTCTGTTTCATTGCTCTAATGAAATAACTGAGCGGCTAGTTCTTTATATTTTGGCAATACGAATGAGTGACTGGCCATGAGTGAAATTGAATGTATAAGGAAATTTGAAAGCAACACAGTCCTCCAAAATGGTAAGATGAAATTCTTAGATTATGTTCATGAGATTAGTAAAACTTATATTGTTCGCTCTTAGACCTAAGATCAAAAAGAATAATTATTTTAGGGAAAATTGAGAATATATCCGCAATTGTTATTGCTGAGAAAACAGCATTTGATTTGAATACCTCAGAACATAGCTTTTCCTTCACTTCAATTTCCGAGCTACAATTATTAGATAGTAATGATGTTTACCGCTGGTATAGGGCCACGATTATACAAGATGTAACTTCTATGCCTTCATTAAAGCTGTCATTGATCTGGCCGGCCACAGCAGCTCACATAGCCAAATACTCAAGTTCAAAGCGTCGACTAATAGTTGAGACACCAGAGCTGTATTCTCTATATCACGAACCCTATATCAATAGTATGCGGGGAGAGAGATTGCGCTGGTAAGCTCCACTTGATGTTTATTGAAAATAACTATTGATATTTGCTTCAGGGTTTATAATATACTAGATCACAGAGTTGAGTCCGATAGAATAGTTTACGAGAATAGTGATAAATTGAAGGGATTTATTCTTTTACCTGATTTGTGAGCACGACCAATTACGAGGATAGAGTATGAGTCTAATAGTCTGCTTAGGAAGTGGGATCGTGTTTCTACGGACTCGCTCTATTTAGTAGCAATTGTCCACAGACGGGATATATTTTCCATCAGAGATCTCAATAAAACTCACCTTAATTGGCTAAAAGAAATGCGCGATCAGATTTTAACTAAAGTGTGTGAAAGTTATCCAGATTTGCAGCCAACGCAACTCCGCTTGTATTTTCATTATCTTCCTTCGTATTATCATTTACACGTTCATGTGACTAATGTTTTATATGATAGTGGGGGTGATGGTACAATGGCTGGAAGAGCTATTCTCATGAACGATGTGATCTCGCGCCTAGAGAATATGAGTGATTCTGTTGGAGGTTTTCAGAATGCTGATCTCAGTTTTTTGATTAGCGAATCCTCTGAATTATGGATTCATGGCTTCTCGCAAGTTGTGCAATGATGGCTCCTTATTGTGGAGCTTACATATTCAGGCGTTACTAAACTGAGCCTCAGAATGACCACATATTTGATAGAATAATGGCTTTCTATAGTCGTATTTTGTTCATGGTCTTCAACTTGCTTTCCTTCCTTGTGCAGTCATTTTTTTACGTTGACGTGTCGACTTTCAAAGATTGCGAAATACTAAGATTTTTGTAAATAAGAGTCTCCATATTTTATGTCATATTTAATTTGCGATTACACCACTTACATCATAAATGGTAAATATTTAGATGGAACAGTTTTGTTCCAACTAACTATTGTGCTTTTCACGTTGGGAACGGAGAAAGCTTAACTATAAAGTAGCATACATATCCCATTTCGCCTAAAATATGAATGGCACAGTAATTGAAGTCTATTTAGCTGAGCCGGAAATTACATCAACTCTTTCCGAAATTATCAAATGATCCTTAGATCTTCACTTGTTTTGATGGCTGTGGCCGTTGATGTACTCATCGACTTAGCTGGGGCAATAAAAACTCCCACGGCAATTAGAGGAGTAGCTCCAAAAGGTATAATTTTGACTGTTCTACTTTTCTTTGCATACTCACTCATAATCTTAAGATATCGAATTTTATCAACCTGATCAAAGCGGGAATTGGGCATGCTTGGGAAATCTAGAAATAGTTATTCCATTTTCACGGGTAAATGATGACTATTGTGACTGCCCTGATGGCAGTGACGAACCAGGTACATCCGCCTGTGCCAATGGCTATTTCTTTTGTAAAAATATTGGATACACCGCGCAAATTATACCTTCTACCAAAGTCAATGATGGTATATGTGATTACGATGTCTGTTGTGATGGATCAGATGAATGGAATGGATTAATACGATGTGAAAATAAGTGTAAGGAAATGGCTACGGAGACTTCTAAGAAGGAAGCCGAAATGAGGAAGGCACAAGTAGCTGGTTGGAGGGCTCGATTGAAGCTAGTGTCAAAGGCAAAGTCGATGCGCTCTAGTCTTGAACATGAGCTCTCTTCGACTAGAGCACAGCTGGATAATGCCAACGAGCAGCAAGAGAAGGCAGATAATCAGCTTAAGGTAGCGGAGCTTAGATCGACAACACAGGCTGCAGGACCAAGCTCAAAAGATTCATTTGCAGAAAATGTTCTAAGTAGATTACAAGATTATCGAGCGGCCAAATCTGCATTTCTCAAGAGAATAGAAGAACTAGAGTTACGTGTCCAAGCGACTGAAGAGATTTTAGCAAATCTCAAGAACGACTACAACCCCAATTACAATGACGAAGGAGTCAAAAATGCAGTGAAGGCATATAATCAGCTGTTAGAGATTCCAATAGATGATACACCTGAATATGTTCAATTTGCTAATGAACTCTCTGAGGAAAAGGATGAAACTCTGATGAGTTCTAGAGGAGTCAACTTCGATAATGACACAGGTCAGTTATTTTGAAGCCCTTAATAGATCTAGTATTAATCATACTAGCTTATTATTCCTCATTAATACCTTCATCTTGGATCAAATTCTTTTTTGTTAAGGTTTCAGAATTGCGCAACTTTCTGGTGCAGAACGGGTTACTTGCAGAACGATTATCTTCTGATCTTGAAAGCAGAGATGTTCAAACAGCCAAAACTGAGCTAAAGGAAAGTAAAAAATTGGTCAAAAACGTTCAAAATAAACTCGACAAATTGGAAAAGGACCTTTATAAGACATTTTATGGGCAGGATGATGTATTCCGTGCACTTCAAGGCGAGTGTATGGACGTGGAGAGCGGTGACTACATTTATGAGCTGTGTTTTGGTGAAAAAACTGTGCAGAAACCTAAAAGTGGCTCGAACACTAACCTAGGGTAAGCCGGATTGATACTTGCTAGTTGGTAACATATTAATTAGTTTTGATAGAGCTTTCGACAGAATTGAAGGCGACAAACTATATTTCACTCGTGGTGCCAAGTGCTGGAATGGTCCTCACCGCAGTACTACTATAGTTATGGAGTGTGGAGAAAAAAACAGATTACTCTCTGTTTCTGAGCCTGCGATGTGCGAATATTTGTTCAAAATCACTACGCCGGCCATGTGTACTAAGCCAAGCGACAAAATCGCGCAGAACCACGATGAGCTATAATTTTGGACATAATCTTGTAAGAAACTAGAATTTGAGGTTGAGCATGCGTTATCCCTGGAGCCGTAAAACAATAGCGGTAATATATTCACCATCATGCGAGAGGGAGACTTTGAAAGTTTCATCCTCCATATGAGGAGAAGTGATTGAAGGGGCAGCTGGTTTCTCTACTTCATATTAGGATGCTTCTAAGCAAGCTATATAAAAATGCTATTACTTTCCTGTCATGTTCTCTGAGACTGTACACCATTCTTTGAATTCGAAATGCTGTTGACGAGAATTATCAAGGCTTTTGAACAAGGCTTCCTTGACAGACCAACTGTTCATAATCAGTATATTTGTACAAAAATAGCGGTTAGATGCCAAACCATCGAGCCAAAAATCGAATTCTTTTGTTCAATGAATCCCAACGATGATCTGGAAGGCGTTCGTAGAATTCATATTCGACTGGGTGAAGTATTCTAAGAGGAAACTTGCGGGAGTTGATCTCTTTTGACATCAAATTTGTGATTCGAGGCAGAAACAAAATATCAATTCCAACATTGCGAACTGACATATTTTTGGAAACAGTTATGCTTCTGCTCCGCTACGCGTCTTACAAAGTTTGCAATAGTTTTGAACAAGAAAGAAGAATAGTTACAGTCCACAACCTATCTTACAACACAGATTGAAACCTAACCCAAATGTTGAAGACTTAAGTAATTACAAGCAATTATGATATCAAAAATCGTCAAAAATCACCTAGAAGGAAGAGCTGAAATATAACTGGAAAGCAAAATCAACTACAAGGTATTAGTGAAATCTTGCAAAATGGCATGAGTCTGTCAAGAGGACAAGTCTTGAAATAGAAACCTAATGAAGTCAAATATATAAAGTGGTTGATATTTTCAATTATCATCTAAATAATTATTATGTACAACGGATCATTCTGCACAAAAGCTGTTGTAAGCCAAATAGCCTAATCCACAATTGTTATACCAAAGTAGTAATTTCAGCTCCCGGTAGGATCAGTTTTGGGACCCGAAGTTTCATGGCCCTTTGCCAGTTCTTGGTCCAGTCGCTCCTTAGCTCTAAAAATCTTGCTCTGCAAATAAAAACTGCCTCCTTTATCTTTGCTATTAACCTTGAAAAGATGTTCAAATCGCTTGGTAACTTCAGATGCCGATGAATTTGACTGAATGTGAAGAATCTTGCAGGCTTCTTCCAATGTTATTTCGCCCCTTCTGGTTGTGCCTCCCTGTGCTCCATTTGCAGTAGCCTGTTTGACAGCCTGAGTCAAAGCACGACCAAAAATTTGACCTCCGACAAGAATGACCCTTAGAAATGCTTGAGCCTGAAACTAATTAGAATGGGCTGACGATCAAGGTACGGATGATTATTGAAGCAGCTTACCATTTGTTATGCGAATTTATCCACCAAAAAGCGAAAAATATAATATCTGCTTTGTAACGACTTACAACCAAAACAGTCCGATTAATTAATCATATAGACAAGTATACTCCAGTATGAGCCAAATCAGCAAACAAACTTCCTTGGGTGAACCAGTCCCAGAAGTTCCGGTAAATAATGAGGTTAGGGTAATTATCAGTCGATTCGTTCTAAGCTTGTGACCAAGAAATACCGCGAGACCTCTCCCGAGTCGATTTCGTATAATATTATATCTCGTGAACCTTGTGAAATACGAATAGATATCTTTTTTTCAAAAGCTTGTTATAGAGGGCTTGAGGATTTTTAAAGTGTCGATTTCGTTTCTGCTTGTCAAAATAATTCGCCTGAGAGTTAATTGATTTCTAGCTATTTCCAGGATTGCATTTTTTTTGTTATCTGAGAACAGGTTGCTCCACTTTATATTCAAATCTGCTGTGTTCTATAAACATAAACAGTAGCTAGAAAAATGGATGATCAGACAAACAAATTTCGAATGAAGTCGCCATTACACGATGCTGTATGTTATTGAGCTAGTGGTAGTCGCTTAAAATTCTTTATACTAACATTGTGCCTTGGCCAGCTTTCGCAGAACCAATCTTTACCCGTGGTCGTTGCGGAAATGAAGGTTATTGGTGGTTCTAAAACACGTGAATCATTTCTCAGAGCTCAAATAAAGGAGATAGTAGGAAAAGAATATACTGTCTCTTCCCTGCTGGCTGCTCTTGATAATTCCTCTGAAAAGCTGCAGGCATTTGGAATATACAGTGCGGTCAATTACAAGCTTGATCTCAGTCCTTCAGCAGTTAATCAGTCAGGCTCTGTACCTTTGATAGGGACACTCACCTTGCGTGAAAGTGCACGATTTCAGTTCAAGGCTGGGACAAGCATTGGTAATGGCCAGGCTGACGCAACTGTTGAAGGACGTTTGGGAAATCTTTTCGGAGGAGCTGAAGAGCTTACTGTCTCAGCTGATCGTGATATTGGGAATAAGAGATCATACTCTGTGAATTATCGCTCCCCTATCAAGAACTCAGACGTGTGGAAAAGTGAATTGGCTGGATTCATCTCTTCCAATGAGCGACCATGGGTTTCTCATGATGAGACTTTGCGAGGGATCAGATTAAAAGCCGTTGGGCCTGGCGTTTTGGGAGGAACCCAGGAACTAGGTTATGAGGCCGCCTGGCGGACTATCGGTAATCTCAAGCCAACTGCCAGTAAGACGGTTCGCATGGAAGCGGGCGAAAACTTCAAGTCCTCCATATTCAATCAGTGGCAATTATATAAATTGAATGACATATTTTTGCCTACTGCAGGTTACAGCATGAAGTTTTTTCATGAAATTGCAGGGTTTGTACCAAATAACAATGGCGATATCCAGTTCATGAAGGGTCAGTTTGAAGGTAAAGCTGTTAAAAGCTTTTTTAATAATATTTTCACTTTTTCATTGAGCGGAACGGGTGGTTTATTATGGGGATTAGATGATACACATAAAACAAATCTTTTAGACCGATTCTTTTTGGGTGGGCCAAACAGTGTTCGAGGTTTCTATTTGAATCGGCTTGGTCCTAGTGACGAAGGTATGTAATATCAGAAAATTGATTCTGTTTAATATTAACAAAAACTGTAGAAGATTCAATCGGTGGAGAAGCTTACATTGCGGGAGGTTTAAGTTTATTCACTCGTCTTCCTCGAGTGTCTGCTGACTCTCCTCTCCGTTTGCATTTCTTCTCGAATGCGGGTAGTCTACTTGGAATAAACTATACTAACCCTTCAGAGACATTTTGGAACTTACTGAAAACGCCTTCTATTTCTACAGGATTTGGTCTCACATATCGGCATCCTGCTGCTAGATTTGAGCTTAATTTTACATTGCCGATAGCTACACGAACTAGTGAATTTCCACGGAAAGGATTCCAGTTTGGCCTTGGTATGACATTTTTGTGAAGGTTTGATTTACATTGTTTCACTATGGTGTATCTAATAGTCTGTGCTACAAAATTGGCTTTGTTCAGGACATCTAATTGTATTTCATTTGGTACGCTTGTTTAAATGCTTGTAAACTGTCCTCTTTCGTACTTGGTAATACACCTTGGTAATACACCCTTGCTATATATGTCCATTCAGTCCTCGCATAGAGGGCAGACAATTCGGAAGATATTTTTTATCACCGTCCGAAACAGAAGATATGCACGACTAAAATTCGAGGTGTAAAAGCGAAAAATCTACAAACTTTTTAGATTTATGATTTTATAGATTAGGGAGAATTAAGCTGGAGCCTGCGGAATTTCGTGAATCAGCCATGAATTCATTTTCCTTAGGATCTATATCTCACTCACTCAGTGTGCGTTCTATTACAACGAATTTTAGCCGTGCTCGAAGATATCCTACCCCGAAATATCCTTGTTATACTCGATTCTTTTGTTTCAGTTCCCAAGTTGGTGCGAGAAGCGGTGCAGAAAGTGCTGTCCGGAGTAATGAGGACCAGCAAACCCAACTACCCAAGCCAGCATCTGTATTTGTTAGCACCAAATTTGATGCATCTAATGAAGCGAGTGTAGACTCGAAAATAACACCAGTGGAACAAAATGTACCGGACAGATGGGTTGCGGGATTGATCATGAGAGTCATGAGACTTCTACATATAGATGTGGAAGAGAACCAAGCAGCTCCTGTTGCCGGTCGAGTTTATATGAGACTTTGTAAAAATCAAGCGCTGCATCTACCCGGAACTAAAGAATATGCAAAAATACCTCAATTTTATTATGAAGGTAGGTATATGAGGCTGGCATTTTCTGGAGCATTCAAATAACTTCTGTCTAGTACTCGGTCTTAAGCCATCGCTTGCGCAGTGGTTCCAAGTAGCCAGTCTTCATGCGTGGATGCTTCAAGTTAGAATGCGGGCATTACCTGAAAAATATGCATCTATATATGAGCAGGCATTAATTGATGGTATCTTTCTGGATACAGAAAAAATGTTGGTTGATTCTTATAAAATTAGAACCGGCAAAATTATAGAAAATACTCTCAAAGAGCTTCATTTACAACTTCGTGGTAGTACTTTGGCGTATGACGAAGGTCTATTGGGTGATGATGCAGTTCTTGGTGCAGCAATTTGGAGAAATATCTTCGCAGCAGACAGCGACATTGATATGCGAAATGTTTCCAGAATGGTGAAATATGTACGCGCAAATCTCTTTATTCTAGACCGAACGACAGATTTTGACTTTGCGATTGGTCGCTTTGTCTTCATTCCACCTTGGATCGATCCGCATCCTGAGAATGTACTCAAATACCAACCGCAGAAGCTCGACTCTCAATTTCTATTCCCCGGCTATGAATCTAAGTTTTCTCAAACTCTAGATTGATCTAATGGATTGAAAGGCTTGTGTTAGGAATATATTACTTGTATATATGATCATGCAATAACTAAATAAATTTTAAGTATCATCTACCGATGGTTCGTAGAGGGATCTTTCGTGCCAAGTCAGCAACACGTGGTGAATAGTGCTTGTCCATCAAGAAGTTCTCCCACAAAAGCGCGGCAGCGGGATTGCTTTGCTCCGGAACTTCTGCAAGAGGTTTATAAATACCATTCATAACTTTGTCATTCGTTGAAAATAGAGGAGCCAAGGGTCCACTGCCTGTTGAAGTTTGAATCTGATCCACAGCACTATGGCCCGTAAAAGACCTGCACATGTGATCAAGGAGTTTATTAACCGCAAACGCAGATTTTTCAGGAAAGTGGACAGAAGCAACTGATACTCGTTTTGTGAAAGCTATAAGTCGTTGATGACCCCCTGAACTTGAACCAAAATTGACAGTTTTATAACGCTTATCAAAGAATATTGTGTCGAAGCATTTCAATATCATTTCAGTCTCAGTACTCAGACTAACTCGAGATTCGTATTTGCGGTCAGAAAAGTTCTCTTCTCGCTTCAAGGGATCTGAAAGTCTCAATGTGGTATTTGATCGCTCAAGATCTGATGAAAGAGAGATTTCAATCAATATAGAATAAAGATAGTTAACGAAGAAACTTAAATCCAGCCCAATCGATTCGCCGGCCTGGCCAGAAAGTAGTGTGAATGCAGTCATGACACATAGTAAACCTTCACGTACCATATTCCTAGAAATTTGTGTCTCTGCCTCTAAATATTTCAAACTTTTATCGTCAAACTGACGATTTCTAATTAGTTCCTTAAGGACTTCAAGTAAATCGCCAAACAGATCTGCATTGATAAGATGGGCGAATTTAGCTAACCCTTCTAAGGAGGCGCCCATTAAACGATGTGACCGAGCTTTCAAAATTTCTAAGTATGTTGCAAAGGTAAGTTTCAAAGTTTCTGCCTGCCATCTTTCAATTTCTTCCTTTGATGTAGCATACTCGGCTTTGGCAAGCTCCTCTTCAATCTGCTTTAGCTCTTTAGCACGCTTCTTTTCTGATTTAGTACGATGTAGTCGTTCCTTCTTTTTGATTTTCGGCTTCTGCTGAGCGTCTTGAGCAGTCTGATTGAGGCGCGCAGCATCCAAAGATGAAAGGTCTGTCAGAAGTCTCAAATGCAAAAATGTGTTCAAAACGGCTTCATCTACCTTATACTTGCGCTTCTTTAGCAAACTTGTAATCATTTTTACGCCGTCAAGGGATGAGGCGCCTTCTTCATCTTCGTAGAATAAATTGTTAAGACATTGAATGCATTCATCAAAGCCACAATCAGAAGTAGAATCAATTAGAGTAACAGAATCATGTAAGAGTAATCGCCGTCGGCCGAGCCGTTGACCAACGATTTGAAGCAGTTCTGTACGGAAGTTGAAATGTGGTACAGAGCTTAGTAAGTGGCATGTACATGATAGAGCTGTCAGACTCAATTTTATTGATGCAGATGACGGATCAAGGCCGAATAATGGGCGAACAAACTTCTCCAAACAATCGATGAATGCTCTATACTGAAGAACAAGGGTCTGTTCGAAATGTCGTAACTTCTTCACTTCCTTACTCACTTTCTCAGATTTCTCTAAATCTGAGAGAGGCCGAATACGATAACTGTTCAAGCAATTAGTAGTGTGATTAGGAATGTCTGGCTAACATACCCAGGAATAATGCTTTTGAACACAGCTAGCTGAGAAGCTAGAGCAAATCGCTTTAATCTGAAGTTTCCACATTTTGCATATGATTGTAGTTTTGCGAGATTTTCAATCTGATATAATTAATATACGATATGACACAGTGCCGATCTTGACAGTGACTAACCTTCTCCTCGGGGTCTTCAATGAGTTCGCCAGCCAGTCTTGAAAGCTCTTCCTGAGCCAATCGAAATTGAACTATTTCCGGTAACTTCGGCTCATCTAATTCTTCTAAATCTTCCAAATCAGTGGATCCCTCCTCATTAACATCGGAGTCGATTTCGTTGACCTTCTCCTCAGCACTCTTGTCTTTGGTCTGTATTAAAACTCTCTGAAGTGCGCCAGTTGTTGTCTTGATAGGTAAGCGTTCAACCACTTCAGAATGGTGATCAGTCCCAGACCAATATCTGGCTCCACTTTGCTCATATGACTGTACTTCGTTATCTGAATTCGACGGCAGTTCTCTTAGCTCGTCTTCTTCATATAAATAATTCTTAAACTCCGAATTTTTGATTGATCCCGCTTTCAATCTTGGTCCTGAATGTTGCTGAAGCTTTCTTCGCTTCAGCGGTCCAGCCCGTTCACTCTTCAGCCGCTTTTCTGTTACAATTGACAACATTTATGACTATCACGCAGTTCGACTATTTGTGAACAGATCAAGAATGAAATTTTCAAAACTGGTCGAGAGTAAAGAGGAACACCATAAAATAAAAGTTTCCTGTTGGGAGTTTGTAGAGTGTAAATCGAGTATTTTGTGCTTGTAGATTCCTGAAGTAAAATCCAAATTCAATTGAGTTCTATTATAATTTCTCTAAACCAATAAATTAACCTGAAAGAAGTAATTGCTACTTTTCATCCCTGTTTTCACTACTTTATCCTCGACTGGATCTATAAGAGAGTTGTGTTTTGAGCAACGTTTTTATGATGGAGTCAGCTGGCATGGACGGGACCGTATTGCCCTCGATTATGTTTACCACAGCAGCGCAGATAGTGGATTTTGTCGATAGTAAGCAAGAAGAAAAAATTGGTCGCTTATCGACCTCTAATCCCAGATAGAACGGTTAATAGTTGTGTTACGCGACGGTCGAAAATTGATAGGAGTGTTACGGTCATTTGATCAATATGGTTAGTAGATTTCACTTGAACTGAATGGGATTTGGAATTTTGACTGGCTTAGCAAATTTTGTGTTGCAAGACACAATCGAGCGGATAATCGTAGGCAAGAACTACAGCGATGTTGAGCGAGGAGTGTATTTGATACGAGGAGAAAACGTTGTTCTTGCAGGCGAATTAGTATGTGTGATTAGCCACAGGCTTTAAACTTGAACTAGAGCATTAACAAGTCGGTTATAGGATCCCCAAAAAGATGATACGCTGAACTTGAAGGAGATTCCGATTGAGCAAATTTATGCGGCGCAGGACGAGGAGACTGAACTACAGAAGCAGATGGAATTTGTCAAGAGCGTTCGTTTAGCTGAAGAGGGGTTCCTAGTAGACACTCAATAGAAATGATAGCATTAAATGTATGATATATGAAGGAAAGGCTATGCTGAAAATGCAGCCGAAATCAACTCTAGTGTCCATTTGAGCAAGTCTGCCATTGGCAATTCGAGAGCTGGAATTGCATGGATATTCAAGTTATGAGCATATTCGCTTAGGTCTGCGTCGACGTCACCATTGGCAAAAAGATGTTTGTGAGATTCGATATATCCTGGCCAGACATATTTATCAAAATATTCGGGAGGATCCACCCAAAAACCTTAAAAAATTTAGATTAGAAAACATAGCTGAATAAAAACCGATAACAAAGGAAAAAAGAAAGCTACCTTCCAACGTGGCATAGCCATTTCTTGTCTCACGACGACTCTTAAGAAGATCGTGAGGTGCTCTTAGAAGAATACGTAGATCAAGAGTTTCTATTATAGAAGGGTCATTGTACAACAAGAAGCCATCTATAACACAAAACTGCAGACTATCGAGGTTTGTCAGCGAGCCGAGAACTGTATTCTTAATCTCTATAGCCTCTTCAATTGACAGAGGCGGAATACCTATTGGATTCTGATCTTCTTTGTAAGCAACATCTTCGGGTAGCTTTTTGTTTTTTTTTATGTACTCGAGAGCGCCAAACAACTGTGGGAAATCAATAGCTCCAGGGCAATCCCAGTCTACAACACCATTCTTAACAGGAATATCAGCTTCCGGCTACATCAAAAATCAGTATTGAACATAGTCTGAATTAATCCATTCATTTGAGATACCTTGTAGAAGTCGTCTTCATGTAGAATAAATGAGCCTGGGAACAGAGCAACCAGCAGTCGGGCTAGCGTCTGGACAGGTCAGTTTTTGAACAAAGATAGCTGGGCACAGTCTCATAAGTAACTTACACTTTTACCGGACGAAGAAGGACCACTAATTCCTATTAGGATAATATCTGCTTTAGCACTCATTCAGCTGTTCAAATTGTCCTATGACAAAATGATAAGTGATAAAATGGACAACTGAATTAGCTCTGAGCCGTACTGAGTAATTTGTTGCGATAAGAACCTTTTCCCAGACGATAAGCCCGTTAGAGCAGATGATAATAAGCCAAAATAGGAAATTTATAATTGATTTCTCTGAATTGGCGTATATGTGATTGGGATTCAAAATATTAGTTAATACATAAATGAGCGAACTATTCCTACGGTGGCTGCGGATCATTCTTAGAAAGAAGTAAGGATATAGTATAACTACAAGTCATCACCATTTAAAAGCTACTGCTAATCCAGAGTATAATTACATAATCCAATTAAAAATCGAGGTCTTAATTGGCTTCTAGCTGAATATTTTATAATGTCGGAGCATTTACTCACGAGATTTTGCTAGCATGACTAGACTGCATCGATGTTGGCATAAGTTTCAGGTTGTTAAAAGTGGTATTGCTTCTACCTGAGATTGAAAACCGAATTAAGAATCACAAATTATTGATCTGCTGCTAAAATCTTGATAACAAACTTATCATATTAGACGTTAATGACAAGCTTTTCGCCACTAACAGCATAATCCTGGAGAATCTTTAATCCAGCATCAACTCCTGCAAGACCTCCTTCAACAAGACGAGGTTTTTGAGTAGCAACAAATTTCCCCGAAGCAAGATTGGGTGGAAGCCATTTGCGGTACACCCAGAAGAAAAATTCCTGGTAGTTATCAGGAGCAGTAACAAATTTAATAGAGAGTCCTGATTCATCAGCCAACTTCTGATCTTCATCACTAATACGAGGTGCACTGGCAATTTTGAACTCTGAAGGATCAATATTGAGTTCACTAACAAGACGAGAGAATATGTTAATAGTGGGAGTAGCCTCCTTAACCGCAACTAAAGCAGTTCTCAATGCCAAGGAGCCTGAATCTGACTTCACCGTTTCAACAATTTTATCAACAACATCTTGTTCCTTGTAGTCAAAGACCTTGTATGCACCGAGCTTGAGAAGTTCTTCATGGTGATCGGACTTGGCAATCGCATAAACCTTATATCCCATTTCAACAGCATTTTGCAGAGCAGATACACCAACAGAACTTCCAGTTCCCCAGATAAGGAGCGCCTTGGAACTATTCTCATTCTTGACAGTTTCGGAGAATTCAATGGCACTTTCAGACAATGGCAGTGTTATGCCAGCGGTGTAGAGGCCAGCCCAGGCAGTCCAAACTCCCATGGGAAATGTAGCTGCTGTGTCAAAGTCTATATTTTCTGGGATAGGACTAATGTAAGAATCTTCAGTCATAACGTATTCCTGATACGATCCAAAGTCAGGATCAGTTTGCCTAAAAAAGTTTGTCCCAAAAACCAATGCACGAGTTCCAACCTTGATTTCGCTAGGATTGACAACATCAGGACCCAAAGCAACAACAGTGCCACCAACATCTGAACCTATGACTGTTGGAAGTTGGTGCACCATCATACCAAAGTGCATTTGAACATAATCAAGATGGTTCAAGCCTACCGAATGCACTTTCACCAGCACTTCGCGTCCAGTTGGAAGTCGCACAGGTCTTGATTGAACAGCAGACTGACCAATTTTGCTGATGACCAAAGCTTTTTGAATTTTTGGAAGAGTGATGGACGCCATCGTGAACGGATTAAATATTTGAGAAACAAGATCTGTGGAAAGTTGAGATGAAAAGTAGGTGTTAAGGACTTTATATAGAGAGAACAGTAAAATAGACTTCAAATAACAGATGGCTGTAATTCCTTATTAAAACTAAATTCCGACAACACACTGTGCTCAGAATCCAATTTAACTGGCTCTGATAGCTCTAAATCATCCAGGGACGGGCTCGGTGAAGCTGGAGATGACAGTACCGAGCATTGTTCCCACTAAATTCGGCGGATAAATTTCTCCGATGCCTGGATCCGAGATAGATGGATCCGAATAAATTTTGGAAATAGAGTCTAATACAAAGGGATTTTGCGCAGAAGTCTCGACTGAAGTCATCAAACACCAGATATCGGTCGGAGGAATACAAATTGTTCAAATACTTTTGATTTATCCGATACCAATTACTGCTTACACATAGCGAGCGCTTCTGCCGGAGCTTGCGCCAGATTGATAATTAAATCATCGAGTACACCTGTTAGCACAAAAAAATATTCACCTCTAGCAGACACCTTCTTTCTTTTGTTCGGTTTGCCACAGTCGGATCATATCTAACTGCTCTTCATCGTAGCACTCGCTTATGCTTGCTAGAGTACATCACGTGTTAGTCCCGTGAGACTGAAGCGCGGAACTACTGTTCATGTCAACCTGAATTTGCAGCTCATTTCAGCGTAGATACTATTAAGGATTTGGCGACAATCTCCGAACGAAGGTTTCAACGCGAAATTTCAGTTTTGCTTGTCTTGCTTTGCCTCGGAACCGAAATGCCCCCTAAGCGCTCTTCACCCGGCACTGCTGCTGGTTCGCCTGCCAAGCAGCACCATTCTCATCACAAGAAAAAGTCATCAGAGACACAATCTAACGGAAACATCCATGACAAGGAGGAACCTGTCACGATCAATCCGGTTTTGGTATGAGATTTCTGCTTCTCTGTCTGGCTTAGGATTGTTTTATTAACAGGCTCAGTCGGAAAAGGAAAAGAAGAAACAGAACTTCATCGTCCGGACAATATGGACTGTCGTCATGATTCTCGGCTTCTTTGCCCTTCTTTGTGCGGGTCACGTCTGGATTATGGCTCTTGTTACAATGATCCAGATTTTGACGTTCAAAGAAGTTATCGCACTCGCAAACGAGCCTGCTCGGGAAAAGCGGCTTCCATATGGAAAAGTCATCAATTGGTACTTTCTGGCCACTACTATTTATTTTCTTTATGGAGAGAGCGTTATCTACTATTTTAAAGAAATTGTATTAGTAGACTCGTATCTTCTACCCTTTGCTATTCACCACAGATTCATTTCGTATATGCTTTACATCATTGGTATGTCACCCTTCCCTTTTTGCTTCCGTTCACAGTCTAAATTTTCATCTAGGATTCATGATCTTTGTCTGGTCTCTTGAAAAAGGTCACTACAAATTTCAATTCGCGCAATTTGCTTTTACGCATGTTACTCTTCTTCTTGTTGTCGTTCAGGCTCAGTTTATTATGAACAACATTTTTTCAGGTCTGTTCTGGTTCTTCCTCCCCTCTTCGCTTGTTATCATCAATGATATTATGGCTTATATTTGCGGAATCACATTCGGTCGAACTCCATTAATCAAAATATCTCCCAAAAAAACTGTAGAAGGTTTTATCGGTGCTTGGATTTCGACGGTTGTTTTTGGGATGATATTAGCGCATTTTTTAATCAAGTCAAAGTATTTAATTTGTCCCATCGTTGATCTCTCCACCAATATCTTTTCTGGTCTTGACTGTATTCCCAACCCAGTCTTCGTTCCTCATACTTTCAAGGTTCCTCAGTTTATCGTTCCTCTTGTGCACAGGACTTCGTTTGAGATCGAGCCTATCCATTTCCACGTCATGGTCATGGCCACTTTTGCTTCATTAATTGCACCCTTTGGGGGCTTTTTTGCGTCTGGTTTAAAGCGTACGTTCCAGATCAAGGATTTTGGTGACACTATTCCTGGCCATGGTGGTATTACAGATCGGATGGACTGCCAGTTTTTGATGGGATTTTTTTCTTACATCTATTACGACAGTTTTGTTGCAGTATGTCTTCCGGTTTCGTCTATTCTATTTTAATTTTTACTAATATTGGTTAGACTCATCATATTCGTGTCGGAAGTATTTTGGAAACTGCTATCCAAAGTCTCACTTTTCAAGAACAGATCCAGCTAGTCGGCTCGTTACAGAAATATCTATTTAATCAAGGTGCCATTTCAAAAGATGCCTACGAGTGTTTCGAGAATAGCATCAACCGCTAATCCTGTCGATTCTTCCCTCAAAAGTCACAATTTATCATCCCAATTTCCTCGTTGGGATGTTAGACATCACCTGAAGCAAAATTTCAAATACCTCCAGTTCACGTTCTTTAGCTAAATATTACAATAAGTTAATATTAATTATATTGATATTGACTTTCTGCTTATGCCGAAAATTATTGTTTCCACTTGAATTGATAAGCCAGCTAATCAAGAAATTCTGAGTATAGGACAATAATAATATGGTTCAGCGTTTGAAAACTAAAGATATTTTTGTTTATTCCAAGACTATATATTATATTACATTATCATTACTAAAACTCCGAACCTCGTTAATATAAACTAGAATTCAAAGCATTTCAGAGTTACTCGTCTGGATCGACTAATTCGTTAAATCGTTCTGCATCTCGCTTTCCTCTGTCGATATCGATATAATAAAAAATCGGAACAGCCAAGAGTAGAAATAAAAACAAAAAGTAGAAAGTATATCTTATATTATGTGTTCTGTCTGTGATTAACGCGGTCACAGTAGGTCCTACAATGGAAGAACCTTTATCAGTGACTGCGTATAGGGCAAAGAATGTCGATTCCTTGCCTGGAGGGATTAGAAGCGAGAACACTGAACGACAATAGCTCGACATTCCACCGAGACAAGCCCCGTAGAGCGCCGCCAGAACGTAGAGTTCCCAAGGATGATGCACCCCGATTGACATGGATATAAATCCAACAAGTGCGTAAGCAGGCACAATGGCTGTTATTGCGACAAGTAAAGAGACTATCTTGTTCGGAGATATGTTCAGATATTTGGGAGCCCATCTTGAAAAAAATATGGCACCGACTATTCCGAAAACCATGATATCTATACCTAAAAATGCTAATGCAGGAGGAGACATTTGAAGTTCTGTTCGGGCAAATAAAATCGACG
Organism: [Lipomyces] oligophaga; assembly: GCF_038497815.1. NCBI lineage: Eukaryota > Fungi > Ascomycota > Lipomycetes > Lipomycetales > Lipomycetaceae > Lipomyces > [Lipomyces] oligophaga. The sequence continues at coordinate 1,354,984 of NW_027117786.1, read as the reverse complement.
TGCTGTTGATTGTAGTTGAGCAATCCGATAGAATGAACCATCCAGCAAGATACATTCCTACATCACGCAAATGGCGTACTTGTCTTGCGGTTTTCGCAAGCGTTCTCCAGCCATATAGTACGTAATGAACGAATGCATTTTGAGATGGTTCAAGGTGCAGAACTGGACCAGGGCGGGGACGCATAAATAATGCTACAGGAACAGTGAATATAAGCCACCAAATGCCAATGAGCATTAGCACAACACGAAGCGAAAACACTGTAGAACCCATGGCTGAAATAATTGCTATGCCGATAATCTGCACAATGAACGCAGACAAATAGCCGCATGCAGTTCCCAATCCGCTAAGCTGTCCGGACACTTGTTCCACCTTTTCCAGTTGATAATTACTTAAATCGAAATCAAAGTAGGGTCGTGCCTCTGGATCTACAGTCTCGGCAGGAAAAGATTCAAACGACTCATGAGCATTCTCTGCGCGCGCATTTGATGACGATTTGTTCGAGTTTTCGTCATCGTTCGCAAAATTAGCATCAACTGCAGAGGATGACGCTGCAGCCTGAGAGTTAGAGATATGATCAGAATTCAGTGCCTGATAATCAAAAGATGAGAGAACGTCCGGGTGGCTACGGACCAGGACTGGTAAAAATGCATTTCCACAGACGGCTACTGCACCAAAAGAAGCCTTGACTCGTTAGAATGGCAATGATGAATAGCAACAGGCTTACATTCGAGATGATTGTGAGTATAGAAGCTAAGTAATATGCTCGAGAGGGGACTGCGATGAAGAGCAGTACTGCGATGGCACCGACAATAGAAAATCCAACTAGGATCAATTTTCTAAAACTTCCTACTCTGGAATTAGTGCATCAAGCCCAAAAATCTGATTATAAGATTGAAAATAGTCCCACCTCTATCTGCCGCTCCGCTCATGGAAACGACGACAAGAGCTTGGAGGCACACGCTGATGGAAAACGTATAAAGCGCAAAACTTGCAGGGTCTATGTAGCCACCCATTACTGGCATCACACATTGGCCTGGCCGTGCAGTGCTAGAAAAAGATTCAGGCGAAGGTATTGCGGTCTGACCATTTGCATAGCAATGCTTCGAATGGTCCTCAGCCAAGACTGAGTTATCTCTAGCATATTGTTCTAGAAGAATGGGCAAATATACAGCCACAGCTGCCACGACAAATGGCTCTGAACCAAACGAAAACGACAGCCATCCTATTATCTCACGTTTAGAAGTCACGCGAGCATCTGTATGTGATCTGACCGAGAAACTGGTCGAAACGGGCTGAAGGCTTACCAGTTCCGAAGTGTTCACGGTACTGGCATAATCGTCGAATTGGGCGGATATCTGGCTTGACGATGATGTCATCATAAACGACAAACAAATACTTCGAGCTAAATCTGTCCGGCACTTATCTATCGATTGATCAGTGGAATTTCCTGTAGTCGTAATGCACGATTATCTCTAAAGAATTCCAGATTTCAAGACCGAAACTGTTCGAAAGCTGCTCACATTCGGCTACAGAGCATCGGGTAAGGGTTATTAATTGCATATGAATTCAAGAACCAAAGTCGTATTTTAGCACAAAGCGAATTATGACTAAAAAATACCTGAAGCAGTGAGAAGCATCGGCACACTTAGTATGTAATAGTAGTGGGTATATCTCTTAATGTTGTCAAACTATTTTAGTTCTTTACAAAGCATTCTTGTTCCACTGGTTACCGCAGGAATCATTCTGGCTGGATTACACTTCCGGAAACTGATCCATGTTCTGAAAAGTCCGCCAAAGATAAATCCTCTTGGTGCTTCAATAGCTCTAATATTAGGTTCAGGTAAATAATTGAAAACGTTGCGGAAGTCGCTGATAATATAGGGGGTCATACAACTGAACTTTTAAGGATTGCAGAGGACCTAGATTTTTCTTTGAACTACACTTCCAGAACGTGGGTATATTTTGGCACGGACGAACTATCTATGATTCGCGCAGTAGAACTAGAACGCTCCAAACAGAATGAAAAGAGAACACTATCAGCCCCAATATATAAGAACATACCAAGAGCTAGAGAGGTTGGGCAGTCTTATATCACTAGTATCTGGACTACACTTATTTGTCTAGAAAAATGCATCTCCTTCATATTCGATACAAAACCAGACATTGTAAGGATCTTGTCATTTAGATTTGGTTTAGATACTAATATTTAGGTACTTTGTAATGGTCCCGGCAGCTGCGTCATGATTGCATATGCTTGTCTGATTTATAAGGTAATCAAATTATTTATATTTCACTTGGGTCCTAAATATTGACGTTTCAAAAAATTAAAGTTTCTTGCGGTGAGAAATATAAGAATAATTTACGTGGAATCATTTGCTCGAGTGGAATCATTATCGCTTTCGGGTCGCCTACTACTTCCCATTGTTGACCGATTCATTGTACAATGGCAGCATCTGGCAGAAAAATATGAAGGAACAGAATATTACGGCGTTTTAGCATGATGTATTTTCGTTTTTTTTAATTATCTTCTACAAAATGAAAAAATCTGTAACCGGCTTTGTGGTTACCTAGGCAACGTACACAATCCCCTTGATGTAAACAAGAATCGCGTTCGCGTCATCGGGAGGTCCGTATATCAACAAAAGTGGAATATATAATCTAAAAGTTGATCTAGCATTAATAAGTAGACGTGATTGGAGCCTTGACTATAAGATACGTTAATAAAGCTACACTATGGCTATACTTAACTGGATATTTGACCCAGATAATATAAATGAGACCACGATAGATGACTTGTTAGTGAGTCAGGAGGAAGAGATTCATGAAGGTGAATTGAGATAGGAATTATATTTTTCGGAACAATTTTAACCAGATAAGATAACGGATTAGACAGTCCGGGAGCAGCTTTATGGGCACTTAAAGCGATTCCATCGTTATGGAGAAGTTCACCACGATACAACGCGATCGCAGAGCCAACACATAGTCCAGCGCGTCCACAGGTGAAGAATGATTCATTACATGCTCAGTTATTGCGGAAACGTGCAAGAGAATCGATGCAAAATAGCGAAAATAAAGAAAATATCGTTTTGCCAAAAGGTCATCGAATAAGAGAACAACTAAATTTCGATACTCCGAGTCGCCAACCAAGACTTAACGAAATAGGATCCACCATCCGATTACCAGGGATTATTCGAACTCCAGGAAATGAGTCACCGAAGAAAGCTGTCGTATTTGCGGACAGTGTGAGATCGGAACAAAGACTCAATCGAATTCGGTCAGGTTTACCAAAAAATTTCCCGGGGAAGTTTCCTAGCCCTTGGACACCGAAAAGTGTTATCGATCGACTAGATCTAGCAGAAACACCACCTACTACACATGCTCTCCGGAGACAAATACACTTAGAGCATGCGGTTCAAAAGAATAAACAATTCAATACAACGAAGTTGACAAAGTCAAACTTGTTATCAACATCAACGACACCAAGTCAACAAATTACGAGAACAGAATCAATAAAAACAAAATCTAAGACTAGAAAATTATCACAAGCGGAGGTGAAGCAAGTTGGGTATCTGCTTGACACAGTGTTGGAAACAAACAATCAACTTGAATCTCTTGTCACCGAACAAGCGAAACAAAACAGCAAGCTTTTACAGTCAAGTCATGTCCAGCTATTGAAACCAACAGATCCCTTACTTTCCTTTGAATCTTCTGATTGGAAACAAAAATACCTTCAATCCAAACAGGAAAACGAAAGATTAATAAAACTTCTCGACGATGTGCAACAACACACGGAATCGATGACTAGATTTGCGGAAGCCCAAGATAAAAAAGTAACTGCGTTATCAAAAGCTTTAGCAGAGCAAGAAAAGCTTCGGAAATTGACCGAAATGGACATTTCGCAGTTACGGATTGAGCTGAAGAATTTGAAATTGAAAAGTGAACAAGTTAATCGTCGTCGGCTGCGGAAATTGGCTGGTATGATATAAGTTTCAATAATATTCATCTGTTGCATACTTAAAATCAGACTCCTAAACTTTTTAATATAATGTGGAGTTGGTTTCTTTATTTGTTTGCTCGGCTACAGACATTCAGCTAATGGAGTTATTACATAATCATGTGTAAACGATGGGTTTTAAGTTGAATATGAGATGGTCTTCGACCAGAAAATTAGTTTTTGGTTTAGATTTCCGCACAGTTGTAAGCGTTATGGGTATTTTGTATGTAGACTGAAGTTATAATTGCAAGTGTACTGATTGGTAAAACAGAGAAAAAATTAATGATATTCAGGAGGAGCTGAATCGGACCCAGAAGAATAAAGCAACCGAATATCATATTGTGAGGCGATTCAATTTGGCATAGCAGTATAGGAACTAATTAGCTAGGGATTATTGAAAGGTAAGCTCGCTAGATATCGAGCTCAACTTCTCGAGCCCACTCCAGGAGGTTCGTCAGCGAGTGGGCAAGGATTTGAAGTTCAAAAGAGCGGAGGTATGTGATCGCTAAGTAAATGAATTAGCCGGTACAGAATTAATAATAGATAGATGCGCGGATTGCCTTAATTGGATTCCCTTCAGTTGGCAAGTCCAGCTTATTATCCAAGATCACAAAGACAAAGAGTGAGGTTGCTAGTTACGCCTTCACGACATTGACTTCGGTTCCTGGAGTATTAGAATATAATGGTGCGGAACTTCAGATTCTCGACTTACCTGGAATTATTCAAGGTGCTTCGGAAGGAAAGGGACGAGGTCGTCAAGTTATTGCAACCGCTAAAACGTCTGATTTGATTTTAATGATTCTCGACGCAACTAAAGGTGGCGATCAGCGGGCGATATTGGAGCGGGAATTGGAGGCTGTTGGGATTCGGTTGAATAAGCAGCCACCGAACATATATTTTAAGGTGAAGAAAACTGGAGGATTGAAATTCAATGCGACTTCCCCTGCAAAATATTTAGATGAAAAGATCGTGGGGTCGATTTTGCGCGACTACAAGATTCATAATGCAGAAGTTTTGATTCGAGATGATGAGGTGACGGTCGAAGATTTCATTGATGTCATTAACGCTAGTCATCGGTCGTACATACCTTGCCTATACGCTTATAATAAGATTGACGCTGTGTCTTTGGAAGAAGTCGATAGATTGGCTCGTCAGCCACATACGGTTGTGATTTCGTGCGAACTAGATCTTGGTTTGGATGACTTGGTTGAGCGGATCTGGCATGATTTGAACTTATTACGGATATACACGAAAAGACGGGGTGAGGTGGTTAAGTTCGATGACCCTCTTGTCGTTCGAAGCAATTCTACTGTAGAATCTGTTTGTGATTCAATTCATCGATCGATTAAAGATCAATTTAGATACGCATTGGTGTGGGGCGAAAGTGTGAAGTACAGTCCTCAGAAATGCGGTCTGGCGCATCTGGTAGCTGATGAAGATGTTGTTTCGATAGTTACAAAGTAATAGATTTGATGCTTTTTCTATTTCATTTTTTAAATTTATCGTAAATTAATTTTGCGTTGCAGTGCCCAAGCAAAATCATCTGACTAGTCCCAGTCACTAGGATCTCGTATTGTTATTCAACGAAGGCAGGATAGAGCCAAGAAGCCAACAAGGAAGGAATCATTATGCAAAGACGATGAAAAGACTGAAAACGGATCGAAAAGAGTTCCACAGAACTCTTCGCTTATTTCCGTATGGCTATTTGTTACTACAATTGTGCGTACCAAAAGAGAAGGCATGAGCAGGTGGCCAAAAAACTGACAGCATCACAACATAGTATAATACCGAATGGATCGACGACGACATCTACTCAGCTTGACGCCGTAACGATATATTCTATACTTCGACTCGCGATATCACAATCTCTTGGAACAATTGGAGGTGCAAATGCGAGCGTGAACCTAGATATTCTTAACATCGCTGAGGAAGGCGTTACAATCCGAGTTCCAGAGTCAGAGCTTAAAAAGGTTTGGGCGGCGCTTGCAGGATTTCATGTCAGTCTTGAGAGCTTTAACCTCGATAATAGCAGTCAGGAGCTAGGAGTTGTTGTCATGAAGTCTGGAAAAGTGCTGCAAAGCGTCGTTCGACCTGATAGAACTTGGTCCCCTCCGAGCTGAATGATTATAATCGGTCAGCGACCAAATATTTACGAGAGACGGTATATATAAATATTTAATATACTCAAACGTGACAAATAACTTAAATTATAGACAATCAAAATTTTGAAACAACTGGATAAAATTCATCAATAGATTGATTGTAATCAAATCAAAAACTTTCACTGCACCCAAGCAGGCAGACGTAAATATATAAAATCAAGGAACAAAGTGAAATAAAAAACACATACAAGCGAAGAAAATCAAAATTGTAGCCTACCGACTGATAGTACCACCACCACCAATGATACCAGTACGCTTTGGTGGAGGTGCTGGCGCCTTTTTCCCAGGAGCCGTGGTGAGCCGGCCAGAACCAACAATACCTCCATTACCATTGAGTTTCTTCATGCTCGATTGGAAAGAAGAGGAAGTAGAAGTTGCAGAAGTATCATCATCGGAATCAGAATCTATCGACAGCGCAGAAAATGCAGAGGGACGACGTATCGAAGAAGAAGAGCTTGTGGAACTAAGAGAAGGCTTGGCAGGCTTTGCGGGACCACCATTCGTGGATGTGCTACCCTCAGAAATAACAGTGCAGTAAGGGACAGGAAACATTCCAGATTGACCATCTGAACCAACAAGATCGCCGATCCACCAGCCAGGATCGATCTCCTCAGTGACTACAATTATGTCGCCCGGCTCGATAGAGAGTTCTTCGTCAGTCTCAGCTTCATATTTGAAGTTAGCCTTGACCATTTTCTTTTTAGTCTGCATCCGCGGCTGGGCGGGAAGTGGTGGAGGCTCAGTTATAGACCGATTCAAGCGTGGAGGATTAGGATTTAAAACAGCCGAAAATTTTCCTGAGGAAATAGAGGAGGCCTGAGTAAGAACCGGAGTAGACAGATCGGAGACCGAAAATTTAGAAGTTGACGAGGAGGTGCTGATCTCTGACTTTGCCGAAGGCCGGCGTGAAGTGGGTGGAGGGGACGAGTCATCTCCAGAAAAAGCAGACGACTTTATAGAAGTCGAACGAGCTCTTCGAGAAATCTTGGGCGTGTTTGGAGCGGTAGAACCAGAAGAAGAGTTGATGTTGTATTCGGTGACCCATTCCTTGCGTAAATTAAGCAAAATTTCATTGCTGCGTTCGTAGTATTCGCACTCTGCCTCAAAAAAATCGACGATGTCGGTGAGACATTCAGACTCAGCGTCGCGGATAGCCTGCATTTTGCGGACCACGTCGTCAGTTGTCTCTTCGTATTTTATACGCTGAGCACGCACTTCCTCGTCAAGACGGGTGTCATCGCGCTTAGACTTCTGCAGCTTGGCCAGCGCTGTGTCATAAGCAAGACGGCGATACTCGAGTTTCTTGCGAGCAGACTGGAAATCTTTAAACTGGGCAATCGACTTTTCGATTCCTTCCAAAAAGTTGCGCTGGATGCGGTCGACAAAAATTTCTTGAGTCTTCGCAAGACGCTGGTTAGCTTGGCCTAGACGTAGAAGAGCCTGGCCGTAGGTAGACTCCGGAACGAATTCGTCGCCGTAGATGGCTAATGCCTGCCCGAGAATGTCAATGGGAGACGCTTTTTCCAGCTCGTCCAGCTCGCGACGCTTCGCGAGATTGCGCACGTAGAGAGACATTGAGTGATGTAGACGCTCAGTGCCTTCATAGCGCATGTTTATCTCGAACTCGAGCTCTTTGAACTCATCGGACTCCTGGGTTTTTTGCTCCTGGCCAAGCTTCTCGACGGTCCATTGTTTGAGCCGGTCGATCTTTTTTGTCATCATTTTGGGCGATGGGTGCGTGAACAAGCAAGAATTAGTGGAAGAAAGAGAAAGAAGAAGAGAATTTGCACTATCCGAAACTGGCACTAACCAGTCAAATTACAGATTTTGTCGCGAAGAAAATACCAGCTGGGGTGCGGGTGCGGGAGGAGCTGGAAGGTAGAGAAAGGGTGCAGCACCACACAACAGCGCGTAGAAACTGGACGTGTTTGTCGAGTAGACCACGAGCAATTAGACCTGACAGAAAGACAATTGAACCAACAGCGGAAAAAATTTCAAACAAGCAATTGCAATGAACTCAAATTCACGAAATCCAGAAACAATTGACAGATTACCTAAGAAGGGTCTACTAGGCCGAAGTTGCTGTTGCCGTCGTTGGAGAGTGCGTTTGGCTGCTGTTGGCTTATTTTTAAGCGGCTGCTGCCTGTGGCCGCCGGCAATCAATCAGCGAGTTCAGCCTTCGATGTGGGAATTCCTAAACTTCCTGCTGTCTTACGCATCGATTATGTAACCTAGCGGCTGCAATGCCAGATATCGCCTCGTACGATTATGTAATAGTGACTTTATGCAGCGCCCGCTGATCGATCCACTACTGCAGCGAAATGCGCCGTGATGTCTCCACACATTACACTAAGCAGTGTAATTATGTCTATTTATACATTTAGGTATCAATGTTCTCTTATTTACGCAATCGCTACTTTCCGTAATATTTTGCAGACTCAAATAGGTTCATTTTTATTTGTACAAGCTCTTCATAGTTTTACATAATCCACTCGTTTCATCAACCACCCTTTCGCCGCCACTCGGTTCGGACCCTCCGATTCTTCCGACCATCAGCTTACATGTCAAGCCCTTCGTGTCACATTCTTCCATGCAAGCCCGCCGACCCTATCTCGCACCCTGGGCCCTGGGCCCTAGACCCCCAACCCTGCCACTCGCTTCTTCTGCCTCCCACGGCCTATTGTTCTCGCGAACGCTACAGCTGCTTTGAGATAATCGCACTGAAATTAGCGATTATGTAATTACGATGGGTTGCACTGTCCGTAGTGTGTTTGCAGCACTATTGTGCCCTGCCAGATTTTACTCGCTTCTTCCTATACACAGGCAGAGTCCCGAAATCCGATATCTTATCTACCGTCTACTTATCTTGTCCTCTTCTTGCCCCACTCTCTGTTCTAATCTTCTGCCGCTCACCGTATCGACAATGGCTTGTGCTTCTATGTAATACTCAATACGCCGCTCTGCTCCTCCAGCTTCCAACTCCGTAGCACCGTAGCACCGAGCACTGAGAACCTTGCTCCAGTCGCACTGCTACTGCTCGCTTATCTACTACTTAGCCAGCCATGGACTCGGCCTCTCCATTTCCAGACGGAGATATCTTTAACCTACAGACTATAGTAGATATATAAACACATTAACAACCATGAATCCATTAACTGAAACTAGTTCAATTCAAACTTTTAAGCTTACAAAACATTCATATATATATACTTCAGGCCTTGAACGTCTTAGCATACGGGTTCAACCGTAGCATCACCTGCTTGTTCTTAAGCGGATTCTTCTTCTGCACATTCGTACGCTTAGTATACTTCTCGCCGGCAGGATTAACGACTGCTTGGATCTCAGCACTGTTGATCAGTCGAGTAATATCCGCGTTGTAAACGATGTTAGAAGGAAGAACATAGTCAGACTTAGCAGAACCACCAGTCTCTGTTCCCCAAATCTTGTCCAAAAGAGAAAATGCACCCTCAGTCCAGATGACAAATCGGCCAAGATGTCCACCGGGAGCAAGCTGAAGAACGGAAAGAGTGCTCACATGCGCAAGCTCGACACCAGGAATGTTGCGGAATGCTTTGACAAGCGATGCTCCCTCAGTACCGTAGACAATCAAAGGACCGCGACGCTGAGTGAAACGGCGTCCACGCAGCTTACCCTGACCAGCACGCATCTTGCGCGACTTGACAACCTTAAGAACATCCCGGTCAGCTCCAATAGCCTTAAGAACAGCAACAGCTTCCTTGGTCTTTGTAAGCGACTCGATCTCGCTTGAAACAACAAGAGGAATCTCTGGAATAGTTTCAACTCGATGTCCACGGGCGAGAACAAGAGGAGCAACAGCAGAAGCAGCAATAGCAGAAGCAGTCGCAAATCGCTTCTGGTTCAAGTTCACCTTAACGTGCCACTTTCTCCAGGTCTTGGTTGGTGCAAACATACGTCCACCACGACACATGTTACCAAATGCAGCCTGACCAGCACGATGAGTACCACCTCCAGAAACACGAGGAATACGAGCAACAGCACGACCAGTACCTATTGAACGTTAGTTTATCTCTGATTATCCCAGATCTCTGATTTCGACAGATCTACTGTGTCGAAAACAATCTCGATCTTATCAAATTATGACAAATCAAAACATACCCCATGATTCAGCAGAGGTCTGATGTCCAGCCTTCTCGGAAACAGCGTAGGCCTGACGTTTGTTCTTTGCGACTCCGGTATAGACAGAGTGGACAATATCTGAACGGATAGGAGCCTTAAACACGGCCGGAAGAGGAAGAGTCTTCTCAGAGGAAGAACCGTCTGCCGAAAAGACAGTAATTTGCGGGCGGAACGAAGCCATTTCTAGTTATTCGAATATCTATTTCGTTGCCTATTCGTACTTGCAATCGTTACAATTCAATCTTCTGAAGAAATATTAAATTCGAAATATTCTAAATTCCCGAGTGTTTCCTAACCTCAACTTGCTCGAGTCGAATTCCCAGCTAGTGCCAAGTGCCCGACTACAAAGTCGTGACTGCTCATGTCAAGCCCTGAAAAATACCCTATAAACTTTTTTATGGCGTTTGTAGTTCAACATGAATATTCACGTGTACGTTCACGTGCATCGCAAGTTCTCATCGAAAATCTATTGATTTACATACGGTTAAAGACTTCGCACGTCCCACACCCAAACAATCTCATCCCAACCCACTGTGCAGACCCAGCCTGGAGTTCCCCATAAACTCCAGTCACAGTCGACAACAAACTCAGTGTGTTTGTCCCAAACAGCGCGCAAACCATTAGTTATCCGTCCGCTAAAGCCCATAGTTCCCTGTCGTGCTGTCATATCTTCCCAGACCCGTGCTGTCATGTCATAGCTGGCACTCAAGAGTAGCTCTTGTGCGTGAGGTGACCAAGAAATTTTTCGAATCGCATACTCATGACCCAGGAATTCGTTTAAGGGACTCCCATTCACAGGGGCCCCGCCACCTGGTACTGTAGCTGATCTGCCAGCAGTTCGCGAAAGCATCCGTAGATCCCAAATTTTAATCGTCCGATCAACAGACGAAGTTGCAATTATGTCTGGTCTATATTTATTCCAGTCTAATGATAATATTTCTGCGCCGCCATGGGCGAGAACCGACATTGTTGGCTTGTCACCGGTCCGGGGGTCCCAGACTCGTACACAGGAATCCGATGAGCATGATGCCAGCACGGCAGCGTTGTGTGGTGAAAACAAAGCTGCATAAGTACATGATAATGGGGCATCGTATGGACGTAAAGTTATTAGCGACGAGGTTCGCACTGGTGACCACTATTCATTGGGTAAGTTGAGGCACGACACTATCCATCAATATACAACCACTCACTATCTTCACCAAGCCATCCCAGCTTGACGTGCAAAATGTACTTTTCTCCACTAAATTCCAATTAGACGAAAAAACTTCTCGTGTATGCTCTCTCCAACTTCGTATCGGATAATTCTAAATGTAACAGTCCCATAAGCACTGCAATGGTCTTCTCCATCAGATATTAACTCACGTCTAACTCTATATCAAATAATTTCACACTTCCATCTCCTGTTGCAACAACAATCTGATTTTCATGGTTTTCCGCCCACGCACAGTCAAACAGTCCGTCCTGTGTATCAAACGATTTCTCAGCCACAATGCCAGTCGCTGTCAACCCGAGAACATATAATCGTCCATTACCAACTAGTCCAAAATTTGCGGACGCTGCACAAGCCAATTTCGAGTCAAAATAAGGGGAATACTGCACCGCGTATCCATTATAACCTGTGGTTCGAAATGAATACATTTTTGGTATTTGTCTCGAAGATCAGAATTTCAGCCCTGCTACTGCTGTTGTCCAGCTGATTCCAAACCTCCCTGATCTTCCAGTAAGAACAACCTTTCTCAAAACCTTTTTAGCAGAAACAATCAAAGTATCGTAAGAGCCTCATACTTTGTCTCTCTAAAAGTTAAATAAGTTATTAGATATTCAGTCACTGCGCAAATCAACTTAAAACAGATCTCCAATTTATTGGCATCTTGTGGGGTCTGGACAGTCGAAAGGGAACCTCAAATTCCCAGCAGCATTCACGTGAAGTGATCACATGATCTATCTTCGTTGATTGCTCGGAATGGAAATTTCAAGATAATTTTTGATGTTCCACATTAGGTTGGCCGAATCCAGGTAATTGTAATTTTTGAAGGACAGAGAGGTTTTGAGGGTGCAAAATGAAATTTAATTTGCTGTCGTATCAGCATCGGATTATCCGACCAGTTTGGAATTGGAGTTCTCCTTTGCGGATACCGGTACTCCCTCGGCAGCTTTCCAGATTGAACTCGTCGATGTCGGATTCCGCAGAATTAGATGCAACGACGGCAAACACTGGAGCTCATGTTCCGAAATTCCGATCGTCGAAGCTACAAGCCGAATTATCACGACATGAGACGCAGGAAAGGCTCCGTGCGGTCCCGGTTCTACAGAGAGCCGACCCTTTGCCATTGACCAAAAAGGAAGTTCCACGCAAGAATTATATGCGATATGTATGGCATGTCAAGTTCACGAGGAACAACACTCACCATACGTTCACAGTGGCATATATTGATTCAGCAAATCCACAGAGTTTGCCGAGAGAAGATACATTGTTTAATATGTCGACTGGACAGGTAGCTAAGGGAAGTCATCGAAGCGGCTATGAAGCTATGTATCAGATCACACTACGAGCTATCCAGAAAGTTCAGGAAATCAACACCACTGGAAGATCCATTGAGCTTGTTCTGAATGGGCATAATCGTAATCGACGAGGTTTTTTGCAGCTTTTCCGAACTAGAGAAACGGAATCTATCAGAGATAATATTAAGCGGGTTACTGATGGGACTCGTCTCCGTCACGGCGGTGTTCGGCCAAAGAAACATAGGCGAGTCTAATTTTTAAAATTCGGAACTGAATATCATATCATTAGAATTTAAATGTACAGAATCATAAATAAAAGAAATCCTTGACGCCTTGGGTCATAAAAATAATCAATTGTTCGAGTCCGGAAATTACCAATGTCTCGAAATGATAATGTGATCCTTCACTGCAATCAGCAAAGCGCGAACGTCTTTTCTCTCTACTTGTTCCTTAATGGGAACGTCTTCAAATGCCACTTTTCCATTCATATACTTTGCTAATCGCCAGAACAATTCTATTGTTCGTTGACCCATTCCAGCAACAATTTTCTCCATCCATTTTCGTTCCAATACACTGGCTCGACCTGGTTCAAGGAGCACTGAATCTTCGTAATCAGGCCTCAAATTCGCCTCCAGATGAACAGCTGACTTGCTGAATTGATGTTTTCCAGTTTTTCTAAAAACAATATCCTCACCATCTTCATCATCCTCATCACTATTCCGGTTCTTCTCAGCTGAAATCCTTTCTTCATGAGATCGTTTTTGTTGTTGTAAACTTTCTTCTATTTTCTCATCTTCTGCAACCGCTTGTTTAATGAGTTTCGAAACCCGCAACCATAAAAACGTACGTATCTGCGCTAAATAACCATGCTGGATCATCCATGCAAGTGCAGTTAGATAAGTCTCTCGAAGTTCATGTGTTGGAATTATCGATCCGTAGGGACGTGGCTCATAGACTGATAATTCTTCCAACAGCATGGGTAGTGCGGGAAGTGATGGAAATGAAGCAGAAAATATTTCCATGTGGGTTCGTAAGCTGTGTCGAGTATTAGTTAATCTAGAAATTATAAACCGGTTTCTCAGTTGAGACTTGCCTAGGCAGCGGCGCAGTCGGGGCTACTACATATATTCCTCTTCGGTGTAACGGAATAATTGTGTTAGCTCTTCGCCAATATATCAAATATTTGGCTAGAGTTTCCACTTCCGATGGAGATAACTCAATTTTTCTTGCAACCTTCGCTAAAGACTCAGCAGGATTAACAGCTCTAATGAATCGCGCCATTTTACTCTGTGGATCGGTACGAGTCATTCTAATGATCTGTTCTGGATCAGCCCGCAAAAGAAGCGCATGGTCAATAAACGCAAGTCCGTTCCCATTTTCTTCTGGATCGAAATAACGCTCGTTGTCACCGTATCCCGATATATACGGCAGCGTCATGCTTGAGATTTCGGGAAATCGCGACAGAGCACTAGCATGGCTCTTCAATGGAATCTGAAAGGAACACTCATGGCCATTAAGTACAATATTTGCAATTCCATTCGACGAAATAGCAAAATAGATTTGAGCTAAGGCCAGCGCCAGTGATGACCGTTGAAGCATCTCGACCCATAGCTCTCGCTGTGTCATTTTGGTCAGTACAGCGTTCTCCCGTAGCTGCAATAGTAGCTGTGCCTGATTGTAAACATAGTTGGATTTAAATTGCTCATAACGTAGATTCTCCGCCAATGGTGTGGCAATGTATTCATACATGTCATCCAAGCAAGCATTGTATTCCAGAGCTGGTGGATCTACAACAAATACGACATGAAACATACTCATATTTCTGGCATCATCGCCATGTAATGATACTGGTGATTTGTGTCGGCTGTTGACAGGATCTAACTTTGGAGAACTGGATATCGAAGGCACACCGGATGAGGGAGACCGATCCCTGCCAGAGCTTCTCATAGAGCTAGCACTAGATGCTGGAAGACTATTCTTCGCGGACTGAAGAAATGACTTAGCTTGAAATGCATGAAATAAATTGTTAATGTCACCACTATTACTAGCGGACGGTGTTGCATCAGTAACGCTAAACTCGATAAGACCTTCAGGATCATCCAAGTGCTCCTGCTCAAATGTAGTATCTTCATTGTCACTCGAATTAGGATTACTTTCGGCAGCTTGAGAGTGATTGGATAAACTTCGACTATCATACAATGATCGCCGGAAAGAGCTATCCAGAGCATTAGAGCTACTTGGGTCTGTAAAATTGTACTCGTAATAGCTAGGATCGTTGTCTGCCTCAAAATCAAGTGAATCGTCGTAAGAATATACGCCATCAATCGAGTCGGATGCTATAGACCGTAAACCAGATGCAGAGCTCAAGATAGCAGATGTAGAGCCCAAAGTTCGATTCCGCCATCGGTTGACCTTTCCTCGAGCAGTTCGTCTCCATCTTCCGTCCGGCCGCTCATGCATCGGTAGTCCAACAAATGCAAGTTCATCGATTGACCACTCAAAACGTGTATCGCACATAAATCTGTCGGGGCAAAGCTGCGCAGCGAGTGTATCAGTCCGATAGCCAAAGGCACGTTCCCATTCCTCCTTCGAGTCAGTTTCGTTTGCCTTTCGACGCCTACCTGACTCGTCATCTGAGTCATCTGACTGCAAGTCCTCATCGATCATACTTTGATCTGCGCTACTCAGACGTGAAGCTCTATGGGTTGCAGGTACGCCGAAAGCTTTTACCGATGGACTATTTGAACCGGTATCTTTAAGACTTGCTCGTCGTGAGAGTGAAGGGTGAGAACCCGAACTAGGCTGTGCCGGTTGTGTTGCAGGGGATCTCAAAGAACTGGACAAATCAGGAATGTTAAATTTTGAGGTCTCTTGAGTGACTGTCAGCTGAGGTGAACGAACGGAAGGTGAAACTCCACGAGCTGGACTTCGAGAGGAAGAAGGATCATAAGTTGAGCTAGGTCCATAAATGCGTGTACGGGGTCGTCTAGTATTAGTTTCATCCGGCATATCAGGAATTGTAAATGCCGAAATATTTGAGTGTAAGCGAGTAATCGAGTGGGCGCTTCGAGGTCTAGACGAAGACTCGCTAGAACTTTCGAGCGGCCGATGTCGTCTTGGTCGTCGGTGGAAATGCGTAGAGCGACCGCTTGGATCGATATCTAATTTTCCACTATCATAGGCCAATATCTGAGATAACGCCAAAGTCTCATCAAGAAATGGGCTCTCTTGGATTGTCTGTCGACCAGTTTTGATGTCACTTTCGTCTAGATTCAGCTTATCGACATCTGAATCTTCGACTGCGCTACTCCAGTCATCCAAATTCTCGCTGTCACCCTCAGAATCGGATAAGCCCGAGGAGTAGGAAACAGAAGAGCTATAGACTGAACTGTCAGGAGACGAGTCCGGCGATTCAAACCTGTAGTTTGCAGTAGATTCTGACTGAGCTATTGGACCGGCTGATGGTGATCGGTTTGGAGATGATTCCTGACCGGAATTAGTTCCATCGTCGAGCTGCTGTTGTTGTTGTTGTTGTTGTATGAGCAGTGCCAGACGACTGCCTAGCCCGCTAACAATGGGAGTCTGAGTCGGCGAAGGAGCAATTGACGAAGTAGCCCTTGCAGCGCCAGCATTCTGTCGCTGCCGTTGTAGATACCTTTCCTCCTGTAACAATTGCCGCGCTGTAGCTGTCGCCACGGTCGAGACAGGCTTCTGCGGATAATTGAACACGAAACTGGGTCCTGCAGGTGTCCGAACAACGAATGCGATTCCAACCAAATGCGAGCGAGCGCTATGAGAATCGGCTGATCTATCGAGAAATCGGTCGCCCATTTTCCTATTTCGCAGATTCCGACAAGTCTCTTACAAATATATAAAATTTCTTGAAATTCAGTTCCTAGTTTTGATTTTAAGTTTTAATTGTTTCCTATATCCTTACTTCTTAGCTGCTAATGTCTTGCTGTTAGTTACGGCTCGTTTATCTTGGGCTAACATATTCAATGTAATCCTTTACTCCCATTTCCGGTGTCATTTGATTACTATTTTGATCACATCAATCCCAACAATCAACTTCAATAGCAAACTGAAAGAGGCTAATTAATTTTTTTTTAAAAAATTCAGATCCGAAAGAACAACTCATAATTGTCAAAAAGAGCATTAAACAAAGATTTAAAAATATTAAACAATAAACAAGAATGTTAAAAACAATAAATAAAATTGCTCAGTAAAGTATTCACTGCGCAACAATTATTGCGATTACATTTGATTTTCTGCAAGGAGCGAATAATAATAATGATAGATAATAATAATAGTAAAAGTAGTAGTTTAGATATAGGAGCATCAATTTGCTCTCAGAATGCAATCGCAAAACTTCTTGGTCGCCTAAATCCATTTCTGATCAAAACCAGACGGCTTCGGCAAGAACAGAATTTCAAACTCCAATGAAATTAATAGTAGTGAGTTTCACGAAACTTCTCATGAAATCAATTTTTGTAAATAAAATGCCTGCTTGAACAAATAATACACAACTCCTGTTCACCTATGATATCCTGATCATGCCTTCATTCTATAAGGAAACAATACAACAACTAATTATCCTTTGTAACTTGTTTTGGTATGATTGATGCATTTTGGGTGCATTCATTTAGTTACCACTTTATGGCGTAATGCAAATCTGTGAGCCTTCTTTCAATCTCGTGAGCTCAGCCGGAAGCGCTGTACTTGAGGCTGCTGGCGTAGTATTTCGAGTAGCTGGTTGCGATCGGTTATGTGCCATATGGCTTTGCACCAAATGTCCCGCAGCCAGGGCGGAGCATAATGATAACTCGCCAGCCAACACACCAGCTGCAACAATTTTGGCTAATTGTCGAGCGTTATCTCCTGGACTTGTCGGATGGGGACCTCGAACGCCCAAAAGATCAAGCATAGCAGCCTGAGGTTCAAGAATAGTACCTCCCCCTGTTAAAATTAGCCATAGTCATTTATCGATACGCAACAACATCAGCTTACCAATCGTTCCTACTTCAATAGAAGGCATAGAAACTGAAATCTGCAAATCCCCACCAACGTTCTTCATCAACGTAATACAGTTTGAACTCTCCACATTTTGAGCCGGATCCTGACCTGTCGCAAGGTAAATTGCTGTGACAAGGTTCGCAGCGTGTGCATTGAATCCGCCCATACTTCCTGCCATAGCGCTGCCAACCAAATTTTTGCTGACATTCAGCTCAACCAAAGCGTCGACGTCACTTTTCAAAACTTTGCGGACAACCTCCCCAGGGACCAAAGCTTCAGCTACAACACTCTTACCCCTTCCTTCAATCCAGTTGATCGCGGCCGGCTTCTTGTCCGTACAATAATTACCAGAAACTGATACTACGTGCATGTCGGAGAATCCGGCCTGCTCAACCATGACATTAAGAGCAAACTCTACACCCTTGGAAATCATATTCATTCCCATCGCGTCACCTGTAGTAGTTCGAAAGCGAATGAAGAGCATAGAGCCAGCAATGGCAGTCTTAAGCGAGCTGAGACGAGCAAATCTGGAGGTAGAGTCAAATGCTTTTTTCATTGTCTTTTGGCCTTCATCAGAATCCAGCCAAAGTTTAGCCTGACCAGCACGAGCCAGTGAGGGAAATTCAACACATGGACCACGAGTCATACCGTCTTGAAGTAGAACTGTGGTAACACCACCACCTGCATTCATAGCTTTACAACCTCTCATCGTAGAAGCAACCAAGCATCCCTCCGCTGTAGCCATCGGAATATAGAAAGACTTTCCGTCAATAATAAGAGGACCTGCAATACCAACGGGAATAGGCATATAGCCAATCACATTTTCGCAACAAGCACCAAGAACACGAGTGAAATCATAATGCAGATATGGAAGTTTGGACGATTCCAGCTTGGTTTCCTCCAACGTACGAGAAACAACAGCACGTCGAATATAAACTGCACGTGTACAGTCACCTAATTGCTTCTCAAGCGCATACATCGGAATCTTGCCTGCTTTGGTGAGACTGATTACGTCTTCATCCATCAACTCCTTCGTTCTACCGGATTTGACCATTGCCAACGCCTCTTCCTGAGGCATCAGTCTAGGCTTTGGTTGAACATTGATCTCGATTCCAATATCAGATTCTTTATCCGATTCAGTACTTGTGGATGTTGAAGTTTCTGCAGAGGCAGTAGTCGATCCAGAAACAGTGGTGTTTGCAGGAACATTTATAATCTTGGGGACTTCGACAATACGCTCAATGATTCGTACTTCAGAAGTATGTGCAGTCCTTTGAGAAGCCTGGAACAAGTACATATTAAGACCCACACTAATCGTCAAAACAACTGCAGCCCATTTACTTAAGACAGGATCACTAATGGTTCTACTCCAAGAGTCAAAAAGAGAGTTAACTGCGTGTTCAAACTCAGTAGACTGTGGCATGTAAAAATATTCCAAGGTAGGAAGTACTGTCACCACCAGCGAATCCAAGGGAAACTGCTGAGCCAACGAAGCCAAGGAAGGCACAACACGAGATGAATTCACAACAACGGCTGCTTTGCCACCATCACGAAAAGGAGCGGTGGTCATATTAAATAAGTTCAGCAAAAGGAAGGCAATAACCATAACAGTCTTAAACCGAGAAATTGACGAATCTTTAAACCGCTTTCCAAATAGTACAGTCTCGCCCGCAGACTGGTCGCGTTCATCGGCGCTTTCCGCTACACTTTCAGCGACGGTTTCGGATACACCATCCTCTTCGAGAGCATTGCGAATAGAAATATGACGCTTGATTCTGATGAATTCGAGCTTAATGCTTAAAATAGCAATGTAAAAAGTGAAGAGCATGCACATATCATAGAACAGAATCCAAGATGCCAGAAAGCAGAATTGACGAAGCCCAGCAAGGCCACTACTTGCGCCAGCTACAAAAACCAAAAGCTCCATGGCATAATCTAAAACTATCTTGGGACCAACGCGCTCCACGGCCCGAACAACATCGCCGACTTGTGGTCGCTTGGAGTCTAACTGTAAAGCGGCTTTAGCTAGAGTAATGTAACCTTCGAAACCGACAGTTATCACCAAGAAGGGTAGACCTTCCGACAGGAGAAGCATACTAATTGGTACACCAAAATGAGAAGTAGTAACAAGAGCAAAAAGAAATGCAAACGAAGAAGACATTAAGACAGTGACGGACAACCATGCGTGAGATCCTAGCTTGCGCATGGCAAGGAACAACGCGACAAAAGTAAGGTGCATGGCGACATATGCAGAAGCCATAATAGCAACATCAAAAGTTTCGGCGGACTGATTAATCAAAATTAGTAAAATTGGGCAAAATGAGATTAATTGAGGTAGAAAGTACTGACCCTGATTTGCTGGACGAACCGAGCATAGCTGAACTTGAACCAGTCCAACCAGGCGAAACCGCGCTTTGGGACAGACAGATGCCAGACCCAGCCCGACGTACTGAGTTGCTTAACTAAAGAAGACTCATTCTCTTCGTGAGAAGAATGGTCCTGAAGAGGAGGAAGCTCGCGCACGGAGTCGGTCCAGTCACGCAGCTCGTCATAGGGCAAGATAACATCGCATTCTCGAGAAGACTCCGAGTCGACTGAATGGTTTACAAAGGGAAGTGCAACATCAGCGTCATTAAAATGAAGCTGAACGAAGGCATAATGGGCGGCGGAAGGGTATTTGGCGGGGTCGTCGATAGATTTCCAGTCGGAACCAGGGGCTAGATAGAGATGAGCCGGCGCAAGTTGTTGGTCGAGCGAGGGCACAGTAAGGTCGAGAATGGAGAGATACGCGGTCGAGGCGATAAGACCCAAAAAAACGATTGTGTGAATAGGTTTGGTTGATGTCGGTCTGGCGATGTTGACCAGCAAGCGAGCGAGAAAATTTGCCATAGTTGAGAGGCAGGCTGAGGTCTGACACACGCTTACCGAGCAGAAATTAGCAAGTGAGAGACACGACGAACAACGCAAGAGACGGTCGAAATATAAGCTTTTTTAGTATAAATCCAATCAAATGGCAAAAATTATATTGACGCGTTTAAGTCGAACAAATTTGAGAAAACAACCACAAAACTGAGAGCAGACTGACAACTAGACAAAGCAAGCATTTAATGGCTAAAAGAACAGGGCTCGCGATGGGACGGGATATCTTGAAGCGCGTGTTGTCGAAAACCAAACGCTTAGAATTACATTCGTACTCGGGACGAGAACTGTCCGGATTGGGCAGTCTGATCTGCTGCTGTTGGTTATTTGTAATATTATATATCGGATACCATAAGATCTGCGAGAAAGTGATTTATTGAACGAAGAGAAGGAGATTCGCCAGACGCCTGTCATAAATAAATTCGAAAAAAAAGCTTTCACAAACAAAATATTACATTACAGCGGCGGTCATGGAATACGAGGTCATAATCACTGTTAAGACCAATACAACCGCCCATACAAATGGAATCCAAGTCGACATGGTAAACGATCCTGCATTATAAATAAGGCCGAGACTATATAGATTAGTACAGCGTGCGCTCAAATATGTAGAACCTCAACTTACATGGCTCCGATAATGCTCCCACTCACAACAGACTCCACAAATGCAATGATCATGGAGATAGCTACTACAATAACAGTAGTCCACCGTCGATTCATCAGCACTGCCCAACATCCGGCAACAAAATGAACCGCGCAAAACATTATCATCGTCCAATACATTGTAAAACGCCATATATCACTCGTATAATACAGATAATATTTGGTATCCATATGTGACGTCCGTGGCCATACTAGCGATGGAAACGAGGGCACCTCATAACCCCAAGGAATGTAGATCGAATCCGACCTGATTTGGTTAGCTTTCGCATAGCCATCAGAAAATAAATCAAAAACTCATACTGTAGGTTTGTTGACATTTCGCATCCTTAAACATTTTTTGGTCTGTATTCGACCATTATGTACGACAACTACCACTTCCTGCACTTGAGAGCAACATGATACAGCCCATGACACGTGATCACTGATATATCACGTGATTGTTCTTTTACGGGTATGGTGTCTAAATGTTCTGGAAAGTTCAACCTAAATCTCGAGATTTCTTACTTTAAGCTTGAGCTTCGACTTATGTGGTTAAATTTTGGCAGTTTCGCTAGGAAGTATCGAAGTTTAAGAATCTTTAATCCACAAGGAACAAACCGAACCAGTCTAGCATCATGTCTACCGAGGCAGATCAGGTACGTACACTAACATAAATTTGCTTGTCTCTCCGCTGACAGATTCTTGATTCAGTATAAAGCAAAGGGCAATGCCTTTTTCTCCGCAAAGCAATATGACCAGGCCATTGACGCTTTCACAAAAGCGATAGAGTTGTCGCCTACGCCGAATCATATCTTGTATTCTAACAGATCGGGCTCATATGCATCGAAGCGAGATTTTGATAATGCGCTCAAGGATGCTGAAGACTGCATCAAGATCAATCCATCATGGGCCAAGGGATATACTCGTAAGGCGACTGCACTCCATGGTCAGGGTGATCTTGTTGGAGCACATGATGCTTATGAAGAAGCATTAAAGATTGATCCTGCCAACAGTCAGGCTAAAAGCGGTCTTGAAGCTGTTCAAAAATCTTTGCAGGCGGAGGCTGCTGAGGATGGAACAACCCCCGATTTAGGTATCAACCAGATGTTTGACGACAGCACTATGTGGGCCAAGCTTGCGGGAAATCCCAAAACCAGCCCATTTTTGGCTGATAGTGCGTTTGTTGCCAAGCTGAAAAGGCTGCAAAAGAATCCGCAAGCTATGGCTACAGAAATGGGCAGTGATCCTCGTATGATGACTGTGATTTCCGTATTATTAGGAATTGACATCATGATGCCCAATGCTGATGCCCCTACTCCCTCTTCTACATCAAAGGATTCGCCAATGACAGATGCGTTTGCCGAGGAGCGATTCGAAGAAGTCCCGGATTCTAAATCTGCTTCTGCCGCTGCGTCCAACCCTGTTCCTGAACCTGAACCTGAAGAGGACGAACAAGTCAAAAATAAAAAATTGGCCGATGAGGCCAAGGCTATTGGTAATAAGGAATACAAGAGTCGACATTTTGATGAGGCAATTACTCAGTACAACAGGGCCTGGGACTTACACAAGGATGTAACCTACTTGAATAATCTTGCTGCAGCAGAGTTTGAGAAAGGAGATTTAGAGAGTTGCATCCAGACTTGTGAAAAGGCCATCGAAGAGGGACGCGAGATGCGTGCGGATTACAAAGTAATTGCTAAGTCATTTGGACGAATTGGTACTGCATACCAAAAGCTAGGAAATTTGGATAAATCGATCGAATACTACAATCGTGCTTTAACCGAACATCGGACGCCGGACGTATTGTCGAAGTTGCGTGCGGTGGAGAAGGAGAAGAAACAAAAGGATGTAGAAGCTTATATTGACCCGGAACAAGCTGAACAAGCCCGAGAGGAAGGAAATGCTTTTTTCAAGGCTGCCGATTGGCCTAATGCGGTGAAAGCCTACACGGAGATGATTAAACGAGCACCTGAAGATGCTCGCGGATATAGTAACCGAGCGGCGGCGTTGACAAAGCTCTTGTCTTTCCCAGAGGCCGTAAAGGATTGTGACATTGCAATTGCGAAAGATTCCAATTTTATTCGAGCGTACGTCCGCAAAGCAACTGCATTATTTGCTATGCGGGATTATGTGAAATGCATAGAGACTCTTGACGCAGCTTCTGAGAAGGATACAAATCGGGCATCGTATGCCGAGATTGAGCAATTACGATCTAAAGCACTTGCAGCGCGATTCCAGGCTATGGACGGTGAGACTGAAGAAGAGACAATGGAACGGATCAGTAAAGATCCAGAGGTTGTTTCAATTTTGCAAGATCCGGTTATGCAGTCCATTTTGGGCCAAGCAAAAGAAAATCCGGCGGCTTTGAATGATCATATGAAGAATCCCGAGATTCGTCGTAAGATCGAACTTTTGATTGCGTCTGGAATTATTCGTACGCGATAGAAAAATACTTAATTTTAATTAACTGAATATTGAAATAATAGTAATAATGTACTAGAAATGGCTATGCGTATGCCTAATTACGCAAAAATGTATATTTTTCCCGGCCAGTCAGCTGGATCATTGAATCTGAAATTGATATTGAGAGCGGAGATCTGGTCGACTTCAGACTCTAAAAGAGTAAAGTTAGTGTGATTGAGATTTTGCAAAAGTCGATCATGATTATTTGATTTCGGAATGACTGCTATTCCACGTTGAGTTGCCCAGCGTAAGAGGACTTGAGCTGGAGACTTTTTGTGAGCTGAAGCTATTGTTTTAATGGTGTCAATTTGGAACAACGGAGCAATCGAATGAGCTCCTTGATGGCCTAGTTCGAGAAAAGATTGAGGGCCAAATGATGAATAGGCTGTGACTGCAATTCCACGTTGGGTTGCAAGGGCAATCATATCTGGCTGAGTAAGATAGGGATGATGCTCAATTTGTAAGACCGAAGGCTGAATCTTTGCATATCGCAAAAGATCAATGAGTAAAGCGCCCGCGAAATTAGAGACGCCAATGTGGCGAGCATAGCCTAAGTCGACCGCTTTTTCCATCTCAATCCAGGTTTCAGAAATAGGAACATTTTCGAACTCCATTGTCCCCTTGTCAATATCGTACAGTAGAGCAGGAGGATATCTGACTTTCGGATCAACCCACTTCTGTGAAATAGGGAAATGAATGAGCCAGAGATCAAAATAGTCCAGTCCCCAATCTTGCAGCGACGATTTCGTCATTTCCAGGACATGCTCTTTGGCATGAAAAGTATTCCACAGTTTCGACGTAATAAACAATTCTTCACGAGTGACAATTCCTTCGGCAATCGCTCTCCGAACTCCTACACCAGCTTCCTTTTCATTGCCGTAGTCCTGTGCACCGTCAATCAAGCGATATCCAGCCTTGATCGCATTGTAAACCGTGTCAGCACAAGCCTCTTTGGGAACTTTCCAGATCCCAAATCCGACAATCGGCATATAATTTCCCGTCGGATTCAAAGTGATTGTTTCCGCCATTTAGTCTTGGTTTCAGCTACTTTCAGTCTGTTCGGAAATATTTTGGATAAGGCGAGGACGAAATTTTATAGCTTCGGTTACCGCCGCAGAATTAAGTTTCGGCGACCATCAGCCATGTCGTCATAGTTTTCAGAACTCAAATGGCTTGCTTCTTAGAAGAAGAATTACCAATTTTAACAATTCCAGCTGAAGATTAATTTAAGATTAAGCAGGTATCTAAAATATAGATACGAGTGTGTTTCATATTCCAATTCAATTAATTAAACCATAATTACTCCGGGATAAGATCTGTATGCGCTATTCCACCAACACGCTCCTCGTTCCAGCGTTCCAGACGCTCTTTGCGCAGATGAAATATTCTTCGCACTTGTCTGTATTCTCTGACAAACTGGGCGGCAGCATCTGCATCCCGCTGCCCGCCTATGTTCGACTGATCGAGAAACGATGTTGCTAGCGCTTCCGAAACATGCTCCGCTTCTGCAGTAGCATTTACCAATCGAGAACGTAATCGAGGCGCCGAAAAAGGCTGTAGAGATTCATACATTTCCCGCTCTTTGACATGCCATTCTGTATCAAGATGTTGTGCTTCTCGGAGAGCAGCAGCAGCTCTTGTTCGCGATTCTGCGAGAGCTGGTTCGGCGGATGCTATCCGCTGTCCGACCGTGTCGATTGCAGAAACTAGAGACTGGATTGTTGACAAGTGAGACTTGCTGACGGGATGCTGGGCGGTGAAATATGCAGAGAGAACAGCGTCGTCAGTAATCAGAGAGGCGAGCTCCTGTTGAGTAACTGACTTCAGAGTCTCGGGAATAAAGAGCGCAGGATCAAGAGTTGCAGATCCTGCACCTAGAGAAGTGGTATTACGGTCTGCCGTATGCTGTTGCTGAGAAGATTGATTGGAAGATTGATATGCTGGCACAGCTGCAGCATATGATGGAGGTGCCTGTCCCGGATTGGTACTAGAGCCGGCACCAGAAGCTGCTCCGCGGTTGGACAAGGTAGAATAATTAGACGATTGAGCGTATGTATCACTGTTCACGGCAGGGCTCGGAACAAATTGATTCCATGAAGGCTGTGAATGCTGCTGCGACACACCATAGGCTGTCGCACTACTAGCTCCATTGACTGGAATATGAGGTGGAAGCGGTGGTGGAGCGGGATCCGAGCTCGATGGATCTGAAGAATGCAAAATCGAGTAATACTGAGATGGAGAATAAGATGAGGGAGCCATTTATTGTTGCTTCTTGTTATTATCTGACTACTAAATGATCTTTTGTCTAGGTGTGGATGCAAATGAATGATATGACATGGAGAACAGAGTAATAACAAGGCGTTCGTTCTGTGGATGTATAAGATCTTAGTCATATGGTATTGTTGCGATAGTAATTGTGGAACTAGCTGAAACCTCGTCAAAAGTCAGAACCCAGTTTAATAACTAAAAACGAGAAAATTAACTAGTATAATAGTTCAGAGATCGAGCAGTAGAAATAGGAAGGACATTCAGGATTATATATGATAATAAAATCTGGCTGTATTTAACATAGTATCATGATGGCATTTCAATACTTATTATATTCACATATGAAGCGCTATATCTGAGTGTTTTGTCTCGTCAAGTAGTATGTCCACTGAATGTTTTTAATTTAGAATTATAAGCGTGCTCTGTCTTCAGTTAGATGAAGTCTTGTAAGCATGAGCGATTTCCGGATTAGGTAAATTGGATTTCCGTGTTCGGCGACCGGAAGTCGAACAACATCAAAACCGGGATTCACGCATTAATATAACTTTCGCTATATATATTGAGGTCAGATTGTTATAAACCTGATTTTCTGTAAGTAGGTTGGGATAGTGGATGGTAACTATTGCCTGCTGGGTATGGTGTTAAGAAATCAGAAATGTCCTATAGCATAGAATACCAGGTATAGTATACATAGAATCCACAAACTGGTCTTAACGGCGGCTAGTTAAGATTCGATAAGGGGAATCTTCAGCCGTGGTTGCTACAGAAATTTCATTTAACAGGAACATTCACCAAACTGTGATAATCCGGAAGCAAGGGGCCGAGCTGCTTTTGTAGACGCGTCGACCCGAGAGCACCATCACTAACGATCTCACCGGACTATTTCAACCGTATATAGACAAGACCCTGAACTCTGGTCTAAGAGCAGAAGCACTTTCCGACGCCCAGCTTTTAAAAGATTTCCCAAATAGATTATCATCTCATAAGTATATATAGTCGTCCGCAGCGGACAACTGAGAAGACGTCACGTGAAACAGTACGCGTACTCCACGCGTCAATCACGCGTTGAGATGAGTCCAAGCGCAAGAAAATCTAGATAGCCCATGTCCACATAATGCACGATTATCGAACGATTATCCAACAGACCTACAAGGCAGGTGGTGAAATAGAATAGAGATAGAAATAA
Organism: [Lipomyces] oligophaga; assembly: GCF_038497815.1. Lineage (NCBI taxonomy): Eukaryota > Fungi > Ascomycota > Lipomycetes > Lipomycetales > Lipomycetaceae > Lipomyces > [Lipomyces] oligophaga. Next base: position 1,327,676 of record NW_027117786.1, on the reverse strand, counting down.
ATTTTGATTTGAGGTCTCAAAGCCATCCTAGCGAGTAACTGACGCGAAAGTGACGCGCTTGTGAGAGACTGAAACGCGTGAAACGCGTCAGAATAATCACCATCAACGCGTTCACGTAAACGCTGTGACATTCGCCACGAACCACCAGACATCAAGAAATACCTGTATCAGATTATTCGTGATTATGCAGACTATCCAGATCTGAAGCGTAATTGTCTGCATAAATTTTCTTTTGCTGCTTGACTTTGCTTTTCTCCAGCAAGGCGCTAAGTACGTCGGCGGAAGACTGTCCATGCTCGATAAATCCCCTTCGTTGAATTGTTCGCCGATCGTTCCATCGTTGTAAAACAAGCCGTTCAGAACGACCGTGCAGCTGCAATTGTCTGTTTGCTCCTGTCTAACTCCATTTGCAGCAAAAGTCTATTCTCGAATCATCTCAAACCTTTCACGCGTTAAAGTAGCAAATCTCATACGACGAAGGCAGCAATATTAATCCAAATCCAGAAGTTCACTGTAACCGGGCTGATCAATGGGAGTTTGTCTGCTCTCGAGCCGTATCTCCACTGATTTATTCCTGTCAAGTGGTCTCCCTTGATTCTCACGGTCAGTCCTTTATCTCTGGCAATTTTCCTAATTTCGTTCGATTCTGTTCACGTTTTCGCAGAAATTTTGATCAATAATAATCTGATTTGTGTTTCTCGTCGTGTATCGCCTGCTTTGTTTTATCCGCTCGTTTAGTATCCGTTTCTGGTCCGGTCTCTGATCCTTGTCCCGGTCGCGGTTCCTCCTCCCCGTCGTGTCGCCCTTGCCCTTTGCCAAACGCACTGCAAGCAAACTTTCGCTCAACTCTACCACTTCTATTTATTTTCATCTTTTATTTATCGCGGATTTCTTGATTTTGCGATTTGAACTCTCCATTATTTTGAGTTGTAACGGTACCTGGTTGTAGAACCATTTTTCCCGTTTCCTGAGCCTGCTTCGGTCCTACCTCGGTCTTGCTCTCGTCTTCATACGGTGTCTCACTCTCTATCACTTTCTTTCATACCTCTATTTTCAGTCTTGCTGCTGCTTACTATTTATTCTAATATGACGACGGCCGCAGAGTCTCCGTCTTGGATGGATGCCAAACGGGTCGAATCTGTGGAAAGAGTCGTTCTGCAACGTGCAAAGATAGCCAGAGTAAGTATTCTGTCGCTTGGTTGCTGTTAATTCGCACTTCCTCTAAAGCATTTTTCAAACCAGATATACTGATAACTATTCTAGATAACCCGCCAACTGCAAAATAGGCTGGCTCTGGCTTCGTTTAAAACCAAACGAGGATGGGAAATGCTTGGCCTCGACTCTATTGAACCTCGTGTTGCCCAGGAGTCCGCTATACGTTCAGCGCACTCAAACCAACTGCTTGCACCAGCAGATTCCATCCAGCATTCGTCGTCTACTTCTTCTTCATCCTCATCATCTTCTATGTCATCGCTGGCATCGTCAATATCGACAGCTTTTTCTGGGCCTACTTCTATCTCGGTTCTACCTCCGTCGTCGTTCATTCCGTCATCCTTCTCGTCTCCAATCAAGGGACCGCCTACGTTGCTGCCACCTCCACCTACTTCTCATCCAACCTCTTTCCGTCGACAAAAATCAAAAAAACTCGCTCATCGTTCGTCTCCTTCTGCTGCCGTCAGAAAGCGTTCCAGAACGTTGTCGCATGACAAAAATGTTTTCTACCCTCCTTCAACCACTGGCACACCTACACAATTTACGCCCTGGAGAAGTAATTTGTCCGCTGCCAACAGAGGTAGCCGTGGGGATGACGAGGCTGAGTCCATATTCGATTCTAGCCCTCGATCATTATATGCCAATATTGCTGCCTCATCAGCTCCTATAAGCAGTTCTTCAGCTGCGCTTCGGCTCTCTCAGTCGTCCCCAGTCTATCCTGGCCTTGGGCCTGGTGCTGCTACCTCGCCATCTGCGGCCGTCGCCAATGGATCATTAATTCGAAATTCTCAATTTGATGCTTTTCGCCATGCCGCTCTTCTAAACGGTCCAATTCTGCAGCCTCCAGCAATGTCTCTCCCATCCGCACAGGTGACACAAGCTATGAACAATGGACCTGCAGTCAAATCTGGAAGGCGCAGCCCAGCGAAACGTCATTCGCGCAATGCAAGCTGGTCTGCGAAAACCCCAAAGCAACATATTAGGAATAAAAGCAGTTTGACGTCAAGTGGGTCCCTGTCAAGTATACCAACCCCGAGTCCACAGGTTACTTATACTCAGGCTCCGCAGATCTTGGAGCAGAAACCTGTCCAAATTTCACTTCCACATCCTCTTCAGCGTCATCAGCAACTAGAGCCTGGTTCAAATGTACAGTTTCCACAACTGGACTCTGGTCATCATCTTCCATTGCCATTGCCCACTCTTCAAATGCACCCTCAACAAGGTCATCCTCAAGCACCGACACACCTACAACCGCATCAGCAACTTCAGGCACAGGTACAGGTACAAGTACCGCCAGCAACTCAGCCAGTTGCTGAATGCTCACCAAAGACACCTCCACGGAAGTTACAGACGTCGTTCAATTCACAGACTGGGGAAGAAGGAGCTGATCTATTAATGTTCCTGGCGACTTCGCCCTCGCCAGCTCAACGGACATCATTTGCTTCAAACCCTGTCTATCCATCTACTATACCACCATCTAGCACCCAGGTAACATCACAGCAACGTCTTTCGGCTCCAATTTCTCAATCTCAGCCTGCTGGGCTAAGTACGCCCCCATCTCAGCAGAGAGGGATTCCGTTTGGAACTCCAACACTTCTGCCGCCACCTCCACAAACTCCTTCACAGGGATTTAACTTCTCTGACTACGTCAATATTTTCACCCCATCCCCAGCGCAGACTTCTTCATGGCCATCTGCATCTGCCGCAGCACCTATTTCTGGTCTAGGCTCAACCCCAGCGATCACGCCGACTCGTCGCCGACTGAATTTTGACCACTTTCCGCCAGATGTAAGCTCATCTTTATCTTCTTCGGCCGCCAGTGCTGGATCTACTCGGGCATCTTCGTCGAACACGGGAGTCCGTTCGATTTCAAGTCCAACCTCTTCTTTCAATGGTGTTATGGAGGTGGGAGGCTCATTAATTCCCTAGAATAAATCCTTTCTGCCATTTCTTTTTTTATCTGGTTTAATTTATTGATATCTATTCTTGTATTTCTGAGGGCGTCTGGATTGGTCAAGGATTCTTTTTCTTAATTTAATATATATATCCTATTATATGATATGATTGATTAGAGGTTAATTAATAGTAGCCTGTATTACAGATGTGGTCCAGATAACCCTTAAATGCATAACGAAGTGAGATTTATGCTTTGTATATGGTTACAGTTGGGAGAGTTCTGATTGGGTGGAATATGGAATAGTATGATCACCTTCGGAACGACGACATATACGGGTGAGTTAAGAGTAATTTATAGAAAATTTGAAATGATTGAAGATTATTAACAATAACCTAAAGAAAAAAAGAAATGGAGAATATGCAGGTCTTAAAAAAATTTAGGATTAAGTAAGTTTCTTCGACCTAATGAAGGCTGGAAAATGAAAGCGCATCAGTGGTGTGATCGAACGAAGTTTGGTCAATTACTACCAAATTTCCCGATCAAGCGGATTCAAATCCAGTAATCCAGATAAAATATGTAAAATTCCTGTTAACTATAGACAAAAATACACGTAGAGAGTCGCTCGTCGATTGACAGATTAGAAATACATCAAGCCAAATGAAATATCAAATGAAATGCACAGAAATCGCTGGAATCGTCCCGCCAGCTCAACTACTCAGTGCCATGATCCTAGTATTAAACAAGCAATGCAAAAACAAACGGAAAAAACGAAACAAATGAAACAAATGACGAACGGGAAAGACTAGTAGAAATCTAACTCAACCAGACGCGCGCCGTTGTTGGCATACAGATTTATGCTCTAGTCTTAACATGTCGCGGACAATATCACTTATTTGTTCCTGCTTTGTTAGTACAACCTCTCCTCAAAATGACTACTCAATCAAAAAAACCACGTACAATGCCAAGTAGGCCATGAAGAAAGGGAAAAGGAAAGGAACAGCTAGTTCAAGTCAGTATTATTCAGACCTCCTCCAAATCTCAGTTTCATTGTAAAACAGCCACATACTAAAGAAGAGAGTGAATGGGACCGCAAAAGGAATCTTGCGGTTGTGAACCTTGAACGGCAAGTTATTGTAAGGACCCTCAGGGAAATGAGGAGACTTTACTGCCTGTGACGTCTGGAACGAGCGCTTGAAAAGCAATTCTCGAGCAGCAAACTGGCGGGACGCAGCACGAACAGCCGTACGAGCAGTAACAGGAGCATACATCTTAGAAATTAACTAGACTTTTGGTAGAAAATTGGCAATAAAAACAAAACGAGAAATTCCTACGATTTCAGTAAAATCTAAGACGCAAACGAAATCCATCGGAAGAAGTTTCCTCGACTCGCCGTTCGGCTTTCCTGTTCGCTCAAGGGGATGGTGACTACACGTGATTTATCTACTATGTTCACGTGATATGTCCCAGCTGTACCAAAAAATTCAGATCTGCGAGAGCTCTCTGTAAAGTTTTTGGATCCAGCGCAGTTATTTAGGTTCTGTGGTAGACTAGACCTGACCGGAAGATACTGTGATAGAGACTGAGATTTCACCCAGACTGTAATAGGAATGGACGACTTGTTTACAGTCTTCAGTAAGCCCACTACGGCGTCGATAGCTAAGCGCGCACCTGATCTAAGCCTCGGGGAATCCAACAGCTTGAAGCGTAAGCTCAACCCAGATGAGGACACTCAAGAAGATAGCAAACAAATAAAATCTTCCAAAAATGAAGATGAAGATATTCCAGTCGTTGCCGACGAGTTTGAGCAGGAGGCTTCGCGCGAAGTAAACCCTTCAGCAGGCTTGGAGTCCGTCTCGCAGGTCCCGCTCGAGCACGACGGCAAGGTCAAGCTGAAACATCAGGTTCGACATCAGGTAGCACTACCTCCAAACTACCCATATATCCCACTATCACAGCATAAGCCTCCCGCAGAAGCAGCAAGAGTATATCCGTTTACCCTGGATCCCTTCCAGGCTAATGCTATTGCCTCTATCCAACGCAATGAGTCCGTTCTTGTCTCGGCCCATACCAGCGCAGGTAAGACAGTCGTGGCAGAGTATGCTATTGCCCAGAGCTTGAAAAATAAGCAGCGTGTTATTTATACCTCGCCTATCAAAGCTCTTAGTAACCAGAAGTATCGCGAGCTGCTTGCAGAGTTTGGAGACGTCGGTCTTATGACAGGCGATGTTACGATTAATAAAAATGCGAGTTGTCTGGTCATGACAACTGAAATTCTCCGCTCCATGCTTTATCGGGGTGCCGAAGTTATGCGTGAAGTTCAATGGGTGATTTTCGATGAGATTCATTACATGCGCGACAAGGAGCGCGGAGTTGTCTGGGAAGAAACTATTATTCTACTTCCAGACAAAGTTCGCTACGTCTTTCTTTCAGCCACTATTCCTAATGCAATGCAATTTGCAGAATGGATCTGTAAGATTCACGTCCAGCCATGCCATGTTGTTTATACCGATTTTCGCCCTACTCCTCTACAGCATTATCTGTTCCCCGAGAACGGCAGCGGTATCTATCTTGTGGTCGATGAAAAGGGCGCGTTTAAAGAAGATAGCTTTCAGAAGGCCATGTCGCAAATGGGAGAAAATCCAGCGGATTCAAAGGCTATCTCAGGTTCAGCAGGCAGACAGAATCGAAACGCCAATCGGAAAAAGAAGGAAGCTACAGCGCTCTCTGATATTTATAAAATCGTCAAGATGATCATGCATAAGAACTACAATCCTGTTATTGTTTTCAGTTTTAGCAAACGTGAATGTGAAGCACGTGCTTTACAGCTTTCTAAACTTGACTTCAATGATGATTCAGAGAAAGAGATGATTTCGAAAGTGTTTGCAAACGCTATCAGCCAGCTTTCTGACGACGATAAAAAGCTCCCTCAAATCAAGCATATTCTTCCTTTACTTCGTAGAGGTATTGGTATACATCATAGCGGATTACTTCCGATTTTGAAAGAAGTTATTGAGATCTTATTTCAAGAAGGTTTAATTAAAGTATTATTTGCAACGGAAACTTTTTCGATCGGGCTCAATATGCCAGCAAAGACGGTTGTATTTACTAGTGTGCGCAAGTGGGACGGTAAAGATTTTAGATGGGTTTCCGGTGGAGAGTATATTCAAATGTCTGGTCGTGCAGGCCGTCGAGGGCTGGATGATCGTGGCATTGTGATCCTTATGATTGACCAAACCATGGAGCCCGAGATTGCAAAGGGTATGGTAAAGGGACAAGCTGATCGTTTGGATTCTGCATTTCATTTAGGATATAATATGCTTTTAAATTTGATGCGTGTGGAAGGCATCTCGGCGGAGTATATGCTGGAACGTTGTTTTTTCCAGTTTCAAAATACTGCCAAAGTTCCGTTACTCGAGAAGAGTTTGGAACAAATGATCGGTGAATATAATTCGATGCACATGGAAAATGAAGAAGACTTGTCGGAATACTATGATATCAAACAGCAACTGCAGACTTACGAAAAGGATCTCCGAACTGTGATCACGCATCCTACTGTAGCACTGCCATTCATGACAGCAGGTAGAATGGTCCATATTAAGTACAATGATTGTGATTTCGGCTGGGGTGTGGTTGTTTCATACTCCGCACGTAATGCTGACAAGAATCGAAATATGACGCCACATGAATCTTATATTCTTGATGTTGCGCTCCTAATTGCCGATTCGTCGCCTTCAATTCCTCCAAAGAACTTCAATTTGCCAGATGGCGTGCGCCCTGCGGTTGGAGAGGAAAAGAGTAAACTCGAAGTGGTCCCAGTTCTTCTAGGTTGCGTTGAACAAATCTCGAACTTGAGATTATATGTGAACGATGATTTGCGATCCACGAAATCTAAGGACCATTTGGCGAAGTCTATTCGAGAAGTGTTTAGACGGTTTCCTAATGGTATCACATTACTGGATCCTGTGAAAAACATGAAAGTTAGGGATGAGTCATTCCTGTCCTTGCTCAAGGTGAGTTCTCAGAGGGGAGGGAAGAAAGACAGTGGAACAATGAAACTAACAAGGTAGAAAATGGACGTATTGAGAGAACGACTGCAAAAGTCTCCGCTGACAAATAATCCTGAGCTGGATGATTTATACACGCAGTTCTTGGCCAAAGTCGAGTTGCGGACGAGGATAGAAGATAAGCGAGGGGAAATTAAGAAGGCTCACTCGATTATGCAGCTCGACGAGCTTAAACACCGGAAACGGGTTTTGCGAAGATTAGAATACATTTCAGAAGATGATATTATCACCGTGAAAGGACGGGTTGCATGCGAAATTAGTAGTGGCGACGAGCTAATGCTAACTGAGATGATTTTCACCAATATGTTTCTTGATTTGACGCCAGAACAGATAGCCGCATTGCTAAGTTGCTTTGTATTTGAAGAAAAGACGAAAACAATTAGTAAGATCCCAGCGGAACTAGCCAAACCAATTAGAGATTTAAAGGAGATAGCACGACGAATTGCAAAAGTATCACGAGAGAGCCAGATCGCATTGTCAGAGCAAGAATACGTGGACTCTTTCAAATCTGAATTGGTTGGGGTCATTTATGCTTGGACTCAAGGAGAATCTTTTGCGCGGATATGTACGATGACAGATGTGTTTGAGGGTAGTTTGATTCGGATTTTTAAACGTCTGGAGGAGCTGTTGCGACAGCTGGTCGTAGCCGCAAAAGTTATTGGAAACGAAGAGATGGAGACGAAAATGGACGCGGCGATGAAAAAGATCAGCCGAGGCATTGTATCTACTGGTTCTTTGTATTTATAGTTGATTGAATCTATTATTACAAGGGTCAATCTAAAGCTGCAGCTCGTCTAGCTAGTCACTATTCTGATTCGAATTAAGTTCAGGCCTAGTGCTGAACTCAAAAGCTGGGTTTCCAGCGAAACCCATATTTGAATTATCATTCTTAACATTCTTTCCGTTGCTTGATTCTCTGACATCCTCGGTTCCAGACCTCCCATGTGAAAGCGATCTTGCAGCGAGCATTACATGAAGAGAATATCTAAAATTGGTCAGCAGCCGAGTAGATAGAAGGGCGTAGTTGAGAAGTTTGGAGTATGGAACGACAGTTTGGCGCCACTTCTCAAGCCATTTAGAGTCTCATCAAATATTTGAGCTCTTCTCTCTAGTAAGTCAATAAATTAGGCTAGAACGTGCCAATAGCTATGAGCTCTAAATTCGTATGTGACACCAATCCAGTCGTATCTTGTTTTTCTCGTTCATGTGTCCGCTAAGTTATATCTCTTTGTCTTCTTCCAAAAACCATATCATGGATCATAAGTAAAAGTGGTCATCTGAATATCTCGCGTCACCGCTCGAGCTGAGTAACTGTCTCCGCGAATCTTAATATTCGACACTGTGAGCGATACTAGCAGAAATAAATCTACTACTCGCGACATGGAAACTGATATACCTTGTTTCATTGTTGCTGCTCGCAAAATTTCCAGTTCCACTGATTCCAGTAACAAACCTTAACTGTAGAAGTAGCCTGCAAGCTACACAGTACCTCTGATCTCAGTCCCTAAAACTTGTTTATCGTCTTTCCGCTAGAAAGTAGATCTTTAATCTTCAGCACCCGACCACATAGTGAAAGAGCGGATTTGAGTCAAAGAGCAGCTTATGCAGATGAGATTTGCATGCCAGACCGATATAACCAAGCAAAACAATAGTCAAGATACAAAATTTATCTGCTATTCTTCTCAACCACTTTCAACGACATGAATATCAGTCTTGACATGCCTGTCACAATTACCAGTGTCAATCCCTTCATATTCGAATAGCAATAAACATGATCTAAGTTCTGATTGAGTTAGGTTAAATCCTTGCAAAGAATGCTTAATGGCGAGCGATTGAAGCAAATCAAATTTATGTAAAGTAAATGTTAATAGATATTTTCTGCTGCGCAGGAACAGCGCTATTTAAGTCTTTTAAAACAAATCAGCGCAATTTTTCTTCTGATTGATGTTCATGACTAAGCTGTTGTGTTCGAACAGATCTCAAGCCAGAATTAAGTCATATGCCCGCTATGAATGAGTCAATAAGAATTCTGTCATGCATAATCAATACTATAGAAAACGCCAAATTTTGCCTACTGCAATAATATCTTATGATTCAATAGTATACTCATTCGTTGAACCTGTTAATTGACGAAAAAAATAGTGAAACAAATTGAGTCAAATGAAACTCAGCGCTGAACTCGATTTAAAGTCTCGAAGAGGTTCTCCATAGTTACATGAACATGAGATATTATGAATAGTAAGATAGGTGTTGTGCAGCAATTTAAGCTTGTTGCGACAAAATAATCCAACTAATATTGGGGTAGGCTCACTGTAATCGTCTAATATAAGAATTGAACTGTAGCTGCAGTTGGTCTAAAAGGTCTTTATTTTGATCTCCTACTGATCTGGCTTCGTGCTCAATTTGAAAACTGTACCCGTCATCTTTGAATTCATCGAGACAAGATATGTAATCGGGTAAGAGGTCCCAAGCATCGACGATATCGTTTCCTAAAGTCAATCTAGCGAGAATGGAAGTCCACAATCTTGCCGAGTCGGTGGAATTGTAGCCGCCACCGCCCAAAAGCAAAACTGGGATTTTGGATGCCCAAGTAGATACGATATCTGACACAACCAAGCTGTAGCCCTGAACGGTTAGATTCCATTCATGCATTCGATCCCGAGCAAGACCGTCGGCACCACACTGGATAACGAGTACGTTTGGCTGAAATTGCGTGAAAGCCGGATGCAAGATGTCGGAGACAATTTTTTTAAGTGAACGGTCTGACAAACCTGGCCTTAAGCCAATGTTGAATGAGTATCCTCTGCCTTTGCCTTTGCCTATATCCTTGATATTCCCAGTTCCTGAATATGTTAGTAAACAGTCTTCGCCAGTGAGATATGAAGAGAGGAAGAAGCTACCTGGGAAGAAGCCACGGTCGAATCGATGAAGAGAAGCAGTAAGAACTCTATTTGAGTATGCGAATGCTTGTTCAACACCATCACCGTGGTGGAGATCGAAATCGATATACATAACTTTATCAAACGATTTCCGGAGTCTGCAATTAATTAGAGAAGTCTACATCAACGGACATTCAAACAAAGGCATACTCCAAGATCGCCAAAACTATATCATTGATATAACAAAATCCAGATGCATGGTCGCTGCCAGCATGATGTCGACCGCCATTCCAATTCACCGCGATATTAGTCGAACCTTGAAGATATCGAACGCAGGCGAGCGTGGTGCCGGCGACAGCCTGAATGTATTTGTCTATTCCTTCAAAGTTTGGGCAATCGAATTCCAATCCAAATCGTTGCTCGAGAGATTTGCCATCTTCTGTTTCATTGGCATCTTCGCTGTCCTGTAGTAAATAGGAAATGTAGGCTTGATCATGATATCGGCAAAGTTGCTCTTTCGAAGCAAACCGCGGATGAATCAGTTCACAAGCAGTGTCGACACCAAAAGCCTTGACTAGACAGTCTGTGATTGTTGCGCGGCCGATATTCGACGGAAGCAAGTCGCAAATAGCATTGTACTCTTTGCTGGCCGCGTATCCGATTTTCCGTGACATTGAGCGTTGTCAGCAGAGGGCCGAGTAGGAAATATAGTTCTGGTCATGGAGCTGGGTACAGCATTTTGGTTACGCGCCGCTACTTCTGTCTTCATCGCTAACCTGTGCCCTCGATTTCTCCACGTTTCAATTTATCGAAGGCTAAGCAGAAAAATACAGCAAAAATGATGGAGGCGGAAACTAGGACAGATCTATTTTACGAGATATCTCTCCTTCTCAAGACTGGCCTTTCAGAGCTAGCGCTTTCAGAATGCAGGAAATTACTAGAAAACGGAGTGGACCCCGTAGCTTTAGCAGTAAGCTAGATATATTGAGCTCAGTAGTGCCGATTTCGTTGACAGATATATTAGAAAGCGATTAGAATATTACAAGATCATGTTAGTTCAAGGAATCCACCGTCTGATTCATTCAAATATCCATGTCCGCCCTAGTTTATGTGCATTACTTGCTTGAGACTGTACTTTAAAATCCACATATTTTGATAATCGAGCTAGTGCAACCGACGGAGAAGTTAACACAGAACCCAGGGAATCTGTGATATTTGATTTTTGACTTGTGATATCCAAAACATGTGAATCCAGAGATAATTCGATAGCCAGTTTCTTACATATATGTTTTCTGGCGGTTCGAAATGTGGCCGGCGCCGGAGCTATATTGACGTTTTTAACCGAATAGCCGCCTGCGACCTGATTACCGGTTGTTTCGAAGTGTCTCATGCGCATATCCCGATGTAATGGCTCTATCCAAGTCGAGAGAAGAGTATTGTATAATTGTTCACTAGTCATTCGTTCAGACAAACCGTCGCGGCGCTCGACCGTAGCTAACTCAGAGATTTCGGCGTCCAACTCGGTCAATTCTTTAAACATAAAATTTTCTGCTTTCAGGATCTCTGAGAGACTAGTCGGTCGTATTATACTTGCACGATCAATCGAATGCGAAGCATAAGGTGCAACTTCTGGAATAATTTCTGTCCTAGGAGAAAATAGGTATTCCTGCAATGGCTTAAAGTCTTGTTTTGTATTCCTAGAACTTTTTACTGCTGTCGTTTGATGAACGCATTGCACTTGATCTGGCACCGTCTCGGACCACAATGTCAAGTCAACTGACACCGGTTTGGGAATACTTTCGACGCAAAATATCTGTTGCGATAAACTATAATCGACACCAAGTTTGAACGTTGTGATCCATTCATTATTAGCGTCCTCGTCAAATGAATTTCCGAAAGGCAGAGCAATAAGATCGGCCGTCCGAGAACCATGTTCTGACGAAATGATGTATGGATCTCGGAGTGAATAAGGAAGGTCGTCCGTCATTCCTAGACTGAAACAGGTTGAAACGGGTCGAGATGGCGAGTACAGGAATGCGAAGAAATCTAGATTTGTTAGTTTGTAGTTAGTTGAGTATCAGTATCAAATTCCATACTATCATCATATGCAAACGGTGCACAGCGAAGGGTGTCATCATTGAGATAATGTTTCCACGACAGCAGTTCTTGCGGAAACATTCTCAGATCGATCCAAGTTAATGATTCTGTAGTTACTATCAATTTCTCATTGGCCTTTGTTGGGTGGCTGTTTACATGTAGAATTTTTGCAATACCGGGAGGTGTATACGAAGAAGCAGATTCTGGTTGCCGGATATCGAAGACTGACATGACATCCGAATTTGAGACCAGAATCGAATTTAAATTAACTCCCCAGTGAATCTGGTGTCGCTTCCGTTCGATAGGAGTATCTAAGCCTGGTAACCTGTTCTTATATTCTTCCTGCCTCGACAGAACCTCACTGACCATGCCGACCTGAAAATTGCCGATGGAATCAACAAGTGCAAATTGCCGCGAGTACCAAGGATTAAAGCATACATCCGACCAAATCGATTTCTGCTCCGGCACTTCGACTGAGATTAACCGATCTATCATGATCGACCGCGTGTTGTCTAACTCCGATGTTACCATGCCCGGTCTGTAAAATCCGCATTTGCTTTCGAATCGCACAGCCAGCATAGCTAGACGACCCTCTGATAAATCTGAATCTGCAAAATTTAGTCCAAGAATTCGACTGTGCACGTCCACTTCGGCCTTATATTTCCCCAATACTGGCAGCTGCTTGTAGTCTTCATGATAGTCGTCGCTGTCTAGCTTGAACTTGCGGTGGACGAGGTTGGCAAGCGTAAGTACATTACCGTTAGTTCCTTTAGCATACGCGATACAGCTCCTCGGCCGATTCCGAGAATAGTCGCGGTAGTATCCTGTATCTATTACAGATCCCTGAAATAAATCCCGCGTTTTCAAGTCCTCGGGAACTACTTTCAAGGCTTGCGAAATTTCCTGGATCACAGGCGTCGGTATAAAAACATCTGGCGCTAGTAGACTCAGTTGTCTACGTGTTTGTCTGGAATTATAGCGCAAAATAGTAGGAGCAATCGCTCGACTGCCGTGCTCATAGATACGAGTGTATCTTAATTGCTTGTACTTGTCCACTATTCACTTGTAAGGCTGATTCTATCTATGATAGGCGAACATCACGGCTTACCTCTAGAAGTTTGCCGTGCAAATACCCATTCGCCATCGTCGGCTATGTCAGATGTGTATAAAGCACCTCCAGGATGTCCATATTCTAGACTAACTCCTCTTTTGGCTGTCGCGGGCCACATTTCATGGTTCCTCTATCTTGATAGCTGGTAAAGTTCAGCGTTGGGAACTATTTGACTTATAATGGTGCTATCACCAATCAAGAATAATTTTATTTCTATGTATATACATCTAACAATACAAATTAATTTATGTGAACAAATGTAACCATTCAAGACCAATAAAACTGCCAAGAACTCCAAAAGAACAGTAAGTACTCATAAGCATCAACCTTAAAAACTCAAGATCTTTCAAGACAGGGATCCGATCATAGATAGCTACAAAGCAGAGTAACGGCAAAAATCCAAGTAGGTAAATAGCGGCAATCCTATCAAGCAGAAAAACACGCTTAGAAGTTTTCACGGTTGCCAGGTCTCGGAACACGTTGTAAAACACAAATATCCATGCAAACGTGTAAAGATATTTGATGAAGGCCTCAGCCGACGTGAACAGAAGCGGGAATAAAGAAATATATCCCGAAATTGCAAGACAAAAAAATGGATTCAGATACCTCCGGTCATTCAAAACGACAAAACTGAATGGAATAATGACGAGCAGGATGGCCTTCTCATGCACATGCCAGCCAAAGAGAAATGACGAATATCCGCACAACGTTAGCGCACAGATAAATTTTTCAAACGTAGGGTTTTTAATTAATGGAATCATTGAGAGTAATTGAAATAACAATGTTAATGCAAATGTCACGTTCGGAGACACGTTTGGAAGAATGCTAAAGGTACCTACTTCGACGAGACCTCTCGTCAAGCTCGCGTTTTCGACGGAGAGGTTGAGGAATTTGCGAAAGACTGTCTAATTGAGAATGAATTCTGTATAAAAAGTTGATAACTTACCCATGAACAAAGCGCGATCTGCAGCAGAATATAGTGCCCATACGTTAGGTGCCCAATAAGCATGGCAGAGACCTCTTGAAAACGGGAATAGCCTGGAAAAAAGCTGGTCAATCTGGCCAAGATAAAAAAAAGGCCCAAAAGCAAGTGAGAATATGACAACTAGTGTGGTTACTAGAAGAATGCAATTCTTCCATCGGATCACTGGCCATTAGTGCACTGACAGACTCAAAAACTGAATTGATTTACCTGAGATCAAGCTGTGAGAGTTGATATTCAAACAAAAGACAATCAGCAGATAGAAAAAGTAAGCCGGTGCAAGATACAAAAAAATATGTTTGAAACAAAGAAGTACAGCAAAGAAGGTGGCGGCCGACAGTGGACGTCTCTGCTTAATTCTGACAATGGAAAAGATCAGCAATCCAAACAACATGGAATTGTACTGAAAATGAATATTATCGACGATCAAAAATCCAGGTGAAAAGTAAATTGACATGGCAATTCCATATGCGGACTGTCGATTGGGTTCTGGAATTGAGCTGATAAAAGACTGCAGACCATATACAAGAACAAATTCAGAAACTATCACCGATGATCTCTGAAAGTATATAGTTTGTGAACTCCTATACAGCAAATTCGATACCTCGACCATTTCTGGGTCTAAATATCTTGCCGCCTGAGAAAGCAGCCATTCAAAGTAGGCGAAGAATGGAGGATAATCTAAAGTCCACTCAGATAGATCCTGAAGCTCGTCAATCTTGAACTAGAGCAATCAATTGGCAGACAGTTACCTCAAAATACCATTGCCTAAAGGGTAAGGAATGGGTTATCGCCAGCCAATTCCGATGAACCTCAAAATCGGTAGAAGTGCTGCATTATTTAGTATATTCATCTCAGTATTTGTTGTCGACTCACTAGGCAGGAAAGAGAAGGACTTTGAAGCATACTGACGCAACCACTGCATAACGCAGCGCCGGCAGCAATTTCCAGCTCATTCAATTTGGTAACAACTATAGGAATTTTACAAAATATTCTCTCTATTTCTTTGCGACTTTTAGTAAAGCAATAAATACTCGAATATCTGGACAACTTACTATATGGTAGTAATTGTGCAATATTTCCACGATTATGCTCTGGCCTGGAATATAAAGCCATATCTCCAACTTGACTAGCTAAACAACTTGTTAGGTACTTTGTTTGCTACGATTTGCGCCTAATTTTTTCTCAGGATCGGCTAATTGTCATACGAAGTCGTATAATATCAAGTCTCAAAGCAGTTTAAATAGCGAATTTACTGAAATGTCTATAATATCGTGGATCAGAACATTTCCGCTGGTCCAATTTTTCCTCGGTTGGGCGCAGGAATTGATTATGGCAATCATTAAGACAGGCCCGGTTCCGCAGCATGTGGCCTTTGTCATGGACGGAAATCGTCGATTTGCAAGACGACAGAAGCTGGAAGTTCGTGAAGGGCATTCGGCTGGATTTGAGAGTCTTGCTCACGTAAGTTTTGGAATTTGGAGAAATGGATTAGGTTGGAAGCTAATATCACGCAGATTCTAGAAATGTGCTATCAGGTTGGAATCAAAGTCGTCACAGTTTATGCGTTTTCGATTGAGAACTTTAAGCGTCCTGCTGTGGAGGTAGACGCAATTATGGAAATTGCTCGAACAAAGCTCTTGCAGTTGATACACCATGGAGATATTGCCGATCGCTATGGAGTTTCTGTGCGAGTCCTCGGCCAGCGGTCGTTGATTCCTCCGGATGTTTTGCAAGCCGTGGATCAGTCCACCGACATGACAAAGAACAATGAGCGTGCAATCTTAAATGTCTGCTTTCCGTACACTTCGCGGAACGACATTGCCACGGCGATGCAGCTGACTATCACAGATGTAGTGGATAAGGGCATGGATCCGAATGATATTGACGAGAAGATGCTAGAACAGCACATGCTCACGAAAGACTCACCTCCACTCGACATGCTGGTTCGCACATCAGGTGTGGAAAGACTGTCTGATTTCATGCTTTGGCAGGCACATCAGGATTGCAGTATTGAGTTTGTAGATTGCTTGTGGCCCGAGTTTGAGCCTTGGAGATTTAGCTGGATGTTGCTGAAATGGGGACGTAAGAAGTCGATTGAAAAGCAACGCCGCGAGATGGAAGCTGAGCGAAAGGAGATTTGAAGCGAGATAGATTAGCATGGATCTGGGTTATAAAAGTTGCTGTTTCGGAGCTTAGGAGTTGCTGAATGTATTGCTATAGAAAAATTATTATGTATGAAGGGTATTGTATATTTTTATATATAATTATAATAATATATACTATTTGCTAAGTCAATTACCAGTCGGATGCAAATGTAGCTCGTAACAGCGCAGGATAAACTCTTCCTTTGAGAATTGTTTCTTCTACAATAGCCTGGCAATGTTTCGGTTCGACAAGGCCCATCCAAATTCCTTCGCCAGTATCTTTATAGATGATGACATTACCAGCAAACTTGTGTCCTCCGACATGGGAAACGTCGTAAATAGGTACGCCGCCAGGTCTGTCATCATTTGCATCTCTGTTGAGGCCATGCTCTCGCAGACTCTGCTCAAACTCCTTTCTTAGCAAAGGCGCAGTAATTCCGCAGCGTTTATCGCGAGTTTTGTGAGAGCATAAAAGAATGACTGCTTTGTGACCAGAATCTTTGATTTCTAAGCCAGGAAATTGAGGGACCTGGTGTGGGGAAGTCATACTGAGGAGTGCATCTGCGGCAGCGTCGAGATTTGACAGAGAGATGTTTGTGGCTTCGTACATGGTCGGAAGAATAAGCATTCTTGTTAGTCTTTGGGAAGGATTCGGTTGTTCGAAATATCCCTGAGGCGGTGGCAAAGATGCGTTTGAACGTAGCACTCTGCCAACCGCTGAGTCTGAGGGGGACCAGGAATCTAAAGCTTTTGATAGTGGACTCTCAGCGTCCATGCCGTGTGTCCAATCCGTTTTTCCGGTCGCAAGAATAATATGCCGTTTCCAGGGCTTTACTGATCCCCAGAGGGGAGTGTCACGGTCTACTTTGAGGGTCCGTGGATACTTGGTTGTGCAAGTCGAGCAGTCCAAAGGACATCCATCTTCGGGCACAGCAGGTAGATCTGGCCGGATGACTGTGTCAGGTTTGGCTAAATTTTTTAAGCCAGACAATATTCCCATAATTGAATCGTGCTTGTGTATTATTATATTTGCTTGTAAAAGAGGTTATATAGGGAGTTGGAGAATGGGTGGTCATCTTATAGGTAACGATTTAGGCAGTGTTTGCATATTACTTGTTTGGGTCTAATGTCCGGCTAACTCCGCCAGCGAATTCTGCAATTACTATTTTCTTGCTTATGTACGTACTCATATATAGTATTAAGATATATATACTATTTGTGTACAAGATTATTAAAATCAAAATCATTTTGCCACGTTTGTAGAGCTTTAGTTATACTTTAACAGAAGTTGCGGTATTTATACAGCCAATAGTATTAGTTCTGATGCATTACGCTCCGCCATATCTAGTACCGAATTGAAAGCTGCACTACTCCGTATAACCAACTATAAAAGCACTTTCAAGCTGTGCTGTTCTACGCTGTTCTAAGCCGATTCGAGCTGTATCTCGATGTGCACGGCAGGAAAATCTCGGTATCCTGTCATGCTCGCCACCATCGGATAAGCCCTATGAAGAGGGTATCAGCCCAAGGAGCTCATGCGGCGAAGACCTAATCAGATAAGGAGATAGATAACGATTTCTGTGTATCAGATTTATATATGAAAATTCAGTTACTTAAAACATATTGAACATTGTCATTTACTTTCACGACTATGAATAATTAGATAGAGAACGAATCGATACTGACTTCGCTCCTTCCTTGCTCAATTATTCCTTGTCCGGTGGTAAATATTTGCATTGTTTAGGATTATTTTTTATTTTCCTAAATCAACCTTTTCATATTCTATTCTCATTTATTTAGGTCCAATCTGTTTTATACATATCAATTACATAATATCCATAATATCTTTATTCGTTCGGTGATTTTTATAGAACTGTAATATTCTGCCAACTGATCACATGACTATGATTTTATGAATTTTGCACAAAAGCTGATTCAGTATGAATTTAAGAATGCACTTTATTTAGAACGCTGCACAGTTCTACTATAATTTAATAATCGTTTTATATATGTCTCGAAGACTACTTGTACAGTTCCTCCCGCCAGCTCTGGCGATAGCAGGAGGTATATATGGAGGTCAGTTCTATATTGCATTCTCGATTTAGTCTGACGAACTAGGTTTTCAATTTTTCGATCCTTTATTCAGGTTAGCTGCAATCAGTTCTTGACTACTCTAGCTTACAAACTATCAGAGATGAACGAGACAGACTGATATCTGAAGGCGTCATTGTCCTCAAAGAAGAGCTTGGCCATCAACCACCAGGCTCAACGCCGACAGGCGACATTCCGCTATTGGTGCCGGCAAACATCATTCAAGTAAATCCATTTGAACCACTGGTTGAGTACGTTCGTCCAAAGAGACCTTGGACGTATTTTGTGCTGCATCCGAAGCAGCTTTTTGCCCCAAAGCCAGAAGTTGTTGACGTCAAGAATTTAGCCACTACTGATATTGCTTCCGGCATCTCCACGCCTTGATTAAATATAGATTATTGACGATCCCCAAACAATAGTATTCACTTTTAAATTTATTTGTATATTCTTTTTCATGTTAGCTTATACTGGGTATACCGCAGACATCCTGATTAGTTCCATCGTCGTTTCAATGATCCACTCTACACTCTTCCGCTGCTGCGGAAGAGAAGCACGAAGTCAGACAATTGATTTATAATCAACATATTCATTTTATTAGACTAAATGAAAATTTATTTTTTTTATTTTTAATTATTTGATCAGCGATGCTTCCACATTACGTTGAAATTCAAGTACAAACACCCGGATTAATAACTCCCACGCGTAGATCCAGAGTAATTCCATATATCATGGTTTCTCATTGTAATTTATAGTCGTGCATAGAGAGTATATACTACTTAGTATATACTACCTAGTATATACGTTAAACGTTAAACGTTATACGCTATAAAATTTATTAAATATACGACAAAGCAATACAATGAGTAAGTTTCTGGATTTCGACAGATCAGAGTTAACTTCGTAGACAAGGACATCCAACGCGGTCTGAACGACCGACTCTACGAGAAACGCAAAGCAGCAGCACTTGAACTCGAGAAAAGCATCCGCCAATGCGTCGATAACAACGAGGACTCTAAGATCCGGTCCATTGTTGATCAACTGTGTCACGATTTCGCGTACGCCGTCCACCAACCTAACGCACGCAATGGAGGACTAATCGGTCTTGCCGCGTCGGCCATCGCCTTGGGTCCGAACGTTGCACCGTACCTCGAGGACATAATTCCGCCTGTTTTGGCCTGTTTTGGAGATCAAGATGCTCGTGTACGCTATTATGCCTGTGAAAGTATGTACAACATTGCAAAGGTTGCAAAGGGAGAAATTCTTCTCTACTTCAACGAAATCTTCGATGCACTCTGTCGACTCGCCGCCGATTCGGAGCTGACCGTCAAGAACGGCGCAGATCTGCTAGACAGACTTATCAAAGACATCGTCGCAGAAAAGGCGGCTACTTATGTTTCGATCATTCACACTTCTCCCGAACAACCTCCGCCTGATCCGGCTGCGGACGAAGACGATCCCTCGAAACCGGTTCTTGCCCATGAGCCTCCGCAGGATCCTCACGCGGAGCCAGCGTTTTCATTGGCTCGGTTTGTTCCTCTTCTCACAGACAGAATATACGTCATAAATCCATTCACACGAATGTTTTTGGTCTCTTGGATCACTCTATTGGACTCAATTCCCGACTTGGAGTTGGTCTCGTATCTTCCCGAGATTATTGGTGGATTGTTAAATTTTCTCAGCGACTCCAACGTTGACGTAAGAGTTGCCACCCAGGGCGCATTGGATGGTTTTCTAAGAGAGATTACGAGAATAGCGGAGCTCAAGAGAACGGTAAGCGAAGTTAAGGCTCACCAAGCCGCTGAGGCATCATTACAAATCGATCCGGCTATTGGTTCTTCAAATCTACCATCTTCAACTACAATAACATCGGCCGCAGCACAAGCACCTGAATCTACACAATCGTCAGCTGCAAATGATGAAGCACTCCTCTCAGACTCCGCTTCCGAAAGGTTCGTTTCCACAGATTCTGTAATTCGTGGCCGGCGGCCAGCGGGCGTCTCTGGCCAAACTATAGCCAATAGCGGGGACGAGCCTGGTCCAATAGCAAATATCAATCTTGCTGCTGCAATAGCTGAAGGTGTATATTTACCAGGCCAAGATGTTAAAGTCGACTTCGCAAAGGTAATTGACATCTTACTGTCTCATCTGGACTCAGCCGAGCAAGAGATTCAACTCACAGTTTTGAAGTGGATCGAGGCCTTCTTTGAAATTTCACCAGATGATCTTTTACCTTTCATTCCTAGATTTTTGTCATTGCTGCTGCCTACGATGGCCCATGATAACGAGCAACTCCGTAAAGCGGCCGAGAAAGTAAACCGAGATCTGATGCAGTTAATTATATCTCTACCCTCAGAACCACATCATACTAAACTGGTACAATCGCAGTCAGAAGATGAAGTCGCGCAAACTCTGAATCTCCCCCCTCCAAGACAAGGATTTGGGGTCCGCAGCGCAGCTAGTCGAAGTCTGTCGCCCGGTGCAATTGGCCGGCGATCTCTGTCGACAGAACGTTTGGGTGCTGGCGCAGAAGACGAAAGTTTGATGGGCAAGTTGGCAAGCACAAATTTATCGGGTCCATTGTCGAGGCCGACATCGCGAGTTACTTCGCCCGTTCTCGGATATCAGGAACCTAAATTTCACGTGGAACATGACAAAGATTTGGAATCCTTGTTAGATTATCCTGCTACTGTTAATGCGCTGACTCTTCATTTTCTGAATGAGCGCGAAGAAACTCGGGTTGCTGCTCTTGACTGGTTGATTATGCTGCATAAAAAGGCATCACGCAAGATCCTTGCTATCAACGACGGTACATTTCCGGCTTTATTGAAGACGTTATCGGATTCGAGTGATTCGGTAGTCACTAAAGATCTGCAACTTTTGGCTCAGATTTCATATGATGCCGACGATGAATATTTTGCGTCATTCATGTTGAATCTGCTGTCTTTGTTCAATACGGATCGTAAGCTTTTGGAAACCAGGGGAAATCTGATTATTCGGCAGTTATGTGTCAGTTTAAGTCCTGAGAGAATCTATCGTACTTTAGCGGAGATTCTGGAGAAAGAAGACGATGTGGACTTTGCGAGCATCATGGTCCAGAATCTTAACAATAATTTGATCACTGCTCCGGAGCTTCAAGGACTACGTCGACGGCTGCGGAATTTGGATACAAAAGATGGCGCGAATTTCTTTGTTTCGCTTTTTAGGTCGTGGTGTCATAACGCTGTAGCCACGTTTTCGCTATGTCTATTAGCGCAGGCCTATGAGCAGGCCTTCCATCTTCTACAAATTTTCGCTGACTTGGAAATTACTGTGACATTACTGATCCAGGTCGATAAGCTTATTCAGCTGTTAGAGTCTCCTGTGTTTACTTGTGAGTATATATGTGAACATCCTGGATTTTGTTAACAGTAACAGATTTAAGATTACAGTTGCTGGAGCCAGAAAAATATCCATTTTTGTATAGGTGTTTGTACGGATTGCTAATGCTGTTGCCGCAATCATCAGCGTTTGCAACGCTGAGGAATCGTTTGAATTCGGTCAGCGCGATTGGATATCTGCACATTGTTCCGCCAGTGTCAGTAGGCTCATCTGGAGGAGCCGGCGGCGGATCGATGTATACGGGCAAGCAAACGATGTTCAACAAGTTCAAAGGTCGAGTCGATGAATCGCTATGGAACGATCTGCTAGACAAATTCCGCTTGGTCCAGATGCGACATGAACGGCAACGTAGACAGGCTCTTTTGGCGGCTGGCGGTCCTGGAGGAGTATCGGGGATCGATCTGCCTACGGCCTCGTCGGCTACAACGACGACCACAACTACAGCTGCTTCCACACCGACATTGGTCCAACCTCAAGGTGTTCATCACCATCGCCACGCGCTGTCGTTTATCTCGGGTGATAAGAATTTTGGTAATCCGACATACAGCAACGGCATGTCTGGAACAGGCTTCCGTGACTCAAAGATCTTTCGTTCATCGCGCAAGAGTTAAGCTGGTTGCTTTATCGTGCTATTTTATTGTTTACTCGTCTTCTCTTTTCTTAATTTATGTCAACAGTCTTGTTAGTATATCTGGCTAGAATTGTAGGTCATATTGTGACGTCAGTCCGGTTCCACGTGATACTGCATTGATATGCGTCTCGACTCAACAGCGCCCTTTTTGGGGTGAAATGACCATAAATTGTACCATTTGCTGTGTTATACTATGCAATATACCGTATAGGATAGTATTTAGAATTGTACAGTATCTAGTATAGTATAGCATTATAATATTATATTAAGATAGATCTGATTATATAACTATACTAGCAGAGATCATATAGATCCTATAGATCTTTTATTGTTGATTCTGGTATCGAATTGAAACTGGAACTACATCAATACTGACAAGCAATACAATTTGGCGTACGACATAATCACTTCTTTCCAATGGATCCACAGGTCTACGTACTCCCATTGTCGGATGTTGGCGCACCCATGCCATTGGGATCCGGCACCTTCATCTCTCTTCCAGCTCCATATGAGCTATACATTCTGCGTTTTGTGTTTTCCTCGATATCATCTGTGAGTAGAGATGGAACTTTGTGGTGCAATGTTCCGCCCACTGCCGACGACCAATTTAGTCGCGAGACATTTTATCCGCATCCTATCTGTCCCGGCTTTCATGCTACCTGCAGTATCAGCATCACTATCAGCAAGCCCGGCGCATATGCCTTCTACCTAACCTATCTACCTCTCAACAAGTTCCTCGCTCCGCTTGCTCAAACAAAGTCAGTATCTGCTCGGTATCATTTCACAGTTGCTCCGCGATTCACCATGGGCGACCAGGTTTTACTGCCGGATGCATTGAACATCCAGTCGGTTGTGTCCAAGTGGCTCGGTCCCTTCTCCAACTGGGATCACCAGATGAGTATGATCCGCGCAAAGGGGTACAACATGGTTCATTTCACGCCGCTTCAGCATCGAGGTGATAGTAACTCACCTTACTCAATCTACGATCAGCTTGAGTTCGACCCGGAGATCTTCAAGCAGGGCGTGACAGACATTGAAACGTTGGTCAAGTCCATGCAGGACCGTCACCATCTTCTATCTATGACCGACGTGGTCTGGAATCATACTGCTAGCAATTCTGCTTGGCTGCGGCTTCATCCTGAAGCAGGGTACAGCGTCAAGACGGCTCCACATTTACAGGCTGCATACGAGCTTGACGACGCGCTTGTATCGTTTTCTCGTGCTCTCAGATCTCTCGGCTTACCCACAAAACTCACTGGCATGGACGACCTTCTCAAAATCATGGATGGAATCAAGGTCCATGTCCTCGGTGCACTTCGTCTATGGGAATTTTACGTCATCGATGTCCAGAAGGTCACCGAGCTCGTTGTCGAAGCGTTTCAAGCTAACTCGACCATCGCTACAGCCGTGCCGGACAACCTTTCTTTCGAGGATCTGTGCTCGTTCGTCAAGGACCGTTCGGCAAGAAAATTCAATCGACTTGGTGCTCGATTCAGAAAACTTCTTGAACCGGTGATTTTTGCTGGGATCTTGAAAACAGTTCTTGGTTCAGATGCGAAGGCCGACCTTGTTCGTTCCGAAGTCATAAAAATTATAGACGAAATCAATTTACCACTTTATCGAGAATATGACGATGATTCGGGTGAAATTCTCGAGCAGCTATTCAACCGAATCAAATACATCCGTTTAGATGACAACGGGCCCAAAGCCGGTGAAATTACGCCGCTGTCTCCTTTAGCAGATGCCTATTTCACCCGTGTTCTCGTTGACGGCGAGACCATTGGTTTAGCCAACAACGGTTGGATCTGGAATGGCAATCCTATGGTAGACTTTGCGAGCTCGAATTCAAAAGCTTATCTTCGCCGTGAAGTCATTGCGTGGGGTGACTGTGTCAAGCTACGCTATGGCCGGTCACCGGAAGACTCTCCATATCTATGGGATCATATGAAACGGTACACCGAGATTTGCGCGACTTATTTCCATGCTTTCAGGATAGATAATTGCCACTCCACACCTATACATGTCGGCGAATACCTTCTTGATTGCGCACGCCAGGTCCGTTCGGATCTTTACGTTGTCGCTGAACTCTTCACCGGCTCGGAAGAAATGGATAAGCTTTTTGTAGAGCGTCTGGGAATTAACAGTTTAATCCGCGAAGCTATGCAAGCTTGGTCCATTTCTGAGCTTTCGAGGCTTGTCCATCGACACGGAGGCCTACCGATTGGTAGTCTTACCCGCTCGACTTTATCCAACGACAAGCTGATTCGTGCATCTTATGTGCATGCTCTATTCATGGACTGCACACATGATAACGAGACACCAGCGCAAAAACGCACAGTCGAAGATACTTTGCCCAATGCTGCGCTGGTCGCAATGTGTGCATGTGCCACTGGCTCTGTCGTGGGCTACGACGAATGTTATCCGCGTTTGCTCGACGTAGTTTCAGAGAAGCGTGAGTATACTTTTGGTAATGGAATTGGGTCAATCAAGAAAATTCTGAATGACGTCCACGAATATACCGGGAAAAATGGAGCTGAAGAAATGCACGTCCATCACGAAGGGAATTTTATCACAGTCCATAGAGTGAATCCAAGAAAAGGCAAGGGATGGTTTCTAATAGCCCATACTAAGTTTTCTGAGGGTGAAGACAATCAAAGACGTAAGTTTTTTTTTGGTTTGATTAAGATTTAGTCCTCATGTTGAATTTATAGTGGGACCGATATTTTTACAAGGCACTTTTGCTCGACCTGTGTTGACGTCGATGCTCCGCAAAACCGGAGAATACAAAGATTCAGATACACAATTGAATGGAATTCCTGTGGAAGTTGTTGATTTGCAGGCTGCCGATGTCATATATGATTCTACAAACAACCAGTCCGTGGTCAATCTTCCAGAACTATTTCCTCCAGGCTCGATAGCATTGATTCGCACATGGATTCCAAGCGCTGAAGAAAGTGTGGACGACTTTGTCGTATCTGGAGCTCAGGAAGCCGTTCAGAATTTAGATCTGATTGATCTCAACATTATTTTGTATCGTTGTGATGGTGAAGAGCGAGATTTATCGCAGGGCCAGGATGGCGTTTATGTTGTTCCGAACTATGGACCGCTGACATATGCCGGCTTGCAGGGCTTCATGTCTCCGTTGAAACAGATCATTTTCAATAACGATCTTGCACATCCGCTCTCTGAACATCTACGCCAGGGCCAATGGACACTGGATTATATTGATTATAGACTGTCCAAGTACGTTACCGACTTTCCAAACCTGAAGCCATTAAAATCTTGGTTCGAGTCTCGGTTCGAAGCAATTCGCAAAGTTCCTCCGTTTTTGCTTCCGCGCTACTTCGCAATGGTTCTAGAGATAGCATATGAGGCATGCTGCGAGAAGGTCGTAAAACTGCTGGAGTGCGACTTTAAATTTTCACATCCGTTTTTGCAAAGTTTATTATTAACTTCGGTCCAGTTGGTTGGAATCGTAAATACGACCTCATTATATCCTAACAAACAGGTGCCTTCTCTTGCAGCCGGTTTACCCCATTTTAGTAAGGATTACATGCGTTGTTGGGGGCGTGATGTATTTATTTCTCTGCGCGGACTGCTAATTGTTCCGGGTCGATACGAGCTTGCAAAGGACCACATTCTCGCCTTTGCCTCGACTCTGAAACATGGCATGATTCCAAATTTATTGGATGCCGGCCGAAACCCTCGATATAACTCCCGGGACTCAGTCTGGTTTTTCCTTCAGAGCGTGCAAGAATACGTGAAGATTGTTCCTGGAGGAGAATCAATTCTACAGGAAAGAGTCAAGCGGCGGTTCCCCCTTGATGATCGGTTCATTGAATATAATGACTCTGAAGCCTTCAGCTATTCGACATCGTTGGTAGACATCATTCAAGAGATTTTCCAGCGCCATGCTGAGGGCATCCATTATCGGGAACATAACGCCGGTTATAGTCTTGATATGCAGATGAAGGACGAAGGGTTCAATGTAAATGTGGACGTCGATTGGGAGACAGGTCTGATTTTTGGCGGAAACCAGTGGAATTGTGGTACTTGGATGGACAAGATGGGTGAATCTGACCATGCAGGAAATAAGGGCTGGCCTGGGACACCACGAGACGGCGCTGCAATCGAAATTTCTGGCATGTTGAAGAGCGCACTCAGGTGGGTCATTGAGTTGAACTCGAAGGGATTGTTTCCTTATACAACTGTCACAACCAACAGTGGCAGACGAACCGTCAGCTTTAGGGACTGGAACAATTTAATTCAAGCTAATTTTGAGCGTGTTTACTATATCCCACTAGACAAAGCCGATGACGAACATTTTATCGTGAATCCGAAATGTGTAAACCGGCGGGGTATCTATAAAGATTTGTTTCGGTCTGGTAAGGAGTACGAGGATTATGAGCTGAGACCTAATTTCGCTATAACTATGACTGTTGCACCAGAGCTCTTTACTCCCGAACGAGCTCTAGGGGCGATTGCGTTAGCAGATACGATCATCCGAGGTCCATATGGAATGGCGACTTTAGATCCTTCTGACCTTAACTACAGGCCATTTTACAATAACTCCGAGGACTCAACAGATTTCAAGACAGCAAAAGGCCGCAACTATCATCAAGGTCCTGAATGGCTATGGTGCACAGGGTATTTTCTTCGAGCGTTTCTACATTTCGACCTACTCCGAAAAACGACAATGATTGAGAAACTCGAGACTTTGCAACAACTCAATTCTCGACTTGAAGGCCACCAGAAGTGGATTCGTGAGAGTGCCTGGGCAGGACTGACCGAGCTAACAAATAAAGATGGACAGTTATGCCATGACTCGTCGCCTACACAAGCTTGGAGCTCAGCTACGTTGATAGATTTGTTCCATGATGCGTATACTTTGTTATCGGCCGAATAATCTTTTGAGTATCTCTAGCTTTATTGAATTGTAAATTTAGGAAAGCTTATTATCACAAATGATAGACGACACATGATTTATTGTTCTAGTCTCCTTTATTGTACTTATAACAAGCATTATCTCAGCTGCAAAGCAAATACAATTTAAATATCATAAAGTCAAGACTTCTTGCACGAAGGCATCATTTTCCAGCTTCATCTTATTTTCTGGCGAATCGATAACCTGTTTAAATACGTCCAACAGCTTCGATTTATCTTGAACTTGCTTTGCTTGCATTCTCCATTCTTTAAGAATTTGATATAGCAGCTTGCCACCTTCAGCCACTTGAGCTTTGGTACACTTTGTTTCCAGGTCATGATTATCGAGATCCTCAAGTTCCGATGCCTTTCTCTTCGCCATATTGATCACCTTCTCAGGGAACCGTACAAGTTCGGCCACGTGAATTCCGAACGATTGATTGCAAACTCCTTGTTCGACCTTGTAGAGCAAAGTAATCTCCTTTCCAGAGAGCTGATCGCGGTTCTTGATTGCTTGTTGTACATCCTGGATATGGGCAACAACATGCAGGTTTTGTACTTGCGGGAGTTTATCTGCGAGGTCGGTTAATTCATGAAAATGAGTCGCAAAGAGCGCAAAGCACTTTATTTCCCTAACAATATGCTGAGAAATCGCCCACGCAAGTCCAAATCCATCATAGGTTGATGTTCCACGGCCAAGTTCGTCGATAATGATCAAACTGTCTGCGGAAGCAGATTTCAAAATAGAGGACGTCTCAAGCATCTCGGCCATGAATGTCGACACTCCTTTCAACGGCGAATCTCCTGCACCGACACGAGCGAGAATACAATCGAAAACAGTCAGCTCCGCAGATCCACAAGGGACAAAACATCCTGCCTGTGCAAGAAGAGCTATTACACCGATTTGCCGGATATATGTAGATTTGCCGCCCATGTTTGGACCCGTGATGATGAGAAACTCAGAGCTACCTCGGATAAGCTCAACGTCGTTGGGGATAAACATCGCGTCGTCTTGCGCTTCGATGCATGGGTGTCTTGCTGCCTTAAGGATTGTATTGCCCGTTCCCCGAGCGTACATCCTTGGCCGAACATACGGTGTCACAGCGGTCATAGATACATATGCAAAACTAGCTATCACATCTAGATGTGCAAGAAGAGCATTCATTCGTTCCAAGACACCGCAATAAGTTGCGGCAACGGCTACAACTTCTCGTACAAGTCCGCTTTGCATACGACCGTAGGAAGAGGTCAGGTCTCGGAGCTCAAGGTTTAGCTCTTGCATTCTAGGACTTGAAAAATAAAGACCAGCCTTTTGAATCGAGTGCTCAATGTATTCCCTTTTTCCTCGAATAACACTCGAGTCCTGAATCGTTAGTTCACCATTTTCACCTCTAAACAGTGCCTTGACATAGCCGCAGTACTTACAGTACGAGTCAACCGCATGCACCATCCGTATTGTGTATGGTTCTCCAGCTTCAACTTTTTATCGGCGTCCATGCCTAGTTTATCGGCAACAACAATATGCTCTTCTTGAATCTGCATTCGAATATCCTTGATTTTCTCATCCGCTTCACGAAGCGATTCATCAAACTCTGGCTTAATAATAAATTCATGACGCTCAAGCGCATCGAGATCGATCGTAGTTTCTACGAGTTCCACGAGTTTCTCTAAGCCGGCATAAAACTCTGAGAATTTCGACGTATAGACCGCATCGACAAGCTCCGAATTGGATTCCTTACTGGTTCGTATGTTCTGAAGCGATTCGATCAAGTCTGGTATCCTAATCACCGTTTGATAAGCTCGAACGACGTCTTCCAAGCCCGCAGATCCACGCTGAAACTTCTTGGCTATCTTGTGCAAGTCTGGAACAGCAGACAAATGGATTGTCTGCAAATTTTTATGCAACTCAATATCGTCGATTAATGCCTCGACTAACGAATGCCGTTGTTCAATCTCCGTAAGATCCATCAACGGTTGTTTGAGCCACTGTCCTAACAACCGAGCTCCCGACGTTGTCTTGCATCGATTTAGTAGTCCATAAATACTCATATTTTTCGATCCATCCCGAGGACCAGGCATCAAATTGAGCGCTCGAACAGCTGCTGAATCAAGTTTCATATACTGCGAAAGATCATGCTGGTATAAGCGATATTGTCCAAAATTCGATGCATCGCTCATCAAGCCAAGATACTTCACCAGACAGGCGGCGGCGCCCATGGCTATTTTCAGACTCATCTGTGGAAGCATCGAAGCGGAGATCTCCCCTGAAAGTAGACGAGTCAAATCTTGTTCGATATCTCGCGGACTGAACTCCGCGGACCTTCGCTCTGTGATCGCAATGCTGCATCGGTCAGCAATCCCGCGGATTTTCTTTAAGTCATAGTCTTTCTTTAGCTCATCTGACTGTAAAAGTAGCTCTTTCACTCCTAATTGAATGATCAAGGATTCTAAATTAGAAAATAGCTCGTTGTCGACAAACTCAGAGACCCCTAATTCGCGAGCCGTCGCGTCAGCAAAGCAGACACCGACCAATTTCTGGTCCGACTTTGCCGAAACCCGCACTGCAATGACAACAGGGGATCCGCCGTCAAAACTGTTCGATAGATCATCCTCTACCGCTTGTAGATTTCCAGGAGATGCTTGCTTCAGTAGAGTGAATCCCTGGCGACCAGATGAAGCATAAATCTCAATTTTCAGGCCCAAATTCAACAACGCGTCACGCAAAAAGTTGCGGAATATGGCAGGTGAAAGTGTACAACCCGGTAGTCGTTTTTGCGGATCGGAGCTCCCGTAGTATTTAATTACCGTTAGTGTTCGAAACACATTCTGCGCAACATACAGCGCGTCCCGACCGTAGACAGAGTAGAAGTTATTGTGAGAAAAGACTTTGATTAAAGTGGGATCAGAGGAGTCCAGAGTCCGATAAAACGTAACAAATTTGTTTTCATCGTTTTTGTCATCAAACAAACTCTCAACCTGAGGAGCCATTCTTGGTTAATGATGTAGTTGTTTATAACTATTGAGGTTTTCTTGAAATCTGGAAGTAGAGTCTAGTTGAAGAGTTTCGGGACGCGTACTGGGAGAAGTCACGAGAACATGTGACTACGCGATGTATTTATACTATGCGAGAAAGGCCTTGATGTAGTTCTAACAATTAAATCTCCTCAAAAAAAATGGAAACTTTGCTAGTCGGACCTTCGATTGAAATTTTAGAAGCCGATGAGACGTCGTTTATTTCAGAATTTATTCTCGTAAACTCTAAGTTGACGTCGAAACATTTGCATATCAAAGTAGGTCGTCATTCGGTTCTGAATCCACGAGTTTGTTTTACTTTGCAAATACGAGAGCATCTAAACGGTACTGCTGTTGTAAGCATTGGAGATTATTCGATTGTATCAGATTATTGCCAATTTGAAATTATTTCGCAGCATTTATTAGATCCGATTGTTGTAGGAAACTATACGATCATTGATCCATCCGCTAAAATCGAAAGCGGAGTTCAAGTTGGTGATTACTGTGTCATTGGATCTAAAGCTGTCTTAGGTCATGGGTCCAAGGTTG
Organism: [Lipomyces] oligophaga; assembly: GCF_038497815.1. Lineage (NCBI taxonomy): Eukaryota > Fungi > Ascomycota > Lipomycetes > Lipomycetales > Lipomycetaceae > Lipomyces > [Lipomyces] oligophaga. Next base: position 1,296,703 of record NW_027117786.1, on the reverse strand, counting down.
GAGATAATTGTTATGTTGCCGCAGGAACGGTTCTGGAAGCAGGCATGATTGTCCCAGAGTTCTCGGCTGTAAGTGAAAGCAATGCTACGCGGATATTACCGGTCGGTGACGATTTCGACCAGATTCATCGGAAACGGGAAATGCGTCTCCATATAGAATTTCTAATGCGAACGATGCCATCATATAATAAGCGGAGAAAATGACTCCTCACGTCTAATTAGCTACAAGCAATAGATAAATGAACAGGTTTCTTATCGTTTCTTGCGGCCCCCACGACCACGCTTTGCAGGCTCGGCTCTGGGCTTTTTTTCAACATGTTTCAAAATAGGCGGATTTTTTGGCACACTTTCAAGAGCACTACTTCGCCGTTTTAGCCGTACTGTTCTGTGTTCACCAGATACAGAAGCTGGTTCAGCGGCAATCGGAATAGGAACTGCACGTTTTGGTCTTGGCTTGGATACTGGACGACCTATTGAATTTGGACGCCATGAGAACTTGATCGTGGGTGGTGTAGCTGAACGCAGTGTTGCTAGTTTCAACATCTCTCTCGTTACTTCCAACACATTGTTACACTGTAATCTTGTCTTTTCAGCAGTCATCCATGCATCGATATCTGCAGTTAATCGAACGACCTCCTTACGGAGATTGGGGAGAGCAAGTTGAGCTTCATAGCAAATGGATCTCAAAGCAGGAGTCAACTCCAGTGAATTCTCGGTTGATAGTGGATAGGTAGGGCACCGTCGCATAGATATATAGAGAGCAATAGTTAGAGGTTCCAGAATAGGCCATGAAACTTTGCTACTCGAATCAGAATCCAAAGCTTCTTCTCGAAGTGTAGAACCGTATTTAATTGCAAGATCTTTTAGTTTTGGAATCAAGATAGGGATTTCAGGACTCTGTGGACCTGATGCACAGCTTTCAACTGCTAACCGAAGTAAATGAGTTACTTCTCTTTCATTGGTTAGTTTGTTGGAAAGGATCGCTGGAAAGGCAATAGATGCTAGATATGTAATTAAGGAACTCGAAGAAGCATTGCGCTATATACCGTCAGTCGTTTTGCAATATCTAGTTACAGAAAACTTACGTTCAGAATGTTGACGACCCATTTCGGTAGAAAGGCAATGAAATCTAAAGCTTCTTGATTGCTGTTGGTGTGGGCCGACTGAACAGGCGCGCGAGCTACGAGAGCGTCAAGAAGCTCGGTCAATAGTGCGGTACCAGCAGGATCATCGCCACCTTTCATAGCTGCAACAGAGAGTAAAGATGGTAGAAGTTTATTGATGATATTCTTGTCATTGATGGATATTATGGATTTGATGCCATCTTTTGCATAAGCGAGAGAATTGCCGATGGATTTAACAGTACTAATCAAGATGTTCACTGCTATACTTTGTAGGGCGGGCTCATCCGCAGAAGCAGCAAATGCCCACAGCTGCTTTGAAGCTATCTCAGGCAAAGCAGTGCTTAATTTATCAAAGCTGGATTGCACAGCTTGAAGTTCTGCAGGTGTTTGGGACTGTAAGAGTTGAATCAAGATATCCATGACCAAATCTTTATCACTGTCGGAAGTGGACATCAGAACCATGTCTGGTAGTTTTCTGATGGCTTCTGTCCGGATCTGAAATGTCAGACAGTTAAAATTTAAAAAATTCAAAAAAGTATACCTTGACATCCTCATCTTCGCAAAAATCAATCATGCTTTCAATTGCTTTAGAAGCAACAGATTTCTCCCGCGCAAATGAAGAAAACAAATCCGGAATAAACGATTTAGCGAGAATGTGAGCATTTTTGCTTAAAGTCGGTTTCGAGTAAGCGAGAATCTCGGAGTATGCTTGCAATGCCTGGAGCCTGTCAGTACCTGTGTTCGGTATAGCGAGAACGGCGTACTTCTTCAGCAGACGAACCGTTGATGCCTTTGGCTACATCATATAGCTTATAGATGTTTTCCACATGGTCGAATTCTGCCATTTAGCGATTAGTTAGATAACGAACCACTGTCACTATTTGATTAACTGATTCTCTTTAATTTGATAAATTTATTTCTCAATTATCAATTATGATCGCAGATTCAGGACCAGCATGTATAGTAATCACATGACCTAGCTGAAGTGAGTGCAGAGATATATCTGCTATATCTATCGAAACCGTAATTGAAATCAGTAATGTGCTTGTAAATAAATAATTGCCAACGTCTGATATTAGATGTACATCTATTCTTGATCAGCCAAACTGATTTGTTTGTTTTAAAAATTGTTTTTGACATTGATCTGATCTAGTACGATCTGACGCGTTTACGCGTAGAGCGCTTACATCGATCCAGAATCTTATCAACTCAATCATTCCTGCTCAGAATATCCACAGATTAGCGTGGAGCGCACTAGTAAGAAGAGGAAATATCAGATTACTTATGGCTCCATCCAAAGCAAAGCAAGGTACCATACCTGCAGTGAATCAGACGCATTTAGGACAGTTTGTTAAGAGACCCGATGGATCGAAACCGATTTTCAGACAGACTACTTTGGCGTCGTCGTTCAGTAGTTCAGTCGGTTTGCGTTCCAGCAAATTTGAAGAATCCGGTGAATCCGGCGATTCTGGCGATTCTGTTGAGACGACTACTCCGCCCAGTTCACCAGCAACAAAGCATGTTGGAAGAGTAAGCGCGTCGACGTCCTCCACTGAGCTATCGCCCGCAAAACTATCCTCAAATGGGGTATCAACCGATTTATTTCCAGGATACGTGAAAGAAGAGGTCAATTCTGGAAATAATTCCCCTATCACAGGTTCTACCGGAGGTAAGGATACTTCATCTGAACCAAAATCTCGACGATCGCCTTCACGTTCAGCTTCCCCAAAAGCTAAGGCGAAGAGACAGCGGAAAATCAAAGACGATGACCTTGAATCTAGTGAAGAAATCATTCAAGAAATGTAAGTATTATCTGACATGATTTTTGACTAACTAAATTCTGATGTCAACTGCAGAGAACTGGCAAATCAAGATATCGTGACTCAACAGTCTTGGAAACAGAATGCTCCTGTTCCTTACGCTTCGCTATGTTTTACATTTGAAAAGATTGAAGCAACTACTAAACGTCTGGAAATTATTTCTTTTTGCGCGTCATTTCTTCTCGAGGTGCTTCGTTTGACACCAAAATCACTACTTCCCGTGATCTATTTATTGATCAATCGTCTTGGTCCTGACTATGAAGGTCTGGAGATTGGTCTTGGGGAATCGATTCTGATGAAAGCGATTGGAGAATGTACCGGTCGAAGTCCTGCACAACTTAAGGCAGATTATCGCGAAACAGGAGACTTGGGCACTGTGGCCAAAGAATCTCGAAGTGCACAGAAGACGATGTTTAAACCAAAACCTTTAACAGTCGAAGCAGTGTTTAGCAATCTTCGGGAGATCGCGGCTACAACGGGTGCTCTGAGTCAGAGTCGCAAAATTGGAATCATTAATCGGATGCTGGCTGCATGTGAGACAGGTAACGAAGCTAAATTTTTGATCCGCAGTTTAGAAGGAAAACTGCGCATTCGGCTGGCAGAGAAAACAGTTATTACCGCTTTAGCTCAGGCTTTGATTACTCGTGAAGCTGAAAAATCTAAGAAGAAATTAACTGCTCAACATGTTGCTGAAGCAGAGGCAGTGCTAAAAGAAGTATACTCACAAGTTCCTTCGTATGATTTGATTGTTCCCGCAGCTGTTGAATACGGAATTATCGAACTACCAAACTGGGTTAAGCTAACTCCGGGAGTCCCTTTGAAGCCTATGCTTGCAAAACCCACAAAGAGTATTACTGAAGTTCTGGATCGGTTTAACGAGGAAAAATTTACTTGTGAATATAAATATGACGGAGAGCGTGCCCAGATCCATTACATAGCGGCAGAAGACGGACAAAATCCTACATGTAAGGTATATTCACGGAATTCAGAAGACATGTCAACGCGGTATCCAGATATTTTAGCATCGATTCCGCAGTTTGTCAAAGAAGGTACTAAGAGTTTTATTCTGGATTGCGAGGCAGTAGCATGGGATCGAAGTACTAAGCGGATTTTACCTTTTCAAGTCCTTTCTACGCGGAAACGAAAGGATGTGGATGAGGGAACTATCAAGGTGAGGGTATGTGTGTTCGCGTTTGATTTGTTGTATGTGAACGGGCGAAGTTTGTTACAAGTGCCACTTCAGGAGCGTCGAGAGATTCTCCACGACAAGTTTGCGGAGGTTGAAGGAGAGTTTTCGTATGCTACGTATCGGGATCTTTCGAATGTGGACGAAATCCAAGAGTTTCTAGATCAGAGTGTGAAGGATAGCTGCGAGGGGTTGATGATCAAGATGCTGGACGGAGAAGAGAGTGGGTATGAGCCGAGCAAACGGAGTCGCAACTGGTTGAAACTAAAGAAGGATTATCTCACGGGCCTCGGAGATTCGCTTGATCTGGTAGTGATTGGCGGATTCTACGGGCGAGGAAAACGGACAAATTGGTACGGCGCGTTTTTGTTGGCGTGCTATAATCCGGATACCCAGGGTGAGTGGAATCAAAGCCTGGATGAGTGGGGTGTGGGAAGCTAATGAATTAGAATACGAGAGTATATGCAAAATCGGAACCGGGTTTTCAGAAGAGATGCTAGAGAAGCTGTATAAGCAACTAAGCACGACGGTGATGAAGAGTGCGCGAGCATATTATTCCTGTGTGACAAGTGGGCCAGTGGCGCCAGACGTGTGGTTTGAGCCTACGATGGTATGGGAAGTATTAGCAGCAGATCTGTCGATGTCACCAGTTTACCGAGCAGCGATGAATGAGCTTGGAAGGAATCGAGGGGTTAGTTTGCGGTTTCCGCGGTTTATCAGGATTCGAGAAGACAAGGGGGTTGAGGACGCGACGACGTCGAGTCAGGTAGCAGAGTTTTATGAGAATCAAGCTAGTGCTAGCACGGGCGGTGTGGAGGAGGTTGATGAAGACTAGGTATTGAATAAATTTGAATCTTGCAAATTGTAGGACTAGAATGGTGGACCGGAGAGAGGATGGGAATAGTCAGGAACTAGATGAGACAATATGACAGGGCAGGGCAGGGATAGCGAGGAGAGAGAGTTGCATGGGCTACCATGGGTAAGCTGGATACAAGGTTAGCTCAGTCCTTGCAGGACACCAACTGTATCAGATATTGCGGATCAGCAGAGATTTGTGAATTTACCGGACGCGTCGGTTTGAGTTCACTACGCGTACTATGTGTATTCTTGCGCGGATCTACGCGAGTACCGAAAACACCGCCTGCTGGCGTAACAGATATCGGACTGGAATTGATGGTTGGAATGAAGAGCCGACAGATATCGGCCAAAGAGAGGAACATAGTCTGAGCTTTGCCGTTTCGCACCGAGCTTCGGGGCCAAACTATCAATCAGAAATTACATTTCTGACGCGACTTCGTTGTTTTTTATCTATCTGGACGCGTCGATCTCTCGAAACACGTCTGTCAACGCTTATGTAGACGCTTTATTTTTCTTCATGGCTTTTTTCATGGGCTTATCCATGACCGTCTAAATGGCTGTCCCTGGCCGGTTGTCGCTACGCAGGAGTCCAACCAGCCTCAAAATGTGGCTCGACTCAGGGGACTGTCGATGCCGGTTACAGCTGTGGCTGCATGAGGCTGGCACACCTTGTGTCAGCGCTTGGGTGTCGTGCTGCGCTTGCGCTGGAGCGTTACCACGGCCCCGCTGGGCTAAGTGATAGAGCACACAAAGGCCTCTGCTTACTGCACGCAAGGGGAAGGCAGCAAGTCGCTGTTCCCGAACGCAGCAAGGGGCCAGCCTCGCGCCACAGCACCAGCCGGCTGCGGCGTCTGTATGCGGAAGGAAGGGGCCAGTGGCCAGTTACAGTGGCTGGTGGGTGGCTAGGCAGCCAGCCCCTGTGCTGGGTGGACTTCAGTGGAGCTGGATTTGCTGGCGAAGATATTTAATCAGCTTCAGATCCTTACGAAAATAATTATTCGGTTGGAGTTATATCGGGCTATTGTGCTTTGATATATTATAGTATTCTTCTATACGATATAATAGTGTAGTATTACACTTGGGCAATTCTCCTCTAATTGGCTGTAGACGACTCTCACGGTTGACGTTTCGCTCCTTTTTTTATTCGTCATGTTCGAAAAAGATCTCAACAAGTCGGCTCTGGACATATTCCTGGCCTCTCCGGTCTCCCCACAGATGATTGCCTATCTCGTTTCCACGACCCAGACAGTCATTCGCTGTGACTCGGACTCGGCTGAGGCATATGTGTCGCCGCCTGCTTCTCCGGTGTCGGCTGTTCCTGCTGGAGTATCTGCAGCGGGTCCAAGACTACCCTCCCTTACGTCGTTCATCGCAAATCTGGTCACCTCCTCAAATGTCCAGACCCCGACTCTTATGTCTACACTCGTTTATCTATCTCGACTTCGCCAGCGTCTTCCTTCCATGGCCCGTGGTCTGGCGTGCACTTGTCATCGAGTGTTTCTTGCAGCACTAATCTTGGCCGCAAAAAATTTGAATGACTCGTCACCTAAAAACAAGCACTGGACAAAATATACCGTTGGCCTGTTTTCACTGGCTGAGGTAAATCTCATGGAGCGGCAATTACTATATCTTCTCGACTGGGATTTGCGTATTACCATGGATGATCTGGTGATGCATTTTGCTCCCTTTTTGGCTCCAATCCGAGCTGATCTTCGTCGCAGAGAACTTGCCGCGCGACGTGAACGGGAGCGAGAGATTTTGGCTGTTCGTGCAGCCCAGCTGCAAGCTGCGGCCCATCATCGTGCAAGAGACCCAGCAGTGTTGTACCATGCTGTTCCTCATCGGGCTGTTTCCGCCTCTTCTATTTCTTCGATTTCTTCTGTATTGTCGTGTTCGTCGTCGCCATACAGCAGCAGTATCAACACTACGCCGCCATTATCGCCCGATTATCCTGCGCCTGCTCTCTCTACCTCCTCGTCTACTTCGTCCGCTACATCATCAGTCTCTATTTGTTCCACCTCGCGGATGCCCACACTCACTTGCTCCACGTCCTCCTCATCTATCGCATCTTCATTAAGTTTACCAGCCAGCTCTATTATATGTCTTCCTTCACCCGCTACAGAGGGCTTAGTCGAGTCTTTACATGCATCGTCGGTGTTGCCTGAACCCCTGACAACTTCCATTGCTCGACCTCAAGTTTCAGATGACGACTTGTATATGTGTTCACTTGACCAGTCGGCAGCAGCCGTGGACTCTGTGTCGGATTCAAGCTGTCTTGACGCTGCGGATTCAGGCTCCCATTTACTCTTTCCACTTGCACACAATAGCCACAAGCTTTTACGTGGTAAGGCGTCTGGCTTGATTGCAAAGTTTTGGGGTCCCCAGCGAACGGTCGTTGCATAATTCGATTTTGTCTTGGTCTGGCGTTTTGGGTAATTAATGCATTCTGGAGTATCATCTACTGTTCCATATATTTCATTCATTTTTCATTCATTAATTCATACATTCATAAACTTCTGTTTCACGTAATTTACAATTTCGATCCCCTTTAATTTATCCATTCCACTCTGTTCAACATCAATCGCTATGCATCTCTGCGCTGCATTTGCTCCAATTTTGTATTCTCCGCTATTTTGTGGTGATTATAGCATATCACATTTGCTCTTGTTGCATCCCTTGCTTCCCTAATGAAACTTTCTTTAGCCGAGCTAATCTGATCTCGTGGGTGGCTGAATGTCATGTGATGCACTAATGATTATATAATGTATTATGGTTCTGATTGATGAAAGTACATCTCTAGAAGACAGAATGTGGCAGGACTCTTGGACTTGAAGTAACTGTTTTGTCTATAGAGCTAGTGTCAGATCAGACTGGATTTATATGAAGAGATATTTTAAAGAAACTAATCAAATTATTCCTCGATATTCTCCAGTTGTCATGAGCCAGGTGATGTTCAGCCGATTTATTGCAATCCGGTCGCTCATTCCTATCAAAAAGGAGCTATTCTCCTATCCAATATATTAATAAGACGTTCTTTGTTTGTTTTAATATTTGTTCTTTTCATCTGTTCATTCTTGAATCGAATTTTCATTTAGCTTATTTAATTAACTAGTTAGAATGCATTTTTATTGGAAAACCCAACTTGAGTTTATCGTGAACATTAATTGGATCTTGGTTGGTATACAGCTTAACCCTCTGGAGATCTACAGGAGTTACGTATACTCTATTCCTGTATGTCACCCAAGCTACTGTCCCAGCGTGTAAATTTTCTTCGACCGAGTTCTCCTATTATAACCGAAGTAGTCTGGTATCTTCATTCCAGTTCCTCCATAAATAGCAGCAGCTGAGCTATATCTACCGTCCAACTGACAATACTTAGATACGAGCACTGATAAATTACAAATAAAACTTTTGCTGATTTACAACCAGAATATAAAGCTTAGCTTTTAGCGGTGATGAGAATGGTCCTGCCCCTTTGGAAAGTGTAATACTGGGTACAATCTATGGCGAACCGCACGCGTTCTTACGCGTGCGGTTTTGCCTACGCTGAATAAATAACCTCCACTGGCCGCAACAGTTTGCGCGACCGTTCCTCCTGTTGTTTGTGACGTCTGCAGCTATTAGGTTACATAATTGCTTTGTTTAAAAAATCCTTCAATTTCTTACTCACTTCTGTGAAAGCCTGTAGATTGCTCATGGTATGCAGCATCTCGAGGAGTAGTAGCATTATTCGCCACTTGATAGGTAAAAAGTTCTTTATTGATGAGCTCGTGCTAGCCGAATAGAAACAAGTTAATTTAGCCAAAGGCTGTAGATTCAGACTGAGAGGTTGACAGATTAAGGATAATTGGGATCACACATATGACTAGAAGTAGGTGAGATGAAAATCATCGATCTACGCTGATATATTTCTAGGGCTCAATCTAAATTCTAGAATAATTTTAGGGCTAATCCAAACGCGAGATTCTAGGATTCAGGGTCATTCTTTTATTTAAAATTTTGTAGGCACAATTGCATGTTCCCAAGACAAACTAAACAAGCACATTACTGGATCAAATCTAGTCTGAATATCCTACGGTCAATCGCTTACATTTTATTTCATAAAACTTATTGAAGCATATAGGGAATTTCCTGGGAACAAAGAAGTGAACGGAGAGGTGACCAAAGATCATCTCTTGCAAAGTCGAATAAAATGACTCGGACAAGTACAAGAGATGTGGAGAAGTGGAAGTGAACAAAAATCAAACCAGTGTTCAAAGCTAGTAGTTGGTCTAACCTGTGCTATCTCATCAGCTTGCTAACTATACTAGAGGAAGTAAACTAATAAATATCTATGAAATTTCATAGATAACTTGGTTGTCGTGTCGACCATACACGTGACTGCGCGTTGACGGTAAATCTCAGCTGGTCGAGATGAATTGGTGCAATAAACAACGAACTATCCGTGTTTGTAGTTATCCATATCTTTAAAACAGGATATGAACCAATTTTTGACGCTTATTTCGATTTTTCTAGGCTGAATAAATTAATTATGAATATTTTGGAGTTCTACTGATAAGTCGCTCCACAGACTGAATCTCTGTTTTAAGTCCTGTAGGAGAAACAAGTATGTTGATATGATAGCTAGTGGATCTGAAACAATGAGCTAAAAAATCAATATTTTAGATCTAATCTTGTCAATACTAGAGTTATATTTATTTTGCTGCCTATTCAATTATTTTAATAGCTGCTTATTTAGATCGGTACTACTTATGACTTCTTCCCGTTCAATCTTGCTGTTGCTGTTGAGGATAGTTCTTCTCAAATTTATAGATCTGCAGCTACGCTTAGCTTTAGTGGCTTCTAATGCATTTTGTCAATCTGTTTCTCTAGGTTCGAGGCCTGTTCAAGGCCTATTGCCTGTTAATCATGCAAAATTTCGTCTATATCAGTGATGAGCTCGTGTCCAATATCAATATTATGCTCTTTCCAAGGAGTTTGTCACGCCGATCTCCAGGGTGTATTACGGGGCTTCAAATTTAAAAGAGGCTCTTTTTTGTACGATAATCAGTACTGCGACTCTAGCGCGCTGGGTAGATACGCCGCTTATCAGGTTTCTTCACGACCACAGAGACGACTATGCGGTTAGTCTGTGTGCAACGATTCAGTATCATCTAGATCAGATGTCATCAGTGACTAACCGCACACTTTGTCTAGTGAACTAATCTTCGGTAATCATAATCTTCTTTCAATTATACTGCAAAAATAGCATAAACTATCAGACAAATGAGTAACTGCCAAGACTGAGCACAGAAATGGTATTCAAGCAAGACATTCTTTTATAGGGAAATTGTAACTAGAATCGGAAAATATAAGAGGGAGATGTTAGAGAAGCTTAATTAGAAATAGATCAGCCATAAGTTATTTTATGCCCTTTTCAGTCTAATATGTCAACATTACAGCAGCTAAATTGTGGTTCAGACCGCCGCCAGCATACTAATTGCAAAATTTATAATAGTTTTGGAGCTTTGTGTCATCAGTGGATCATTTTGGCATTAATAATATATGGCATGAGTGGGAAGGAGTTTGTTGAATCCAATCCAACACCCCAAGAGGGAGGCATGGCATTATGTAGCAGAGTCAATTAGATTTTGAAAGCTTGACTAGTCGAATCTACTGAGTCCATAGAAGGCAATATTAAAGCAAATCTTTCGTCACTGGAGTTTTCTCTATTTGGCCAAAATCTCATATTTAAACTATCCAGATGATTAATCAAACCGTCAAATTCCGGAAACAGTGACAAGAAGCAGAATTGGTCGTCATAGCAGAACCATCACGATAGAGCGATCAGTGCTGAATTTGGCTTGTTAATCACCTGGAAGGTAAATGGGCCATACTAAACTATAATATAGTCATACAATGTAGTAAGTCGTTTATTATAATAATAATATTTTTTTTTGATAAAACGAAAACTGGATTTAAAAAAATTTACTGGAGTAGTCTCAGAACAAATCCATACTATTTTCAAGATCTAAACTTCAGTACACAATACCCTCGAAAACGTTGAGCTCCCTTCTCCACAAATGCGGTACAAAGATACATGGCTGCTCCGGCCGAGGATTTAACTCGCAAGGCTACCACTCCAACTAAACAAAGTGGGGATAGGAAGAAGTGAGGAAGAGTGCGGCAAAAGCAAAGACTAAATAGAGAAAACTTGAGCGAAGTTGATTCTATAGCATAGTGATTTCCAAATTGCGCGAAAAAATTGACAATTTTAAAGTTGCAGAATAGCGCGGTAGGGTCTTGAAGCGCAACATACGCCAGACAATAATATAGACCTACTCCTCTCCCCCTTTTGCTAGTCTTCCCAGCACAGATCTGTGGAAGAAGAGCCAAAAAAGAGCAATTACAAAGAAGTCGTGCATGATATAGATATTGCGGGCGTGGAAATGGACTTTGTCGACTATGAGTTCGACAGCAAAGAGCAATTCTGGGAAGGTGAGCGAATTCAATATGAAGATGAAATTTGGTTTGATATTGACAATGCGATTAAGAGCTCGATGATATGCTTTTGTCGGATGCTCATTCCCCAAGTCTGATTGCGAATTCTGTTCGCTCGTTTGTCCGGTTTGCGACGAAATTCATGGAAGAGTATCTGGCCTCCGATGAAGATCTCATGCGATGCTGTGTCAAATTTTTGAATTGTCCATTATTTGTCAAGCATCGAGGACAAGTCCGAAGAATCTTGATCACAACGCTTGTTCAGCCTGAAACCCCTTTACGGACGTTGTTACTTTCCGGAATCGTACTTCTTCTCGATGGTAGGAAGCACAACGATACATTTGAGATGATGCAAGAAGAAGAGGTTTGTCCAGTAGTCATCGACATTGTCTGGCATTGTCGCGCAGTTGACCATAGGCTGCACGAATGCTATCTCGAGATTTTATATGAAATGTGTCGGGTACAGCGACTGAGGTTTTGCGATCTTGATCATATTACCGATGACCTGATCGAATATCTATTCAACTGCGTGGAACATAACGACAGCTATGATTCTGATCCGTATGGTTATTCTCATATCCGTATCTTGCTTGTTCTCAATGAGCAGTATATGTTATTGCAAAACGCCCGTTCGTCGCTTAACTCTCATTCCGAGCCTGTTGAAAACAAAGTTCTTACAGTTCTGGCGCTCAAAGGACATATCTACAAGATATTTGGTACCAACATTATTATTTTGCTGAACCGTGAACAAGACACAGCACTCCAGCTTTTGATTCTGAAAATGCTGTATCAGCTGTTTACACATAAAGCGACGCAAGAATATTTTTATACAAATGATCTCACGGTTTTGGTAGATGTTTTCATTCGCGAATTACATGATCTTGCAGAAGATGCCGACGCGCTCAGACACACATTTCTCCGAGTTTTACATCCAATGCTAGCATACACGCAGCTCCGGCAGATCCAATATAAACGAGACGAACTTGTCAAACTTTTGAAAATGCTTGGTGGTAGTAATCGCTCGGGACATTATTTACCTATTTCGGAGACAACACAAAGACTAGTTGCGAGATGCATGACTGTTCCATGGCTTGAAGCCTTCTTTTCATTTGACGATGAACATCCTATCCATCGATTAACTCTACAACATCGACTTTATTCATTTGGTAAATCGTCCTCGGACCATGGTTCTGCGGGCAACTCGGCCGGTAACTCAATAGGAATCCATTACGACGGACAAAAGCAGGGTGATGTCTCTTCGATTTCCTCAACAGTGTCAATATCAAGCCAAATTGCATTACCGAATGCATTTCCTGCTCTCGACAGCATGACAGTTCCCCACTCACCGACTAAATCTGAAAGCACAGTGAATGTGACGCCCTCTGCGGACGCTACTGGTGGCGGAAATTATGGTAGCGGATTGATTACTGGGGAAGCATAACTCAAATTTGTTTGATATTTGACGCATTAGGTCTATTGTATTTGGAGTTGGATTTTTTCAAGTTGCAGCAACGAAACTGATTAAATAAGGGAATTAGTTGTTGGTTTCAATATTTATTTTTACTGTCATTCGTTAATATTATAGTTTTACACAAAGTTCTACAAAAATGAAGTCACTCTGTCCAGGAAATAGCAAACATCATTCCAGCGCCTAGAATCATAGCGATTGCTTGCCAAAACCCTTTTTTAATTTCGCCGATTTTCGTCAGTCTGGAGTCTGTTTCGAGAATCTCTGGTATGACACCGACAGTTCCAATGTACAAGAAACCTCCGGCCGTGAACGGCAAGACAAGATCTCCCACTGTGCAGGTCGTGCCGAATAGCCCAACAGGAGACGAAGCGAGAGTATCTGATCCGGCAGACGAGGAATCAGCAGACAAAAGTTGAATTCCGATTCCAATGAATGTGCCGACGTATGCACCAACTGCTGTTATAAATTGAGCACCCATAGCTCGTTGCTTGGAAAATCCGCCCTGGACAAGCAGTGCAAAGTCGCCAACTTCATGAGGAATTTCGTGGAAAAATACAGCTAGAGTAGTCGTGGCACCAACGCTATGGGAAATGTAAAACGAGGCGGCAATGGCGAGGCCATCAGTAATGTTGTGAGAAAAATCGGCTATCAGGTTGAGATAAGCAGATAGCTTAACAGAGGCACTAGGTTCGGATTCGTCCATATTGTGTCTCTGCTCTTTCTGTATAGGAGCAGAAGCTTCGAGTTCCGTGTTTTTTGACCGGGATCTCAAATTGCTTGCTGGACCATCAGAGATCACTTCAGAAGAACTCGTCGAGCTAGAAGTAGTTATCGGTACATCAGTGTGGGAATGAGAATGACCATGCGAATGGCTGTCCTCGCCGCCAGCAAAGATGCGCATGACTTTATCCAACACGATGAATGCACCAAAGCCCAAAAAAATGGCAGCTCCGAGTAGAGTATTGCGATGATCTTCAACCAACACGAAACGAACCCTAGCAGGATCATGACTTTCGCCGAGAAACGTCTCCGGCATGAGATGAAAAAATACATCACCTAGCAATCCGCCGACAGCAAAAGCAACGAGGATCGAGAGCGACGACGGATCGATATTCGGTGGGATTAGTGCCAAAAACAGATTCGGCGGACCAGAAATATATGTAGTTGCCAATAGAGCGTTCGCACCAGGTCCAAAGGGAAACAGCTTATTAAACATCTTCTGAACAACACCGATCTCAGTTGACAAGCTGCCACGCTTCAATTGGTCAAGTTCCTGGACTACAGCGCATTTGGCCAATCCCTCATCGATATATTCCATGTCGTAGGCGCCAGTGTCGGTCAACAATCTATTTGCGGTTGTCATCGCTGCGAATCCTAGGAGACAGAGCAGTGACATTCGCACGCGAACAGAACAACCAAAAACACTCATCACGCGACAATTTTGTATGATCGCACTAAAAAACTGCTGATCTTAAAACTATAGACCAATATTCCGTAACAGCTATCTAATTATCTGTTCAATTGATCTCAAATCAATTCGTCGCTTCTGATAGAAGTACGTTCTTCTCGACCCTCTCCGGCGGCAGGCTCACGAAGGGGGTTCAACGCTAGACCACATAGGGACCAAGAATATCAAATAAGGTTTGTATTCATACAAAACCAAGGTTTACAGTAAACTTTATATGGCTTATTTCGGTAAGGTTGTTTGTTCTGTTTTGACTTACTATTGTTAACTCAAAATAAATAACAAAAAAATTTAGTTCTCTCAGAGTTCTAGTTTTGCATCCTTACCTTTCAGGTCCAAATCAAGTTAAATTGGGCCATCATTGCGCCGTGAACTCGTCGCCCAATATCTAGTTGGCCGGAATTTTTAGGTCGCTGGGGACGTTCGACGTCGACACTTTCTCCTTGAAAGCGTCGTCCGAACAGGTTCCCGACTAACAAATTTCAACAGTAAGCGGATCTTGCGATTCCCTCATAAGCCAAATCGCAAAATGCAAGACTATTTGTCGGGACTGCTCGTGCAGACGCAGCCAAAGCAGTCCACGACTGCGCTTGAGACCATTGCTAAGCTCTGCGACCGAATGATCAACTCGACATTGCTGGAGGATCGTCGTGCCGCTGTTCTCGGTTTGAAAGGTTTTTGTCGAGAGTATCGCGAGACAGTAGTGACTGGTGGATTGCGTGGTCTCATTTCAGAACTGCAGATGGACAGACTGGACACTGAGACTGTCAAAGCGACATTAGAAACCGTGCTGCTCTTATTCGTCAGGGACAAGGGAGAGGTATTTTTCAGATTCATTTCCACCACGGACTGTATTGAGAAGAACAAATACTGAACATATAGGGTTCGGAAATCGATTACATTTCGCTGTGGCTGGCGGACGAGTTTACGCAGGTAGGAAAGGACAACTGTTCAGAGTTTATCAGGGAGCCAACAGATACTAACAACCCACAGAAGGAGGAAAATATTTTTCTTTTGATCGACCTGCTTGAAAATACTGACTTCTACGTGCGCTTATATACCCTTCAGCTGCTAGGGGCTATTCTTGCCAACCGAGCAGACCGGACCAAGCAGTGTGTCTTTGCCGCCCCACTCGGGATCTCGCGATTTGTATCGACTCTGGATGATTCTCGAGAAGCTATTCAAAATGAGGCTGTCATGCTGCTGATTCATTTGGTTGACGGTCATCCCGATATCCAGAAACTGGTTGCGTTTGAAGGAGCATTTGATAAAATTTTTCTCATCATTGAGCGCGAGGCCGGTGTTCACGGCGGCATAATCGTTCGAGACTGTCTAAGATTGATTGCCAATCTTTTGCGAATCAACCCATCTAATCAGACCTTGTTCCGGGAAACAAGCTGTATACCCCGACTGTCCAATCTAATGATTGTGCAGAAGGGTGATTCAGATTGGGATGCTCAGCGGGTACGAAATATGATACTAGTGCTAGAAATTTGTAGGTTATTCGTCGTCGAAGATAGTCTAGAAACGCCCGGTAATCAAGAGATATTATTTCAAGCCGGTGTTTTGATGAACGTTCTACGTCTTGCATTTGCGGATTCGACGAATATTCAAGTCCGTGCAATAGCGCTTGTGGCCGGAGGTGACTTGATTCGAGCGAACCATGACATTCAGGAAAAATTTGCAAATATCGATGTTCCATACATTAATGTTTCTGTGCCGGGAGATTCAGGCCATATCCAGATCGAGCCAGAGGTCATACCTGTCACTCAAGCTCTTCTCAATTGGGCACTAGGATCTTCCTCTATTTATGCATTTGATTTGCGCGTTGGTGCATGTATGTGTTTGGAAGGATATTTAGCGGATAATAATTTCACTCGGGTTGCGTTTCTGGAGGATGCCATTGACGCATATTTGAATGATAATCGGGGTCAGAAGAACTCGAAACTACTAAGCGGGATTCTTGACCACGAAACCGATTTACGCTCAGATCCTTATCGTACCTGGTTTGCGTGTGTGATTATGCTTTACATTTTCGAAGGAGGTCAGGAACTCCGCGATTTGGCTCGCTCTATCACTATTGGTGATGAGTCTCAAGGAGAGGAAATCGTAACTGCTATTCAGACGATTTCAGCAAATTTGGTTGCATCGCTGCAATTCGGACTCGACATTCGAATCTCGGTAGCGTATATCATGTTGTTGTCGGTCTGGCTTTACGAAGATTACGAGGCGATCAATGATTTTCTCAGCGAAGGATCGAGCGTGCAGTCTCTTGTAGCGGATGTATCTCAATCTTCAAGTCACAACGTCATTGTAGAAGACATGTGTACTGTTCTATTGGCTGTCTTATTCAGCTACTGTACAACGCAGTCCCCGATTCCTCGACCTACATTGCATCGATTATTAGTCAATCGAATCGGCAGAGACTCGTTTGTCATGAAGCTTCGCTCGCTTCGACGACATCCACTAGTCCGCGATTTCGACCCTACAGAGATTTTGTCTGCGAATAAAGACGAAACTGGGTTGCCTAAAGTCTATTTCAATCGAGTTTTCATGGATTTTTTCAAAGACCGATATTCCAGGCTGGAAAAGGCCCTTGATCGAGACCCGAATCGGGATCCAATTAGTCCTGAAGCTATCGAGGCCCAAAATGAGCAAGCAATGGAGTCGATAGAATCTATGGCTAAAGAGATTGATCAACTGAAGGCAGCATTTGCTACTTCCCAAAGTGCCCGTGATGAAACCGCGAGTTCGTTGGCAGCTGCAATCGCCAATGCCGAGGAAATTTTGCGAGAGAAATCTGCGTTTGAGCAACGATTTTCGGACGCACAAGGACAGATCACCAAGTTGAAGGAACAATTAGATGCGCTGGGAAGTGAGATGTCTAGTGAGCGTGAGAGCCGTGAAAGGGAGCGAAAGTCATATGAAGGAGCAGTTCAAAGTACTGGACTGGACAACATGAGAAAGGATAAGCGGATCAAGGAGCTTGAGGAACAAGTTCGCAGGACGGCAAGTTCAAGCAGCTCTTTGGAAAAAGAACTTTCTCGACGACAGGATCGAATAACGCAGATTGAGAATCGCGAAAAGGCTGCAAAAGAAGCTTCATTGGCAGAGAAGATGCGGCTTGAGGGCCGAATCCGGCAGATCGAGGACAGTCGAAGTAAGATGCAAATGCAAATACAGGAAACTGACAAGCAGCTGGGAGCTCTTCAAGGTCTTATTGATGGTTTCAAAAATAAGTTGTCTGAGCAGTCTAATGAAGTGGAAACGTTGCGCAAGACGGTTTCGGAGCGGGAGAGTGCAGTTGCCGATTTGATCAAGCAAGGAATGGACCAAAAAGATCGGATTGCAGAGCTGGAAGGCGAGCTTTCTCAATGCAATTCGGATAATGAGAAATTGAGGGATCGCATTTCAGAGCTAGAACAGCAAGTTTCCGAAAAGGCTAATGAAGCTGCACATGCACTGGCTCTGAAGTCGGATCTTGAACAGAGCAGCCAGGAGCTGGAAAAAGCTGTAATTGCATTGGCAGTGACGAAGGAGGAATTGAAAGAGAAAGAGGTTGAAATAAAAACTGAACGTGAGCGAGCAGAGAAATTTGAAAAGCAATGTGCTGAAGAGAAGTCTATGAGTGACAAGCTGAAGAGTCAGCTCAGAGACTCTGAAGAGAAGGTTGAGGATCTGTTATTGGTGATGTCTGATCTTGAGGAGAGATTGCAGAAAGAGAATGATGATGATGATGATGATGAAGGTGAAGAAGGTGAGGAGGAGGAAGATGATGAAGAGGTGGAGCAGGAAGAAGTGAAGCAAGAAGAAGCAAACAAGAAGTCTAAGATCAATGGAAAGGAGGCAGACAAAGTGATCGAGTTTACGAATAGTACTGAACCTACACAAAACGGGAAGAATGAAGAGATTGAGTCTATGAAAGGACAAACAAGCTCTGAATCTGAGAAGGGAGCAAACGGGTCTGGGTCTGAGGCAGGAATCGATTCTGATGTAGATTAAGAGGAGGATGTATTATACAAGATAGGAAGTAAATTACTGATAGCATTGTAATATAAACTACGCATACCGAAATCGGATTTAATCTAGCTGAACAACGTGTTTTTTCATTACTGGCCGCTGTGTTTTCTGTTGTTCGAGCTTTAGCAGATAGTCTTGACGCTTGAAAACTTTTATAGATAAATCCTGGAAGAACGCACTTGCTGGCTCCAGATCCAGGCCACGATCGACACATTGCTTGGCTTCATCGAGCCGATCAACTGCTAAACATGCTTTCGCAATCCGATAATATGCTTTTGCATTGTCTGGCTGGGACTTCAGCACCACCGTGCAGTCTGTGATAACTTTTCGGTAGTTTTTCAGCTCGAGATTGCATGCTGCTCGGTTCAAATAGCACGTCAAGGCCAGTTGCTCGAGTTCTACGGTGCTTGATTCTGCTGTTGTGGTGTCAAGTTTCAGCGGGGAATCTGTCCGAACTTCTTTCGAATTCAAAAATAATTCCGCAGCCTTGTGATCTAGTTCTGCCAGCTCTGCCGCGGTCAGCTTGCGGTTCAGATCCTCTGTCCGGCTGTCGTGCGCTTCTTCCAGGGTGGTCGTAGCTGTCTGACCGGTTGCAGTCGCAATTCCCTTCGTGTAGAACTCAATAGCATCTTTATACTGTGTCCCGGCAAAGCATTCGTTTCCTTGAATTTTGAAGTTCCGTGCAACTTCGAGCGGTGTGCCTTCATAAGCCAGTGCCTGCAAAGCTTCGAGTGCGAGGTTACTAGTTTTGCCATCGTCGCCCGTCGTGTCAAGCTCAGTCATGAACAATGGCAGCTTATTGAGATCATGAAGAAGATCTGCTGTCGTTTTGCCTTCATTTTTACGGGCTGGACCAATTGAATGCATTTGGTTAATTAGTGCACTTTGGTCTGTAGATATATCTGATTTAGACGAAAAAAATATTGTGCGGCGAACTATTCGCAAAATCTACTTTATTACTATATATCAGTACTAAATTTATGCATATATTACATCAAAATTCATTGGATTGCCAATTTTTAGCCAAATTCCAATAATTTAAACAATTCATCTTCTCTAGCATTTCGCGTGCTTCCGAATCCGACTCCAAAGCTCGCGATATCCACCGCCGGAACTGATGTTGTTTCAACTGTCCTTCCCAGACTAACTCGCACTTATTCTCGGTCTCAATCTGGTCAGTAGACACGACTTCCCCTGTGCTAGTCCAATCAATGCGATTTAATAATAATTTTTTGTATAGTTTGATAGCACGAGAGCCGCCCTCAGCAACAACCAAGGTAAATGACGGCGCAGACAGCGCTACACCTTTTAGGCTAAATTCTCGCGCATTCACATTCACTTTGTAACTATTTTGTGGATTCAAATGTGCAATTCGGAACATGACTCCAATTATGCCTCTTTGCTCATCCTGCTCCAGCTTCGTTTGAAGTTTTTCATGCCGTTGTTCGGCTGTCAGTTTCCGAGCCTCGTTATCCTTCACATGCGCCTGTTTTCTCTCCTCCATTTCTCGTCGTACTCGAGTTTCAACGAGAGTAGGATCTCGAATGGCCTCGTTCGTAAGAACTGACATCAAATTACTAAGTTTGACTTTCGGAGCCGGTGCTGGGTCTAGTCCTAGTCGGATTCGATCTTGCTTGTCTTTATGTCGCTCGGCTCGCTCAGATTTTCGAATGCGTTTCATCTCTCGCTTCGTCAAATACGGCGGTCGCGGCATAGGTGTCTTACTATCCCAGGGAGGTGCAATAGGAATAGGATGCTGGATATATATGGATATAACTGAATCCGATGTATCGATCTTTATTTTAGATGGATCCGACGACACATCTTCGTAAGACGCGCCGGGAGAAAGCAGTCCTTGGTCCCACCATTCCACTTCCGGAGGTTCTTGCCTCTAACATCGTTAGTCTGAAATGTTTACAGATAGCAGAATATACAACACCTTTAATGCCAGATCCGCGGGATCAACATCCTCTGAAACTCCTGCTCGCTTACTGTCTTCTAAAATGCGTTTCTTTAGTTCCTCGAGTTTTGCCTGTTTCCGCACTTCTTCCGCTTGCTCAATAAACTTTCCCTGCTCATTAAACACAAGCGCTCTGCGAGTTCGGTCTCTAGGCCGCATGTCGAGTGTTGCATCGTAATATGGATTTGAACTATTGTTGGTATCGTCCTTGACTGGAGCAAGATATTTATTGACCTTATTCTGACCGCGCTTGGATTTAAATGTTGATGCAAAGCTTGAAGCTGTGTTTCCAAGTAGTGCGGGATGCAGTCCCACATTTAGACCACCACGAGCACGGTCAAGCTCTTCTCGAGAACTAGATTGCGTTGGAGCTACTTGAGATTGAGGAGATGTCGAAGTTTTGGAGGCAGGAGTAGTTGACCTCTGATTTAAAGTAGCAGAAACTTGGGCTCGCTTCGCTGCTATCTGTGCCAAGAGCGCTTTCATGTCAATTCCTGAACTTGATGAAGGAGATGGCGCAGTTGACGACGACGACGTTGAATTTGTGGTTGACTTCGAAATAGCGCCAGCTTTCGAAGCCTCCAGTCTCTCGGCTATCTTCTTCGCTGCCGCTGACGCCTTTTCTCTTGCTATTGCTCGCGCTCTTGCAATGACATCTGTTGCAGCAGGTGATGCTGTTACAGCTCCCTGCTCTTGCGAAGCTTGCTCATTCGAACGAGACTTCTTAGTAGAAGAAGACGACGACAATGCGACATCGTCTGGGTCCAGATGTCTTTTGCGTACATCAGCCGCCGGTGAAGCCATTCTTCCTCTGGCGTATCAAAGGCTATGGAAAATACGATCACCAACACTAGCCTATTTCACTTGATGTACATTGTGTCATCGCAGATATTTGATCGGAGAATTGTATAAATCTTCAGTCACGTGATATTAATCAGATGACATCAACGAGCACGTGAACAGGCGTCTCCACGTGATAAGGGGAAGGGTATGAATGTTTTGCTAAGACACTTGAGAGGGCGCGCTCGAGGAGAGACGAGAGCGAAAATTCGCGCCAAACAAGAAAAAAGGAGAAAATAAAGTAAAAAAATAGGCAAAATAGAAATAATATGAATAAGTTTAAAATCTTTAGCAGCCCCAGACCAGGTGTGGTCGATCTATGGCTGGGATGGGGTTTGTTTACTTGCACGGTTGCCCTGCCGACGTCGAAGACTGAGTTGCTGATGTCGCCGCCCCACACGCGTCTTTATAAGGGCCCCCGTCGCGCCCTCATCGTCTCTATCTTCATCACGAAAACCCACTTTGTTAAAGCTCTGTATTCTTTGTTTTCTGACTTCAGTCGATCTCGGTAACTCAAATTTATTTTTGTTAAATTCCCTTGTTGCAGCTATTTTCCAATTTCTATTACCTCGATCAGAATGCCGCCAAAGAAATCCTCCTCCACCGCAATCACAAAGAAGGCTGCTGTCGCCGAGCATCCCGCATACAAGGGTGAGTTTGGATTATTGTCTCGAAGCTGTCTGAACGTCGTCGCTGTTGTCATTGGCATTTGCAAGAGCTATTTGAAAATATTGGTTTTAGGGTGGTCGTGTGTAGAACTCGACTGCTGTCCAGCTGGATCTCGACTGGGCGATACCCGATGATGATGATGATGCACTGCCTCGGCAGCAAGTTTGACCCCTACAACTTCCGCTAACCACCTTTACAGATATGATCAAAGAGGCTATTCTTACTGTGAGTATATTGATTTGTCATTTGACATTTTGTTTTTAGCTTGCTAATCTTTTTCAGCTCAAGGAACGTAACGGTAGCAGGTATGTTCACTGTGACCCCACTCCAGCCCAACACCAACGTATACGCGCTCCGGTCGGTCTCGATCACCATCGGCTAACAATTCACTACGTAACATACAAATTTATTCTATCATGATTTGCCCAGTGTTTTGTTTTTTCTTTTTTTCTTCCCTCCGAATTCGCCTATTTCGTGATGTGCTTTAGTTAGTCGAGGTGTGATTGGGTGGCCTCAACGCGCTTTCCGCCGCAGGAAGATGCTTAGCAGTCTCTGTTGTTATGATGAGATTCCTATTCTTCGGCGTATACGCCAAGTATATTATGGTATACGTTTTCGTGATGGTTCACTATTATTGACTTTTCACTAGCCGTCAAGCTTTGAAAAAATATATTCAAAACAACTTCAAAGTTAAAGCCGCAATTTTTGAGACCCAGTTCAATGCTGCTCTCAAACGCGGTGTTTCTGCTGGAGACTTTGTGCAGCCTAAGGGACCATCTGGCACGGTAAAGTTGCAAAAGAAGGAGCCTGCACCAAAGCCTAAGGAAAAGAAGCCTGCTGCTGCAACCAAGAAAGCTGTAACTAAGAAAGCGGCTGCTCCTAAGAAGACAGCTACGATCAAGAAGGAAAAGTCTGCTTCCGCAAAAAAGACTACTGCATCTAAGACAAAGAAGCCAGCTTCTACCAAGGCTGCTAAGTCCAAGGCATTGAAAGCTAAGCCTGCAGCACGCGTTACAAAGAAGGCAGCACCAAAGAAGGCAGCCCCGAAGAAGGCAGCTTCCACTTCTGCCAAGAAGGCTTAAACTGAACGGCCTATTTCAGCTCGATTTGAACAGTATATTTGACAGTGCAGACGCAGGCTGCTTGTTTAACGTAACTGTTCATGTGGAGGCTGTGTTTTGATAGTTAATGACGGTCTTTTTTGTTTTTGAGAGTAGTGCGCCAGCTCCTGTTCTGCAACAACTAACAGTGAGCAACTTCGGAACTATTTGTGTGAAATCTATGTTTATTTGCCGGCTTGAGATCTCTTATTATATGTTTTTTTAATCGTCCGGGATTGTCTTGTACAATGTTTTAACGCGCTGCGCGTACTTTGCTCTTCAGAGATCCGTGTATTTGATATATATATCTACATGCGTTTTTTCCCTCTCGTACTGTCTTCTATATTTAACTATAGTTCTGCGAGTGTGTACTATTACTATATGTTTTTTTATTTTTTTCTCTTTTTTCTTCTAATCTTGTTGGGTTTTGCTTTTGGTTCAGTATGAGATGTAACAATAATACGCGAAACAGGAATCTGTATCAACAAACACCGCCACAGTTTTAACTATGAATGCGTGGGTGGAATATGGTCTGGGATATCGTGAGACTGCACATATGGTGAGTAAGTACGCTATATTTTTGCATTTATGTTGGATGCCACAGCTGCACCGCCCTTTCACGTTGTTAAGCTTGGCTCCCCATGGCCGGTTTTCGTAGTTTGTACCGTTTCCAATAATCCCAATTCATGCCCAATTCATTCATTTAGTCTCCGTTTTCGCGCTGTTTCTTGCAAATGATCTCGTTAGATTGACGAATTTCTCGTCGAAAGCAGCGATTTTAGGACCCTGATTCATCTGTTTTGTTTTTTTCGTGCGCAAAAACAAATCCAGATGGAGTCACCGGCCTACTCAGCTGGTCCGCCGGCTATCAATACTAATCCTGCTGCTCACTCGCAACCCGCAGCAGCACAGCCGTCTTCGCTACCGCCATCGCCAAACAAGTACAATTATCAGCTTCAGCAGCCGATAGCAAAAAAAGTGTCAGATTCTATGGCTGTTTCACAAGTTCACGAGGGTCTGATTGCAGTTCCGTCCTGTACAGTCGACCTGCGAGATACATCAAGCGAAAAGCTGGCGTCAAAGTCTACTTTACAGGCTAGTTCGCTACCTGTTGCTAAGACAACCACAACAACCACTACTACCACCACGACTATTACCACCACAACCACCACCACCACAACTACGGCAAACTCAGGCAGTCGACCGCAGCTCCAGAAACTCGATTGTTTGACTTCTTTTCATGATGTTGACCCGGCCCAGAAGAGGCATGACATTGCTGATCTGCAGCTCCTCATGACCGACCATCATTCTTCTTCTTCCTCTGCCGCGACCAAGCGTGTCTCCGGTGAAAACTTCAATGAGTCCTCCGCATACTCTTCGTCTACTTCTTCGCAAGCAATGCATGTCACTCCAGCGGCAGCGGCTGCCGCAACCAGTTTTCTGACTAGCAAGCATCATCTGCATTTTAGCCCTTCTGGTCGGGGCCTTGACCACATTGCTCCTCAACCGACCGCATCAGTAACCCCGACTTCTTCTTCTTCATCTCCTTCTCCTAAATTTTCGTCGGCTCCTCCTTCTCCTGTTTCACCGGCACCTCGAACTGATTCCGCTGGTTTGGCCCCCACTCTTTCTGGCTCGTCCAGATCATCTCCGCCCATACATACTCCACCCAACCGCAACAATCCTCGAAAGCAGGAGCAGAATCGGAATAGTACTTCGTCTTCTTATCGTTCTATTTCTCCGGTGTCATCCATTGCTTCGTCTTCGTCCGGACGAAGACGTCGTATACGCAGCATTTCACCCAATCACTCACCTACCCGAGTTTCTCGACCGGATAACTCTGTGCCTCCGGTTCCTCCTCTTTCCCACGACTTTATTTTATCTTCTTCCTCTGTGTCCCCTGTATCGCCTGCTTCGAAATCTATGCTCTCCAGTCCTGCCACCTTGAAACAGTCTAAGTCAGGTGCAATTACAGGCAATCCTTTTGATGGTCGATTAACTCGCCTACCATCGGATCATTTTGCTTCGAGTAATTTGAATAGCGGGGACAGTTCCAGTAGCCGGCAAAGTGAAAATGAGCTTTCAGCTGTGTCAACTAGTAATACGCGAGCTACTTCTGCAGACGAAACAGTGGTTATTATTCCTAATGACAATATTAACCGATCTAATGAAGAGGTCAGTGGACCTTTATCGAGTACTTTGAAAACTCAGCAGAACTCTTCCAATGAAACTCGGGATTCTTTTTCCTCCCTTAATCGTCTTGGATCTTTTTCGTCTCAGCAGCGACCATCAGTTTCAATCATTCGACAGCAGTCGTATCCTATTGTGGCGGCTGATACAATTCAATCGATTTCAAGCGATTTAGGTCTATCCGTTTCACGAAGTCGGAGTGCAATTGTTACCGGAGTTGGAAATTCGTCTACTTTGACAACTGGAGAGTTGAATGATGAAGTTGAACGTTTACGAGATGACATAGTAGCTCGTCGAGAGGAAAAGCGACGGCGACGGGAGCAAGAAAAAAGAAAGCAACGTGAGTTGCTGGAAGATGACAAAGTCCTTGTTGGCCGAAAAGTTGCTGAAGGACATGTGAATTATATTCTAGCATATAATATGCTAACGGGTATCCGAGTTGCTGTATCTCGAACTAGCTCTAAGGTTGACCGAGTTCTTACGGATGCAGATTTCACTACTAAACACAAGCTAGCCTTTGATATGTAAGTTCGCAATTATATTCCTCAGATCACGAATGGAATTAACGCAAGTAGTAACGGCAATGAGATGACGCCTTCAGCTAAGTATGCCTTTAAATTCAAGGACTATGCGCCATGGGTTTTCCGGCATCTTCGAGAACTTTTCCAAATTGATCCAGCAGACTACTTGATTTCTCTTACATCAAATTACATAGTTTCAGAAATGGGATCGCCCGGTAAAAGCGGAAGTTTTTTCTACTTTTCACGAGATTATCGCTATATTATCAAGACAATTCATCACTCTGAGCACAAATTTTTACTAAAGATTTTAAAGGAATACTATCACCATGTGAAGGCCAATCCCAATACACTGATATCTCAGTTTTACGGCCTCCATCGAGTGAAATTGCCGTATGGGCGTAAGATTCATTTCATCATTATGAACAATTTGTTTCCCCCGCATAGGGATATCCATGAAACTTTTGATCTCAAGGGATCGACTTTCGGTCGCGACTATGATGAAGAAAAGCTTAAGCGCAACAAGCATGCGACGATGAAAGACCTAAATTGGGCTCGTCGGGACCGGCACATTCAGCTTGGGCCACTAAAGCGGCGACAATTTGTGCAACAGCTTGATGCTGATGTCAAGTTTTTGGAGCGTCTTCACATTATGGATTATTCACTACTAATTGGTATTCATGATATTCAAAAAGGTAATACCGAGAACATTCGAGATAGCACGCTTTCTATGTTCACGCCTCATGAGGGGATGCTGATTGATTTGGAGAACCCTTCAGGAGTGGGGACTAGTATTGGATCTGGTGGGATGGAACGTCATAGTTCAGGAACAGGAGGCAGTAGTACAGGAGTGAATATAGCAAATGCTACAGGTGGAGGCAGCGGGAGCAGTAGTGGTGGTATGGAACGTCGAGTAACGCTTAAAAGGGCGTTTTCTACTGTTGCTGCAGTTGGAGGGAGTGGAAATGGAGCTGGAATTGGAGGAGGGAATAGTAATGGAGCTGGAGGAGTAACAACAGGAGGTGGAGCGACAAGTGCGACCCTTGGGCAGGTTCGAGATGAATTGCCGCTGGATGAAATACCAGGGCGGAAGAATTTTAAATTTTATGCAGACGACGGCGGGTACCGAGCCACAGACGAGCGCAATGCTCCAGTCAATGAGATTTACTATCTTGGAGTTATTGATTGTTTAACGCACTATTCGTTTGCGAAAAAGCTGGAAACGTTTTGGAAAAGCATGTCACATCCGCGGGAAGAGCTTTCCGCAATTCCTCCGTACGATTACGGTGAGCGGTTCCTTCGATTTATCGAGACATGCGTGAGGACTACTACTGGAACGAGCCGGACTGGAAATAAGCCTCGGAACGATCCAGGAAGTTCTGCTGCAGCAGGTTCCGTAGTAGCTATTGTGACGCCGATTCCAGAGGTGGATAGTGAAGAATGAGAGAGGAAAGAATGTATTATAGAATAGCATTGATGAGGATCGAGAAGATAGGAATGCATGATATTGATTGTTTTGAATATTGTGATGTACATAGCGACTCAGCAAATGTACCAGTGTATATTGCATGTAATTGCCTAAAAGATAGAACTACTTGAGGATATATATGATGTAATAGGTCTGACGTACTAAACGGACATCAGTGTGGCTATTAGGGCATAAAGGGACGAAGGTGGTGCGGATAAAGCCATCCCGAGGGCTCAAATGCGTTCCAAGCGGCATCAGTCCTGTTATCATTCGGAGATTTTTGACCACAATTCAAGAGGAAGATCCTCTAGGAATGATAGACAGATTTGCTACAGACGCTCGGACGACGACGAAAGAATGGCATCAGCGACCCCGGCAGAGAACAGTGGACATGTGTCGCTGGTAGATACTATTCGGAGCACTCTGCGACGGATGTCGATGGACCTGACGGCGGGCCACGAGAACCGGAGCAGCAGTGGTACGAATAGCGGTGGTAGCGGACGGCCAAATATGCCTCATCATCACCATGACTTTCATGATTTGGCGGTGAGCGATATCGATGACGATTTGGAAAGTACGGTAGTCTCGACCAGAGATGACACCGCGATCAAAGATATCGAGCAAGACGAAGAGGTGGACGAGCAAGACCAATTCGACGAAATTGATAACAACGATGATCTCTCGACTAACCCATCCAGAAACTCTCGTCTCGGTCATTCAGTTACTATGCCCGTCAGTACGACGTTTGAACTGGACAACACACCGCCGCTGACCGCATTGACTCTTGTTGGTTATCGCGAGCGGACCAAAACCCGGCTGCTTTCACCGACGCTGGCAGAGGAAATCCGACATCTGCTTCCTCTTCGACTTCAGCTGTACGATACTTGGCGTCTATGCTATTCGCTCGAACAACACGGGGTTTCGTTACGAACGCTCTACGACCTGAGCGTGCCTCCGCGGGGAGTAAGCCGACCCGGGTATTTGATTCTGGTCGAAGACACAGCAGGCGGAGTTTTTGGTGCTTACATGAACGAATATCCGCATCCGACTAAGAACGGACGCTATTATGGCAACGGAGAGTGTTTTTTGTGGAAGTCAAAAGTCATTCCCAGATCCATTAATGGTTCCACTACTAGTCTGCCAGATTCTGCATCTACTCGCTCGGTCAACATCCAATTTAAGGCATTTCCATATACCGGTATTAACGACTACATGATTCTATGTGATTCTATGTTTCTATCTGTTGGTGGCGGTGACGGTAAATACGGACTATATCTTGATGATAGGTTCGACAAAGGCATTTCGGCCAGTTGCCCTGCATTCGGTAATGAACCTTTGAGCGATACAGGCACTAAGTTCGATGTTGTTGGTGTCGAGATCTGGCGTATTTCGAGTATGTAATTGGTTTACAGTGCTTCAGGTCGCTTATTCGACGAGCAATAAATATTTTCAGATCTACACAGTTTTCGGAGCTGCACTGAATCTGTAATTTTGGATTCAATATACAACTAGGATTGTACAACTCAGGGGGTTCGCATTTGGGGAGGTAATATAATCAATATATTTTGTATTTGGAATATTTCATCTGATACTATTGTATTACGATAGACACAATTACGTAAATATTATATTACATAATCATTGTCGGGAGTTTGCCACTAGGTACACTTGACTGCTGGAAGCTTTGATAAAAGAACCAATCGCGTCTAGAACGACTGAAAAGAGCGGAAATCGACCGACATTTCGTCGTTTTTGTAAGATCTAGACGTCGGAATCGTACAATTGAGCGTCTACTACGCTAATTGACTTGGTTCTGCCTCGCTTTTCGATTAGGATCATTGAAAATACGGTTGAATCAGTTGGATCAAATCATTCTGCGCTTCGTTTTGTTTTTCATTTTCTATTCTAATTTACGTTGCATCTTTTTCTTTATTATCAGCCCTTTTTGATCTGTTTTTGATCAAAGAACGGTCGCTTCAATCTTTATGGAGAGTGATCCGCTCGAGCGCATTTCTAACGCCGTGTTGTCTGTTCATGACCCGCTGGTGTCGAATGAAGCTCGACGGCAGGCTCAAGAAGTGAGTATAAGATTGATTTGATCAATGGTGTATTTGAAGACTGATAGGCCTAGTTTCTTGATGCGGCGAAATTGGAAGACGACGCCCCGCTGTGGGGATACCAGCTTGCATCTCCCCTCGCGGACAAAAAGCAGGAACCAAAGCTAGTGGACACTAACAGTAGATCAGAGATTGATCTGCAACAACGGCCAGACCAAGTTCGACATTTTGGTCTTTCGCTTATCGAACATTCAATCCGTCAACAGTTTTTGGCTTATGATTCGGCGCGACGATCGGCAGTGAAAAACTGGGTCATCGAACTGACAACACAAGTCGAACTTTCAGACGCATATTATCTACGCGAGAAACTTGCTTTGCTATGGGTTTCAATAGCGAAACGCATTTGGGGCACAAATGAATGGCCAGATATGGATTCTACGCTTGTACAGATGTGGACTGCTCGACCAGCTTCGCGTGAAATGTCGCTTATGATTTTCAGAAATCTGTTTGAAGATGTGTTCATGTTTGATGACCCCGTCGCCGGCAAACGTTCCGGCGTTTTAAATGCTCAATGTATCGAGGTCTTGACTGCCGAATCGATTCTTGACGCCGTTTACGAGACCCGAGATCAAGAAGTTATGCATTGTCGCTGTGGGCCCGAAGGCTGGCTTGCTCGTTGGAGTGCTCTCTTGGGAGACTGTCTTACTACTGGTGCCGTTCAATATTCTGAATCCGAAACTTTCGCTATCAAAGTCTTGCAATCTCTCAAAACATGCCTTGTCTGGGCAAATCCTCGCGCCATCCGAGAGACAGATCTGTTGAGTCGAATTAGCTCTTCTCTTACCATCCCTAATGTAAAAGTTCGTACTTTGGCAACAGATTGCTTACATATCTTATTTACACGCACATTTTCCGATGACGACGATTTTGTCGCAGTCATTGGCGCTGTGTTTTTACCTGAGGGTATCTCCACATTGCATAAAGTTTACTCCTCAATCCAGCTCGACCTTGATGATTTCGACGAGGACTCATATATTCTATTAAAGAAACTCGTCGAAATGATTGTCGGACTGGGTGAGTACTTGAATTTACAGGACGGCAGGCGCATTAGATTACCGGCTAGCACAGATCTGAAAGGATACTTGGAACTCGTATTGGCGACTACCCAGCATCCTAGTTTGATAATATCAGGGCTTTCCCTTCAGTTCTGGTCATCAATTCTTCGGCTCGAAGAGCTGGCCCGGTTAGCTGAAGTCACAGAACTTTTACCAAGACTTCTCGAGCTTGCTGCGGATCGTATTATTAAGTATGAAGTTGTCGAGGAGCAAACAGTTACGCGAAAATTTTTGGAACTTGATTTTGACTCTGTACCGGAGATGAATGCATTTCTAGGAAATTACCGTCATTTCGTTGAAGATATCGCGCGCTTGGTAGTCTGTCGAATTCCCATCGATTCTCTTGCCTGGTTGGATATGAGATTGGACAAGTTTTTTTCATCCTGGACCGGTTGGCGAACGCGAGTATCGCCATCAGTATTAAGGCAAGACCCGATGTTTCACGTTGCATATGCTCAGTTTGCGATAGTCGACGCCGCAATCCGTGGTATTGGACGGTGGCGGATCTGGTATCGAGAATCAGATAGGGATGCTCAGACCGAGACGCTGAACCCAGTCATAGAGCGGTTCTGTGAACGCATGATATCTATGGATGTGACAGATCCTGTGCTATTACGGAAGCAAGTTCAAACGCTTGTGCAGTTTGCGCCATTAATGAAGCACGAAACTAGAACCGTGTTTAGCGTATTGGAAAAGGTTTTATACGCTTGTACATTTGAATATCCGGCGGATGCTTCGGACGAAGATCGCGAACTAATTCGGGAAATTCGCAACCAATGTGATACCGAGCTCAATCGATTAGCGTATCTCATGCCTGAGGCGCTGATGGAGATTTACAGTGATCTCGAACGGATTATTAAAGAGATTATTGCCTCAAATAAATTGTCGGACCATGAGATAGTATCATTTCTCTCATTTCTCCTTGTCATTTCGCAGCGGTCGAGTGCTTCCGATGATCGTAAGGCAGAGTGCTTAGCGCAGATTGTTGATCCTGTTCTGGGTCGCTGGACAGATGAAACGACCATGAAAGGATTATCGCAGTTATCGTGGTTTATGGAGCAGGTGGGTATAGTCGAGATTGCAAACTATTTTCGAAAAAGAGGTGTTGACGGATCGACGGATTTACTCGCGACGCAAATCGATGAAGAGGGTCGTCAGTTGAAGTTGAGGCTGCGGAATCAGTGGGCTGTTTTGTTTCCAATACGGGCGACACGCATATTTATTCAATACACAATTGAGCGCGTTGATACGAGTAGTACTGAATTTACGCGATTGATGGCACTGTGGAAACCGCGAGTGCAGCCAATTATTCCTCATGTGTTGCAGCTGATTGCGCAAATCCATGCGTACTGCGACCCAGAAAATTGGCAGGCTTTACCAACCGAAGTCCAGTCGTTTGTGCGAGATTCATGTTTGGAAAAGTTTTGGCATGCGGGAATCAGCCGACAGTCGCAAGACGAATTCATAAACGAGAGTGTGAAGGCCGCATTGACATTACGGGATTTCGCAAATAGTCTAGGCATGATGCTTCGGTATACACGTGAATACGCATTTTTAGCTTTGGGATCAATGTCGCATCTCGGATCGACGATCTACGAGGTGCCACAGATGGGAACGAATTTGTGGGCAGCTGTAGCAGGCGAACCTCAAGGTGTGTCGTTACATGCGTGGAAGCATATGGTTGCATTGGTTGTGCGTCCAGCTGTACGCAATTGTCCTAGGGCATATTGGGACGTGTTTTTGGTAGACTTTGTTCCACAGGTGTTGACGCAATTAGACCAATTGTTGGAAGAGCGATGGTCAAGTTTGACGCAGCGAGGACTGCAAATGGAAGTAACGACCGATGAGGAAGTGACTGAGGAGATGACTGAAGAGTATCATTTGCGGCAGTTGTCGAATGTTGTTGATAGATTGCTGATTGATCTTGTTGGGCCGTTGAAGAGTGCGACGTCAACGATGTTGAACTTGTCGGCAGCGACTAATGGCACGAAAGAAGGAGGGGAGAAAACCCATGACAAGAATGGAGGAAATAATGCGACAGATACAACAGAGTCCGGGGGGATTCGGGAATTTGTGGTTTCGAAACCTATTATTCTTGGACCTGTCCTGTCTCTGTGTAATCATCTATTGATTGTTCGAGACACGCGGTGTTCCTATTCATGCGCGCTGATGCTGCGGCAGTTGATCCCTCTGTTGATTTGCAAGTACGACGAGGTGGACGATTTCTTATGCGATGTCATTCTGCCGTCTTGTCTGCAGCTTCTTCGTGACGGATATTATGCGGAAGTTGCCGGAGAGGCTAGTTATGTGCTTACGATGGTGTACACGGTGCTACGAGGGCGGTACGACCGGCCGTTTAAAAAGGTGATGGAAGTTGTTGGCGGAGGGGTCGGGCCGGAGGAAATGATGGCACTGGAGCGGGAGCTGGCATCTGCTCGGACACTGAAGCAGCAGCGGGGAGCGATGATGGAGTTTCTATCTGTGGTGGGTGCAATACCAGAAGGTCCAGAGGGGGAGGTTGCACGACGAATTGCGCGGGCACGGCGAGCTCGGGAAAATTCGACGGTTCAACATGCTCGTTGGGCAGTAGCTCGTCGAGATCCCGAGCACGAGAACGCTGCAGACAGTGTGCTTGCGGACGGAGGATTGTTAGACCTTTTCGGGGGAAATTGAAATTTGTATTATATGTGTATATGACATTAGCTATTATTCCACTTACGAGATTGTCTGGCTGCTAGTGTTGTCGACGGTGGCTATTGTTGTACGTAAGCAGGTGATTACGTGGAGTACGACCGCACGCGACTAGACACGGGTCGAACAAAGGCAGGCAGGCGCATTATGTGGTTTGTACTGTAGGTGCTATAAAAACCATGAGTGTCGGTCTAAATTCACTATCCCCAATTCCAGATTATAATATTTATTTTACTTTAAATTCCACTTTGCTCATTGCTATGTGGCCATTTGACGAACCGAGAAACGTCGTGCCAGTGACCGGCGTGCAGCTGGTACAAGGTGGTATCGACGCGGTCAAGGCTGCTGCACCAGATCAAGAGCAGTCGCCTATTCTTTATCGAATCATAGTTCCGACTGGCATCACGATCCTGGTTCTTGGCGTGGCTCTGTTTGTCTACTCGCTTGTCGTTGCGATCTTACGGACTGCGTCTGCGTTCCAGAAAGCAGCAAAACCAATCACTGAGAAAGTTGGCTTCTCAAACCACATGGCAACCGTCAAAATCAGATGGATGCCTCATGAAGAATATGTCGACCGTTCGCGCAGAGTGCTGTTTTCTGTGGTACAGCGCGCCGTACCTGCCTCCGGGATTAAGAACAAATGGCTTTCGAGAATTGGAGGTGCGAAAGCGAAAAATCATCGACGAAAGAGAGACGTCATTTACGATGCGTTTCATTCTTCATCGTCTTCTGATGAAGACGACTTGAAAGAGGAATGATCTGAATTTACATGAATCGGATTTATGGCGTTAGGATTGTATTAGGAGTATGATAGGATGAATAAATACGTCTTTTTTGTTTTATTTTACATTACCTCAGCCAGAAATGATTCCACAACTTGCCGAACATTGTAAAACTCTTTACAAATACCGCCTTCAATCACCACATTTCGATCACTGACTTTTCGAACGGCAATCAACCCTCCACATAGCAAAACTCCCTCACCTCTGAACTCGGCCCGAATCCCTTCATTTTGTAATCTTCGTCGTAGTTCAGCAAGCCGGATGTCGCCCACGTATAATCGGTCGTCCTTCTTTGTGATTGCCAGACATTCTTCCGCTCGACTTGAGAGCGGCGTCAGATTGTACGCCTGGCTTTGAGATTCGGCCTCTGTTACATTTGCTTCCGCATCATTCTCCGGTCCTCCTATTTTCGCCCGAATCTGGGCAACTTCATATTCTCCCGCCTTGACTGAGTGCCATTCTAGTCCTCTCGCCAGCGTCCAGTCAAGCGTCACAATATACGCATTTGCGTCCATACTAGCATTGATTGCATTTCGACTCTGAGAAATGTAAATCTCACCTATCTCGCCTCCAGCTTGCTGAATCGCATTCGATAGGTGCTTGGCTTGTTTAATCCATCCGGATATGAATATTAGTTTCCGTGGTTGAATCTGCTGCATAATCATTTCTATCGATCGTGCATCAGCGAGCCCATTGTAATCAACAAACGTAACCTCGCATTGGACATCGACATTCAGTTTCTCAATAATAGTTTTGCTAGGAACATCCGCAGCTTCATGTTGCAGGTCCATCTGCATACTACCATTCTCATCTCGATCTACCGTCGGACCTTCATATCCTCCATCTTTGTCCGTCCATGTTCGTTTGCTGCCAATTCCATTTTCGACATACCCATTGGTTTCTAACAGTCCTTCTTCCTTCTCTTCTGCGCGTACGTAGTCGTCAAACCGTATAACTTCCCCGTATGCATCTCGGCGCTTGCGCTTCATAACATGGGGAAACATCCTGTTCTTGGCACCTCGCGCTGCTCGCACATCATAATCGTACACCTCGTTGTCCTGAGTCAAAATCATAACCCCGACCTCTGTCAATGCTCCTGGTAGCTCTATATCATCTGCATCTACTGCAATATCTTCCTCATCATCGTCATCGTTGTCGTCGGATGAGCTACTCTCGCTTTCATCAAATTCTTCTCTGTCCAAAATTGTCTTATTTTTCAATTCAATTGCATTCTGTTGCTCTTCTAAATTCTTCCTAGCTTGTTCTGCAGTTAGGTACAGTTCCAGCTCTGAGCCTGCTAAAGCGACTGTAGTCAGCGAATCCAATGTCCGTTCGAACTTGATTCTCGTCCCAAATCCAATCCGTTCGTCACTTAATGACCGAGCAGAATCAGCTGTCGCTTTCCATTCTTCATATACTTGACCTGCAAGAGAGTCACAATCTGGGCACTGCGTCAATATAACTAAATTCCGATCACTTTTCGAGATATTTTGGAACACTTCTCGCGATACACCCCACTCCAGACCTGGTCCACTTGCCAAAACCACTTTCGGACCTAATATTGCGTCTGCCTCGCTTGCTGTTGACACGATTTTCAAGCATTTAAATGAAAAGGGAGATGTTCCTCTCTCTTCCCATTCACGGACCACGGAGGGGGACATCCATTCCAACATAGATCGTGCATATGCCATAGTACGGTTCCCAAGCCGACTTGCAAAAACTAGAGGCCATGGATATTTCCGCTCATTCCAGATTGCGTCTAAGACCAAGCATAGCTCCAAGGCTCGTGCCCCTGTACTTGTAGGAAGCATAACGCTGCCGCCACGTTCGACAGCGCTAACAATAGCAGTAACTAATAAATCCTCTCGGCCTTTGACCGGCACGCCAGTTCGGGCACCACAGATCATCGCTGTTGGCCTTTGAACTTGTTCGGGAGCGGTGAGTAGAACACTAGAATTCAAATGCCGCTCAACTGCGTGGTTCCAGTCGATCGCATACACAACATCTTCTTGGCCATGCTGGACGCGCCAAATCGTACCTCCTAATGAGTGACCCGCGTTATGACCTGTAACCACGAGTTGAGCCAATTTCCCTGAAAAATGGATCTGCTGTGCATATTTAACCGCTCGAACCTTGTCAAAGATGCCATCAACTTCTGATAACCGCATTTGCTCTGGTGAAATATCGTCCTCTTTCTTCACTCTTGGTACATTCTTGCCCTGGAACCCTTCTGCAAACCACGCAGTTTTATATGCATCCAACGTGACCATTCTGCCCATATTAATAACCGGCAGTGTTGCGTATGTCGGAATCGAGTCAAACCCGGGTATATATTTACAGGCGTAGGCGTACGCACCTAAATGCGAAACCGTAGCATGAGTCAACAACACCAAGTCTATTGTCCCTGCTATTCTTTTCTCAGTATTAGAATATTGTCTAAAGTATATGTCAAATATTTAAACACACCGTTCGAGATCAGAGATCAGCTCCGGACGCAGATGCTCATCCCATCCAACGTCCACCAGAACATGGATCTGCTGGTCGAACGTCAGCACGGACTGCACAGCATTTTGTTGCTTCTCCTCATCGCTTGACGGATCGCCCAGTAGCGAAACAAAAGTGAACATTTTACGTTAACAGGACTATTTGATTATTGTGCTCTTACGTAATTATATTTGCTAGGAAAACTCCTCTATAGCCCAAACTATTTCAACTTCATTTACGCCGCAGTACCCAGTGTTCAGACTATCGACTCTCCCATTTGAACTTTTTCGGCAATTTTACGGGTGAAAAGTTAATTAGCGCCTGATTTTGTTAGAATAAGCGGAAAATGGTAGTATATAAAATCGGGCAATCTCACCTCCTCTTCATCTTCAGCATATCTCCGTTTTCTGCTTGTCGGTGGTCCGGTTGGCGGACTATCTACAAATTGGAGCAATCGCTTGGGTAGCATGTTCTGGCGATATTTCAACAGGCGCTTACTCGACCGAGATTTGGATACAGTATGTTCGATTTTCAATGCAGCCGCAAGTTCCTCATCTTCATCGTGATTCGCCGGAGAGAGTACTAACCCAGGCGAAACGGCAGCTACGCGGGCTGCTAACCCTGTTATAGGCGTAGATTGCTTGGAATTTGTATGTTCAGTGCTCATAGCTATAGTCAGGTTCGTAATATCTTGTAGTTTATCAAAGGAAGTTTCTTCATTGGATTCCATATCCGCCATTGGTCGAGCTATTAGTCTTTCGGGCATCCCTATATCATTGCCAGTCCGCTTCAGAAGCCGTAGCGGTGGATGCAGGACCGGAATCTGCGAAAGTGTTGCTCTTTCTTTGCAATCGGGTTTTGAAGATATTTCGGGTTCCAGTTGATTGTGGGAATCCAGTTCTCGGTCCTGACTCAGACATAGCTTCTCCGGCTGCTGTCGACTTTCCATCTCTCTATTCCACTCATTCATTGTCGTAATCGCATCTCTCCAGTTATTTGACATAGCCTCCAGTTGACCTTTCAAGTCCTCAATTTCTTCATTTCTCTTTGATACTTCATCTACAGAAACATATTTTGGTTCTTGTAGCAGCTCTCTCAATAGCGACAAACTATTGTTGATCTCGATCGATAGCTCCGGAAATGTGTTTGGTGTATATTCAAGGACAGATTGAAATTCCGCATCGCTCACAGCTTTCTCTCCGGTGAACACGTTCAACACTAAGGAGACCTCCCTTAGAAGTGCTACTAATTTTGCGTTTTCATTGGTCAAGGTCGACATCAGCTCCGGAATCACATTCAGGGCGCTAGAGCGATATGAAACTGCTAAAGTCTCCGCACTTTGGCTAACGTCAGCACTCTCAGGCATTGAAGATATGAAAGTTGAGAGTCTGCCGCTAACTATCGAAGGAATTTTCATTCTGCGAATATCAAATCCAGCCTTCTCCTTCATTCTTAGAAACCGCTGGTCCATTTTCCGGCGATCATTCGCGCACTGTGCTTTCAGTTGTAGCAGCAGAGTTTTATGACGATTTATATCATCCTGAAAACCTTTATTTTGCAATTCTAATGTTTTCACGGTTGTTTGGAACGTGTCTCGTTGAATTTTTATCAAATTCACCTGTCTTTCCAGTGATTTGATTCTAGACTCCAACTGTGCGTTTTCCTTTTTCAATACTGTCTCTCGACTCTTTTGTTCCCTGGAAGAATTGATCAGATTTTCTTTATATTGGTTATCTTTATCTCGTCTCTTGATAATCTCATATATGAAATTAATCACTCTTCGAGTCTGCCCAATATCGTGGAACTTGATCTGGGCGGTCTCCTCAAGTAACCCTTTCGAAACCAACACCATGTTAAGCCTTCGTGAAGCACTATCTAGATCTGTATCTTCATCCATTTGTATTTGTCTATTCTTTTTTTCAGCTGTTTTTATTGAGATTAATTATAATATTTACGCGATTCGACTTAATTGTTTACTCTGATTGCCAGGACAACAAGGTACAAAACCCAACTTATATCTCCCAGTCCCAATCGAAACTAATTTCTTCCGGTCTTCACTCACATATATCCATTCATTTATTAGTTATTGCCATCATATAATCGAAAGGAGCTAAATCGTCGAAACTAATTTGATAAATTATCTATACACAAAATGGCAAAGAAAGGAGCAATCTTGAACAACAGTCTTGTTGAGTTCATTCGCAGCGAAAGAGGATGGCCGATTTTCAAAAACTTGCTTTTTTTTGGTGTAAGACTATTATGAATCGTTGTCGAATATCAATAATCTTGTCATTGCTAACTACTAAATTAGACTGCAGTTACGGGGATCAAATTTATCAATTCGAGTGGCGCTTTCCGTTGATAAGATTAGCTCGCCTATATTCGAGATCCATGTTTCGTCATCTAATAAGTACTTGTGGAATGATTTTAGTGAGGTCATGTCTGTAAATAGAATATAATATTATACAATCAATGCTAAATCTATTCTGAGTCATCTTCCTCTTCACTTTCCTCATCAGCAGTTGTCAACCAATCTATGAACTTCTGCACAAATTCCACCACTTTTATCATTTCCGCGTCTTCCTTCCGAGAAAGTTCCGCTTGCCACCACTTTAGAATCGCTTCTTCGTCCAAAATATCCTGGTTGTATAAATTACTAAGTGCATGAACCAAAATCGACGAGCCCTGTGGGTTCCGAGCACATTCGCGTTGGACTAGTTGTATCAAATCGACTTGATCATATAAATCAAACACCTGCCGTTTGAATAGCTTAGCCCACCGGTTTAAAACTGTCTCAACCGCTTGACGAGCTGCACCACCTACTGATAGCTGAGTGATCCTATCCATTAATGCGGCAATTGTCGCAGCTCTAACTTCATGGAATTGTGCGTTCTTAGCCATTCTCAAGGTTCCTAGCTCAAGAGCAGCGATATCAATATCATGATTCTCGGAAATGGCTCGTTCAACACTTGATTGTGCCTCGCGCAGAAAACTTTCGTCGTCCGAATCTTCAGATATAGCAGTTGTCGAACTCGCAGTACTAAAACGTCTCCGGCGCACTTTGCGTGGAAGGCGTTCGTCTTCTGATTCATTCGAAAGAGATGAATCTGATACATTCATTGATGCAGTGCTGTAGACTAATCCTGATGAGTTGACAATCTCCTCATAATCGTCATCTTCCTCTAACTCAGACTCCTCTTCATACTCGAAACCATCACCATCAGGACCCACAACATCAACATCAGTCCGGTCGATCGTATCTTCTTCGCCGCTGGTCTTTGTAAGTCTTTTATCGCCACTGACAACAATGCCCTTGCCAACTACAACGTTATACGATACAATAGCTCCCGGCATAACATGACATCCATCTTTGAGAATCGCACCGTCGCCAATAATCGCACTCTCCACAACAACATTGTCTTCGATCGACACATTATCCCAAATATAAGCGCTAGTGATTGTAACATTTTTTCCGATCTTACATCGACGGCCTATGACGCTACTGCTGACCACCGATCCATCGTCAACAATCGTCCGCGCTCCAATGACTGAACGGCTCTCAATTTTGCACGAACGAGCCAATACGACATCTTCTTCTTTGTAAATATGACCTCGTTGATATCTAAAAGTCTGATCGGCTAGCAGATTACTATCCGGGGTGATAGGATATGTCCATCTAGAAATAACATCCTTACTGACTGCATCATACGTTTGTAGAGATCTGACGCGGGCGGCATAATGATCCGTCACTATATGTGCAAAGATTGTTTTACCCAGTA
This sequence comes from [Lipomyces] oligophaga, assembly GCF_038497815.1. Classification (NCBI taxonomy): domain Eukaryota; kingdom Fungi; phylum Ascomycota; class Lipomycetes; order Lipomycetales; family Lipomycetaceae; genus Lipomyces; species [Lipomyces] oligophaga. The sequence continues at coordinate 1,256,627 of NW_027117786.1, read as the reverse complement.
AATCAGAAGTCAGAATCCCGTGAACGAAATCTTTGCGAATGTGATTGTAATCGAAATTTTCCGTAAATAGAGCCGGAACATCAGGAGAGCAGATGTCAATATGACAATCAATGAAATCGTTTCGAATTACGAGATCAGTACTTTTAGTAAATATTTCCGGTTCCAGTTTTATATTTTTCATCCGCTTCCTACTTTTGACATCCTGATAATGAAGACATTGATTGGTTGCTTCGTCAAGAACAAAAATTGCTGATTCCGCACGAGAGCGAGTTCGATGTAAGGGATTAGCTTCACGAAGTACCATCGTCATAATCGCGTTGCTATCTTTAGCCCGTCGCTGACGATGTTCAGCTAGTACCTTGTCGAATGGAACATTACAAACGATATCTCCACTGACTAGCAAGAAGTCCGATGTAATTAATCCTTTGCCATCCAAGTCGCGCATAGCGTCCCCGACAGACATCGATTCCGGACTGAGAATAGTTTCAATTGTAAATGGAGAGGACGAACTACTCCATCTTGAATTTCTATACAATATCAGACATTCTTGTTCGACTAACAAAATATTGATAATACATACGCTATATATTCTTGTATCTCAGCGGCATGGACACAAGATACAACAATCACCTCGCTAACTCCTGCAAGCGCCAGGAACTCGAATGTATACTCAAGCAATGGCATGTTACACAAAGACAGTAAACACTGATCCCGTTAGAATCAAAAAATTACAAAGAAACAGCACACGTAACTCACTCTTGGTCTTTCTAAAGTTAAGGGCCGAAACCTTGTCTGATATGAATCCGAAAGAACAACGGCTTGTAGTCTCTGTAGAAAAATAAATTAGCATGAATAAATCTGGCAACTCTTGGCTTGCTAACTTCTTCCTGAGTATCATGATCATGAGAGACCTGATTTGTATCATGACCTTTCTTCTTTCCACCTCCGACAGTACCACCTTTCTTTGGGGGCATGTTATATTAAATCGACCGATAATCTTTATTCTCTTCAGTAATGTAGTAATTCAAAGTTGTTCGGCTCTGTGAAATTTGACACTTTCCCTGCGACCAAAATATTACGAACTGAGTAAAATTAAGGGACTAAAGCAAAGTATTATTAACTACGGAGACCACAGTAAGCATTCTTTTATACAGCTGCCCTGTGTTTCAACAGCAACCAAAGCTCTAACAGCTCGCAACGAAATTATCAACTTGAATAATTATAGGAAATCATATATTTTGCAATAAATCCACAACTGACCATGATATTTAACAACCTATTTGCTAATAAGTGCCTTGTGGATCTGCACAATACAGATTGGGCCTGCCTGCTACGTTCTAGTTTTTCAGCCAGCTGATCCTTCTTTACCCATTTCCAACATATGCAAGAGAATTAATTTAACGCCGATGCGCTATTTAATTGGTTGATTAAATTCTTCAGCTTATGATATAAGGGTGATTTAGACTCCATTCGCCTTTTTATAAAGCTTGTGAAAATTTGAGTAAACGAACCGGTACAGAATAAAATCGGGATTGGATTGAGGTAACTTTGGTATATTTTTCGAAGACCGTCCGGTAATTACCATTCAGCCTTATACGAATATAAAAAGTGATAATAATCTATCATAACTTGCTGAATTAGTAACACACTGCCTCGCAAAGTCATACTATTAACTAATAAAGCAAATACTTCGTTAACAAGATTTGGAGCTATAGCGAAATAGAAAAATGCTTTAATTTAGACATATTTATTAAAAGAGATCGATAATATATAAAATAATGCTTCTCTTGTCAAAATTGGCTCGATGGTTTAGTGGTATAATTCTCGCTTAGGGCTGTACTCTAAGTTAAATTGCGAGAGGTCCCGGGTTCAATTCCCGGTTGAGCCCAATTTTTTTTGCAATTACATTGCCTTTTCCTAGAAATATATTTTTTTGAAGTAAATCTACTCTAAATATGAAGTGTTGTCTACTCAGAGCAGAGACGTCGAATGATCAAGATAGAGAAGAATCATTAATATACATTCAACAAAAGTTTACGTGGATTTCTGTAGGATCTGCGAGTCAGCAGCAGCGGCGTTTCAACTGGCAGAAAAACTTTCGACCAGCGAACTAGTGTCATGATCATGATTATGAATCAACTTGAAATAGATTGCGCTTGAATGTGATTTACATTTTATTTGTACCTAATTTCCTTTCGATAAATATGGAAAGAATTTGATTCTTCATCTGCATTTGTTGAAAAGCTGGCGATGAGTTGTAGAAAATGCTGAATCAGCAAGAACAGGCTCAAGGTCGGAGTATTACAGAGAGGCTATCACTCTCTTGGATGACAGAATTGCTAATTCAACGTCTGATTGTCGTAAGAATGGAACAATTGGAAGTTCTAGTGTGTTCTTGATGTGACCAATTTTGGCGGCATACATCTATGGAGTCACCGCGCTGAAGGCAGTTTTTTACGGGTTCAGGGAGAGCCCCTGACTAAAACTGAGGTGTTCTGCCCCGAGAGAATTTCCGGCTTACTCATCTGCTGACCTAAGCTAAATTATATAAGTAGATGTTTGGCTGGCCTCCTTGTTCAGATATTTTTACTATATTCGTTTGGTATCTATTATTCCACACCAATTGAATGCAATCAGTTTTTTGCGGAAATAAGAATAATGACGGACGTTCTATTTTCGCCCATTAAAGTCGGCAGTATTGAGCTTGGTAACCGGATTGTTCTCGCTCCATTGACTCGTTTCCGCAACGACGACGACGGATCTCCGAACGCGGAACTTGCTCCAGAGCATTATGCGGAGCGTTGTCTTGTTCCAGGAACTCTTTTAATTGCAGAGGCAACAGATGTCTCAAAGTTTTCAGGAAGCTATGCAAATGTTCCTGGGTTATACACCGAGAAACAGATTGAAGCCTGGAAGAAGGTCACTGATGCCGTGCACGCAAAGAAGGGATATATCTTTGTTCAATTATGGGCGCTCGGTCGAGTCAACCCTGGAAACTTAGTTTCGGATGTCGTGGGTGCGAGTCCTATCCCTGATGGCGAGGGCAAAGTTCCTCGCGAATTGACCGAGGCAGAGATTCTCGAGTATGAAGATGCGTTTGTCGAGGCATCCAAGGCCGCCATTAAGGCTGGTTTCGATGGTGTCGAGATCCATGGTGCACATGGCTATCTTGTCGACCAATTCATCCAGGATGTATCGAACCAGCGTACTGATAAGTACGGTGGCTCTGTCGAAAACCGAGCTCGGTTTGCGCTCGAGATAGTCGAAAAGGTTTCTGCTGCCATTGGTCCAGAACACACGGGAATTCGTCTTTCTCCATTTTCTCAGTTCCAGGGGATGAAAATGACTGATCCTTATCCTACCTTCTCCTATATCATTTCCAAGCTTCAAGAGTCTTATCCTTCGCTGGCTTATCTTCACGTTGTCGAGCCGCGCGTGTCTGGTGGTAGCGACCGTGAGGCCGAAGAAGGCGAGTCGACTGCTCCTTACCATAAACTTTGGAAGGGTGCCTGGATAGCAGCCGGTGGATTTACTGCAGAGTCAGCAAAGGAATATGCTGCACAATATCCCGAAAAGACTTTGATTGCGTTTGGCCGCTATTTCACTTCCAATCCTGATCTGGTTGCTAAGATCAAAGAAGGCATTCCTTTGGTCCCTTATGAACGTGAGAAATTTTATGTAAACAAGTCGCCTGTTGGATATTTGGATTACAAATATGCTCCTGAATTAAAGGGAAAGTATTATTAGACTTATTTGAACATATAGATCTATCAGAAATAGAATATAGAAAGTGTATTAAATCATAGTATAACCCATAGCAATTAACTAAAGTACATTCACACCAATTACATAACGTAAACATTCCCATCGGAGATCATAATTTGGTTTCTATCCTGCATTGTATTTAGAGCAGCCATGGCTTCCGCATGTGTAAACTTATCTTCCTGCATCATTTGCTTATTCACTTCAGTGATAATTTCATCTACATTTGCAAATTCGTCTTGGAAAAGCGCCGAGTTGAACATCCGGCCCATGATTCGAGTAAAAGTTCGAAGTCGACTAGGTGAGATGCCACAATTAGGCTGTTGGGCAGCTGTTGGCCTCGACGAGACATCAGCGGCTTCATTTACATCGCTAACACCCATTGCTTCGACGGCCTGCGCCAAGAGTTGAAAACTTGTAGTAGACATGTGTTGATCTGAATTTGCCATTTCCAATTCAGTCTCATTTATAGGTGACACAACAGGAGACGAAAGCTGGTTAGTTCGCAGGCGAGTCGCGTAAGAGCTCGTCATTGTATTTGCAGAACTTTGAGAGGCTGGCGCTCGATACGTGGCATCGCCATTCTGATGTAGATCCTCATCATCCGAATCCAATTCATCATCTGATTCACCATCACCATCGCCATCAAGACGGCGGCGTTTACTCCGCGATTCCTTAACGACCTCCTTGAACAACGCGAACCTCAGAATCTGTTCCGCGACTTTAGCATCTCTGCGTTCAACATCCTGCGACAACCGTGCCTTAGCATGTGCGGTAGCTAAACGAATTAATGTTTCGAGCGTACGAGCAGTGATTGGTGAGGTTTTACGCTGATTGGCATTGAGCTCATCATTTCGAAGACCGGCGTAGGTGTTTATAATATATTCTGCCGCAGCCGGCTTCAGAACCGGTCGAATGCGAGTTTTCGCATAGTGTATATACTTCTTAATGAACGGGATACTGAGCACTTCGACTTTATTAGATGCTGTCGAGTTACTGTTCCGAATAGTGACTCCTGCATGAAGAAGCGAGTCATATTTCTCATAGACTCTATGTTCTTCGGCTATCTCACTGTTTGTAGTGTTTTCTTCGTCATCACTATCATCATTTGCTCGATGCGTTGTAGATCCATCGCCGACTTGTAAACTCTGTCCAATGTCTTCGCGAACAGGCACACCTTCCTCGGTACCAGGCTTAATGTATCTATGCATCCGCAGAACATGCTCGCTAATGGCGCGGTCGCGAGCATCGTTAATTTCATCAGTAACAACAAATAACAGATCAAAACGGGACAGCAATGAATCGGGAAGTGCAATATTTTTATGTGGATCTTTGTGTGTGTCGTACTGGCCGTAGACAGGGTTTGCTGCTGCTACTACTGAGCAACGTGCATTCAAAGTCGTGTGAATACCAGCTTTGGCAATTGTCACGGTTTGCTGTTCCATGACTTCGTGAATTGCCACTCGATCGATGTCACTCATCTTGTCAAACTCGTCTATACAAACAACTCCGCGGTCTCCCAAGACCATGGCACCAGCTTCTAGTCTGCGTTCGCCAGTTTCATGATCAGATGTGACCGCAGCAGTCAAACCTACTCCAGAAGATCCACGACCTGTGGTTGCGATTGCCAAAGGAGCAGTATTTAACACAAACCGGAGTAATTGCGACTTTGCAGTCGAAGGATCGCCTACCATAAGAATATTGATGTCCCCTCGAATATGGGTCCCATTGTCCAGATTTTTCTCCATGCCGCCCAATAGCATCAGCAAGATAGCTCTTTTGATGTAATCATGACCATATATAGATGGCGCAAGAGACTGTGATAAAAGGTTGAAGATATTACGCTTTTTAGAGACTCGATTGATGTTACGGATGTCCAGAGCCGAAACCCGTGCACGCGCAAGACTACCATTAGCTTTCGTGGACAGAAGGACGATGTTATTGGCCAAGATGACGGTTCGGAATAGAGCAGAGCCAGACTCGTTTTTAGAGGACCGTGTCCCTAAGGATTTGTATAATCCTACAAGCTGGATTCTATCGCCGGGTTTAACCGTGTCAACCAGATCATCGTCAAGCATGATGTCGATGCTTCTAGGCAATTGTCCCGCTGGGGCTCTTTCGGGCATTTCCTGGATTGACATCATCTGGTGGTCGCGATATGTACAGTAGCCATATTCGGTAGACAAAGGATGGCCTTCGCGATCTTCTTGAGGATAGACAGACGACTGAAACTGGGCACCGTCATCCATCGTGCGATCTGAGTACTCTTGAGCAAGAAAATGCTCTGTAGCTTCACAGTAATGAACTGACCGAACAATTTTCGGTCTTACTAACGAACATCGCGTCACTATTCCTTCCAAACTCACCAATTTTCCGACATGCTGTGCGGAAATCGTCCGTGGGTTGACTGCATGATTCCCGAAACTACCGCGGAACCCGACATAGAATGCGTCATCTTCAGCAATGTCATGTCGCCTGGGTCCTGAGAGATTACGAACCTCGATATCAAAACCCTTGTCAATCGCAGGTATAAAAGTTGATGGACGGTTAAGAATTCTGTTTCATTAGGTCTATTTAGACGACTCGTGCAGAAGAATTATCAGGATTCAACGCTTACCCATGCCACAGATCTCGATCAAAATCGCGGATCTCATCTAGATCAACAACCAGTCGTCGTTCTCCTCGTGTAAGCATTGTATCAATCATATGCTTGTAATTCGTGCCGGACTCGACAAGAAAATCCTGAAATCGCCTTGTGAGGTCAACGTCAAGAGCGTCGAACGGTTGATCAATATTAGATTCGCCATCTTGGCTCGAAGGATCTCGACGTAAGGTCTCCGCAAAGGTACCTCTTGCTCCAGACATTTTGTAGATTTTGATAAGGTAGTATTAACTATAACAAAGATAATAAACGGAGGAAAATCTGCAAGAACTAACATCTAATTCGAATGGGAAAAGTGAATAATGTCAAAGCTTCGAATCAAGGGATGACTTTGGGAGTTGATGTTCAGGAAACCAGCTTTCACGCGTCGGATCGCATCAAGGAGTTAACGCGTTAGGACAACGCGCCCTGGACGCGTTTAGGTCACGTGTAGTTATTACTTTTCCATTTTGAGTAATTGAAATAGCATTGTTGCGATGAATTTTGCCAGCAGTTAATCTTGTTCTCTATATTTCAAAAGGAGTATGATATTATAAAAACTATTTGCAGCTTATTGCAATTAAATATCTTCAGCAGTAATGTGCATATATGTGCAAATAAATACCATATACGCCATAAACTACAAAGCACGAACTATGCAAATCTGACTGCAGCCAAACTACTCTTGTGTTCAACAGGTCAACTGCAGCCAAATAAGCAAATAAGCAATGGTAAGAAAGCGCGAAGATACGGCGGAGGATGTGGTTCAGGAGTCCAAGTCATGGACGATTGAGCAGGAAACGGCGCTATTCAAAGCGATTTGTCGGTACAAGCCAGTTGGTATGAGGAGAGCATAGTGGATGGAATTTCGCTTCTAACTGGAATAATTAGGAATTAATAAACATTTTTTAATGGTTTGTATATGTCAAATGGTGAATAATTCCAGTCCTGAGGGCCAGTATTTGACGGCAAAGAATATCTGGGATAAGCTAGAAACATTGTATGACTTAGAAGGACTAGATGAACTTGTATGTCAGGAATTATCGAATCAAAGTTTGAACTTGAGCTGATATAGACTAGGAAGATGTGTCTGATGAGTCTTCGCAGAATTCAATGGAAAATGTACCGTCGTCGCCGCCTGTGCCTGCTATGGTGACTCGCCACAAGGCCGAGGAAATAATGAAAGTAGAGGCTGAGATGGAAGCAAAGCAGCAGTCTGGACATGTAAGGCTTACGAAGATGAAGACGCCGTTTGCTTTACCTTGGGATCAGTATGGCGATATCCAGATTGAGCATGCGACCCGGGATATAGATAGTCAGGCAACCAGTCCTGCGCAGATGTCTACTCCTGTAACCTGGGGTACGCCAGATGCCACCGGCCGTGGTACAAAGCGTGCACGAGGGACTACGGAAGAGGCCGAAGAAAGAGGCGATGATGGAGAGAGCCAACAGCAGAAGGAAGAACTTCAGGAGGTCAGAGAGAAGGAAGGAAAAGAAGAGCAAGACCAGGAAGTTGAGGAGGAGGAAGATGAGGGGGAGGAAGAAGATGATGACGACCAGGAGGACGATAACGATAATGACAATGATGAGGAAATTGCGCCACGGAGTTCGCGAAGACGAGGCCGAAAAGTTCTAGTCACGGAGAGGGAGAAATCCCAGCAGTCTCGGACAAAACGGATAGGACGCGGTCGTGCTATGGGAGCAAGACGGGCGACGACTACGGCAGGCAGCAGATCAAGGAAGAAGGGGGAGGAAGGGGAAGAAGAAGAGGAAGAAGAAGAGAAACAAGACCTGAGCGAAGACGCTGAGGACGAAGGCGACGAAGCAGCATCAGAAGAGCAGGAAGAAGGAAGTAATGAAAGCGAAAAGGATGAGAGCGAGACAAAGACGACTAGAAACTCGCGAACTACAAACACGCGCAATCGACGAGCTCGGTCTGCTACGGCGAAGGCTACGCGGAGTGGACCAAGGAGAAGTACACGGAGGAAATGAATATGTACGAAACTGTGGATTTTGTTTAAATTACAATGTATAATAGGATATCAACAGACAGAAAAGCTGTAGTTGACGCTTTTATTTATCGGTACTAGGAACATAAATTAGCAGACTGCTCACGATCTCGATTAGGCAGGAAATCGATTAGGCAGATTTTCCGTTGATTCCCAAGAGCTGGACCTCGAACTGTATAGTAGATTAGATAAGTAAATTTATGTGAATAGATATGATGGCACTCACAATTAGAGTAGCGTTAGGAGGAATAATCGGAGGAAATCCTCGAGCGCCGTAGGCATAGTCGCCGGTGATGGTAAGACGGGCTGTCTCTCCGAGTGAAAGCTGCGGAACGCCTTCATCCCATCCGCGAATCACACGGCCCACACCGATAGGAGTTTCAAAAGCTTTGCCTATGAAAGAAAATTAATTTGATGTCTGAACGGTAATAAGCTAGATCTAGTCGATCTTACCTCTGTCGCGAGAACTGTCAAACTTCTTGCCGTTCTCGAGAGTACCGACATAGTGAATTGAAACTTTATCACCTGTTTTGGGAAATGTAGTTCCGTCGCCTATTAATTAGTATTGAGATAATATTCGATAAACTATAATGGATGACGGATGATGGATGATGGATGATGGATGATGGATGATCTATGATGTAATCTAATTATGTCACGTCATCCTAAGCAAACTTACCGGGCGCGATTCTGTCAATAGTAACACCCATTCTGCAAATAGAAGAAGATAATGATCGCGAAAAATTAGATAAAGTATGTCTGGTTGAGCGATTAACTAGTCGCAAATTCATGGAGAAGACTAACAAGTGTGAAGAGTTTTATTGGAGGATAACTGGGGTGGGCGGGCGGCTCAGGGATATAGGTGTAGTCGTTATTCTATAGCTTGAATCACATACTATAAATTAATAAATTAATATATATAAGCAAGTTAAAATCACCTAGTATAACACAAGTCATTTTGTTTTTGCAACAATAATTCAGTTTCTAGTCCATTGTCCACGAATAACAGTCAACACATTCTCGCCGAACACAAACTGGTCCTCGATTATATGCTTTGATGATCTCGATCACCGCCGTGATTCGGTGATAGCCAATCGACAACACAGTACCATTGTCCTTCACAGTATCATAAATACATTCATAGCCAGAATGACATCCGGTTTCCAAAGCGTATCCTGCTATTGAACAAACTGCCAATGGACCGTTACAGACGCCCATGAAAATCGGATCAGCCGTATTGCCAATATTAAAAACGAGCTCGTCGCTACTTTGGTCAGAGGGCAGTCCCAAACGGCCTGCCGATAACAGCTCGCCAGGGGATTCAAACGAGATTGCCGGGGCAATATAAGTCTGCGAAACTAGACTGGCTAATGCACCCCCCAAGGAGTGACCCGTAATCCAGATGTCGGCCCACGCATATGTTTGTTTTACATGTCTATACATAGCTAGAGAGGCTTGATAGTAGGTATTGTTTTTGTTGAGTTCGTGAGCAACACATGAGTTGGAGCAATGGTATAATTCAGATTCACAGTCACAGACTAAATCAGTCCACGCATAGCTGTTAGCAGTACAACAGCATGAAAACATTAAGTTATCCTAGATGAAATGTAAGCTACCGAGCTCCCATATTGACTTTTCTAAGTTGCTACATTATACTTGTCGTTGTCTACCGTATCTCTGCTGCCCGCGGTTAACTGAGTCGATGTGCCCTTAAAAGCAAGAACAACAATTTTTCTTGATACATCCATAAACACATGTCCCCGAAGTCCATCCTGATACCATCCAAACCGACGAAGCTAAGTAAGATTAATATGCAAACATCACGGACAGAGATTGAAAGTTTACATGTCTGTAACGAGATCCAACATGGATCCAGCCGTCTCCTAAACGAGACTCCACATATGCGTTACTGCTCATCGACGCAAGACTGACAAGAGTCGCGGGATCTGAGATGTCTGGCAATTTGAGTATACCTACTTCCGACTTAGTTTGAGAGTAGAAGTCCATCGGTCCTAGATCAGATCCAGTTCTCGTACGAACGATCAGTCCTTCGCTAAGTTCATTTGAATTCAACTCAGACACGTTTACACGCTCATAAATCTCTAATTCTGATGATTTGAAAAAAGGAATAAAAAAATCTTGAGTAAAGATCATAGTAAAGCTGGAATTTGGTTCATGTCCGTCTATTCCAAGTATTGCAGATGTTCCAGATATTCCGGGTATGTCAGGTATTGCTGCCTGTCCAGTCAGGTTTCCCCGATTCAGTGCATCGACGCAGATTTGCAAACTCAGTAAAATTATCAGCATTTTATCAATATAAAGGATTTATCTACATAGTTTAAATATGAAATCTGTGTGCCAGAGATTTGTACTTTGCATTTATAGTACGGTACCATTAGTTAGATGTAAGTAATACACTTGTACCCTCGGAAGTGAAAATTATCCAATTATTGTTTTCAATTCAATTATCTTCTATAATTATTAGTAAATACTTTCAATTAATCTTTAATAATATTATGTCATATGGTCATCGTGCCAAAATTTGAAGTCAGCGCTACACAGAAAATTGTCGAAAACTTATTCTGAGAAATGCCGAAACGAAGGACTCCTTTGAAGTCGCTAGTTCGAGGAGTAAGACAACAAGAACAATTTTGACAACTCATGCTAACTTCAATATAGCTTCTACGGCCAAACTGGACTAAACAGAATCTTTACAACATATTTAAAAAAGGTCCCGAAGAATTTTACACGGCAAAATTTTATTTGCAGAAATGGCGAGGCAAGCGCGAGACTAGAGCATACCATGGCGAGCATCTTACAGAAGGGACGTGGAAGAACACGTTTGAGCGACGTTTGACTGCTGTATCGAGACTTGGTGAATCTCGGGGTATGGATGGTATGACGAGTAACGAGCGAGATAGTTTGACATCTGACGGCCGAGTGGTCCTGCGAAACTTTGATTTCAAGGACACTGTACCCATTTCCATGAAGCTGTACGCACCACTTGAAAGACGCCTAGATATTGCGTTATTTCGAGCTATGTTTGCCAGCAGTCCTCGGCAGGCCCGCCAATTTGTGCATCAAGGATATGTCAAAGTCAATGGTGCGACAACCAAAGCAGCTTACCATCCACTGCAACCGGGGGACATTTTTAGTGTTGACCCGAACGCGGTGTTGAGAGCAGTAGGCAGAATGAAGCCTTCTGCCGAGCAATCTGCCAAAATTGACGAGGAGCAGGCTAAGCTTTTTGAAACTTTTCTAGAGAAGTGTAAAGCTAACTCGAAAAAGATGTTTGCTGAAAAATTCGAGCCGATATCCGTTGACGGCTTCTATCCAGCAGACACATTATACCAGCAGGCGCAGAAGTTGTCCTATGATTTGACACGTCGAAAAATCCGTGAACTCGAGGCGGATGATTACGATATGACTGCTATGAAGCAGGAAGTGGAATGCAAGATTAAAGCGGAAATCGACAGCTATGCGACTATTGAGGTTGACGAACTACCTACTAATTTAGACGAACTGACTAGAAAAGTAGTCATATCGAAGTCAAGCCCGGACGGCGAAGATTATCAGGAGTTGCTCAAAACTCGGCTCGAGTCGGTCAAATCAGACAAGCTCAAGGACTTAACGGAAATGGCGGCCGTGTTCCGCCGTCCGTCCAACATCTTTCATGAAAACTGGTATTATGCATACATGGAAGAATGGTGTGGTCGCAAGATGCCCTGGCAAGTGGGCTCATATGGATTGCAAGATGCAAGCAAGCCGTACTTTACGCCATGGGTTCCGCGACCCTTTTTTGCACCGTTTGCAATCCTGCCGAACCATATCGAAGTGTCGTTTAAAACCTGCCATGCTGTGTATCTTCGAGACCCGGTCGTTCGTCGAGGCCATTCCGAAATTATCTCCCCGCTCGATTTGTTTCATCACGAACAAGCTTACAAATTCTATGTCGGCAAGGGCTGAATTTTGACACGAGCATGCCATTAATGTAAATATTAACATCATCAAAATCAAGAATTCAATAAATATATGAAAAGCAACAAAAAGAAAATCTAGAAAACCCAGACAAATCAACCCACATGTTCTACAATTGTGGAAGTCAACTTGCCATTAACTACAGTATGTAAAAGCTGTTCCGGAACTGGTTGTTCCTTGAATTCACCTTCATCAGCCTCATCTGGGATGTTCACATTGATCGACGACGACTTGGACGTATAGATGTCTACATCCAAGGATTCTTTAGACAAATAGATCTGGCCGTCATCACTCTGGTCAATGGAAATTGTAGGAAGTCGACCGGTCACTTGCAATCCAAATTTCTGCGATTTAATGATGTCCGCACTGGCAACAAGACTTTCCACCAGTAACCCTGTGCCGGAACACTCGTTGACCGTGACTGCATTGAACTTGCCCTTAATCTGGATCGTCGAATTCTTACAACGATGAATGAACACACCATGATTTATCTCAGCTTCAACAATCACTTCCGGGTTGTTTTCGAAGTTTTCGACTATCCATTTCGTACCTTCGAGCTCGATTCGCGCAGGCTTTTTCTGCTTCAAACTCTGTGGTTTCGTAGGTGGAGACGGCGTTTTGCCGCGCGATGCTGTAGATGTTGTCACTACAATATCTTTTGCGCGCAAACTGGGGTTCTTGTGTGTCATCTGGCTCTTATCGACTTTTTTCAAACCAGAGGTCACGGACTCGCCTTGGTTGATTTGAGAAAATACAGCATTGAGACCACCACCTGGTGCGGACGTAGATTGAACTTCAAAAACCGAGGCCGGTGGGGGAGGAGGCGGAGGAGGAGGACCGCTAGCCGAAGAGACAGAAGCAGTGGGAGCAGAAGCGGCAAGTACCTTGCTCAGGTCTTCGCCTTTGGCGTTCCAAGTAGGACCAGTCTTATGAAACTCCTTGACATACGCCTGTAGATCTGTGAGAATGGCAATAAATCCACGAGCCCATTCGACATGGATTTTGTCGCTAGACTGTCAGTATTGCACTTGACGTACAGTTTATATCAACCAACATACACATCTCGATAATCCTTCATAACCCGGTTAGAATAAAATTGGGCACTGTCCTTCATCTCCCCAATAAATGGCACCGGTGTAGGTTCCATTCCAATCCATCCCAGAGCAGGAACACCTTCCGAGACCGTCGACAAATGAGTAGCAAACTTGGATTGGCGATTTTTCTCCCGAATCTCCTGAATCTTGATGACTTGCGCAGAAACTGGCTTAAACAGATCTATATATTCGGTCGATGTGACCGACGGTTTCTTAGATTTAGACGCAGTGAGGAGAAACTCTCGTTCAGCCATGAACGCGTCTTGAAGGCTTTGGGCCTAGTTTGTTGGTAAATGGAAGGTGGATATTAGATTTTGAACAGTTAGATGCTTACTTGTTCTGCAACGAGGGGATCGATTTCTCTGCTGAGCTTGACGAAGGGAGTCACGCTTGTTTCGATGAATGAATCGAATTCTACTATCGACTTAGGAAGAATCTCTGGTTCTAGTTCTGGTTCTGGTTCTGGTAGTGTTGCTACTGAGTTCACCGCAGGGGCCGCTACAGCGCTCGCACTAGCACCTGGTTCAATTGATTTACCAGCGCCATCAGCATCCGACTTTGCTTGCATCGCCTGACTTTGGAAAATTGTAAGATCTTCCAGACGTGAGGTAGCAGCTTCCAGACTACAAAAAAATAGCGAACACGTCAGTTAAATTCCTCGGCAGTTGTTGTCAGCTGCTGTGACGTCTTCGCGTTCTAAGTAAACTTACCGCTTCATGAGCGTCACTAAATTGTATCCAGGCACATTCGTAAGATCCGCCATGATATATGATTCCAATTGAGTCTGCTAGAATACGACTTAACGCAAAAGAGAAGCTGAAATCTTAGAAAGTGATTTAGATATCGGGAGTGGAATTACTTGCGAGAAGAAGGGGAATACTGCATGGGACGCGGCGTCAGGGGTGGTATTTGTACTTGATTCACTATAAACATATCATTCTTCGTTCCATAGAATACAATAGTATTGATTTGGATTAAATTGAATAAACCTGGACTGAGCAGTGAATTCAAATGCTTAATCAAATGCCCGTTTATTTATTAAAATCAATTCTGATCTGAAAACAATCAAAATATTCGATCATTATGCCGAAATACGATGTCTACTTTGAAGATGTAGGCCACCCTGGTACTCAATTGATACCAAATTCAATTCTGGAGCTGTTTCCTGTATGCTGTATTACTGCGCGTGAGATTCTCTATGCTGATCCAACAAACGTGCCGAAGCTTGAACGGATTGCGCTAATATTCAGAGACATGGATGGGGTTGCGCATACGACAGGATCATCGACTAAAAAAGAAATCCGGTTCTCGCTGAACTACGTCAAGGCATGTCGTGGAAACGAATCTGAAATCAAAGGGGTGCTTGTGCATGAAGCAGTGCATTGCTGGCAGAACAATGGGCTCGGCACCGCACCTGGAGGACTTGTCGAAGGCATCGCAGGTAATTATATAATCACTATTCTCTAAACTTGAAATGTTACTGAATCTTCAGATTTTGTCAGACTACGGGCCGGCCTGCAACCTCCTCATTGGAACCGGAATGGACCGAAAACAAGGTGGGACGAGGGATATGAAAAAACAGCATTCTTTCTGGACTGGGTCGACATCGCCGTCCGTCGTGGCATTGTGGAGCGACTTAACGTCGTTTTGCAAACCAAAAGATACAATTCCGGAATCTTTATCGAGCTTACTGGACACAGTATCGAGCATCTGTGGCAGAATTACGTATCGGTCTGATATATGCGTTATGCATCTTCGAGTTGACCCAGTATTATTATGCTATACGGCTATGTTATGCCAATCTAGCTCTATACTGAGCTAATCGGTCCGAGACCGTCGAGCCATTCCATAGCTCTCCGTGAGCATCTCTAGAAAACTCTGCAACTCCAACTTGCTCAATAGATAAGCTAGCTGCTATATTGCCATATATAGCTGCCTCGATGTGGCTTTTTTCCGATAGAATGTAACCAATGCACATCGCGCCGACGAATGCGTTTCCTGCTCCTGTTGGATCCACCACTTTCTCCGGACACCCCTTGTGGTACGACTGTAACCAAGTAGTTCCCGATACATTAGACAAGACCAAACAGCCCATTTCTCCTGCCCGAATAATGACCGCAGCGTCCTTGCGCATTCTCTTCAGAAATCTCGACCCAATTTGCTCTATCTGCGCTGGGTCGCTTGGTTCATGCAGACCAAAAAAGGCCGCAGCTTCGGCCACGTTTGGAGAAAGAATATCGATCTGAGGAAGGATTGCATAGCAAGCTTGCAGATGTTCAGGTGTGCAGTTGTCCGGAACTGGCTCCCATACTATGATCGGCTCAGGCAGGTCAGGGTCTCGCTTATGCCGTTCCTCAGCCAGACTCGTAACCAGATTCGAAGCTCGACCAGGTGAGCATATCAAATGAAACGTTCGACTTCCTAACAGTGGACTATTGATCATGTCCTCTATTGTGATCCGCTTCTTCTCCGTCTGATAACGAAATTGACGAAACTCGTTCTCTCCGTATCCGTTCCATCCTCTAGTCGTCAACCGTGTTTTATCCTCTCTGAATATCATGGTCGTGTCAAGTTTGAATAACTGCTCTTTGAGCTCGAGTGGAAAATCAGACCCGGCATCGACAATCCATCCTACACTTTTTGAGGCTGGTGCGGGGAGGAAATACCGGGCACCGTATGCAGCGAACGTGCCGGCCCCTCCAATGACATTGTACAGCACTTTATCGTCCTTGAAGTGTATTTCGTCAATGATAAACATTCCCATCGACGCAAATAAAATCTGACCACTGTATTTCTTTATATTTTCCATTTTTGACTTGTCGTTCTGTGTGAGCTTATGGATATCTGGAACACAGGCCGCTTCTTCATCCCTCACTGGGACATCCCAATCCCGTTTCTCTACAGCTATTTCTGATCCATATAAATCGAAAGTTTCATAATTCATAAAGTTGAACGTCCTGCCAAAGATGGGCTCGCTTCTGTGCTTACCGCCCGAACTGCTTGTTACAATAGCAAGCTACTTTATCAACTCACCTATTCATGAAAAGGGTGCCGAACGTGGGTCGGTTGCGGTGACAGATGCGCTGTACAATTTCATGCTCGGATCCTCGACGAGCGCGGCAAATACACTAGGTAATCAGAAATGTGTCGAACTAACCGCTTTAAATCAGGTCCAGCGAGTCCATATCTTCAGCATGGTCTGCAAGCGTTTTTATGCTATCCTGTATCATCCGTCCCAGGATGTAAACATCTGGAGACCGATAGCGATCAAAGCCGGTCTCGACAGAACACTATCGCTGGCCGAAGTTTTGCGATGTCGAGATTCTTCAGTATATTCTACTCGGCGTACTTGGCGGGCTGCCACAGAGCTCGTACTGGCATGGGATCAGCCTTTTCCAGCAGCACATCCTAGTTCGCTGGGCCGACGCAAATCGTACTCGGCCCGAGCAGTAAAAGCAGTGACGCACACGTTGCCCTCGAATCCGCCATCCGGAGTCTTAAGGTCTTTTGATCTCGTTTGTACTGGTCCTGGTCGTGTTGGTCCCTGGTTTGTCGGGTTGGACCCTGTCGCTGCAGACCAGGGCAAGCTGCTTCTACGCGGTATAGACACCAACCAGGATAATTTACACCAAGCATCCAATATTAATGTTGTCATTTCACCGACTGCGGATGAAAGTCAAGTTTTGAGCAAGTTCGAAAACCAAGATCTCTCGTCGTTTGATTTTTTATTGCCAAACCAGCCCAACTTGGTGATGGAGGAGTCAACCTTTCTAGGAGATGACGGCGAAATCGGTCTGGGTTATGAGATCTGCAGATACAGTGCTGCTACAGGACTTGTGGACGCTGTCTGGAGAATTCCCGATCCACCACCCGAACGATTCGTTGCACGCGGAGACACGTTGCTAGCATTGTATTCGCCAACTATGGTGTTTTTCTGGGCCGGCTCACCGGATAACCCTGCGCAGTTGCGTTGTTTTAAATCTGTACCATATGCAAAGAGAACCACTCGGCCATCTGGGTTTTCAACTTCCTATTCGTCACCGTCGCATTTCTTCCAGGCCTGTTCGAGCGGAGCGTCGAAACTAATGTGGTCAATTAACTTATCACGCGACTGGGCACATTTTAGTCCGAGCTCGCGGAGTCAGTATTGCATCGTACGGAATATTGCTATTACTGCGCGGCATGCAATAGTGCTTGTACTCTGGTATCCGACGAGTTCTATGCACAAGCTATCGGGAACTTCATTCCGGGTACTCGACCTGTCAACAGGCGATACAGAGAATGTGCTACAGTTCAAGTCCAAGGATATGGAAGATTCATATCGACCGACGTTTACAACTATTTCAGACCATCCATTTCTGGTGACCGATACTCATATCATTTCTGGTGGACCGAACGGGAGGTTATATGTGTGGAATTATCAGACAAGTTTTAATCCTTTATATGTACTGCCAGACCCATATCGGGCTGAGAGGCAGAACTCGCTTGGAGGACATATTCCTCCACTTGGATCGGCCGGAGTCGTAAGCCCCATGATTACCAGCCTGGCTGTCTCAGTGGATGGAAAGTATGTGTCGGCGACGACGAGTAATCGGATAACAGTGTGGGATATGATTTCGAAGAAAGTGCACGGGGTCTACATTAACGGCCGCAAGATCCCCAAACGTGATGTGCACATTCGGAACCCACTAGACAGCTTCCCTACGGGCATTTGGATCTTGATCCGCGACTGGAAACTGCGCCGCAGGAACTCGTCGTTGTTAGAGAAGTTGTTATCGGACGATGAGTCGGTCGAGGAGTACGCGTTGGTCGGCGAGAAGTTCACGTACGTGATCGATCCACTCAAACCCATAGACAGTGGCGGCGTGTCCTGGATATCGAAGAAACAAGGTCATGTACATCTCTACTTTGTTGCTGTCGTCATGGAATTGATCAATTTCGTCACGGCGCTATATTTCTGGCTTTGGTCCGTCGTTCACGACCTTCTTGTTTCAATCTGGAGCTTAATCTGTGGACGAGAGTAAATTTTTCTGTATATTATTTTATTATTTATTATAGGGGATGTTGATTCTGGGATAGGAATTTGTCGATCGCGCATGGTTGGTATTAAGGTATATTGACATAATCGGAATAGCATAATATTTTTATTGAATTCAGAAATTGCGAACATTACTATATTCTTGTGGCCGCAATCATATCAGACTGACTGCTATTTGCTTTCATTTGGTTTAATCTAGCTAAGCTAGGTCCAATCTAATCACCTTTATAGAATTTCTGCATTCATTTCTTGTTGTGAAGTCTCTTTAATATTGAGGTTGTACAACTTCATAGTTGGTGTTGGGCTAGATATGGCTTCCTCAGTAGCATTGAGAATATCCTGATATAAGCATAGCATTACGTTTAGTGCTAGTGTTCAATTAAGCATGTCAATAAGATATTTGACTCCATGTTGCAATTGATACATATAGACTAGAATTTATTATTCATAGCCAGCGATTAACATGCAACATTAAGAGGAAAAATACTACATATACATTTGTCACGTGATATATTGGGAGGTTTTATCCAGATCATAATTTTCTCGTGAAATTATTTTGAAAACTTACATAGACTAACGAAAGCGAGGCGATAGGTGACTGGACGAGACTGTAAAGGACGAAATAACTTCAGAGAAATATTAAAGGATTAATGGTTCGAGTACTGAAAGCTGCGTTGGCGCGCGCGAAGGGAGTTGATATCGAGTCGCGGAAGCTGAAGAAGGTTGAGAAGCAGCGCAGTAAGCTCAAGATGAGAAGGAAACCAAGTGAGGCGAGCAAAGTGAATGGAGCGGGCGGCTTGAGCAATAGCAAGGGAATTGTTAAGGTTATTGAAACGAAAAAAGAGAAAGAAGTCAATTTGTCTAAGAATACGAGCGGAACGAAGAGCAAGAGAATACCAGTTGAAGAGGATCCTGATGAGATTGATGAAGAACAGGATGGTCTTGATGTCGAGGAAGATGATTCCTCCGAATATGAAGAAGAAGATTTCTCAACGTCTGACGAAGAATTAAAGAAGACTCTTGCACGGATGATTGACACAACGAAATTAGAAGATGATTTATCGAGTGATTCCGAGTCTGATGATGAGGACGCCCTAGCTATGCAGCTTGAAATGCAGTCAAGTTTAAAACCAAGGTCGAAGTTTTTGGAAAGAAAAGTGGTTCAAGCCAACGGTGAAGTTGACAATACTGAAGCATCAGGTCAATACGACGAAGACGATCACGAAGACGGTATTCCTCTTTCCGATGTACCAACCGAGTCCGAATTAGACTCGAGTGACTCGGATTCTGAAACTTATTCGAAACGCGACATAGTTCCATACCAGAAACTCACGGTGAACAATTTGAAGGCTCTTTCATCATCATTATCGCGCATCATTTTACCCTATAACAATATGCCGTTTTCCGAACACATGGTCGTACAAGCTGACTCTCCGCTCAGCGTCTCAGCCAACGATGTCGACAATGATTTACAGCGCGAACTGGCATTCTATAATCAAGCTCTCGACGCAGCCATGAAGGGTCGCGCAAAGCTAATCAAAGATAAAGTCGCTTTTACTCGTCCAGAAGATTATTTTGCGGAAATGGTCAAGACTGATCTACACATGGAAAAACTTGCACGACATCATACTACACTCGCAGCTCAGGGATCGACGAAATCCAATTCCATCGATTGGAGCGGAAAAAAGAGTAAATCAAGCAAATCAAAATCGAAAGCAGGTCCAAAGCCTGCAGGAAGTGGAAAAAGTGCAATTTCGGGCAAGCCGAAGAAACCCCGGCACAAATAGTCATCATAAAATCTCCGTAGTTGTGTCTCATACTAATGAATATTTAATCCGCTATTGGATTCGCATCACGAACAGTTATAATATTAATAAATCATAATAACACACATATCCAATTCATCGATATCTTCTCCCTCCAGACCCAGATCCTCCTCTAAACTCAGGCAACGATGATTTTGGTCCCATGTCGCCACCTTGATTTGTAGGCATCCTCCTACTGATCGCCTTACTACTCACGCCAGCGCCTATCTCTATATCGGGTTCTTCGATAATTAGTTTTGCCTCCAGCGGACGCCCTCCCGTACCGCCGTACTCAGCGGTCGTAATCCACCTTTTATCTGCGTCCGTCAACCGATCAATCGGAATCGTAGACACGCCGCTTGAATATTCACAGCAGTCGCGCGGCCCGAAGCCGACACCCCATCGGCATCTTAACGTAAAGTCGCTCTCTTGATAGGTCTCCATAGTGCTTTTCAGCAGCTCCGCGTCCGACCGATAGTAAACCTTCAGAAACGCACACCGCTTGTCCTTGTTCATAATCACACTCTGCACTGGAACCCGCTGCTCAAATATCGAAATCAATCGCTCATCAGACATTGTCTGCGGAACACCACCTACAAACAACGTCCGACTCAAGACTCGTACACAACCCGCTGGAATACTGGGATCAACCGAAACTTGTTTTGGACGCCTGTCAGGAACAGAGTGGCCGTATCGTGTTGGTGACTCAGCTCGTCCTCGTCTCCCGGGACTTCGCTCTCGGAATGACGGGCTCCGTGAACGACGACGTCCGCCACGTGGTGACCTACTTCTCTCTCGCGACCCGTTCCCATATCCGTCATTACGTCCCCGAGTCTCTTCGTAAGGTGTCCATGCAGGTGCTGGTGGCTGAACTGGCGCCACTGCCGCTACTGCTCCACCCGGAGTTCCTCCGTTCAATCCTCCTGCTGCTTGGAGCAGGGTCGCAAGTTGATTTACCGGAACACCTTGCGATAGAAAAAACTGCATTAGCGCTAACTGCTGCTCCATACTATTTCCATTACCGCCAGCAGGCTGGCCGAATCCAGTAAGTCCTTGGATTCCCGACAGTCCCTGGGCAGGTGGAGCTGGCGGTTGCGAATATGGAGTAGCTGGGTTCTGCTGTCCTGCTGTCATGAGCGATAGAATTGACGAAAGATCCGGCGCACTAGATTTAGGCGGTGCAGGCATCGGCGCAGAATTCTGCTGCACCATTCCTAATAGCGATGAGAGATTCGGTGTTGGCTCGGACTTGGGAGTCTGATATTGACTGCTTCCAGATGTCGATCCATTAGATCCATTCGATACCGATGCAAGTAAATTTGACAGGGTCGGAGTCGAAACATTCGGTGAAGATCGAGGTTGTTCTTTAAGTGGAGGTGGTGGCGGCGGCTGCGCAGCAGACGAAGCTCCTCCAGGCTGCTTTGCAATATTTGCAAGAGCTTCCAAAATTGAAGACGCAGAGGCGGGCGGAGCCGAAGACTGAGCACTTGTACTTACTCCTGCAGACGCTGCTGCATTATCCTTTTTTTCTGCAAACAAGTACGAAGGGGGAGGATGTGGAGGTGTGGTAGATCCATTGAATCGCGCTCGAAGAGAGGCCAAAATTTCTGGCGAAAACGTGGCAGACCGTTCCCAGATGTCGATAACCTTTAGAATCTTGTCCTGCAATCTGTCAGTCTTGAACTCATCTGAGACTATTGTAAACTTCCCAAAGCACTTTACCTTTTGCTCAGCAGGAGCAGTAGCAATGTCTGCAATTAAGCTATCTATGATATCAGAAATATGGTACACGGCCGCAGCCGGAGTACCTTCCTTGGAATTCGCAGATGGAACTTCGCCAAGCTTACGCGCTTCCTCTTGATATACACGAACAACCGCATCCACAACATACAAGGCGCCGAGCTTGTAATTAGCAGGCGCCTTCTTAAAATGCGTGTAGAGCTTTTGGATCAATACAGATTCAAACTGGAGGAGTTTGCGTTAGAAATAAGATTAATACGGCAGGGTACGGCCTATTAACAAAATCAGGAATATCAATTACCTGAACGTTCTGTAAAACTATCTCGGATAGTCGCCGAATTTTGGAACCAGATACTCCTGGTGGTCGAAGGTCCAGCATACTTGTCAGTAAGCTCTCAAACTCTGTAACAGCAGGAGATGTAGAGGACATATTTGCGCTTGGCTACACTTATTTATCCACTTAATCAAGTTTAGAATACTAATGACGTCGATGATTTCCACTATACGTTGAATTGAGCTCTCAAATGCGACGAAAATTTTGCAGCCTTAGACCTAGTTCTCCACAGATATAGATTTTGCTTATGACGAACAATGTATTCAGAAAGTTCGATATATATAATTATAAGGTTCAATGTAAATCAATTCAGTTATTTATGCGCGATTGCGGTATCGCGATATAGTTGAAATCAGCACAGCAGATTCTACCTCCAGATTACAACTGAACAGCGAATCAGGTCAGTCTAAATTATAGTTACGTGTTAGAAAAATATTGCCACCAAAGACAAGCTGCAAGCTACATCGACACGACCACACGTTAAGCATCGACATCGAAGATGACCAATATCAATAATGAAATGCAGATCCAGGTAAACAAACAAACCAAAGTTGGCATTACCTACAGATTATCGAAGTCCAGTTTTCAGTCACACGAGATCAAAGTCCTCCTACTCGCTCGAAATCTAATTATTCCTAAAAAAAAATACTAAATAATCAGGATTAATGGTATCAATCCAACTGAAATTTTTTTTTATATCCAGAAAATATCCGATCTCATCAAAAAGTACAAATCGCACGTTCGTCTGCAAAATGAAACTTAAGTAGAGAATAAAATAATAACAAGTTTAAGAAAATTTTGGGGGAACCGAGGCGTTTTATAGATCTCAGTTGTTAATGCTTACTAATCACGTGATAATATTTGGGTTCAGTGTCATTGTGTAAGGCATTATATAAGAGTGCATTTCTGAAGCACTTGCCTCAGTATTCGATCAACATCAACTTTTTTTTGTGAAGACACTTATTGCCACAAGCTGCCTATGCACTGCTTGATATATACGTACCTAGCTGGAGAGGCAAATCCGTTATGAAGCATACTGTAGTTGAAGACCAAACGATTGAATACCGTGGCCGGGTCTTAAATCTATATCAGTTCCAAAACTAAATAGAAATGACTTTATTCGGCCTTCCCATAAAACTCTGATAGATGGGCTACTTGTAGACATCCGTAGTTTCCAAACAGAGTCTTGGAGAAGTGCGATAGTTTGGTTGTCGCCATTTCCATTCGATGCTAAGTCAACTGGGTAATCTGACTGTATTTCAGTCTGCAAGGGTGATCGAGAAAATTGAGTAGATGAATCCCCCTTCGCAGCTACCGTTGCAGTAACCTCATCACTTCTTCCTCTCCATAATTCACAGCCTAGTGTGAGATCACTCTCATAAGAAAACACATTAAAATCAAACCGACTAGCAAATGTGGTACTAGTCGCCGATTTTACTGCATAAGCGGCAGACAGCTGGCCCATGATGGGATTTAAAGTGACAGTCATTGTGACAGGAATTTGGACAAATGGAGACGATGTTGTATATCTAAGTGCAGTGGAAACCCCTGCAGCCTTATTTGAAGCGCAATAGTAGATTTCACCGCCGGCTGAGAGCCAGCTTGGTTGGGGATCTGACAGGTATACACTGGAACTTGATCTTGAGTCGAGCCCGAAATTGTATAGCCCACGCAAACCTAAAAGCGTTTCATCGGAACCGTAAAGTAATTCCGTACACCAGCGACCCGGGTTATATTGATATTGCGTGAGGATCTATCGGATTAGTATAGAAAATGATCAACATTGATTTACTTACAGCTGAACCGTTCTTGATCTGATTTCCGGTCACTGCGGAGACGACAGCTTGACTAGTCGGTGTGAACTGTCGAACAAATAGCGCCTCGAGAAGATTACTCGGAAGATACAGCTTTCCGTAAAGCAAAGAATCTAGCAGTGTTCAGTTACCAAGAACTTTTTGTAGTAGTAGACACAACTTCTTACAGGGCACATCAACTCTCTGGCCTGCCTTCCATTCTTCTCTCATCCGTCCACGGTCACTTATATCAGGCATTTGAGGATGATGGTATCCGCACAAGACTTCGTTCAAATCGGCGCTTTCGGAAATGAGTCGATTAGCTGTCAGAACATTATTCGGAGTCGCGAAGTAATACGACAGATCACCATCGACTGCTCCCGATAGATTCCGAATACTGTATGAAGACGCGAATGATCCTGCCGACAGGGACGACACATTTAAGTTAAATCCTAAAGGGATCTGGAAATCAAGTAGATCTGACGGCAATGGTTAAATTAGATTTGCCGTATATGTTCCTGTAACAAACCTCGAGAATTCCGGGTCAGTTTCTCATATTGATTGTTGATGTCCCATCCGGAAGCTGTATTAAAGCTCTCGAGTATATGGTCCAGATATGAGTACATATTATCTATAAATTTACCAAAAGCATTATAATTTTATTAAATTATATAAACCTTATTATATTCAATATATGTATGACACTATAGTCTTTCACTCAAATTTCTTCAACTTCTACGACTGCTCCACACACCGCCACTTTGGGACATTAAAAAAATAATTAATCCCAGAAGAAAGTCAAAGAGTGAGCTAAGTTAACAACTGCAAGCTGGACCAGACTAAATTTAATTGATTTAAACCAAACCGAAACATTATTCGAAATGCCGAAGTCAAAAAGATCAAAGCTCAGTATGTTAAAAACTTTTCTCCATGTGCAGGAGTCGTATATTGCTAGATGAGAACTAATTATCTTAGTCACCTTGACTAAAACGCAGAAGAAAGGTCGCGAAGGAAAGGAGTCATTATACAATCAGATTCGAGATAATTTAGACATCTATAAATATGTGAGCTGAAGAGATACTTGAGAGACGGTTGAAGTGGAGTTGTCGCTGACTAATTAGGTATGGGTGTTTGATGTTGCGAACATGAGAAATTCATTTCTCAAGGACGTTCGTCGCGATTGGGCGGAGAGCAAGTATGATTACTAAATACATATAGACACAGAGCTGTGCTAACTCTGCAGAATTTTGTTTGGTCGAACGAAAGTCATGGCAAAAGCTTTGGGATTGACTCCCGAGGACGAGGCCCACGACGGTCTCTATAAGTTATCTAAATATATCAAGGGCGCAGTTGGACTATTAATGACCAACGAGTCACCGAACGATGTGCAAGATTATTTCGCCAAATTCACGAAATCCGATTTCCCTCGCGCTGGTCAAGAAGCTGCGGTAGACTTTACGTTACCTGCAGGTATAATCTATTCACGGGGCGGCCAGATTGCACCAGAAGATGACTTGCCATTACCGCATTCGCTCGAAAGTATGATGCGCGTGCAACTTGAGGTTCCCACGACACTGAAAAATGGCAAGATCATGATTGAAAGTGAATATGAGGTGTGTAGTGAGGGCGACGTCTTAGACGCTAAACAGACCCGTCTGTTAAAGCTATTTGGAATCGCATGCGCAGATTTTAAAGTCCGTCTCGTTGCTTACTGGACTGACGGAGAAGTTCATGTCGTTCAACGAAATAGCGAAGGCAACAGTGAAGAAGAGGATGAAGATGCCGATGACGATGGTAATGAATAATGGCATCCAATCTGATTAAAGGAGATATAGGTTATTGTAATTATTAGTTGGTCATGCAATAGAGTTATGTAGTACATCGAAATCAATATCGAGCCCGCTTGCTATATCTATCGTAGTCGTCACCATGGTCACGATCGCGCCCACTTCTACGTTCATCGTGCCGATCCGAATGTCGTTCGCGATGATCGTCAGACCGACGTTCATCAGACCTACGATTATCTCGGCCATCGCGTGTATCTCTATCGCGGTATTTATCATGCTTCCAGTCTCTGTTCCCACGAGCACTACCATATGCACGAGACTCGCTTCTGAATCTATCACCGCCATGTCCAGTAAAATCCCGACTACCACGGCCACCAAATTCACGATCTCCACCATAGCGGTCTTCAATACGATGCCCGTCATGACTCTGATTCGTTCGTCCCTGACCTTGCCTTCCAGCTCGCAAGAGACTGGCTTTCGTATAATGCCTTCCGCCCGCGCCGCCGCCGAGTCGTCGAGGTTTCCAAGTTTTAACAGTACGGCCTCGCTCAACATCGACCAGAATACGGCGGCCTTTGATCTGGGATCCATTCAAGTCGCTGTATGCTGCCTTCATATCTTTTTCGCGCGAGAACACGATAAACGCATAGCCTCTAGGTTTTGCCGTCTTTTTGTCTCGAACTATGCGGATCTGGAATTTTGTTAGGAGACATCAGCTATATAGCCATATATTGTTCTTCTTACTCGCTCAATCCTGCCAAATCGTCCGAACTCATTGTCCAAGTCTTTCTCGGTGGTATCATACGACAGACGGGCAACAAATAATGTCTGATATGGATCGCCCTTGACGAGCACATCCTGGTTTGGATCCCCTGAAACCATTAGGAACCTCATTATACTTTCGATGAAACACTTACAGTTCTTGATTCCTTGTTGTAATCGCTGAAGATGTTGCTCATTATGCAATTTCTTCTGCTTATCCGCTTTTTCAGCCGGTGTTTCCACAACTATATACTCCGGATCTGGTTTGTTCAGAGTCTCGAGATATCTTGCAACTCCAGAGATCCGTGAGGTGCTGCGTTCTCCAGGGGCAATGTCAGTCGGATGAAGATACCTAAGCGACGGTCGGGCGGCAAAAAGATCTATAAGTGGATGCGGTAGCTTGTCGGTCTGTTTATTAGTAATATTAAACAATCTATGCGCGAAATACGTACCATTTTGCGAATGATTAATTGTCTTCGTTTTATATGGAATATTGGTGTGGACAAGAGTAAGGTGCGGCAAGCAAGTGGTAACGAAGTTTTCCAAATTATATTCAAGTTGAATTAATACCTAATTTTAATCACAACGTATTAAAGTATACAATAACGAATATTATGTAATAAATATTATAGAGTACAACACCATATCGAATAAAAATACAATTTCAAGTCTTGTTACATATCAAATGTGCACATCCAGTCCGATACAATACAATGCCTTTCACCAACACAGATCCGATGATGACTAACCATCCAATAAATCCAGACCAACCTAGCCATATAAACCAATATCAATCTTATCAACCGTATTAACCAAACTAACCATTCAGAACATCTTAAATGTACGGTTCTTCAGCCTCAAGCTCATCACTAACAATCAACTCATCATCAGCAGCCTGTCCAGTTATATCTTCCTTTGGATACAAATGCTTCGCCAATACCTTGTTCATCGTAAACATATGAACTTTGTCTCCAAATACTGGGCTCATTTTATCGTCGCATAGAATCTCACGTCGGTCACTTGGATTCTGCAGATTATGCTCCTTGATATAACTCCACAGCGCCTTGACACATTCCGGTCTAGATAGCTATTATTCACTGTTAAAAAATCAATTCCACCTTATAGAATTTCTCATTGGAAAACTTGCCTCCGTTTCCCCAAGAAGCTGGGCGAGCTGCGGACTCAAAAGCATTCGGGCATTGAACGGATTGTTTCGATTGATCTTCCTCATCTTCTCCTCCCCATCTGCCAATGAAGAAGTAGCTCTCTTTCTTTTAGATTTGTTCGATCTAGACTCATGTGCTAATCTTGAAGGATTGGAGTTTAATTCCCGATGCAGTTTTGCGGTTAGTTCTTCGTCTGAAAGCTTTCTCGGTCCCCCAGATTTGCTCATTGCGTGCAGGTCCTCATTCTTCACTAGCGATTTAGCGGATTGCTGTTTTTCCTGTTCAAGACGGTCTTGAAGTGCATTGAACCTTTGCACGACCAGCGTGTCGATTTCTTTCTAACCCGAGTTAGTTCTCGCCAATTTTGTGATATTTGTAGAATTACTTTGTAGCCGCTCAGATCAACATCGAAGATCCCTTGAATACCATTACGAACTCGACGCGCAGTGATTTGCTCCAGGTTCGATGCCGATAATATCGCCTATTGGAAGTTAAAACATACGAAATTCTCGTTTAGTATCACTGATAAGCATACATCTACCATATTCTTGTAAACTTGGGGATTGAACGGTTCCGGCGGCGCAGACGGCATTGGATCTGATATTAAACTCGGTAGATTCTTTCAAATAATCTAGCACTGTTGAATGAATATATAACGATAGAGGTTTTAGATCAGGTAGAAGCCAGAATCCAGTATATATTATATCTGAATAAAATTGACGACTACTTCGATCCAAATCTGGATGCATGTAAACACTAAGAGCCGCCAGTAGTCTTCATGCCGATGCGGCAACAGATCTACTTTTGCAAATACTTCTACAATGCAAACGCAGTTTCAAGTATTTCTAATATATAAGCTAAAATACTACATTCACTAAAGTACATTATTGAGGTCCGCTAACTAAATGAAATATGCTCTCCTGCAAATCTTCAGACGTATAATAATTTGCCCGTCGAACATCTTCAGTCTGCAATTCCCGGTCGCCTAGCACTATTTCCAGGTCTCGAGCCTGGCTGCCGATCCAGCTGTTGATGAACCGGCAAGGGTCATTGGCCATGCGAGTGAAGAAATCTCGACGTAGCTTGGAGTTTGCTAGCTCTTGGATTGTTAGGCCAATCTGCTCGTCCAGTCCAAGAATCTCGTCTTGACTCGAGTACCAGTTTGCCAGCACATTTTGCAATTGCTGTCGTTGTGGACTATCCACTTCGACAGTAACGTCATACGTAAACTCGGGCGTATTTTCAGGCACCTCTTTGTCCACCTTAATATCATACTCAAACACAATTGGGTCCAGAGGAAGCAAATGCGGCACAACCATATCAATCAACTGTGCAAACGTCAAACGATCCTGATTGTTGAATGCTGCTCGTAAAGTGTCATCAAGATTTACGATCCGCTTTTCGTCGCGATCCTGCAGATTGTGGAACTTGATGTACTGCCATAAACCTAGCACAACATCTTGCCGTGTCTGCTCTTTGAGCCCCCCTAGAATATGCGATAGTGTAGAACTCAATTTGAATCGCTCAGGCTGCGTAGCAAGATACAGTGAGATCCGAGCAGTTACATTCGAGTCTCCTTTGCGTTTGATATACACGCTATCGGAAGGGAGAGGTGGCGGCATTCCAGGCTTGGCCTGGCTATTCCAAATCACCGCGTTCCCTTCAGGATATAACTCATTTGAGCGGCTCAATTCTACGGAGATGCTCTGGAAAAAGGTGGTAAATAGTCGTCGATTTGGATCGTCAGTCAAGCTGTTGTTGATGGTATGATTGCCCGGTTCTTCGACTAACTTTCCTTCCATACGTAAAATCCACGAGGGAATTGCGCCTATATCAAAATCAAAAGCGTTTTCATCGATTCGATCGACAGTTTGCCACGGCTGATCGACCGGAGTAGTCGAGACTGATATTCTCAGTGTTTGTCGTTCCTAGGTAGTTTAGTCTCTGCAGCCCATGTCACATCGAACAATCAACACACCTTTGAGCCCTTGGCTAACATGTCCTCAATATCCAATCGCTTTCTACTAATTGTAGTATCTATAGTTTGTTCCAAATCACGTAAATCCCGATACAACTTTGCATCCGGAACCAATGCTTCGACCTTAGGAGGAATATTTCGCTCCAAGGGGCGCCGAAGAAAGCGTTTCTCCATTTGAGCTTGTGCCTGCGCCTGCGCCTGCGCTTGAGCTTGAGCTTGAGCTTGTGCCTGAGCTTGTTGAGCTTGAATATGAGGTGGAAGAGACTGCTGTGTCGGCAAATTAGGATGAACAGGATGGCGAGCTGCTTGATTCTGCTTCCGATGCGGACGGGGTCGTTGTGCGGCCATTTGCGTCGGTGTGTTGTAATAGCTCATTTCGAGTGAATTATAATAATGCAACAACTAATGTCTTCACGCACAATTATAGAGGTATATGATTCTGCAGCTAACCAATATTCACTAAATCTATTAGAGTAAACATCAGCAACTCCAAATCCTAGAGCAGTAACATGCATTATGCACGTGATACAGGGAGTGATATCATGTGTACGGATCGAATTAGTAGAGACGACGACATCAAATGTAGAGATCATTACTCGAGTGAAATGTGGTAATATTTGCTCTATTCGACGACAGTATTTAACGAAGGTTTAAATTAGATTGAAATTTAAAGCAAAATGACAGAAGTATCGCTCTTGGACCAGGCGTCGTTGGCCCTGAAAGCAGATAATCCTGCAAAGGCTGAGCGGATCTATAAAGAGATTCTAGCTCAATCCAGCGGATCAAATGAGAAAGTGATTGGTGAACAAGAGCAAGCACTTCAAGATTTGGGTATCTTATTTCGTGATCAAAGGTAAAAATTGCCAAGATATTTTTAATACTGGTTTTTGTTTGTTGAGTTTGTATATATGTATACTAAACTTGATTCTAGGAGAACCAGAGAACTTGAGGAACTAGTTCGATCATCTAGAACAATCATGTCTGGGTTAGCGAAGTCTAAAGTGGCTAAAATAAGTAAGTTGATTTAACTTGGTTGATTGTGCCTGATCAATCGGCTTTTGATTTCGAGAGTTGATGCTGACGGGCTAGTACGTACATTGATCGACTTGTTTACCACCATCCCGGACACAATTGATATTCAGATCTCAGTCACAAAAGATTGCATCGAATGGGCAATCTCGGAGAGAAGAAATTTTTTGCGTCAGAGCTTGGAAACTCGTTTAGTGTCGCTCTATATCGAGCGTGGCGCGTATTACGATGCTCTGAATCTTATAAACACGCTCTTGAAAGAACTTAAGCGTTTAGATGACAAGATGGTGCTTGTTGAAGTTCAGTTGTTTGAGAGTCGAGTTTATCATGCTTTGCGAAACATCCCGAAAAGTCGGGCGGCCTTAACCAGTGCTAGAACGAGTGCTAATGCTATCTATTGGTGAGGACTGACGCCAGCCAATTTTGTTCTTACGGCTGACTCATTTTAGTCCTACTTTGATGCAAGCTAGTTTGGATATGCAGAGTGGAATTCTTCATGCGGAAGATAAGGATTACAAGACTGCGTGAGTGGGCATAGCTTTACTAATTTGATACATTGTACTGACGTGGTAGCTATTCGTATTTTCTAGAAGCGTTCGACGGATTTTCGGGTCAAGATGACTCGCGCGCGATTTCCGTGTTGAAGTATATGCTATTGTGCAAGATCATGCTGAATCTGACCGATGATGTTCATAGTAAGCTATTTACTTCCAGTCGCGCTCTTAGTAATACTAACGTTTTAGCTTTGCTTAACGGCAAGATGGCACAGAAATATGCTGGTCGAGAAATTGAAGCCATGCGCGCGGTTGCATCAGCTCATTCGAACCGCAGTTTGCGCGAGTTTGAAGTAGCTTTAGAGACGTATAAAATGGAGCTGTCATCTGATCCTATCATTCGATCACATTTTTCGGCTCTTTACGATACATTACTAGAGCAGAATCTTGTGCGAGTAATTGAGCCGTTTTCGTGTGTAGAAATTTCGCACGTCGCTGAAGTGGTAGGATTGGATACTCGTCAGGTAGAAGGTAAGCTAAGTCAGATGATTCTTGATAAGGTGTTTTATGGAGTGCTCGACCAAGGAAATGGGTGGTTAATTGTGTTTGACGAGCCTCGAAAGGACGCGACATATGATGCAGCTTTAGACACGATCAAGCACATGACGACGGTCGTTGATCTTTTGTATGAGAAGGCGTCGAAGTTGAATTAAAGTACTGATTGTACTACTATGCGCCCCCCGAATGCATGGCAAATTTCTCATAATATGTTACCAAAAATACAATAAACTACCTACTAATAACACATAACCATCTCGGCATAACATCCAACCATACACTAGTACCTCTCGACGGATGACCAAGGTGTCTGAGAAATAAGGGTTGGGGTTTTAACAGTAGTGGGCCAGGATCATTGTTAGCGACGACGGCCAGTTCTTACCTTCTCTTCTTATCTTTTGGACACTTTTGCAGGCGAATACTGACGCAATTCTCGCAATTACCATTGGATTCGCTGATATATTAGTTAAATTAACAAATTCTTTCATGTCTTCGCCAACAGAGCCCCGTCCAAAGCACCGGGTGAGTGTTTCTGTAGCCTGTTCTATGCGGTCGACGGACGCGCGAGAAGTCAGTCAGTCTCGCATGAATGTCTGCGATTTGGACGTCATGCTCCGGTTGGCTACGATTTCAGATTGGTTTTTGCTTAAAAAGACTTGTCGATAACGCTGCTGATGCGTCAGTTGACCCGCAGATTGTGCTTTTTTCTTTAGGTTTCTGTATGTTAATTCAGACTAACGATCATCGCCAGCGCACGCCAACGGGCTTCACTCCAAAAGAGATCAAGAACATCGAGGCTTCGATTCCTGCAGATTCTCGTGCGGTATGGGAGAAATTTGGTGCTTCCGAGTTTAATGATAAGGAGGAGTTTCAGGTATGCATTCTTTACGTATTCTTGGTTGTCGTTTTGATTTGGCCGCGTCTGTGGATCTGCTGATCGATCTGCGCCGATCTGTTCAAATTTGCCTCAATTTGCATCCATTAAATGCAATTTTAATGATATGGATTCTTTTATAATGGATATTTTTCTTGGCTAGAATGCGATTTGAGCTGATTTATTTTTATGCTGGCAATCTTGTCAAGAAAATCTGCTTAGTAGCCTCCTATCTGCGACGGCCTGATCCTTACACATTACCAACTGGAGGATCTGACCTGCATCACAGGATGGGTCGGATTGCGAGCCGCTTTCTGACTTGCCAGAGTATTGACGTCCCTCGGTCTCTACACTAGGCAACTGTATAGTCGGTTCTGATACATTTTCACCATCGCATCCGCCTTTTTCCGGTCTCCGGATCCGAAGCTTGCCTTGTCTGATCGCAGACATTTCATGCCCAAGATCCTGCTCTCGGCCGTTTTCGTCGGCTTTTCTCTCCCTGATTAGTCTTTCCTTCCTTTTACGTTTCTTTTTCCTTCTTCCCAGCTCCCCAACCCTGATGCGACTGCACTCTAGAATCGTGGCGCTCGTCCAATTGAGAAGTGGCGTATGCTATTTATGCTGTTATGCGTGTTCTCGGATGTGACGTCACAACCTGATTCTGCTTCGATTTGATGGTTTGGATTGATCTGACTGGTTTTTCATAATTTATTCGCCCAAAAAAGCTTTGTGCAAGAATAGCTGGGTCTTGAACCAACGGAATAACGAAATAATGGGGCAAGCAGATCATCCAAATTCCGATGCTGCCAAATCTGAACTGAAATTTTGAATCTAAACGTACAGATCTAACTTTCTTTAGCGCGATTTCGTTCGCCATGTCGAGACGACTCTGGCTCGTTCCATGTACAACTGCGATGATCTCGCTGCGTATCAGGCCTCTTCCCAGGCCATTCGTGATCGTCTCATTGTTGCCTGGAACAAGACGCAACAAAGACACACGACCAAGGATCAGAAGCGAGTTTATTATCTTTCCTTGGAGTTTTTGATGGGCCGGGCTATGGACAATGCCATGCTCAATGCTGGCATCAAGGATATTGCTAAAGGTAATTTATAGCCGACCAAAAATCCATGAAACTAATTTTTCTTTCTAGAGGGTGTAAGCGATCTTGGTTTCAAGCTTGAAGACTTACTTGAACAGGAGCCAGATGCTGCACTTGGCAATGGTGGCCTCGGCCGCCTAGCTGCATGCTTTATCGACTCCATTGCAACCACCAACTATCCTGGCTGGGGCTACGGTTTGCGATACCAGTACGGTATTTTTAAGCAGCGTATTGTCGACGGATATCAGGTTGAATCGCCTGACTACTGGCTAACATTTTCAAACCCTTGGGAAATTCCCAGATATGAAATCGCCATCGATGTTATGTTCTACGGTTACACCCGCAAGTATACCAATGACGACGGCAAGGTTATTCACGTCTGGGAAGGTGGAGAACAGGTCCAGGCCGTGGCTTACGATGTTCCTGTTCCCGGCTATGGTACTGAGAATACTAACAATCTCCGTCTTTGGGCTAGTAAGCCGACTCGTGAGTTTGATTTCGAAAAGTTCAACGCAGGTGACTACGAGAGCTCTGTGCGAGATCAGCAAAAGGCAGAAACCATCTCGGCCGTACTATACCCTAACGATAATTTTTACAGCGGCAAGGAGCTCCGTTTGAAGCAGCAGTACTTTTGGGTCGCCGCTTCGTTGAATGATATCGTTCGTCGTTTCAAGAAGTCTCATCGTCCTTGGACCGATTTCCCTGACCATGTCGCTATCCAGCTTAATGATACTCATCCCACTATTGCCGTGGTTGAGCTTCAGCGTATTCTGGTCGATATGGAAGGCGTCGAATGGGATGTCGCTTGGAAGATCGTCAGTTCGACGTTTGGTTATACGAATCATACTGTTCTTCCTGAAGCTTTGGAGAAGTGGCCGGTTCCTCTTTTCCAAAATTTGCTTCCCCGTCATATGGAGATCATCTACGAAATCAATTTGTACTTCCTTCAGCGGGTCGAAAAGCTTTTCCCCAAAGACCGTGACATTTTGAGTCGTGTGTCCATTATAGAGGAGTCTTCTCCACAGCAAATTCGTATGGCTTATCTTGCGATTATTGGTTCGCATAAGGTAAATGGCGTCGCAGAACTTCACTCCGAGTTAATCAAAACTACCATTTTCAAGGACTTTGTCGCTATTTACGGTCCTGACAAGTTCATGAATGTTACTAATGGTATCACGCCCCGTCGTTGGCTGCACCAGGCCAATCCCAAGCTTTCGCAGCTCATTGCGTCCAAGGTAGGAAACTATGAGTTTTTGAAGGACCTCAATTTATTGAGAAAGATCGAACCATTTGCAAATGATCCTGAATTCCAAAAGCAGTGGACTGAGATAAAGACGGCAAATAAGGCTCGTCTGGCTGCTCATATCAAAAAGTATAATGGCATTGATGTTAACGTAGACGCTCTTTTTGATATCCAAGTCAAACGAATCCACGAGTACAAGCGCCAGCAGATGAACATCTTTGCAGTTATTCACCGCTATTTGTCCATCAAGGCTATGAGCCCGGCGGAGAAGAAGGAAGTCACTCCACGCGTCTGCATCTTTGGCGGAAAGAGTGCTCCTGGATACTATATGGCTAAGACGATCATCAAGCTCATCAATGCAGTTAGCGAGGTCGTCAATAATGATGCAGATGTTGGCGATTTACTTAAGGTCGTCTTTATTGCCGATTATAACGTGTCCAAGGCAGAGATTATCATTCCTGCGTCTGACATCTCGCAACATATTTCCACCGCTGGAACTGAGGCTTCGGGTACGAGCAACATGAAGTTCGTTCTTAATGGCGGTTTAATCATCGGTACTGTCGATGGTGCTAATATTGAAATCACCCGTGAGGTCGGCGACAACAATATCTTTTTGTTTGGTCATCTTGCCGAGTCTGTCGATGATCTTCGTCATAAACATAAGTTTTCTGATGTACCTATGGATCCTAATCTTAAGATTGTTATTGATGAGATTGAGAGCGGTACGTTTGGAGATCAGAATATTTACGGCAGCCTGATCTACTCTGTTACTGGTAACAGAGACTTCTATCTCGTCAACGACGATTTTCAGTCGTATTTGGATGCCCAGAAACTGGTTGATAAAGATTTCAAGGACAAGGCTGCTTGGGCTGCTCGTAGTATAACTGCGGTTGCAAATATGGGATTCTTTTCGTCCGATCGAGCCATCGACGAATATGCTGAGTCGATCTGGAACATCGAGCCTGTTGCTTGAGTATGAGTGCTTAGATTTTCTTTTTCTTTTTCTTTTTCTCTTTATTTTTATTCGTTTTTTCGATTTGTTTGAGATGCTTTTGTATGTCCAAAAGATTCAAGAAGATTGTTCCGTCTTGGTACGGCAGTAAGTTGTAAGAGTTTCTAATTCACGTGACACAATGAGTATTTGACGCGTCTAAGCGCGTCGAATATAACCATGCAGGGACGTAGCAAAAATTCGCTGGAAGCTTGTGTATCTTTGAGTAGAAGTGAATTTAACGACTGCTATCACTGAAAAGCAGTCTGAGAGAGATTTAAACCGTGTTGTGGCTGTCTTGATAAACTGTCTTTAAGCGACAACTCCGGAAAGCATTCACATTTCGACGCGACAGAGCGAGTTTGCTTTCACTATACGGACACCTGCTTGCTCAACCGATTGCCGACCGGAAGCAATGACTAGACTAGAATTCAATAAATCGCTTGCTCCGCGGGCTGGGAAACCTATTGCGATCAGTGAATTGCTCAGGAGATTAGAGGTTTGTTTCTGGTTTGAGTGGTAGACCCACTAAGATTCGATCTGATATTGAATAGTCTGTCCATGGAGAATTGCAACGGTTCGATCAAGGAGATGTTGATCTTACGACGTTGGAGAAGGTTGCAAAAGAGTTGATTTCTAATAACTTGATCAAACATAAAGATAAAGGTGTCAGAGCGTACACAGCCAGTTGTCTGGCAGATGTATTAAGACTGTTTGCTCCTGATGCTCCGTATACTGTTGGACAACTTCAGGTTTGTTGCAAAGACGAGATACCGAGGGAGTGAAAGCTAATTAGTAGATTATTTTCCACCATTTTGTATCACAATTGAAGGAACTAGCTGATAATGAATCTCCTTATTTCGCGCAGTACTATTACTTACTGGAGAGTTTGTCTCAGGTCAAAAGCGTCGTCCTTGTTGCCGATCTTCCTAACGGAGAAGCAATAATGTCGGAACTGTTTCAAATGTTTTTTGACATGGCAAAGTATGTGTATTTTATTTATTGTTTCCTGTTGATATACTCATCAATACTAGACCCGAAGGACTCAAGAACCTTGAATTCCATATGACTGAGATTCTGGTTCAGCTGATTGAAGAATCTCCAACGATTCCTCGCGATGTTGTGACAATGATTCTTGCTCAATTTCTACGAACTGCAGTGAGTCTCCATCAAAGTAGTGTGCCAAATCAAAATCAGTCCGTGCGGTCAAAAGTCCAGACTAGATTAACACAGCAAATTCCTCCAGCATACAGCATGGCCAAAACAATCTGTATAAACTGCAGCGACCGGATGGCTCGCCAAGTTTCGCAGTATTTTACAGATGTAATATATGATATGTCTACAAAAACTTCTTCCGAAGAGGTTTCTGAAACTGATCTGACTGAGCTGCGGAAGGCTCATAGCTTGATTGTTGAAATCTGGAAGGCGTCCCCTGACGTGTTATTAACTGTAATTCCTCATCTGGAACAAGAAATCTTTCTCGAAAACGTCGATATGCGATTAATAGCCACTCAAACAATCGGCCTAATTGCGGGTGAAATTCCTGGACGAGTTAATTTCATTTCTAGTCATCCATCGTGCTGGGAAGCTTGGCTCGGCCGGCAAAATGACAAAAGTTTTGCTGTGCGAGCCCAATGGGCTCAAGGATGCGCATTCATCATCGGTAACCGCTTGGATGTCGTCAAGGGTACTGTCGAAGGACTAGGACGCAGTCTTGTAGATATCGACGACCGTGTTCGATTAGCGGCGTGTAGGGCTATTGGCGATTTAGATTACAAGACTATCGTGCTGAAATTTAAGAGCGAGCAGGTTCTTAAAAATTTGGCCGAACGCGTGCGCGATTTAAAAACAAATGTTCGAACGGAAGCCATTAGCGTTCTTGGCAATTTATATGATTTAGCATACGATGACATTGCCGCTAATGACGAAGAAATTATTCGGATTCTTGGCTGGATTCCTTCCCGAATATTTGAGCTGATATATGTGAATTCGCCAGAAATGAATTTGCTCATGGATCTCTGCATTCATGAGAAGCTAATGCCCTTTGATATAGATGATAAGCGTCGTGTGACTCGAATGTTGACTGTCGTCAGATATTTAGATGAGAAACTGAGGAAAGTGTTCAAGCTCATGGCTAATCGCCAGAAGGGTTTGTCGAATATCCTCAACTTATTTGTCCAACTTTGTGAAAAATATAATGGCGGTGTCTGTGACGATCCTGAGGGACCAATTCGGACCAAGCTGGATCAGACGGTGAAATGTCTAGCTGATATGCTTCCAGATCCCATCAAGATCGAGACAACTTTGAACAAATTCGTTGATCGCAACGATCGCCGAATGTATAAACTGATTCGAGATTGTATTTCGTCCGAATCTGAATACAAAATAGTTTATAAAGCAATCAGCGAGTTCAAATCTAAGGCAGAGCAAATCGCTGGTCTTGAGTCATTCGTTGTGATTCTGTATCGAAGTAGTCCGATCTGGTATAGTCGAAGCAATATGGCCAACATCATCGCAATTTCAAAAGACTCGGGTAGTGATGGGTTGTTGCTGACTGCTCGAGAGCTGCTAAAAGATGTCTCTGAGTCGATGCCAGCCGTTCTAAAAGTCCATATTCGTGACTTAATTCAAGAGATTCAGACGAGCACCCCTGGGGGTTCTGGAAACGTCAACACGCTTAAAGCTTGCGCAGAATACGCAAAATCATATCCAGATGACCTGAAAGTTGACAAGCCATTTATTGATTCGCTCTTGACGCTTGCGACTAAGGGGGACGCGACAGAAGCTAAATACGCCGTGATTGTGCTGATGCAGACTAAGCGGAAAATCGCTTATGCCCGCGAACTGCTCGGAGTCTATTTGCCGCTTTCTGTAAAAAGTGAAGACGTTCTAGCTCATCTCGCTGGCCTAGCTTCCTTAGTCTTATGGATGCCTGGACTCGTCGAGCCGGAAATCGATCGATTAACGGCGATATTAATCAAGGAGGTTTTACTCCAAAATCGAATTAAACACTCTCCAGAAGATAAAACTTGGGTTGATGACCTCAGGCTGGATCAGTGGACTAAATCAAAGGTGCTCGCTCTTCAAATTCTTGTCAATCGTGTTCGAGCTGCCAAAGACGCTGAATTAGCAGACGAGATTGCACAGCCAGTTTTGAAACTATTGATATCATTGATCACTAATGGAGGAGAAATGTCAAGAAGTAAGGATACTCCTGCGTATACCCAATCCCGGTTACGGCTGTGCGGAGGACTATATTTACTGAAACTTGCAAAGCTCAGCCGTTATGAGCGAATGATTCAGGCAAAGGATATCAATTCTATGGGTTTACTAGTTCAGGATAAAGAGTTCCAGGTCCGGTCAGATTTCGTGGATAAATTGAAAAAATATCTGTCAAGAAATCTACTTGCTGAAAGATATATGCCACTGGTCTTTCTAATGGCATATGAACCTGAAGAGGAGTCTAAACAGGAAGTAGCTATGTGGATTCGAGCACGCACGGCAAAGCTTCGTGAGTTTGATCTGCCAAGGGAGTATGACTATTGTGCTAATTACACGTAATTAGAGCAGCTTAAGAAAACCGAAATGGAGCGGAATTTCGCTCGACTACTGCATTTACTAGCACATCATCCCGATTTTGGAACGTCAGTAGAAGATATGCTTGATTTCACGCAGTATATTCTGTATTACTTGAATTCCGTTGCTACGATACAAAATGTGTCGTTGATTTTTTATTTTGCACAGCGAGTAAAGCAAGTCCGAGATGCAGTTAGCCCTAATGATAGCGAGGTAGGAATGTGACGTGACTTCAAGAAATTTGTTACTAATAATGTGGATGACTAGAAATTGTATTACATGTCTGATTTGGGCCAAGCAGTGATAAGAAGATATGTAGATGCACATGGATGGTCAATACAAACGTGGCCTGGTCGAGCGCCACTTCCAGGAGATTTGTTCAAAGCAATACAGTCATCCAAAGACGCGCAGGAAATTGCGCGAACCGTGTATTTACAAGACGGTATAGCAGAGAAACTTTCTGGCTTGATCAAGACTCGAGCAGCATCTCGACCTGCCAAAACCGCCAATCCAACAAACGAGGGTGTGGAGGAGAGCTTAACAATGAATACTGAAATAGATAAGAAAGGAGTTAACAGGAAAAGCCAGAATTCGAAAAGGAAAAGTGTCGGAGACAGAGGTTCGAGCAAGAAAAAACGGGTTGCTGCGTCTGACGATGAATACGAAGATTAGAGGGCTGCTAATAGCTGACTGTTAATTGCTTAATTGAGCTGAAGTGGAGGATTGCAGGGAAAGCGGATTAAAAGGCCAACGGAGGAATACCAGCTAATAAGAAGACTTGCTACGATTGCTAATCTATAGCGGACGCGTTCAATAGCCAACAAGATTCTGTTGACAGATTTCCTATTTCAGTCTGATCAAGAGGGTCCGCAGTCCGGAATAGCCCCAAAGACCGGCGGGTCGGGCTCTGCTGCGGCTTAGCCGAGATTCACTATCATCGAAGGTACCGAAAAAGATTGGCTCGTTCTGGTCCTTCTCATAATTTCTCGGAACTTCTGTTTATCTGTTTTTCTATAAATCAGCTTGGATATCCACTCAATTAATCGCAGAATAATTTATACTGCGTTCTTGAATTAATTTTGAAAATGGTCCAGTAAGTGTACGACGTGTTTAGAATACGCCAGCGCAAGAGAGAATTAAGCATAATGAGAGCTCTGTTTTCGTTATCTAATTCACTTGGGACCGTTCTGAGACGTTCATCCAACTTAGGTCGGCAGGCCATAGCTAATTCGCGACAATTAAATAGAAAAGTGCTTCTTCTTGGCTCTGGTTTTGTGGCTAAGCCAACCGTCGAAATTCTTGCGGCCCGTCCCGATACGCAGGTCACGGTCGGTATGTAAAATGGGATATTTTTGAAATTGATGTAAGAAATGGCAGAGTTTTAACTAAATCACTAGCTTGCCGAACTCTTGAAAAGGCCAAGGAGCTTGCAGGCGATTCTGCAAGCACTAATGCTATTTCGTTGGACGTCACTGATCCTGCTGCTCTTGACGCTGCAATCAAGAATTGTGACCTTGTTATCTCGTACGTGATGAGTATTATGGTTTTGAAGAAAGTTATCTCACTAACCGCAAAACTGAAAAATAGGTTAATTCCGTATATCTATCATGCTACTGTTGCAAAGGCTGCAATCGTCAATGGTAAAAACACTTTGACGACGAGTTATATTTCGCCTGCTATCCAGGCCTTAGATGAAGAGTAAGTTAGATGCTCATCATAGAGGATTCCGCTAACAATCTTAGTGCCAAGAAAGCTGGTGTTGTTGTTTTTAACGAGATCGGTCTTGATCCTGGCATCGATCATCTGTACGCCGTCAAGGCTATTGACGAGATTCACCAACAAGGCGGCAAAGTGACTAGCTTTTTGTCGTACTGTGGAGGCTTGCCAGCGCCGGAGGACTCGGATAATCCTCTCGGATATAAATTTTCGTGGTCTTCCCGCGGTGTATTGTTGGCGCTCCGTAACACTGCCCGATTTTATTTGGATGGCAAAACGGTCGAGATTCCTGGACCTGAATTGATGAAGTCGGCAAAGCCTTATTTCGTGTATCCTGGCTACTCGTTCCTTGCATACGGAAACCGGGATTCGACTGGCTTCAGAGAACTATACAAGATTCCCGAGGCTCAAACCGTTATTCGAGGAACATTGCGATATCAGGGATTCACAGACTTTGTGCTTGTACTGGTTGATATTGGTATGCTTGATGATTCCGAGAAGGACTACTTCAAGAGTGCGATTCCTTGGAAGGAGGCCTTTGCACAGCACATTGGAGCCAAATCATCTTCCGAGACAGATCTATTGGCTGCGATTGAAAGCAAGGCGACATTTTCTTCCGAAGAGGAGAAGACGCGGATCATTAAGGGGATGCGTTGGCTCGGGCTTTTCTCGGACAAGCCGATCACACCGAAGGGTAATGCACTTGATACACTCTGCGCGACGTTAGAGGAGCTGATGCAGTACGAACCCGGCGAACGTGACTTTGTTATTTTGCAGCACAAGTTTGGTATCACTTGGCCTGATGGCTCAACTGAGACGCGAACTTCAACGTTGGCCGATTACGGCGACCCTAAAGGATACTCGTCAATGGCACGACTTGTGGGAACGCCATGTGCAGTTGCGGCCGAGCTGATCCTGGATGGCTATTTCAAACAAACTGGTGTTGTTGCTCCGTATTCGCCTGAGATTTGCGATCCTCTTCGTAATATTTTGAAAGAAAAGTACAATATTTATCTGAAAGAGAAGACCATTGCTTGATTTAGCTAGAAATGTATTTTTTATTTAAGTTTTATTTTTTTCGGTTTCTGAATCGCTCCCGATTTCAAAGTAGACTTTTTAGACAAACTGAAGCCGAGTTTGATCGGCTTCTCGTCAATACGTAGTAGTTCTTTCGGTGCCGACTCTTGTTCGGGGTGTTTCGACTTTTTTGATTCGCTTTCGACGATGGCGCGTTTAATTTGTCGCTGAAGATCTTTTTCGGTCTGTTGCAAGTCATCTTGACCGTATCTATCTCTTTTGGCAGCCAGCTCTCGCCGTTTTAGAGCTTCCGGCGAGTTATCGATATATGCTACTGTGTATCCGCCCTCACGACTGCTGGTGTCTTCTTCGACTCTGCAGACGCCTTCGTCTCCCAGCATTTTGACAAACTGTGAGAGTGTCGCGTATTTCGTAGCATTCATATGAATATGGTTTCGGTCGTGGATGTATTCCTGGTAGAACTTATTTGCGTTTATGGGCTTTTCTCCGTGCGATGACCTCAACAATGAGACAAAATCCCGTCGAAACTGCGCTGAGAAGTCTGCAATTTTGGCTCCCGTGTTCTCGCCAACCAATAACATTTGACGGACGTGAGATTCTGACTGCGTGTGGCATTTGAATCCATTTTCGTCCCGACATTGCTTTTCGCATACTTGACAGTACCAACGAAGACGTTGAAGTCCTTTGGCTTTCATCTTGTTCGCGATGTATTTGGGTGTTCCGACTTCTGCTCGACCCATTTGTACTTATTTAGCTCTTAATGCTCTAACAGCTGTTCTATCTGGTATAGTGTATAGTTTCAGAATAGAGTGTGTTATAGAGCACGAGTAGATCAAGAAGTGGCGAAGAGACAGTTGGGAGTTGCTTTCAAGTCACAAATTAATCTCCCTTTCCTTCAACTAACAAACTATCATTATTCTATCAATGATTATATCATGAAAGTAGAATTGCCATATTACAAAAGGTGCGAAGTCCAGATACTAATAGAACCGGTCCAACTCTGGTATTTCTAGCGCATTTCTGTTGTTTCTGCGTAATCGGGTACTTAATTGATTTCACTGCTTAAATTTCTGACTATTGTTCTTCTACGATTTTGTCATAATATGGTGTTCTTTAATCGGCACATTTATGTTCGTATAACAGTGTCAACAATTCATTGTCGAACGTTTGCACAAGATACCAGCATGAATAGAGTTAAAGGCCCAATTAGTTAGTATGCCAATTATTTGGTTGTCTTGACAGTGACCCGTTATCCTGTACCCCAAATAAATATCACTCAATTCTCTCATATTAGAAAGGTACAAATCAGCCAGATCTGAAATTAAACTAGATAGCTTTAGGCTGAGCCAATATTTGCACTTTGACCCATTATTATTTAGATATAGTCAAACTCTGAGACTAACAGTTCTACTTCGGCACTTGTTCATAACGGATCATATTTCACCATCTTGGCACAGCCTTACTGTAATAATCCCTAAAGGACTTATTAGTCCATTTTTATCTGGCGCAAAGGAGTCGGATTTACAAATTCGCCGCAGATTCTGGCTGCAGTCTCTATCTGCATCTATTTCGGTCACCGCCTAACTTCCATTCCGATGGTAGTTTTCAATACATGAATCGACTTTCTGGCTGACTCGTTAGGGACCATTCCGAAGCCTTGAGACTTTTCAGGAATAATGACATGCTACTCAAGAGCTAAGCGACTTCATGCAGCAGTAGTCGTGGCCAGAAGGAGAGTGTAACTTCATTAAAAATATCTTCATCAGAAGTATCCTGTTAGAAGTATCTCCAACTGGCGAGCCACTCCTGTCAAATTACAATTTAAAGAATTGTCGCAGATCACTACAATCGGCAAACTG
This sequence comes from [Lipomyces] oligophaga, assembly GCF_038497815.1. Lineage (NCBI taxonomy): Eukaryota > Fungi > Ascomycota > Lipomycetes > Lipomycetales > Lipomycetaceae > Lipomyces > [Lipomyces] oligophaga. The sequence goes on along the minus strand of NW_027117786.1, from coordinate 1,212,262 downwards.
TCTTGCAAATCTAACACTAATTAGCTTCGTCTTAAGAAACTCTGCACAATTCATACAGAAGCTTGATTAATACAATCTCGTCTGAAATTCATATTAACTATCATAAGCATGACACCACCGATATATTAACCCATGAGGTTGTCCCAGCAATTATTCCCGTGATCATCTCTGGTCTCTCAAATCCAAATCTACATTTCTCCACTTCTACATATACCAATCCGCATGGAAGAAAAGCAAAACACCAATGACAGACGAGTTCAACAAGAAAACTGAATCGTTTCTAAACTGGCTACAGACAATTCCCGGAGTTAGCATCTCGGATCAGATCAAAGTCGAGGACCTAAGAGCTGTGCAACAAGGCCGTGGGCTCATTTCAACACGAGATGTTGCCATTGACACGGTTTTATTTCGGATTCCCCGAAAGCTGATTTTGACGGTTGAAAGCACACGGATCTGTGAAAAAATTCCGGAGATTAGCGATCTCGATCCTTGGCTGGCACTCATAGTTGCGTTAATGATTGAAAATCGAGCAACCAGTAGATGGAAGCCGTACTTTGAAGTGCTACCGACTACTTTCGCGACACCTATGTTTTGGACTGCAGAAGAGCTCAAAGAACTTGAAGGTACCACAGTAGTCGAGCAGCTGGGTAAAGAAGAAGCAGAGAACTCGTATATCCAACATATTGTGCCGTTGCTGGAGAAGTATCCCGAAGTGTTTCAAACTGTTGATTCAAGCTTAGAAGCGTACCATCGAATGGGATCTTTGATCCTTTCCTACAGCTACGATATAGAGACGGATCCAGATTTGAGCGCACAAGATTCGGATAAAGTGGAGGAGCAAGATGAAGATGAAGATGACGATGAAGACGATGAAGACGAAGAAGACGAAGAAGACGAAGAAGACGAAGAAGACAAAGGCAAAGATGAAGCTGAGAACGAGATTATTGAAGCTGAACATAGCATCGAGGTGATAGAGCAAGACGACGAAGAAAAGATTGTGAAGGCGTTGGTTCCGTTGTTAGACATGCTCAATGGTGACTCAGATCTTTGCAATGTAAGTCAATAAGCTATCTATACATCCTTATGCTAATTAATCAGGTAAAATTACTCTACACGACCGACTCTCTTGAGATTAAAGCGACAAAACGGATTCCCGCCGGAGAGCAAATTTATAATACATACGGTGATTTACCCAACAGCGATCTTCTTCGACGATACGGATATACTCGGCCCGGTAAGACTATTAACGATGTGGTCGAGATCGATACTCGACTTGCTATCGAAACTGCTACGTCAATATCCGGACTCGCAGAAACCCAAGTTCAGAAACGGATTGAATTTATTCTAGCTGCTGATGAAGCCCATGACACGGATGTTCTCGACGATTCAATTCAAATCACAAATAGTACTTGCGCTGTTCCTACTTCCGCACTAGTGCTAACTTATTTGTTTCTACTAACCGCCCCTGCGTTTAGAGAATTGAAGAAGAAATCACTTAATTCAGGCTTCCCTAATTTGCTCGAGTCTTTTAGCCGCAAAGGTTTGAAGTCAATTAGCGAGCAACAGGACGTGTGGCTGCAAATTCTACAGAAAAAGAAAAGAATGTACCGATCAGATGTCGTGACGGATGAAAATCTGATGCTGGAAACTGATCCGGTCAAAGACTTTAATCTTCGCAACGCAGTCACAGTTCGAATCTCGGAAAAACGAATCATAGATTCAACTATGCAAAAAGTGAAAGGCTGGAAGGTAAAGGCAAAGCATAAAGAAATTAGTAAGGCGAGACCATCGAAACGAAAGAAATTGTAATGTATTACTATGTATCAATATAAATAAACACCAGAATCATAAAGGAGCATACAAAATCTGAGTAACGTATTTTCTAGAATACCGACTAATACTAGCCACAGCCAGAACATTATGTTTGATCGAAGTAGTCGCTAGATGATTGAGTACGACATGATTTGGAATGGGCAACACACTACTGTCGTCCTTTTCAAGCGAGTTCGTGTTGAGAATAACTGATTCCAGATGTGGAGGTAAGAATGGCGGCGCAAGATAATCTTCTGACATGTATTTCTCTGAAGCGGCAGGGTTGGCAAAGATCGCTGGAATTTCGTTCGTATACTCCAAGGGGGGGATATGGACTTCATCTTCATACTTCTCCTCTTCTAACTGAGATTCGCGCTCTAAAGCAGGTAATTCAAGACTAGCAACTTCGATATAGTTAACTAGATTGCCCATAGAATCTGTAGCGGTCGGTAGAGCGTCTGAACAACGGAGCTCGTTATCGACGACAAATCGGATCCGGTGTGTGCCCGGAGGTAAATTAATGACAGTTGAAAAATCGTTGCCATTCCTAGTCAATTTTATCATTTTTCGCCAGCCTGTGAATGTTCCTGTGACATATACTTTTTTTCCACCATGTACCCAGCTGATCACGGTTGGGACGGACTGTTCGCTGGGTTGACCATGATAAAAGTCGATTTCCTCACCGGAAAGCATTTTCGAGACGGGCTTCGCTGGGATAGATTTGTCCACAGCACCATCGTCTGTTATACTTGTGTCAACTGCAGATGCACTTAGCTTCACCTTTTGTCCGTCTGTCGTAGATGTGGTTGCTGTCGTCACAGACTCAACGTGTTGAGCATAACTGGTGGAGTCTGCGTCCAATTCCTCTTCTACCTCTTCGTACGCATCTTCACGATGATTTGCAGAGGGCTTATCATCGTCCGTGATGTCCGCCATAAGAGACCTTGGCCGGTGCGGGCGACTGGGAGTATCATCATTGCCAGACTGCTCATTGCTGCCTGAGATAGGAATTAGATGTGTATTTGAGGACTGTGAGGACGTGGATCCAGACAAAGAGTTTGCAGTTTCCGTCGGACGTTCCTGAGAAGATGAATTACCCATATTAATGGTTATATATATATATATAATGGAATGTACTCTTATTTTTATGCATGCGTAGGAGTATGGAGGTAGATATAATTTCTATGTTCATATCAGTCCAGATGTGGCACATGAGGATATGATAGGCAGGGTAAAGATCTCCCAAGACTAAATGTAATTACGTAATTTCATGGTCGATTTCTTATGATAGCTCAGCGGTCGTGATAAAATGATTGTTTTGCACTGAATTATTGAGTTATTTACTTGGAAAAGATAGTAAGCAATGCAGATTGCCAATATGGTTGCCTTTGGCCGTGTTCTGCTGCTGCCAGTAGTATTTCCGATGCGTCTGTTGCTTTGGATACTGAGCATCATTTTCTGGCCGCTTCCAATACTGTTCCAGTTCATCTTTAGTATCGCACGAGTCGTTCTGTTTCCGCAGTTCATAGTCAAGGCGATAGCGTCATTGTATTTTTTCTTTTTCACAGGTATTCTGATCGGAGTCTCGGTGGGGATCTGCATTGGTGCTTCCTCTTCAGTCGTCCAGTTTCTGTTTGGGCTCTCTCCAAAGAACGAGCAAACAGGGCACAGTAGCAAGAAACGAAGAAGGACCATAGAAGCTATTGATGGTTATAAAACGCCGACGCCCATCGAGAATTCCGATGTTCATGATCGGGTCAGATATCTATCAGCAGAACAGCATGATGAATTCAATGATATCGATTTTGACTTAAATTATAGTGATCTCGATGATGGAATTGGAAAAGTCACACAGCTACCTTTGAGCACTTTATTTGCAAAGCCTACTGTCGATGTCGAAACTATGACTTGGACAAACGAATTTGTTAGTAGCGGAGGCGGTAAGTCGGAGTCGATATCCTTCTACACCCCGCTCTCCACTTCTACGTCTCCACGATCCGAACTATCGTCTCCTAAGGTTCCCTCTTTGAAGTTATCATCGATTGCTAAAGAAGATATTGCTTTACTCAAATCATCCATAATCGTTGAAGAGGATGAAGATTTCAAGCCAGGACTGCCTTCATCGTTAGAGCGACACTCAGACCTGAAACACGCTCAACCAAGTTCGGGCTTATTTATGCGGTCATCAAATTCTAAATTCATATGATCTGTCATTTTTATTTTCTTTCAATTTCAGTCCCAGGTTCCAATGGTTTGTGATTGCTTCGCTTGTTGTTATTTGGTGTTTTGTTTATGGGTTCGGAGCAGCGTCGGGTGATAATTTAAACTGGCGTTGGAGTTAAATTTAATTATCGTCATGAATACGATATTAACAATAATATCTTTTACGAATTGCTATATTAATAATAATATCTGTTACGAAATGCTCAATACTACTTTATTGCTGTAGGGACAGTATTAGATAATTTGACAGTATGTAACATGAGGCGTCTGTACTTAAAATTCTGACAAGGAGACGAGCTATCTACGCACGTAGGCCACTACATAATATATCAAAGAAAATATCCAGGTCGATAGTGTCTTTGAAGGGATATTCCGTACGACTGCACGCTCAATTGAGTTCAGTTGGCGAGGGACGAGTTGAGGACCTCGTTTGGATCTCGTGGATCTCGGTTGGTCTCGGTTGGTCTCGGTAGATCTCGATAGATCTGTATCCGAAAGTAAGCCTAAGACAGACAATGTCGGCGCCAATACGAATTCGACATACCTTCATTGTACATGATCAATGGCACCAGACGTTTAGAGATGCGGCGGATAGTCTTGAGCTGACGTCCGACAAACTTGTATTACGAGATGTACCCGGGGCGAGACAGGATAGAGCGGTTGTGTCGCTGGATAGAGTCGCCGAGAAGGTAGCTAGACATATCTGTTGTTGGGAACTTTGCTAATCGTTAGGATCTATTCCATGATTTAGAGAGCCTGAGAATAGAAATCAGCTCAAAAGAAAACTACGCTCACGTCTCTCCGTTCGATAGACCTATACCTTGGGGGACCCATATCAGCATAGCACCACGCAACTCTAGTGGCTACGATTGGTAGGCAGCTGGAAGAGTAACCATAATAGGGAAATTAACCAAATAGGAATTCACTTTGTCGGTTTCTTGAGCGGATTAGTCCTGAAACAGAATGCAATGGGATCTCGTCGTTCATTGAAATGCCCTACGGGTTCTACCTGCATTCGCCATCCGTCTCTCTGACCTCGTTCATTAATTATCTCACTGTGACGTACTCTCCGATGAATTTTTCGGATCTCTCATCGGCGCATTACATATCCATATCTTTCACCGCGTCAGATTCAGATTACGCTGATGCCCGAACAAATGGACGAGTGCTAGCGGAGGCTTACTGGTATTACGGTCGATGGTTCAAGACAATTCCAAGTCCGCCGAAAGGAATCAAGGTCGAAGTTGGGATTCTGAACAAGATCAGTGACGATGCTGAAGGAGATATGACATTCGGTGGGATTTTAGCTGTGATTGGAGAAAACGCGCAGTTTGTTCCTACACTGTTTGATTTCGCACCTCGTCACCGGCCGACTATCGCGTTACCGCAGCCTGTATACAAGCCAGATTTCAGAGTCCCCTATGGTCTACATCCGAAACATTTAACTGTTGTTGAAGGCGCTTTGCAAGTTCCGAGAATAAGTGTTCGAACAGTCACAATTGATGGCCGAGAAAGAGATCTTGCGTTGACTGGTCTCGAGACCTCTTCGGTTACGTGCGGATTGTATGCATATTATACGCTTCCGCGTTTTATATTTGTGGACCAGTACCAGATTTCGGATTTGGCCGATGCACAAGCGGGAGGCGTAAAGCGGGTCGTCGGAATATGGGGCGAAACTGATCTTGAAATTCCCGTCTGGATGGTAGATAAATGGGGAAGCACGATGCTATTGGAGCTGATTCCACCGCCAGTGGTGGAAGCCATTGAGGATGACAGTGATGAGCGTTCGGCGAATCGAGCAAAGCATTTGCCGAAAACTTACCCAATACAACGTCTCGATGTTGAGATTCCAATGCATTCTCGCTATGAAGTCCCTGACTGGAATATTAGTGCCGTAGTGCATGATATTCCCTGGCCAAGTATATTCTGGGCGTGCAACTCTTCGTCGGAAATGGAGATGCGGAAAGGTCCGTTTGACTCAAATATGCTCGGGCCCGAACGACTGTTTGAACGGGGAACGTCATTCTACTATATACTTGCGAACCAGTCGTTGACTACACCTGTCTCTTCGAGCGCGTTGACAACGAAATTAAGCATTCCGGTAGTAAAATTGGAAGCATACGATTACGTACAGCCATGGACTGTAGGTGTTATTCTCGCGGGCTGCGTATGGATCGTGTATAAAACGTTTTTGAATTACTTCCGTGATGGTGGGATTAGAAAGCAGCCTGGAAATCCCAGGAAACCAAGTCCACGTAGCAGTGCTGAAGAAAAAAAGAATAATTAGATCTCGAGATCACGATTTTGTTAATATTAATACAATAAGTCAGCAATAAGTCCCTAATTGACTAATATAACAGTTCAATAAGATGAATGATTGCATCCAGTTCAGGATCTGCCTCGTTATGGAGAGCATAGATGGCGATTCTGCGAGCATCTTCTCGTGGGGCACGGTAATCTGAAAGTGTAGCTGTCAAGTTTAAAGAGGCGATCAATTCAGATATAGCGTCTGCGACCGCTTCTGCAGGGGAATTTGAGGGCAAACCCAGGAAAGGAACTAGTCTTTTTATTTGTTTTTCCGCATAGGTGTCCGATTTTATTTTGTATCGCACAGTATGCGGGAGCGTGATGCACGATGTGATTCCGTGTGGAATTGTGTATGAGGAACCTATGGCAAGGCCAATACTATGACTGGAGCTTGTTAGGTAGGTAAGTTTGACACAATGATGGCAAAATATACCTTAATCCAAGAGGACCATCGATGCGCTCGCGGGGAAATAAGCTCATAAATACAGCATTCATCGCGCGTTGACCATATTCAGTATTGTCAGGGTTGGCGGCCAATTTCGGCAGGCAAGTGAACAATTCGCCGGCCGCAGCCAGCGCAAGTGGTTTAAATGGCAGCTCTCCGACGGTTTTATGATAGATGGTCTAGGTTTGCATAATTAGTTGTGAATCCGACTTCATTAGGTTAACATACCTCGATTGCATGATCCACAGCACGCATGCCCGTAGACAGCAGTAGCCATTTCGGCGTATACTTGAGCAATTCGCTGTCATAAATAATATATTTTGGAGCGGCACGCGGCTCTGTCATCTTTGCTTTATGGCCTGATTCACTTGTATATCCTATTCCGGACGTGGTTTCTGCCACTGACAAAGTCGTTGGAATCGCAATGATTGGCGGAAACTGTACTCTCTCTGATTTGACAGATATCAATTTCGCGGAGCTGTGGCCGTTAACGATTTACATTCGAATATAATCATCATAAAAAACATACTCGATTGGGCTTCCGCCTCCAACGACAATTAAACTATCCGCATTTGCTCGATCAAACATTACGAGCGCAGCGTTGATATCCTCTATCGGCGCGTGCTGCCGAATATGGCCAAACACGCCTATCTCTTGCTTTGTATTCTCCACAGTATCGGACAAACTGAGCAATTCAATAATATCGCTTATGATCGGCGTACTTGTCCGTATCGACGTTCCGGTGATTATAAATGGTCTGCGGACATGAAGCTGAGCGAGAATCTGGGGTAATCGCCGGATCGACCCAGGTCCATATTCGACGGCTTGTAGATGGCTGGTGATCCAGTTAATGAAATGTCATTTAAAATATTTTTACTTACGAAGCTTGATATGTTCCTGAAATGAAACTCATTGCGTTGAATTCCGGTGCTTGTCATAAAATCAATTGAGGATCTGCCATCGACATATGGTAGTGTTTATTTATGACCTGCCTATTTCTCTTAACTACCAGGCGAGGTTCGCCAACGATTACCTAATAGATTTCATAATCGTACAAAACCCAATTCTTACAAACGGCCAATCAGGACGTTTGAATTTCCGGTTCCGTTTGGAAATTCCGACCTAACTCTTATATTCAAATCAATTTATTTTAGTAATAGATTGTGTTTGCTTAAAAAAATTGTGAGTGCCTAACTCTATAGAAACTTGAAGGTTTTGAAATTGTTGATTATCATAGAACTAATCAAGCAGTATCATGCGCGTCGTCCACCGATTTAATCGTACTTACCTTGGTTTTGCTCCTCAGGTTTTCGCCAAATGGTATGTACTGATTTAATTTATATGCGAACGAGGTTATGATTAACATTTCTATTAGGACACCTAGTTTGGCTGTCTGGGGAGGCGTTGTCGGATTTGCAGCCGTGTTTATTCTGGAGCCAGTACCTCGTATCCGCAATATTCTTGCGGGTGTTCCTGTCATCGGCTCGTATTGGATTCGCGAGATCGATCCTAACGATAGTCCTTTTTAAGAGAGCTATGAAAGATTGTGGATTTAGATTGGATCAATTAAATTAATTGCATGGGATTTATTTGTCCATTGAATGTACTCAAATAGCAAGCATAACTTAATCATCTCTCGAAAGTAAACCTACAAAACCTGGGCAAACCCGCTCACCAACTCGGCAACTCCAACAGCACCAGGATCTGGTACTCGGTCGTAACCAGTAGCATCAACATATACGGCGCGGCCCAGACTGGCAGTCATACCCTTCGTCTTCTCCGCTCCATGAGAAGCTGCGAGTGCCGCGTCTTGGACTGACTGGCCAGCGACCAGAGCCTCTACAAAGGGTACTAAAGCGTCGACTAAAGTGCGATCACCCGGACGAGCAGGAGTCGCTCCATACAAGGCCTGCAAAGCGTCCGCAGCGATCTGAGCCCAGGCTGAAAAGTCCATCATGATTGGTCCTAGTCGAGACGCCGAAACGGCGAGTGCGTGCAGATATATCGCGTAGATCGCACCAGACGTACCGTCCATGTTGTTTTCTACGGTTTCAGCAAGCTTTGTGAACGTCTCGACGGTGCCGGATTTTGCCACAGAAGTTTCGGTGAATCCTAACACCGCTTCCGCTGCGCGTTTCAGCGTGTACCCGCAGTCGCCGTCGCCAACAACCGTGTCATATTCTGTTATTCGAGGTTCTGCGGCGATAACACGATAACATCCTGCTGTTATTGCTGCAATAAATGCGGATGGGTCAACTGATTTGTTAGTTTGTCATCTCATTGATCAGGAGCTTCCATACAAATTTTAGCAACACTCTTAGTCTTCACGACAGACGTGGATTGGGGATCGGCCTCGAGGGCAGCTATCACTCTTGATCTCAGGCTTCCAACATCAACAACAGAACCTTTTAGAAATCCAACGGCCTCAGTTGGCTCGTCCAAAAGTGCTACTATCTCACTCGTTGCTCTCAAAAATGTAATCGAAAATCCTGGACCGTCCAGAGATGTCATATAAGTTCCAGAGAACAAGCGAACAAGATTCAAGTGCCGATGATTGACTGCTTGTGAAACTACTTCAGTTGTAATCGCACTCAACTCGAGTGGTGATAATCCGCCCAAGTTATTGACCATCAGAACTACAGATCCCGCGCTGGAGAAGTCGACGTATCCCCGATCGATGTCGTTTGGATCCAGTAGCTGATCAAGCATCTGTGTGACGATCTCTGGTAGAGACGGAATAGGACTCAATCGTAAACAGCCTTTTTCATTGTGTATTCCAAGTCCGAGCTCAACTTCCTGCTCGCTTATAAGATTTTCCGTCTCAATCTTGCGACCTGGAATATGGACATGGTTTAATGAAACTCCAATGGTGACGAGGTTTTCTGCGACCGCTTGGCTGACTGCGAGAACATCTGGCAAAGTACTCGACTGTTTGGCTGCCATTGCTCCCGCTGCTTTGTGAACGAGAACTGTGCCAGCGAGGCCACGACGACCAACTTTGCCGCTCTTGGTGCGACCGACAGCTACATCGTCACCCACAACCACAGTCGCAACATCAATTCCCTGGCTTTTCAGTTTCTCTGCAGCGAGCATGAAATGAAAAATGTCTCCAGTATAATTTTTAATCACCAGTAACACACCCTTCGTCCCGGCTACAATCTGTCCCGCATGTACAATCTGCGCAACGGAAGGCGACGCGAAGATCCATCCAGACGCTACTCCGCTCAACATTCCTTGACCGACGTATCCTGCGTGAGCAGGTTCATGGCCGGCGCCTCCGCCCGATACGATCGACACAGTTTTTGATCCATCGTGACTCGCTCGAGTAATGACTGGCCGTTGGTATTGAAATCTGGCAATCTATCTCATTCTAGACTCACTTTTATCTGTCTTATAGTAGACCAAGTCTGGATTCGTTAGAGTGAGTGCTTCTAAAGCATCGACGACCAATTCATCTGCGTTATTCACGAAATGCTTTGTGGACATATTGAATTGTACTGATACTATGTCCTATTTTCTTATCTAGTTACAAATTTAATTTATTTTGTTATAGACGTAGGAGTAAATGCTCGATCTGAGTTCCATAGATCATGCGGGGTCTTCAAATCAGCAGATTTCCAAAAGCGGAACTAACTCCGCACCGCTAGTCTGTTGACAAATTATCGAGAGAGGTTACAACAATGTTGATCTAAAATAACAGGAACTGACATAACTTGAAGGTACAAAATAGCTTAGCTTGTAGCATCTACTAAAATTTCAAGACTTGCTCTTTTACATATCCCAGATCTTTCAAAATTCCAGAGAGCTCACCCTGATCTTGAGGAGAGTTTTTGGGCCCCGAAATGGACATATACATTGGAGGTGGGCCACAGATGAAGATCTTGATGTTCGCCGCGTTTGGAGCTGGCAACAAAGGACTCAAAACATCTTTGGTGATATAGCCCGTGATGCCTTTCCAAGACTCGGACGGTTTGTCAAGTGCATAAACAATTTTGAATTGATCCGGTTTTGCACTGGCAATAGAATCGAGCTCCTTTTTGAGCAAAATATCGTCTTCAGTAACATTACCATAAACAAGAGTCACTTTCGTCTTATCGGCAGGATTTTTGTTAATCTCGTGAATCAATTGATAGAGAGGAGTGATGCCAGTGCCACCACCAATCAAAACGATCTCGTCGTGCTTGTTCTCCGTCCATGCGTACTTGACAATTGGACCCTTAAAGGCGAGCTTATCTCCAGGCTTAAGGTTGTGGATATGCGTGGAAGCTTTACCACCGGGATACTCTTTAACAAGTAAGTCCAGCGAACCCTTCTGGTCAACATCGCTGATCGGCGTGTACGGTCGGATCACGTTGTTGCCTTTTGCCGTAACGTACTTAACAAGGACTGCAGATGCCGTGATCAGCCCGCTCGTTGAGTTTTTGTCGTCAAACGCAAATGTGAAAATTCCAGTCTGATTGTTAGAAGATCACTCCAGGTAAGATCTTTAGTCGCAGAGATAGACTTACGTTGGGGCTGATAAGTTTGATATCAGTCAGCTAGTTAAAGTTAGAGCCTATTTTAGAGAGTATTCTGATACCAATAATTCGTACAGTAAGATCAAAGAAATTTCCATCTCCCGGAAATGCGCCCGAGGCAGCAGAAATGGGTGCGTTCATAGCATTGTAAGCCAAGTAGGACGTAGTACCGGCAACAACCATAGAGGACGCAATGACAAAAGGAGTACGCTTAAAACCTTGAGTGCTTGCCGATGACGAAAACATCCGACCCGCAGACTTATAATATTAGTATTTCTAGTTACTAAATTGCTACTGCCTGTTCTTGCAATATTATAGAATGTCAAATCCTACACTCACCTTAATAGCCGCCGAACCAGAACGCAAAAACAGTGCCATTTGATTAGATATAATAATTCAATGGGACTCTTATTGTATCAGCACAATCCCTATGACCATAAACCGACAGGAACAGAAAAAACAGAAATTAAAATGCAGAATTGAATTGTCGTTGCGTTGCCGTATTACTAAGGTTATCCCCGGTCTGCCGTATCTGGTTCGGATTCTCGGATTGAGATCGAGGAGTCTCGGCTAGTGGAGAACCAATCAGGTAGCTCATCAATCAAACTGAAACCGGACTGATTGAACCGATATGAATACAAGCCCCTCATGTATGAGATAATTCAAGGGAGAGATGATAATATCACATATTATGTAATTACGCCATTTAATGTTAATTAGCTCTATATACAGATTCTGCATAATAACGCGATATATTGTATTAGATCTGGCTATTATTGCTTAAAAACTTGTTTCGATTGTTTATTTGTTGGTGTTGTTTTGCATGTTCTGATCGGATATTCTGTAAATCTGGCACATCTTATAAAATGCTTCACATAGAGGCTTTGAATTGTGGATTAGGTACATGGGTCTGTTCAAGAGTTATTAGAATGGCATGAAACATAGGTTACCGAGTATA